>NC_134703.1:157213367-157930034 GCF_043290135.1 Rhipicephalus microplus | reverse complement strand
ATTTGACGACATGGTAGGGCCTTCGTATTTGGCCAATAGTTTTGAAGATAGGCCAGTTGAAGTGGTAGGGATCGAGAGCCAGACGAGCGCTCCAGGGAGGAACGTGGGCGCAGTAGTGCTGTCGTCAGCGCGAATACTTTTTGCCGCTCTTGATCTTGCGTAGTAAAGGTCCTTGCAAGTTCTCGATACCCTTCAGCAAGCTTGGCTGTAGCAGAAATAGGTGCCCACTCGTACGGATCTGGCTTGTACAGAAGTATCGTGTCGACGGTGTGCGATGGGTGCCTTCCATATAGTAAAAAGAAAGGTGAAAAGCAAGTAGTGCCCTGAGGGACGGTATTATATGCGTAGGTGACGAAGGATAAAATAGAATCCCAATTAGTGTGATCGGCGGCGACGTACTTGGAGAGCATGTCGCCGAGCGTATGGTTGAAGCGTTCGGTGAGGCCATTCGTCTGCGGGTAGTAAGCAGCAGTTTTGCGGTGAACAACGTTGCACTCTGAGAATGGCTTCAACAAGTTCAGGCAGGAAGACGCGGCCTTGGTCACGGGGCAGTTCCTGGGCTGGACCGTGTCGCAGAATGAATCATTGTTGCAGAAAGGAGGCCACATCACTCGCAGTAGCCGTGGGGAGAGCGGCCGTTTTGGCGTATCGGGTGAGGTGGTCCACAGCGCCCAGCAGTCACCAGCCGACGTTAGTGGAAGTGGCCCATACAAATTGATGCCAACGCGCTCAAAAGGCCTGGCAGGGCAAGGTAGAGGTTGCAGATCTACCGGCGACAGGTGCGTTGAAGCTTTGCAGCGCTGACAATCTATGCAGGAGCGAATGAATTTCTGAACGTAGCGGTAGATGCTGCGCCAAAAGTACTGTTGGCGAATGCGGTGGTAAGTCTTTGATACTGTGTAGTGCGCACATTGTGGATCAGAATGAAAGAATTCACATATGTCAGAGCGCAGAATGCGAGGTATGACTAGTAGCCACTGGCAGCCGTCACTGTTGTAATTGCGCCTGTGGTGGAGGTCATCGCGAACGGCGAAATGGTGGGCTTGACGACGGAACGCGCGAGTGGATGGAGTGGATGGTTCAGTCAGCAAGTCTATCATTGAGGCAATTCATTGATCCTTGCGCAGTGCAGTAGCAATGGTATGAATGCTAATCGAATAAATGGCAAGGTGAGATACTGAGTTGTGGGCATTGTCGTCAGGCAAGGGAGAGTGTGACAGGGCGTCGGCGTCAGCGTGTTGTCTTCCGTTGCGGTACAGCACGCGGATGTCGTAGTTTTGCAGGTGAAGTGCCTACCGGGCGAGACGGCCTGAGGGATGTTTCAATGACGACAACCAGCATAGTGCGTGATGGTCGGTGACGACATCAAATGGGCGACCATACAAATAGGGTCGGAACTTTGTAAGGGCCCAGACGATTGCCAAACATTCTTTCTCGGTGACGGTGTAATTAGTCTCGGCTTTAGAAAGCGTACGGCTTACATACGCCACAACATATTCCGGGAACCCTGGTTTGCGCTGCGCCAGGACAGCGCCGAGGCCGACACCACTGGCATCCTTGTGTACCTCTGTAGGAGCCGTAGGGTCATAGTGGCGGAGTATGGCAGGCGACGTCAACAAACGACGAAGCGTTGTGAAAGCGTCGTCGCACTGTGATGACCACGAATGGAGAGGCCGGTTACTTCCGAGGAGCTTCGTCAGCGGCGATATGATAGTCGCGAAGTTTCGAATGAAGCGCCAAAAGTAGGAACACAGTCCTACGAAACTGTGCAGTTCCTTGACGGATGTCGGCTCGGGGAACTCGGTCACGGCCCGAAGCTTGGCTGGATCAGGGAGAATTCTGTCCTTGGACATGATGTAGCCGAGTATTGTCAGATGCCGAGCTGCAAATCGGCACTTCTTTAGGTTCAGTTTCAGACTGGCGTCACTCAGACGCGTTAAAACACGCCGAAGGCGTTGAAGATGCGTCGAGAAGTCCGGATCAAAAACAACGACATCATCGAGGTAGCACAGACACGTGTGCCATTTTAGGTTACGCAGAACAGTATCCATCATTCACTAAAAGAAGGCGGGTGCATTGCACCCGCCTTCTTTTAGTGAATGATGGATACTGTTCAAGTGCAAATCGAGGGATGAAAAGAATTCTGCTTCTTGCAGGCTGCCAATCGCCTCATCTACCCGCGGTAGTGGGTACACGTCCTTACAAGTTATTTTGTTGAGGCGTCGGTAGTCCACACAGAACCGCTCAGAACCGTCCTTCTTCGTGACGATAACAACAGGAGACGCCCACGGGCTGCTAGAGGGTCGAATAACATCGCAGCAAAGCATGTCGTCGACTTGCTCGTTGATTACACGGCATTATGTGGGAGATACGCGATATGGACGTTGCCGCAGTGGTGGCTGTGTGCCTGCGTCGATGCGATGCGTAACCGTGGATGTGCGGCCGAGATAAGGTTGAGTGACATCGAAAGAAGAGCGGAATTTTTCCAACAGGCCCAGAAGCTGGAAACGCTTGGCCGGCGTGAGGTTGTCGAAAATGGAGGAACCGAATACATCATCGGATGATGAAACATGTTGAAACAGCACTAAGCGTAATGGAACTTGAGCAGTGCATGTCATCGGGTCGATCCATAACTTGTGCGTCTTCGATGGGTTCCACGCTGCCGAGACATTCCCCTCGCACCAACTTAACGCTGTACGGGGAGGAGTTCCCAACAAAAATAGTGGTGCTGCCATGAGTGAGTTGCACGGTCGCGAAAGGAACCAGCAAGCCTTTTCTTATGAAAACACGATGACATGGCGAGAGGAGTGCAGCGGTGTCAGAAAGGCTTGCACAGCAGAGAGACACCACCGCGGACGAGGTTGCAGGTACTTGGGTGTCGTCTCTGACGATTAACTTGCTTGCAGCAGATGAACTGTCGGCCAGTGCCAAAGAAGAGAATTGTGTGAGTTCTATTTCAGCTGGTGCGCAATGAATGACGGCGACGAGGCGGAAGAGAAAATCCAATCCTAGGATGACGTCGTGAGAGCATGAAGGACTTGTGATGAATTCGACCGCATACATCACGTCCTGAATCATAAGGCGGGCTGTGCACATCGCTGTAGGGTGAATGCTTTGGGCGCTGGCTGTACGGAGGGAGAGCGCGGAAAGGGGTGTGGTCACTTTGCGCAGTAATCGGCTAAGTTTTGCGTCCATGACGGATACGGAAGCTCCAGTATCTACAAGGGCAGATGCCAGAACGCCATATACAACCACGTCCGTCACGTTCAATGGGATTTCCTGAGGGCTTCCGCAGTTCGATAGCGTCGCAGCCCTTGCTTCGTGGACTGCGATGACTAGTTTTCCTGGTCGCCCTCGAGTGGACGTGGCCGCATTGGTGACATTGAGCGACGTCGCGCAGATGGTGAAGGGCGGGTAGACGGAGCGGGGTGGGACGACGGTGACATAGGCAATGGTTGGTCATAATAGCGGCTTGATTGGCTGGCAAAAATGGAGGCGACCTGCGGTTGCTGCACACGATTGCAATAGCGTGCTACGTGACCGACACAACCACAAGCAAAGCAGATGGGGCGATTGTCAGCAGTGCGCCATCGGTTCGCGGGTCCCATCCATGTCGCAGAACGCGATGGGCGAGCCGGCTGCTGATATGAGTGCATGGTTGGCGGCAATAGGGGCACGTGGCTGACGTCGGCGTATGTAGGCGACACAGTTTTTCAGAAGGCCTGGGGCCTCGCGATGAGTTCGGTGTAACTTAAGGGGACAACCACAGAAATCAGCGGGGCCGTCCTGGCAACAACTTAGGCGTAGATGAGTGGCACAGATACAGGAGGCGGCTGGTGGTATTTAGAAACGCCCTCTGCGATTTCCTGCTCAATGGCTCGGCGGAGCTGAGGTAGAAGTGCACTTGATGACTGTTGAGCATGTTGCGGGGAAGCAAAAGCCAGTAAATATACCTGGCGGGCAACTTCCTCACGCACGAACGACTTGATTTCGGCGAGCAAAGTTGTGTGGTCAGGAACTGCTGACAAAGCCGAGAGATCAGCACCACGTGGTGGCGGTCGACGGGTCATCAAGCGCTGCCGCCGCAGCTTGTCGTACCTTTGGCATAATGTAATGACGTCTGCAACAATGCGAGGGTTCTTTGCCAGGAGCATGGTGAAGGCATCGTCGGCGATGCCTTTTAGAACATGCGTGATTTTGTGAGCCTCTGACATGTTCAGGTGGACTTTCTTGCACAAGTCAAGGATGTCCTCCATGTAACTTGCGAAGGACTCCCCGGTCTGCTGGGCTCGTTCACGTAAACGCTGTTCGGCTTACAGCTTACGAACGGCAGGACGGCCGAACACGTCGATGACAGCGGTTTTAAAAGCGGACCAGGTTGGGAAATCAGATGCGTGGTTGTTGTACTACATGCCGGCCACACCCGCGAGATAGAAAAACAGGTTGTCGAGTTTACCTGCCTCGTCCCAATGATTGGGGACGCTCACGCGTTCGTACATGGCGAGCCAGTCCTCGACGTCGGTGCCATCCGCGCCGGTGAAGACAGGAGGGTCGCGGATGCGGGGGACACCGGGACATGGCGTCGGCGTAGGAGTAAGCGTTTGCTGAGCGGTGTCTTGGTGCATGGTAAAAGGCATGGTACGGGATCGAAGTTCCAAGCGCATCGAATGCGGACCGAAGGCGTTTGAAAAGCACAGCACTCTCAGCACTCTCCACCAAATTGTTAAGACGTTTATTGGCGGACACTCCGTGATGATTCACGACAGCGAAAGTAGTAGTAGTTGTTGTTGTTGTTGTTTCCCTGTGCAAATGGCTCGTACCCAAAGGAGGGGATTGGTCGATTATAAGGTGAATTCGCCCTATACTTTCAGCATTGCGTCATTTCTACAAAACTTTTGTAACTTAATTTTGATTTGATATGCCGATATCAAGTTTGCTGAAAAAATAAAGAAAAATAGTGAGACCGTAATTTAGCTAGAAAATCGTTTAGTCGCAGTGATGTACTCCTGAACGGCGAATAAAACATTCCTGTGGCTGAAACCCAGTGTAGAGGCTCCAAATGAAAAAAGATCAGGTTTTGATAAATTGCAAGCCCAGTCTTTGAAGAGGTGGTGTAAGTATGCTTCGCCTGAATAAATTGAAACGGCGACAATGTAATAAAAAATGACTGATCGTTCCCGCTTGATTACAGTAAATGCACATATGAGAATTCAATATACCTGATCTATGCAAGTAAAAATTGAGGGAGGTAACGCAGCAACGAAATTTCGTGCTGACAACTTCCATCATCCTTGAATTAGACAGGTCACTGCGCCAGGGATATAACAAGTGGTTGTACTCTGAGGAAGCCGTCAGTGCAGGGTCTGATAATTTTTGCCTGATTTTAGGTGTGCGAAATTGCGCCACCGTAATGTATACTGTATGAGGGAAAATAGGAATAATTGGTGTCGAAAGCGATGCCTTCGGAAAAGAATCAGCTATTTCGTTTAACAACAAACCTTTGTGCCCTGGTGTCCAGATTAAATGAATGCTACGGAGATGACAGGGAACCAATGATTTAAAAAGTTTCAGTATGGGTGAGCGACCAGATGCGGACAGAGAAGAGCACACTGATAATGAATCAGTTATGACTGCTACGGCTGGAATGGAAATATTTACCTTTCGCAAAGCTAACATTATTGCCATGAATTCAGCCAGAAAGACAGGAAAAAAATCTGGTAAGCGAAGTGAAAGTTACCAATCAAGTGCGGGGCAATATATTCATACGCCTGATTTTTCATGTGATTGAGATGCGTCCGTTGCTATGATGACATTTGTTGGCAGAGTACTTAAATGATCCTGCAATAAACCATTTAAAATGCCTGTAGGTAATAGCTTTGCGTGAGTTGGGAAGATAGCATGGTAAACAATTCCTGGAGAAATTTGTTGCTCAGTTAAAGGAATCAGATCAAGAAGTTGTACGTTTAGAGGCTCAAGTAACGATTGAACAAATACTATTTGTGGTTTGTGAAATCTAGGCCAATGCACAGAGAAGAATAGGTCAGGATTGGAAATACAAATAATATGTTCAGAGTTAAACGGTGCTTCATATAGTCGTAAAAGGTCTGCACAGTAAAAATGTTAAAGCGACATAATAAGGTTGACATTCGTGCTTCAAGGTATAACACTGCATTTGCAGTATACTTTGAAAGTCCTAAGCAGAGCCGTAAAGCCTCTCTTTCCAATAGAATGAGCGGCCAAAGTTTGTAGGCTGGTGCACCAGAAAAAAGAACGCAGCCAAACTCTAACACAGGTCGGGCATACATTTTATATATAATCAAAAGTGCCTTTCTTCTCATACCTGATCTAGAATTGCTCAAGCTCCGTAATACGCCCATCACGCGTACTGCTTTTGTCGCGATGTATTCAATGTGAGGGCGCCAATTTAGATGTTCATTATACATAACTCCAAGATATTGCAATGATTGTACTTGTGGGATATCTTGAAGCTTATAATTAATAGATATGTGCACGGGATCTTTGATAGAAAAAACGAGAATAGCAAATTTACCAGTATTCAGGTTTAACATAAATCCATCCAGCCAATGTTCTATTTCATTTAGATATGCTTGCAAGATAGTGTAGAGACAGTGAAAGTCATGTGTCATAGCAAAGAAAGCAATGTCATCGGCATAAACATAGGTTTTCACATCTGGATGAACGGGGATGATACTAAGCAATATGTTGAATAATACCGGAGAAAGTACTGACCCCTGAGGTACACCTCGGGTTTGCTTGTGCTTACAGGAAGAGAAACCGCCTTGATAACAATATAATTCTGTTCTACTTAAAAATTCCGTCACCCAAGCTACTATATAAGGTGGAAGTCCATGACTCCATAACTGATTACTCAAGATAGAATGCTCTCCACTATCGTATGCTTTACATATGTCTAGCGTTACTAAAGCCACAAACTGCTTTTTGTGACGGGCAATATGAATACGACTTTAAATATCTACAAGTGCTTGCCATATGAAATATCCAGATCTAAAGCAAATTTTGGAGGAACTCAACAGTTGTTTCTCGTTAATAAACCTAATTATACGACCATGAAGTACCCTTTCAATAAGTTTTACTGCATTAGCTGTTAATGCTTTCGGTCGTATGTTGCCTAAATTATAGCCTGCCCCCTGTTTCTTGAGCAATGCTATAATTTTCGCAATCTTCCATTCAGAAGGAATCCATGCTCTTCTAAAAGAATAATTGACGAGACCTAACAGATCATTCGGATATTCCCTGTGTAGTATTTTTAGCATTGTATTTGTTATTCCATCGGGCCTGGTGCTGCATTTGGCAATCTTTTCATAGCCTGATTTAATTCGGAAGTCGTTATTTCTGTGTAGTCACAGATGGTTGTTGTGTAAACCGAATTAGGAGGATGCGTTCAGAACATGTTTTCTAATTGTTCAGCTAATTGATTCAATAATTCCTGTAGTTCCTGTGAGGTGTGAACTACTGAGTCAACGTTTCCTGGTATAGGAATCTTCTTCCTACCACGAAGGAAATTGAATAAAGCACGTTTGTTATTTGATTTAGACAGGTACTCGTAATGTTCTTGGTCATATTGCTCTTTCGCTCGCGATACAATGCGTTTATATGTTGCCGCAATGAACTGATAATCCTTCCAATTTTTCGGACTCTGACTACATATAAGTCTTTTCCATGCAGCGTTTCTTGAATAAATGTAGACTGTCTATGATTTAGGCAGGAAAGGTTTTTCTTAATCATCCGATTCCACAGAAGAGTACCAGAAGGGTCTGTTCGAAATCCCCATGAAACATGATGTGAGTTGAAATCACCAGTCAGAAGGAAATCATTCTTGCAATTAGCTAAGGCAGTATCTAATTGTTGAGTATTATGCAAACCCGTTGGAAAATATGCGTTTATAAGTGAGAAAGGGCGGGGCCCTGGCAGACAGAGGTCTGTTGCCAAAATTTCACTGTCTGTGGACGTAAGCTGAAAAGCTATGCTCGCTGTGCGGCAAAATTTATTCGAGACTAGTATAATCAGACCACCTCCTAGTGATGGACGGTCTAACCGAAATGCTCTAAAAGTGTTTAAATGATAATTCCTAACATGGTTAAGCCAGGTTTCTTGTAATAAGATTATATCCGGATATAACTGATTAATTAAGCAAATTAAGTCAGTAGAAGCAGAAATCAAAGACCTACAATTGCACTGTACTACTTTCAAGGTATCTATGTTGACGAGCGAAACACTTCAGCAATGGCAGCTTCTAAAATACTCTCCTTAATAAGTTCACTGGGATTTTTGCTGCCCTTTTTAGGTTTTGTGTTTGGGCAAGGAGATATTACAGGATATCCAGTGCGCTCCTGACGCCTGAAATCTTGGTATACGTCCATTTCATTCTGATCCTCCGCGTGGGTTGACGTAGAAGGTATGGACAAAATTGGGGTTTTCTCCTCTCAGGATTGCCGCTGTGGGGCTGAATTCGGTATCTCTTTCACTGCACAAGGTGCGGACTTGGCTATTGGTACTGCTACTGCAGAAGCTAGCTGTGTCATCTGTGAGCAAAACTCTTGAGATATGCACTCACTTACACTCGTAACTATGTTTTCCAGCGCTTTCGACATCGCCTTTTCTACTGCAGCCTCAATAAGATTCAGAGTCTTCGTCTCACTTAGTTGTTTGTGCCTCGACGCGACTCCGGCATATCCAAAGGCCCTATCCTTCACAAGTGTCATTGAATCTCGCCGCAAGCAACGACGTCTGTCCATGATTTCTGGGAGTTGCGTATTCATTGGACCTTGCGGTGCAGTTCAGGTAATCGGCTGCGTGATTTCCTGCACAGAGGCAGCACTTTTCAGTTTTGGCGTTGCACTCCTTCGATGGACGGGTATCGCCACAGATGTGGCAACGTGAATTTGATTTACAGCCCCCTGCACTGTGACCAAACCGCCAACAGTTGTGACATTGGAGAGGACAAGAAGCGAGACGTTCGACTCTGAAAATGAGCAGCCATATTTTCAACTTGGATGGACAGGAAGTGCCGGCAAAGGTAGCAATAACCGACACAGTGGGGACTTTCTCACCATTAACTAATCGGTTGCATCGGTACACAGCTATGACCCCAGCATCAGACAGCCTTCCCAGAGTCTCAGCGGACGTTAATCTAGAGCCGACTCCTCGTACAATTCCCTTAGCGCACGCTAAATGAGGCGGGATAAATGCACTCACCGGGTCCGAAGCAAAGGTCTTGCATTTTAGGATGCCAGAAACGCACGAATGATCTAACGATCTGCATACCAAACCACCTCTTCCGAACTGACGAACATCACTTATCAGCTGAAAGTGCGGCGTCATGGCCTGCAACTCCACCTGGAGCGCCTTCGGGTTGTTGAGTCTAATAAATTGATCACTCGAGGGCACCAGCGCAACAGGGATGCTGCCAACACCACTGCGGAAAAATATTTCAATCGCAATTCATCATTAGGCAGAGAGGCTCACCAAGGGCTGCGCCCTTGGCCAGGAGACAAATTAGACATTAGCACTGATTCAATTGCTTAAAGAAGTAATATGCAACGTCAGCTAGTTTCAACAGGTCAAATTCACCCAAAACTCAGCCAAACCACCGTCCAAAAGAGATCGAAGGGACCAGCTCCAGCATTGTTTCCTTCGTTTAGTTTGTTTGTTTGTTTCCCAGGGATGATGGCTCATACCCACTTAGACGGATTGGCCAAGAAAGTGTAGTGCAGTTTTTCTGTGATCATTTTGACTATGTGTAATGAATTGGTATTATAATAAGACTAATGTAAAAAACAACATATAAAGAGCAAACGAAAAAAAAAGTTAAGTTGAGCAATTTTGAGATTTGAGGTGTTTTGATTACCACTTAGCTGCGTTTACTTCACTCTGCCCTGGGGAGTAATAAATAATAATTTTTTGATTGAAGATCACAAAGGTATACGCTTGTTTGCCTGAATATAATCGCAAACGGCATTGAAAGCATCCCTGTGGCAATATCCCAAAACTGAGGCAATAAAGCTTAGCGCCGTTTCCGCCGTCAATCTAACGCCTATTTTCAGAAATGGCATAACTAGTAACCTTTTTCGAAGTATAGCGTAGCAGCGACAATACAAAAAATAATGATCTAGTGATTCCATTTCTCCGCAGAAAGCACAGAGGGGTGATGTTGTCTGACCAGCTCTGTGTAGATACAGGATTAGGGGGAGAACACGACATCGAAATTTAGTAATTAAGACATTGAGTTTTCTGGACTGGCTCCAGTGGGGTTGCCATGGAAACATGAGGTGGTTATATTCTGTCTATGTAGTTACTTTTTCTATCGCATCAGTGGAGATTGCTGATTTTCGATATCTTATTGCCGTGATATATCCAACATAGCAGTATGAACAAAACTGGCCCATCAAGTGCGACTCGTGCTAAGGAATCGGCCAATTCATTTAATCTTAATCCACGTTGTCTCGGAACTCGAAGCGCGTTCTTCTTCTTCTCAGAAGAACAGTTTGTTTGTTTGTTTGTTTGTTTGTTTTCTGGGATGATGGCTCATACCCACTCAGGGGGATTGGCCAAAAAAGTGTAGTGCAGTTTTACTGTGATCATTTTAACTATATGTAAGGAATTCGTATTATAATAAGACTATTGTAAAAAAACAACAAAAAAAGAGCAAACGAGAAAAAAAAATAAAAAGTCAAGTTGAGCAATTTTGAGATTCGAGGTGTTATGATTACCACTCAGCTGCGTTTACTTCACTCTGCCCTGGGGAGTAATAAATAATAATTTTTTGATTAAAGATCACAAAGGTATGCGCTTGGTTGCCTGAACATAATCGCAAACGGCATTCAAAGCATCCCTGTGGCAATGTCCCAAAACTGAGGCACCAAAGCTTAGCGCCGTTTCCGCCGTCAATCTAACGCCTATTTTCAGAAACGGCATAACTAGTAACCTTTTTCGAAGTATAGCGTAGCCGCGACAATACAAAAAATAATGATCTAGTGATTCCATTTCTCCGCAGAATGCGCAGAGGGGTGATGTTGTCTGACCAGCTCTGTGTAGGTACAGGTTTAAGGGTGGGGGACACGACATCGAAATTTAGTAATTAAGACTTCGAGCTTTCAATGCGGGGACCGATTCTCTGCATGAGCTGCTCTTCTTCTTATGAAAAGGGCGACCCACTAGTCGGCGCTGGAGAGGACGACCCACTGTTCGTAGGCTTTGCCACAAATTTAATATCTGTTGATCTAGTCGACTTGATGGCGCTATATAAGCGCCTATCAGCGTTAAACGACAACTTTTTCTTTTTAAGATATTGACACACGTAGTGATTTCCATTGTGAGACTCTACTCTTTGGCGAATATAAGCGACTTCTTTACTGATGTACACAGCAACTTGACTTTGCTCAATGCACGATGAAAAAACGACCGATTCACAGCCTGACAGTCGAGGTATTTTTGAAAAGTACGGTTCACAAATAACGATGATGGGAAACTTGTTCTCGAAAATGAACTGTCTGAAATTCGACATTCTTGACTGTAGACCTCTGGCGTTAAACTGAATTATGGAAGCAGGCTTGACGTTTTCTCGGAAAGGCTGATGTGGTCTATGGTGCGCCACCTTGTTACTGAAGTCCAGCAAGAATTGGTTCTAGTGTGTCCAAGACTTGCAGCGCGCATTTAGCGGCAGGGATCTGTAGACTAGCAAAGCGAGTGCGAATAATACTCATTAACGACCTTAATACAGAAAAAAACTTGTACCTCTTGGGCAGATAGACTGCCTGCTGAGGGCATATTCGTTGTTGACTGTCGAAGTTGTGGTTCTGTAGACACGTGTACCCGTGGTAAAGTGGGCCAGTCAGATACAGATGTTCTCTGTTGCGCCACAGTGTCTTCCGGCAGGTCTGCACGTACTCCACCTGGTGGCGGGGGCCGGGGAGGTCGCTGTGGTCATGGCGGTGGTGGCGGCGTAAGTGAAGGCGCTTTCAGCACAGGACTGTTTTTCTTTTCTTCGAGCACCGCCATCGACGGGAACGCCATCGTTGAACAAACGTTACCGCGTGCTTTCGTGAGAATTCGTCTTTCGCCATTTGTCTCAGAATTCCCCTCTCCTTCTTGAGTACTAAGCCGTCTTTCGATGAGGTCTCGGGATTCTCGTTGCAGTTGCAGCATTTTCGGAGAGTTGCTTGGCAATCCTCTGCTTTGTAGTGTCCGGCGCAACGTGGGCATGCTTGCTTGCTGTTACACACAGCACTAACATGACCCAGTTTTAGACAGTCGTGGCACTGTAGTGGCCTTGGGATGTATGGTCGGACAACGCGATGAAAGCGACCAAATTTTACATGTGATAGGATGCAATCACCTCTGAAGGTCAACTTGATGCAGTGGGATTTGACAAGCTGGTATACTTGCAATATGTCCGTTGCCTCAGTAGCTGGCTTTATCAGCACAGGAAGGTCTGCGTACGGTATGGAAACATCAACGTCATAAATGACGCCCTTCGTCGTGTTACTATTCCGCGGAATGTAAGCACTGAGATTGATGCCTTCAAGCTCTCCGACAGTTCGCAAGGTATATAGCGCAGCCGGGTGCTCAACGTCTATGGCCAATGTACTCTTCCGTGGGTTGAGTCCAATACCCTTTATCTCATTAGGCACGATAGCTTCGAGACGCGCTGATATCACTTGCCTCCTTTTGTTCTTCAGGTTGATCGAAAAGTCGACAGGAACAAAAAGTACGGTATTGCGTTTAGAACTGCATGCAGCCTTCACGGCAGAGGCGCCAGCTGGCGAAGACGCGCCGACCATTCTCCTTTTAGCTTTACGCTTCACTGCAGGAATGATATCTTCGTCGCTGTCTTCACTACTCGCAGTGTACAGTTCAACGCTGTCACTGGCACTGTTTTCCTCCCGGCTGTTGCGCTTCCTTGAGGTTGACGTCGAAGGTGACGCCAAGTCCTGGTTGTGTACTGTGGGGCCTGGATCCATCGCTGTCCACAGGATAGCGATGACCCCCGGATAATGTGTAAATTCACAAAAAAAACACCAAACGAAAAAAGCAGCGTTTGGCCAAAAAACACTTCGTCGTCGTCTAACGAACACTAATATATTATTCTTAAAAAGTGATACTCAATTCTTGTACTTAGAACCTGAACTTTTCAACGCTAACGCTACAAGCTTATCTGGTAAGGCAACTTAGACGTGTGGCAGCTTGGGCTAGGTGGTATGACATGACGATAGGTATAGCGCGAGAACAGATCGGCGTGCCCTTCGTGTCTCTTTGCCGTGGTTCTGTTCTTGCGCTATAACTATCGTCATAGTAAGGCAAGTCTAGCTGTGATACTTTAGGAAGTAGAAGGCGTTAAATGAGATGTAATGAGGCTCAGTGAGGTCAGGAGGACAGATGATGCCTATACATTGCTACAACGTGGGCAGGTCCGTTGCTATGGTGGCTTGGCTGACACGAGAAAACGGGGGGTGGGGTTTCTGATCCACATAAATATAGCTGATAATATGCAGTAATACTATAGCATTGATGAAAGGGTACCAGGTATTGTAATTAAACGTAATAATAGATACAAGATGACGGTCATACAGGCCTACGGCACTATATCCAGCCATGTTGGCGTACTAATTAAAATCTATGAAAACGTGGAATTACCATTAAGTGAGTTAAAACAACTTTTTTTATTAAAGTGGCTAGAGCACCGAACGCGTTATTCACTTTTTTATTGATGGAAGACTTCAATGCCAAGGTATATAGAAGTAGCAGGCTGCAGACAAGTCTATAATGGAATATCGCGTCGGTACTGAAAATGCCATGGTGGAGTCATTAGTAGAATTTGCAAAACGCAATAAGTTACATATCTTCAATATTGTCACAGGATCGTGACGTGGACGAATGGAGCACACTGCGCGTCGAATAATAAATTGTTTATTTGGGCGAACCTGTGCCCAGTAAACCGAAAGTCGGACTACAGTAGCAGCCTTGGACTGATAGCGGCAAATGCAGCGTCGGCCGTCGATCAACTACTGACAAGCGGCGAAGCGCGTCACCATTTATACTCTTGCCGTGGAATGTTCTAGCGTTAGCGCTGGCGGTGGCGTAGGTTGTAGAATAATCTGTACCGTTCGCAGAGTGGGCGTGATCTTATCGAAATGATCTACTACAGTCCGGAAGCTTCTCGAAAACTGCAGACACGGTTTGCGCTGAGAATTGTGTAGTGTTTTGGGACGATAACAAAACTTGGGAAATGAAACGCGTGGCATTGCCCCCCTCTGAAAAAGGCAACGTTCCGAAGCTTTAACTAAAGATGAAGGTACAACAATAATGCAAGAAAGTACAATGAATAAATTGCGATACAATATAATACAAAAAACACTGTTTCAGTTTGTTAACGCGCATGAAACGGCTTGAGGCATGCGACATGGATGACTTCAGGTCGCGATCGGCGTCGTTGAGAGTTCGTGATGCCGTTGGGGACAACCTCGTAATCAAGTGAGCGAGACGTCGAATCACCCTGTATGGTCCGAAGTACCGTCGCAGAAGCTTTTCACTTAGTCCACGTCGGCGTATCGGCGTCCACACCCAAACACGTTCATCGAGCTGGTATTCCACGAAGCGTCGTCGAAGATTGTAACCGCGGCTGTCGGTCGTCTGCTGATTCTTGATATAAAGACGCGTGAGTTGTCGGGCTTCTTCGGCGCGTTGAAGGCACTCACTCACATCGAGGTTTTCTTCATCGGTGACGTTGGGTAACGTGGCATCCAGCGTCGTTGCCGGGCTCCTTCCGTAGAACAATTTGTATGGAGATATCTGCGTCGTCTCCTGCACTGCCGTGTTGTACGCGAAGGTCACGTACGGAAGAATGGCGTCCCACGTCTAGTGTTCGACATCGACGTACATTGCCAGCATGTCGGCGATCGTCTTGTTAAGCCGCTGGGTGAGGCCGTTGGTCTGTGGGTGGTACGCTGTCGTCCGGTGGTGGTTTGTCTGGCTGTATGCCAAGATCGCTTGAGTTAAGTTGGCAGTAAATGCCGTTCCTCTGTCGGTGATAGGAACTCCGGGGCGTCATGACGTAGGACGATATTATCGACGAAGACCATAGCTACTTTGGATGCACTGCCTTTGGGAAGGGCTTTTGTCTTGGCGTAGCGGGTGAGGTAGTCGATACCTACCAAGATCCACGTGTTTCCGAAAGCCGACGTCGGGAACAGCCCCAGTAGGTCCATACCAATCTGCTGGAAAGGGCGGCAAGGTGGTTAATTGGCTGCAGATGTCCCGCCGGCCTTGTCGGTGGCGTCTTGCATCGTTGACAGTCCCGACATGCCCTCACATAACGAGTGACGTCGGTGGTAAGACTTGGCCAGTAGTACCTTTCTTGTATCCCCGCGATCGTGCGACAAACACCGAGGTGCCCTGCCGTGGGATCGTCATGCAGGGCCTGCAGGAGTTCTGGTCGCAGAGCTGAAGGCACCACAAGGAGGTACTTAGCTCGAAGCGGTGAAAAGTTTTTCTTTTGTAGAAGACCGTTTCGCAGGAAGAACGACGCAAGTGTGCGCCTGAATACCTTCGGGACTTCGACGGTCCTGCTTTCGAGGTATTCTATTAAGGCCTTAAGTTCCGGGTCGGCCCGCTGTCGTTCAGCAAAGTCGTCGGTAGTTATCGTTCCTAAGAAGTAGTCGACATCCGGGTCGTCGGGTGGTGGTTGGTCGACAGGCGCACGAGAGAGACAGTCAGCGTCGGAGTGTTTCTCGCCAGACTTGTAAATGACAGAAATGTCATATTCTTGAAGTCTCAGGCTCCATAGTGCGAGGCGACCTGAAGGGTCCTTCAAGGTGGCAAGCCAACACAAGGCGTGGTGGTCGCTCACAACTTTGAAGGGCCTGCCGTACAGGTAGGGGCGAAATTTCGACGTAGCCCAGATGATGGCGAGGCACTCTTTTTCTGTTGTGGAATAATAAGTTTCAGCTTTGGGTAGCGATCGGCTGGCGTAACTAATAACCCTTTCAAGTCTGCCAGCCCTCTGCACAAGAACGGCGCCAAGACCTACGCTGCTTGCGTCAGTGTGTATTTCTGTCTCGGCGAATTCGTCGAAATGGGCAAGTAACGCAGGCGTCTGGAGGCGGTGTTTAAGCTCCGGGAAAGCGTGTTCCTGTGGCGTTTCCCACTTGAACTCCACGTCGGCCTTGGTAAGGTTAGTGAGAGGATCCGCGATGCGGGCGAAGTTTTTTACAAACCGCCTCTAATAGGCACACAGGCCCAGAAATCGGCGCACCGCCTTCTAGTCAGTGGACGGCGGGAAGTCGGCGATGGCGGCTGTTTTCCGTAGATCGGGACGAACTCCAGACTTCCTAATAACGTTCCCAGGAAACAAGAGCTCCTCTGCACTTTTCTGGCTTCAGTGTGAGTCCGGACGTCTTGAAGGCTTGAAGTACAGCTTCAAGGCGCCGAAGATGCTCTTCGAAACTCGAGGAAAACACAACAAGGTCGTCCAAGTACACAAGGCAAGTCTGCCACATGAATCCTGCCACTGCTGTATCCATAACGCGTTGAAAAGTTGTAGGCGCTGAGCAAAGACCGAAGGGCGTCACCTTCAACTCGAAGAGGCCGTCCGGTGTTATAAACGCTGTCTTCTCTTGGTCTCTTCGTTGACTTCGATTTGTCAATAGCCAGTCTTGAGGTCCATTGACGAAAAGTACTTGGCGTTACGGAGCCGATCAAGTGCGTCGTCTATTCGTGGTAGAGGATACACGTCCTTTCTTGTGATTTTGTTCAGGCAGCGATAATCGACGCAGAAACGTAGGGTCCCATTCTTTTTCTTCACTAACACCACGGGGGATGCCCATGGACTCTTGGATGGCTGCATATGTCATTCCGCAGCATTTCATCAACTTGTCTCTTCATGGCCTCACGTTCTCGCGTCGAAACCCTGTACAGACTCTGACGGAGTGGTCTGGCATTTTCTTCGGTTATGATGCGATGTTTCGTGATCGGGGTCTGCCGAATTTTTGATGACGACGAAAACCAATCTTCGTATTGCAGGAGCAAGGCCTTAAGCAATTCTTGCTTACGGTTCGGAAGTCTGGGATTGACATCGAAAGCTATGGGAGGGGCTTGGTTCCTCTGAGCAGGTTCCGCCAAATCGGCGAGGGCGAAAGCACTGGTGGCTTCGACAATTTCTTCGATGTATGCGACCCTTGTTCCTTTGTTCACATGCTTGTACTCATTGCTGAAATTCTTGAGCATAATCGTTGCTTTGTGCTCCCCGCAGCTCTGCAATTCCTCTTGCGACGCAAATATTTCGGGTGACCAACAGATGCTGACGGCCTTCAACGACACCTTCCAAGTCAGGTGATTTAGGAGCGCCGACTAAAATAATGACGCTTGAGCGATGCGGAATGGTGACTTGTTCTTCCAGCACATTCAAGGCATGGTTTCCTGACGGCGTGCGCGGCGGTAGTGCTTCTTCGGCGGATAACGTTATCGACTTTGTTTTTAGGTTGATGACAGCACCATGGAGCCATAAGAAGTCCATGCCAAGGATGACATCTCTCGAGCAACGCTGTAGGACTACGAAGTCTGTAGGATAAATACGGCTGGTAATGGTGACTCTCGCTGTGCAGATTCCTGCAGGCGTTACGAGATGACCTTCGGCTGTGCGGATCTCAGGGCCTTCCCAAGCTGTCCTAACTTTCTTTAACTTCGCGGCGAACGACCCACTGATGACGGAATAGTCAGCTCCAGTATAGACGAGAGTGGTCACACTGTGGCCGTGGATAAGAACGTCGAGGTCACTAGTTCGCCGTCTCGCATTACAGTTAGGCCGTGGCGTCGGGTCATGGCTGCGTCCGCGTGTTCTGCTGCTTCCATGTTGCGTCGTCAAGCCACCTTCGGTAAGTGAGCTTTTGCCGTCAGGGCTTTGCCTGGTTGGCGTTGAGTTCGGAAAGCTCCGTCGCGGCGGCGTCGTCATCGTCGGATCTTCGGTAGTTCGTCGCACAGCAACCGCACCTCCATCGGTTGCTGCCCTTAGTTTCCCGGATACGGGCTAGGAGACCGGTCCCGCGTTGGGCCAGAGTACTGCCGCGGGTGCGGTGACATGCGGCGGCTGGGCGACAGCGAACGGGGAGGACTTCGTGGTGTCCATTGAGTTCCTGTCAGGTAGTCGGTGATGTCACGTGGCCGTTCTCCTGGCTGTGGACGCGGTGCATTGATGGCGAAGCCACGCAGTCCCATCTGTCGGTACTGGCAATGGCGGTAATTGTGTCCGGCCTCGCCGCAGTGGTAGCAGAGCGGGCGGTGGTCAGGGCTGCGCCAGACGTCAGTCTTCCTCGGTGCACTGCGCTGGGCCACTGGCGAACGGTAGGACGTCAGTTGGGGTGGTGGCGGCGGTGGCGTCTGGCGACGGAAGTGCGATGGGGCAGCATTTAGGCGTGCGCGTTGAGAAGGGGCGTGGCGGCAGGCTGCAGCAGCATAGCTCATGGCTTGTAGCTGAGGCTCTTGAGACTGAGGAATGCCCAGAGATTGCTGGATCTCCTGGCGTACGACGTCCGCGATGGATCGCACGTGAGGCTGCGCTGAAGGAAGTAATTTTCGCAGCTCCTCTTGCACGATCGCTCGGATCGTCTCACGCAAGTCAGTGGTTCCAAGCCCTTGAATTCCGGCGTAGCTTGTAGACAAGAAGCTAGGGGTATATTGCCGCGTGCGCATCTCGAGCGTCTTCTCTATTGTAGTTGCTTCTGAATTGAATTCGGCGACCGTCTTTGGCGGGTTTCTGATCAGCCCGACGAAGAGTTCCTGCTTTACTGCTCGCATGAGCAGACGGACCTTCTTCTCCTCAGACATGTCGGAGTCAGCGTGGCGGAAAAGTTTAATCAAATCTTCTGTGAATAGCGCCACGTTTTCGTTTGGCATCTGCAGTGGGTTTCGAGAAGAGCTGCGGCCTTCACTTTACGCACCACACTTGCGAAAGTGGTGAGGAAGCTGGCGCGAAAAACGTCCCACGTTGTAAGGCTTCGCTCTTGATTCTCGCACCAGGTCCGAGCAGCATCTTCTAAGGCGAAATACACATGCCGGAGCTTGTCATCGTCTGTCCAGTCATTGAAGGCGGCGACGCGGTCGAACCGTTCGATCCAGCTTTCTGGGTCTTCCAGTGGTGAACCGCGGAAAGTTGGCGGCTCTTTGGGTTGTCGGAGCAGGAGTGGGGCAGGCTGCACAGGGGCGGTCATGGTTGCAGTAGTTGATGTCGGGATCCGGGTCTGTCTGGCTGATTCAAGAAGGGGCCCGTACTCTGGTTGTAGTCCCCTCTGCCGGCGGCTTGTTCGCTGTTCAGGGTTAGCGTCCGTGTCTTCTTTGCCGCTTGGGCTGGGGTCGCGGCTTGAAGGGGGCGTCCGGAACATCAAAGAAGCAGCACCTCCACCAGATGTCACGGGATCGTGACGTGGACGAATGGAGCACACTGCGTGTTGAATAATAAATTGTTTATTTGGGCGAACCTGTGTCCAGTAAACCAATAGTCGGACTACAGTAACAGCCTTGGACTTATAGCGGCGAACGCAGCGTCGGCTGTTGATCAACTACTGACAAGCGGCGAAGCGCGTCAGCATTTATACTCTTGCCGTGGAATGTTCTAGCGTTAGCGCTGGCGGTGGCGTAGGTTCCAGAACAATCTGTACCGTTCGCACAGTGGGCGTGGTCTTATCGAAATGATCTACTACAGTCCGGAACCTTCTCGAAAACTGCAGGCGCGGTTTGTACTGAGAATGGTGTAGTGTTTGGCACGATAACAAAACTGGGGAAATGGAACGCGTGGCAATATCTTCCACCGAAAACGAGTGAATTGTCAATGAATATGCAGGAGCCGAAAGGGCTAAAGCAAAAATGAAATAGACTTTACATTGAGTACATACCCAGAAATCGTGAAGGATGCGGCAGCGCTTGACAAGGTGCGGCGCGACGATCATAAACTGGTGGGGTCTCGAATCCGCCAAGACTTGAAGAAGGAACTGCAGAAACTGACGCATATGAAGCCAATCACTGAGCTAGCGCTGAGATATAAAGTACGGGAATGGTGGTTGGCATTTCAGGTAAAATAACTTTATGTTACAGCGCAGCGTAACTAACACTCATTGGGTTTTGTATGGCCAACTGCTACACATAAATTTTTAGGGCCTACGAATTTCTGTAAGTGTTAAGGTTGTTTTTTACAATACAATAGCTGGTGGGCCGATCAAGTACGAGCGCAGAGCGACAAACAAATGATACGCGTGCAACGCTTTTGGATTAATATTTGAATACGAAACAACTGTTTTATAGTCATTATGGGAAGTGATTGTCGCACGTTAGTATGACTTTCAAGACAAAAGTTCAATTGTGCATGGCGGTGAGCGACCTATTTCTATCTTTCAGGCCTGTCCAGACGAGGCGAAAGGTTGCCGTGCTATAGGCAAAATCAGGCATGTTGTGCGATGTGTCAATTGTCACATGGGACGCCATAATCACAGATGTTCGTCACAAAAAGAGATAAAAAATTTAGGGGAAAACTGAGAGATTTATGGTTCACATAGGCCTTAAGCCTGTAAGTGAGAAACAGTAGATTAATGAGGAGCCAATCTAGTTCGACACAGGTAGACACATTCGAGGTTGCCAATACTAAAAAAGCACCATAGTGAATAAGGTTGCTGCGTGAAATTTGCAATTTTCACATATGGATCTCAACCTAGACATCCGTCTCTGGAAGAATGGCGTTCCCACGCCTTTATGAATGTACAAAAGGCATTGCTAAATAATACGCATGATTAGCGCTGAGTTTGAGCTTTAAGTGCATTCGTTGATGCTGTAAGTTAATATAGTTGACTTGAACGGTTCCTAAATATCGCATTCTCTCCCCTCGTCTCTTCCTTGCGCTGGAGTTCATGCACACGTAGACACGCACGCGTGCTCACTGTAAAAATAAATATCTCCAGTGCGAGTAGAATAACTGTTCCCATATTATACCGACACAATGATGGTTCTCTGTTAACATAAAACCGCAGGCGACGGCGTCCAAGGTGATACCAACGGCGCGTTGGGCCATCTCAGAGTTCCGCCGCGGCCGCGCCTTGCTACAGGGCACTGACACCGTGGATGGCATCGAGAGTGTCACGTGGTGCTTCGCAGCCTGTCTCAAGGTTCCCACGTGTCGCGCCTTCAACTACGGCAAGGGGGGCTGCCAGATGCTGCAGCAGGAACTCTGCCATCAGGCTGGACTCAAGCTAACCCCAGATCCACGCCTCAACTACTACGACTTGCAGGAGCGCGCCCTAGACGAGGTGAGCTGACGCTTCACGTCCAGTTTCAAAAAGCGACAGAGAAGCGTTAGGAAGAAACCAAAGCACTCAATGAAGTTAAGGTCTTTAGAGTGAACGCGTGATAAAGTAGCCGTAGGGGCAGACTGTTGCCGCGAATGGCCAAAAATTGCAGTCACAGCTGCCTGAATGATGTAAAATGCCTTTTCCATTACAATTGTCAGTCAAGTGCATTTGTACTCTCCATAATTATGTAAACCTTTTAAAGAACGCTGTCTTCATTGATACGGTTTTAATTTGTTGACGATGCCGGTACTGAAATTGCTGGTAGGATTGATTGATTGATTGATTTTGGCTGATTGATTGAAATAACTCAATGAAGATCCTGCAAGGCGCGCCCTAGCATGCAGTAGGCAACTGCCACGACGCTACCGGCAGGCTCTGTAGGGCACTTCACGGGCCTGCTGGAGAGAACATAGCTGGTAATCAGAAAAATAAGACGGTAATTAAGGGAAGTTTTCTGCAGATTTTGTCTCCGTTCGGTGGACGCTGGAAGTGGGTCTTGATAAACAGTCACGCTATGGAGGCTAAACGTAATTTGTGGCACCTACGGGTATGTACCAGGCCGTCTCCTCAAAAATGGTCGTTATAATAAAACGTGGATGTGTCACAGAAACTCAATATATCCCACTACCCTCCTTTTAACACTGAATACAAACAATGGATGAATGAATATATGGATGTATGAACTTTAGGGTCCACCGAAACACGCCTTAGCAAATTGTGGGCTTCTGCCACGTCGAAACAGAAAAACGAAGTCTCTCGGATGTTGTGCGGGACTGCCCGCAACTGATCTGCGAGTCTAGAGCTGGTAATAGCACGTGTATTCTTCATTTTATCGTGTGATGACTTCATCAGAGTGTAACGTGGGGCACTACCAGAACATGAGTTGCAAGTTAGCAATATCAGCGCAGAAGGAACTTGTATTGGTTCTAGTTCGGGATATATCTGTAGGTTGAGGGTGGGTCTCGACCTGAAAAAGCCTGAGTGTAAGGGCCGCAGATCTACTTAGTTTTTGTTTAGTGAAGGGTATTGTCTCCACACAGGGTTAAAGTGTTTTGTCCATTCGTTGTATACACGGTGAAAGGGTCTCGGTACTCCGAAACGTCATCGACACGCCCCCCTATAGCAACGCGGTTTGCTAGTCCTCACGCTGATATGTGAACTGACTTGTTGAGATTCTGTGGCGCTCCTTCAATGCGTTTAATGTGCTGGGAGCCAAACGAGTGTGTGTGGCTCGATCTCATCGTCCCGAAGGATCCACAAAGCCGGTTCTAATAGTTAGCCTTTGTCAAATGCTTTTACCGCCGATCTCGATTCGCTGTAAATTGTGGACCTGCTGCTGTCGATCAAGGCCAACGCAATCGCCACTTGATCTGCTAATTGAACCACCATCGTCCAGACTGTTGTCGAGTTTGTGATACTGCCCTCGTGTTTGATGCTCACTACTGCATACGCCTTCCGCTCCGTATACTGATCGATTGATTGTTTTGTGCGGCTTAACGTCCCAAAACTACCATATGAATATGAGAGACGCTGTAGTGGAGGGCTCCGGAAATTTTGACCACCTGGGGTTTTTCAACGTGCACCAAAATCTGAGGACACCGGCCTACAACATTTCCGTCTCCATTGGAAATGCAGCCGCCACAGCCGGGATTTGATCCCGCGGCTTGCGGGTCAGCAGCCGAGTACCTTAGCCACTAGACTACCATGGTGGGGCTGCTGGGCTGCTTCATCAAAGCAACAGGCCCAGAGGTGCTCCTGAGCCCTTTTTGCAGCGAAGGCTGTTATGGGATTTAAACAGGTCACTTGCGGTGCCATAGTTGTCCACCGCCACCGGTGTCCGTAACTCTATACTGCAAAAAATTGGGGGGAAAAACGTTGACACAATGGAATTCAAATCCGGGCCTGGATTTGAGCCCAGTATTCTACCACTGAGTAATGCCGACACTTGAAACTCGTTCTAGAATAATGCCAGTACTGGCCGTAAGGCGCAGTACAGTCACAGCGAAAGCTAGAAAAGCGGCCTTTTCAGAGCTTTTTCTACACACTCATTGGGTAACTATTGCAAGCGTACTTGCTTGATACGAACTAGGGCGCTAACAATAAAGTTTTCTTGGTAGTAGGGCGGCATTCGCTATGCTATTTTTCATCATGCTTCTGAGATTTGTGGTATGCGCTAAACATTTGCAAGAAAGTCTGTGTTAACTGTTAATAAAGTGGCTGACGATGGTGAGGAATTATGCCTGAAGTAGGTATGCACCACAGTTAATAGGTGAACAAGAACAAGCTTTTGTAATGGGTTGAAACATTGGACGAACCACTCGTTACACTATTAGGATTGTGCGACGACTAGTTGTTCTTTCCTGTTTCAAAACTCTTTGCGAGTCGTATTAACACGATTGCTTTCCTGACATCAAGCCTGCCTGGTTCGCCAACAAGTCCCAAGCACCGGCGTAGGTCAGTGGTAGAATACTAGGCTGGCACCCAGCGGACCCGGGTTTGAGCGGCACTGTTGCATTGGCGCTAGGTTTTTTTTCTCATTTCGCGTGATCTGGTTACGGACACCGGCGGTGGCGGTGGCCGACAACTACGGTGCCTCATGATTCGAGTTGTGATCTCATAGCAGCTTTTGCTGTAAAACTGGCATTAGGGAGGTTTGATGTCGAAAAAAAGAATCACACTCATATGAGTAATTAGGCGTTTTCGAGCATCAAAAGAACAGCCAAGCGTCACACAATGCGAATTGCGTAAACAGTGCGTCGTCTGATGATCAAGCCCAGTACAAAAGATTGTTCTTGTTCATCTATAAACTGTGGTGCATACCCACTTGAGACATGATTCCTCATCGTCGTCAGACACTGCAAAACCAATTGACACAAGCTTGCTTCCAAGTGTATAGCGGATACCATGCTTCTCAGAAGAATGACAAAGGATAGCATAGTGAATGCAGGCTCCTACACAAAAAAATATGATTATTTATAGCGCAGCGCTAAGAGTATTGTGCAAAGGTTCTGAAAGGCTGCTCTTCGAACTTCCTCTGTGACAGTGATGTGCGTCCTGTGCAGGCGGGGGGCGCTGCGAGCGCTCGATGGTGACGGACGCACTCCACATCGCCTCCGTAGATTTTATGCTATTTCTGCGGACATCCACCTTGGTACCCCTGAAACTTGGATTTATCGTCACCGCCAAGTTCTCCGCTTCGCCAAGCCAACACCTTCGTCCAGGTGGGTCCAGTTTTGACAACTTGAGGGACGTCCTTCACTCCCGGCTACAACGCCGCCTCGCTAAGGGCTCTCAGCCCGGCGATGGCGGCCGCTAACGTGGTTACGGGCTATGATCCTACCTCAAGCCAAATGCTGTCTATGGAGATTTCATCCTCCGAAAACACCATGCCATCAGAAGATGAATACCTCGACGACATGGTGAGACTGTGGCAACGCAAGCAAGCGAAATCGAAGCCTGCGTCTCAACAACAACGAGACGCCACAGCGGGCCACCATTCCCCAGCCTTGCAAGGAACGCCGGCGCGCCATCCCTCCGGTGGTGTGCCGACCTCTGCTCCGTCCTCGCAGCCAGCGAAGCAACGCAAGTGGCGTCCGCGTCAAACTCCTCGCCTCTCTCGCGACGACTACATCGTAGTAGTTAAACCTCGCGTTCCCTGCGAGCTACGCACATTTGTCCCGGCCGATCGCGCGGGCGACGCCATCCGCAGCTACCTCGGCGACCAGACTACCACGCAAATTCAAGTGTGGCCAATCTGGGAACAGAACATCTTGGTCTGTAGCACCACCGTTTTGCCTATGGCACAGCGACTCCTCGGGGACTTCCAGCTGCAAGTGGGGGATCAGCAGCTGCCCGTTCGAGGCCACGCCAAGGCACCAGGGGATACATGCAAGGGCGTCATCAATGTAAACCCTGCTGAAAGCCCGGAAAAGATAAAGTCTGAACTGTATTGGCCTCGAGGTACTATCCTTGCGGTCCGCAAACTCGGAGATTCCGCGGCGGCGGTGGTGACTTTCGAGGGCACGAAGTTACCCCGCTTCCTCTTCTACCACTGCGTGGCGACGTACATCCGCGCCTACAAGAAAACGGTCCCGGTTTGCACCAAGTGCGGTACCATCGGCCATCGACCACCTCAGTGTCCTCACCCCGCTCCAACGCAGTGTGCCAAATGTGGAACCCCCGCACCTGCAGGTCTCAATGCCCACGACTGCCACCCCAAGTGCCTCCTCTGCCACGGCGCCCATGAGACTGGGACCAGTGGCTGCACGGCAAAATATCGAAAATATCGGAAACGCAAGCAGCCCTCAACATCTGCTCGAGGGACCACCTCATGTTCGTCACAGCCAGACAGCGGCACCAACCTGCATCAGTCGGCTCCACCACTCCACGCCGACACTCAGGCATTCCCACCGCTCGAAGCACCAGCGGTGGTACCTCAGGTGAGCAGTTGGGCAGGGAAAGCTGCTTCTAAGCCTCTCTCACCCCCTTCTGTCGATCCTCCTTCTCCCGAACTTGCGGCCCTTCGCCAGCAAGTTGCGGCACTTCAAAAGCAAAATTCTCTTTTAACTAAACAACTCGAACTCTTAAATAAGCGACTTCAACCCCAACAACAGTGCACTGCAAGGCCATCCGGTATTGCCTCCTCTGTCCAGGCGGCTACGCCAGCTACATCCAAGCTTAGTCCTGGCGCTAAGCCCACTCCCATTAAACCGCCGGTTCAAGCAACGATTTGTACTCCAGCACTCGGAACCGGTGCCACATCTACTCCAGAAGCTCTTGAGGCTCCTGGGGCACTTGCCCGCTAACCAAACTCTTCCTAGCGAAGAGCGCACCCCGCGCGTAGAGGAACGCCTCACGCGCGTCGAAGCTTCGATTAATCACCTCCTCACCAGCTTCTCGGTCCAACGCATAGTAGTAGAGGTTACCCAGGCTATTCAAGCCTGGGCAATCACCCAGTTTCAACCCAAGGCATCGCGTTCCCGCTCCTGCTCGGTGAGCAGTGAGGGTACAGCTCCACGGCGTCGTCGTAAGGTGGCTACCACCACCCCGCCGTCGGACAATCCGGCCTCCGTGCCCCTCCCTGCCTCTGAGGATTCCGAGCGGGACATGGAGGACCAAATATAAAACCTAGGACAGTCACGATGGCTACCAATCGTACGTCCCGTTCAAACATTGCGTCTAAATTCGAGATCATACAGTGGAACCCTGGAGGCTTCGGGAACAGGCGAAAGCGTTCACATCTTTCCCTTTTCCTCAGCTCACTTGGCTGTCAGCCGGCCGTCTTGGCGCTCCAAGAATCTGGTCCTGCTCCATCCCTTTCTGGATACTGCTCCTATGTAGGCGGCACCACCACATGCCTCCTCGTGCATAAAGCTTACACGGCGGTACAGATTGACCTCGATCTGGATCTTCCTTACGACTACTGCATGATATCAGTGCTATCTCAGCGGAGGGGCCAACCATCAATACATATATTAAACGTGTACTGTCCCCCTCGCCTTGCAAGGGCTTCGTTTGCGCATCTCTTCCACCGGGCGCTGCGCATAGCGGCCCGACAACCACTGGTGATTGTCGGGGACTTAAATGCCCCTAGCCCTCACTGGGGTTACCACTACGAGAAGGCCCGGGGCAGAGAGCTCAAGGAGCTCATTTCCTCGCTGAGCCTGACGCTTCATACCGATCCGGCACAACCCACACGTTCCGGCAACTCGGTCACGCGAGACACAAGCCCCGACCTCTCCCTCACCCGTCACATCCGCGATGCTACATGGGAGAATTTAGGCGAAACCCTAGGCAGCGATCACTTTTTACTCCGCATTTCGTTCACACCGCGGCAGAAAATGCGCCTACACTGGGGCCAAGCCCGTCTCACCGATTGGACTCGGTTCAGAATGCAACCATTCCCCGCCGGCCTCTCCTCGACCGAATATGCAGCGTGGGCATTATACGCTCTTCATATGAAACAAGCGAACACTCGCACCCTTGCAACCTCTAATTTGACTCCTGCAATCGATCCACACCTCCTACATCTTTGGCACGCTCGCCGCGGGCTCATAAGGCGCTGGAAACGCAACAAACTTAATCGGAAACTTCGCGCTCGCATTGAGGCGCTCACTGCAGAGGCGGCCGCATACTCCGCACAACTTTCCGATGCTAACTGGGCAGACACCTGTTCGAAGGCTGCAAAGCAGATGAGCTCTAAGAGTGCGTGGCGACTCTTTAGAAGCCTTCTCGATCCCTCCACCACCAAGGGAGAAACGCAACGCCAGCTCCACCGTGTTCTGCATGCCTTTCAGGGCACTACGGATGAACTCGCGCGAGAACTTTGTGACCGCTACATCTGCCGCACAATTGATCCCGCAGGCCCAGCATATACGTATTTCGGCGCCCCGAACACCGACCTCGACGCCCCATACACACTTTCTGATTTACGATTTGCACTCACGAAAATGCGACGGGGCACGGCCCCTGGACGCGACGGAATCACAGTATCGCTCCTGGCAAATCTTCCCGACCAAGCACACCTCTCGCTACTCCACCTTATAAATTCGATATGGGACGGTTCTCCGCTTCCAACGGAATGGACCACATCGGTCGTGACATTCATTCCCAAATCGGCAAAGTCCATTAGTATTGAGGCACTGAGACCCATCTCACTTACGTCTTGCGCAGGCAAACTCATGGAAACCATGGTTCGCGAACGCCTTTCCGCCTACTTGGAGGCCAGGAGGACCTTTGCCGACACGATGTTTGGCTTTCGCCCACATCTGTCGGCGCAGGACGTCCTGCTCCAGCTTCAACACGATATCATAGAGCCGACTACTATGCGCCATAACGATAAAGCCGTGCTCGCTCTCGATCTCCGCGGGGCGTTCGACAACGTCAAACACAGCACTATACTCACTAACCTGTCTACCACAAACTGCGGGCAGAAGACTTTCAACTACATTCGCGCCTTTCTATCACATCGCACCGCCTTCATTCGCCTTAATTCTACCGAACACGGCCCTTACTTATTAGGCACGCGGGGTACACCTCAAGGGGCAGTCCTGTCTCCTCTGCTTTTTAACCTGGCGATGATGAACCTCCCGTCTCTTCTAAGCGAGGTCGAGGGAATACAACACGCACTATATGCGGACGATATCACAATCTGGACCAACACCGGCTCCTTAGCGCAAATCGAAGAACGCCTGCAAAAGGCTGCCCTTCTGGTGGACACCTACGCAGGTTCATGCGGCCTGGAGTGCTCTCCAGCTAAATCGGCTCTTCTTTCAGTCTCTCCGCTACCGCCGCCTCAAATTTTTCTTCCGTCCGGGCCCGTCCCGTCAGTGCAAAATATTCGGGTTCTTGGCCTTCACCTCACATCGTCTTTGGATCCAAAGGGCACAACAGCAGGCCTCAGACGCACCAGCGAACAGGTGAGCCGCATGATACGGCGAGTGTCTACCAAGCGCGGCGGCCTCCGCGGGTCTCAGTCCCTCCGATTGGCCCACGCGTTTGTGACCAGTCGCGTCCTCTACGCCTTGCCTTACCTTCGCCTGCGTCGTCGACACGAGCACCAGCTGGACGTCCTTCTTCGTTCAGTATACAAACGCGCTCTGGACCTACCTATTGCAACTTCCAACAGCCGATTCACGGCTCTGGGGGTACACAACACCTTTGCAGAGATGCGCGAAGCTCATCGCGTTAACCAAATCAATCGACTGTCGCAGACGCCTTCAGGGCGCCGTCTTCTACACAGACTTGGCCTTAACGCGATATCTGACCAAGACCCTCTGGAGCCGGTACCAGAGCTCTGGCGTCAAAAGCTATGGGTGGAACCTCTACCCCATAATATGAACCCCGACCTCCATCATGGCCGTAGACTAGCACGCGCCGCGGCCCTTCATACGCGACACTCCAATCGTCCTGGTGTTTTCTACGTGGACGTCTCGGGCCCCTCCCCCTCGGGTCACTTCACGGCTGCCGTGATTACAGAGGGCAAACACGTAGATGGCCTCTCCTTTCGAGCAGACACAGTAACGCACGCTGAAGAGGTTGCCATAGCTTTGGCCGCCTCTCACCCTGCTTCACGCACCATCCTGACGGACTCGCGCTCGGCCTGTTCTCAGTACCTTCAGGGTTCCATTGCCCCGCTGGCGGCTAGCCTACTACAGGCAGCCTCTTGGCGCTTTAACCCTCATCCCATTCGTATAGTCTGGACCCCAGGCCACTCGGGCCTGCCCGGCAACGAGGCGGCAAATGCCACTGCCCGCGCTTCTCCTGTCCGGGCCGTTGCCCCTCCATGTCCCGAGACGGAATCTGGCAATACCAACCTGACGCGCTTTCGCGAAATTTTGGCTTATTACCGGGCTTCGCGCCGCCTCTACCCGGACCCCGCACGCGGTTTGGAGAAAGCGGACGAACGACTGCTACGCCGCCTGCAGACGAACACCTTTATCAGTCCGGCGGTCGCCAGGCACTTTTTGCCGGAAATCAATGGCACCTGCTCGACCTGTCATGTCCTCGCCGACACATATCACGTCGTAGCATCGTGCCCAGTTAATCCCGTCCCTTTCTCATCCCCTTTTCCTATCCCAACTAGAGAGGCTTAAGAGGAGCACCTGCTCGGCTGCTCTACCTTGGCTGCACAACGCTCCTTGGTGGAGCGCGCGCGGGCAGCTTCCAGCTCCACTGGCGTCCCGGAATAGGGTCTTGCCACTCTAGCACGCCGATGGGCCACGTCGGCACTCTCTAGTAGACTTTTTCTGAAATACATGTTTTTTACCACCACCACCTGTGCAGGCCCGGCGTTCTTTGTTTTTAGTGGAGCCTTTGCACCGGCCCGTCTTCTACGCTCGTTATGCTCGACGTGGACACTTGGAAGAATGTGGACAAGGCTGATTTGTTTTCGCTGTTGACGAGGATTGCTGCAGAAACGAGACGTGATCCCTATCCTTGGAATCCCCTGCTCTCGCAGGATGTTTATACTTGAACGCGTGGTGAATAGCCTGGCGGATAAGGCCCTCTTATTTGCCTCCGCTATTTCTTCAAGTGTGTAGTGCATGCGGAGGCGAAATAACCTTTCCAAGCTTGTGTACATGGGGAGCCCGAGAGCTGTCTTGACGACCTTTACGATTAACATTTTGAGCGTGTCACGCTCCGACCTCATACACTTGCGCGTGGCTGCAACATAGGTGAAATGATGCATCATGAATTCGTGCACCAGTCTTACGAGGTTGTGTCTCCCAAGTGTCTGATGCCTGTTGGAAACCCTTCATATCACCAATCATACCGACCAACCAGACCAGTCATGAACACCGCCTGTGTTCTTTGTTGAAGCTCCTTGGCTAGACTCCATCGGAGCGATAGCAGACGGCTTCATCGCGGATTTTTAGGTGTGGTATTCACCAAATTTTACTAATTTCATATTCCGATGGCCGACAACGTTCTTTTCAATGCTTGTCATTGTGAGGAGATGCAACGCCACATCCTGAGTGACTGACACGAATAGGACGTGCAGAGATAGTCACTGGCATCTGTTGTAGAGTTTCCTGGCAATAGACGAATGTCGGTTGAATGTATTCTTGAAGGGACATCGCAGCTGAAGGCGACTAAGAAACTCCAGAAGCTCCTTAGAAAAACTAATTTGGACAAGGGGCTGTATCAGCAATGCCTTGTACCACGCGAGTAGGATGGACATGAAACTGACTGCATGTTTGTGTGCGTGCTGTGGTATGTGTTATCTTTTTCTCTCTTTCCACTCTTTTCTCTACCTCTTTCGGTTCGTGTTATGTCGTTTAGAGTAGCAAACCGGCTTCCCAGGACTAGTTAACCTCCTTGCCATTCCTTGTCTACCATTTCTTCACCTCTTCCTATCAATCTGATGACATTCTCAGCTTTTCTGACAAGGATCGTAACCATCAGGTTATTGAAGTCATTTGATTGTATGGTCATACCGAGAGCACGGAGGGAGTCCACCCTGGGAATTGAGCTACCTTCACCTGTTCTAAGAGTGAGGCCGTCGTCTACTAATGGCTTTCGCTCTTTTGGTTTGGGGCCCCTGCGTTTCGGCCTGTACAGAAGCAGTTCCGATTTCCTCAACGAGCATCAAAGGCCAGTCGCCATCAAAGACTCAAAGAGTTGGTCAGGATAAAACTTTGTCGCCAGAATAAAAACGCATCATCATTACGCTTGGAATGATGGTTTTTACGCAAGCACTTTACGGGGCATGTGTGATAAATTATTTCTCTACTGCACCATTCGCCTGTTGGGTTCTATTTATTATATGTTGAGACACATACGTTGATACCCATTCACGCACCATGTCACAAAACGTAGAAAGCAGCTTATATACGTTACGAAAAAAAAGATCACACTGAAGTGTTCAACATGGAATTGTGATTAACATTAAAAAGTTCAGAACAGTTTTGATATCAGGACTTCCACAGCTTTATGGTAAGGAAGCCCATCGGTGATTTCATATTTTACACCGTGCGTCAGGACCACGTAGCCCCATGACGAACTAAAGCTGCAGCTAACTCTTCTCCATTTGACCTCATGAAACTGCAAAGCGCAGGTGTAGGGGCGACGGCCACTCCCGTAAACAGCTCTGTTGATGCAGTGATATCAAAGCGCATAGACAGGTACACAAGGCTCTCGCTGACGCTTGCTGAAATAACACGCGTGCCAGAGATCGCGACCTCGCCCTCTTATTCAATGTTCACAGTTGTGGATCGACCCACACAACCTCAGCGTTTCTTCATACTCCTGAGGCCAGCAAAAGATGGGCAGGGCTTCTTTTCCGCTTGAAGAGCAATCAACGACAGCCATCGCACATGGAGTGATGTTGGCGCATGCGCTTTCTGTGCGATCTATATGAGCAACTTGTTCCACCTATGTTGCAGAAGTGTTCCTTGCTGACACTCACGAGATTTCAGTTCGCAGGAACAGCATACAATGTGCATTGTGAAATTTATTGATTTGGACTTCATACGGAACATGACGACGGTGACGAAAGCCTGTACAGGGTCTTCTTATAGTTATTCTCCCAAACAAAAATTACGAAAAATTGTTGAACTGGGTTGACCTTTTTACTAGAGAGCTCCGTCGTCTTCACAGTAAAGAACTCGTTTGTTGGGAGAATAAAACAAACCAGTGTCTCGCACTTTGGTTGCGTTCTCCACTACACTCCACTACAGCCCCTTCACCACAGTTCTTACAGGGTATATCTCTAACACAGTTATGTCTTTTGGAAGGCCGCGCGCAATTTGGGCTCTAAGGGTGGATCATATTAAGATTTTGAGCTTATCGGCTACACTGTTGTTATTTTTGCTTGTGCAATCGAAAACTCAAGCGCACAAAATGCAGCAAAATAACAAGTTCATTACTTGCCGAAGCGAATGCATGGCAAAGAATTGTTAAAGACAACTCACACCTTACATTTCTCGCGTATGGATCATTCGAGGGTATGTGCCCAAAAGTCACGTGAGTCACTACTGGCGTCACGAAGAGCGCAAAGAAGGCAAGGAAACGAGAAATGCCTATAGAGTGAATGACACACAGTATTGTACATCGGCAAAAGATGTAATAAGGCCTTCTATAGACCGGGCATGCAAACAGGGGCACAAGAGAGCAGTCAAGACGCTGCAAATGCCGTTCTGCAGATCCTACGTACCTTGAGAATGGACGTTGGGAGGGAAGGTGACGTGTTTTAATAAGCGAGACCTTACAAAATGACGCTAGACATATGTACAGATATTGTAAGTACGGATGTTCAACAATACCATGTTTTTGTATATGCAAGTGTTTATATTCGTGTAACGATGCCAAGAGCAATATCGAGTGTTAGCAATACCAAATGTAGTAAACTGATATGTAGCACTCGCGTTCACGAGGATGGTAGCCCTGGACAATGCTGCATCAATCAACTTCAGTGAATGGCGCTTACTACAGTTGACCTTAGCCCGTAATGAAGGCTGCATCTTAGGAGTATATACGTAATACTGGAGAGTGATTATTGCAACCGCTATTAACGTTTCACCGACACAACGCATGAATAGTGTCTTTTTTCAAAGAAGTATCGACAGCTAGCGAGGCTCTCTGGTCGAATACTAGATTGCTATGGTGACTGCTTGGGTTCGGTTCCTGCTAGGGCCCTTATAATTATTTTTTGCGTTCGTGGGGTCAAAGCCGCCGATGCGAGCTTTTTCTTAACACTCTCGTGTTAAAATTCTTGCGTTCATGGGTAGCCGAACTATCACTAACGTGTTGCGCATACCCGCCCCCGGGTATGTGCCACAAGTTTTGACGACGAGTTTGGTGACGCATGTGACAGGATTGTGATATTATTCATATTATGATCAGCGAGACTTATTTTCAAACCATCTAACCTTCTTAACTCATTTCGGTCTATCCCAAGTTAGGGAATTATCACGAGAGCACGCAGACGTGGACGGATAGATAGATAGATAGATAGATAGATGGATAGATAGATAGTTAAATAGATAGATAGATAGATAGATAGATAGATAGATAGATAGATAGATAGATAGATAGATAGATAGATAGATAGATAGATAGATAGATAGATAGATAGATAGATAGATAGATAGATAGATAGATAGATATTCACAGTGCGCTTATACTATAGAGAAGGAGGTGAAGTGATGTATGACGGAGGTGAAGTGTGAAGTGATGAAGCGATCACACTAACTTCTTAGTAGCTCGAATGAGTGTAGATAACCGCATATGATGAGTTCCACGACCAAAACTCACCTGCATCGGCCAAAAGAGTTGGTGGAAGTCTGTCGATAGACAGAAATATAACGCCCAATCAAGCATACTGCAACCCTTCAGGCTTCCGGGAAACCTGAGCCTACAATGTACATGCAAAAATCTACTCACGTGTCATAAGAAACAGGCGGAAGAAATCGATGAGTTTTCATGCAGAGGCTACAAGCGTGGCAACTACAACTACTTATCTCAGAAGTTGTACATCTCCACTTAGCATAAAAAGCTTCAGGGTGCAGCCACAGATGACTGCGCAGTAGCACGGTGAGCTCAGGCACCATAGACTGTCATCAGAAAAAGGGTCATGTCGCCAGCGCCAGACCGACGCTACCCCATTCTTTAGTTCACGGTATAGCAGTGGTCCCAAACATAGTAGAATTGCAACAGGAAGCTCGATATCCCCTCGAGATTGAAACACTGCCATGTTTGTTTTTCAGCGCAAGGGGCCTCTGTGGAACACGCCATTTTGTTCGGAAGACGGTTTTTGTTCGCCCACGTGTGAGCCACGTACGTATCTGCTGTTTGTATCCTTATTTCTTTCTCGCAGTGTTTTGGAGAAGTTCTAGAGAAAAAACCTCTGGAGATAACGCTTATGAGTCATTGCCATTTTTCAGAACTGATGTCGAAGCTGCAAGTCATGATATCTGAGCCATAAACAATAATTACAACATGATAACTTAAATAACATTGCTTGCTTCAAGCTTTCAAGAAATTGTTCTCTGTGTCAATGCTGCGATGTTCTTATGATACCGGGCGGATTGAAGGTTACTGCTTTCTCGACGTTAAGCGTGAGTTGCAACTTTTTTGTTGAGTGACAGTTCAACATCACCGTCACAACCGTCACAAACGTCACCGTCACAAACGTCGTCCCGCACACTTGTTATATATAAACTGGTTTTCATGTGCATGTCATGTAAATGTTAGGTGTAGTCCCACCTTGGTGATCTAGTGGCTAAGCTACTCAGCTGCTCACCCGCAGGTCGCGGGATCGAATCCCGGCTGCGGTGGATGCATCTTTGATGGAGGCGATAATGCTGTAGGCCCGTGTGCTCAGATTTCGGCGCACGTTGAAGAACCCCAGGTGGTCGAAATTTTCGGAGACCTCCCCCACGGCGTCTCTCATAATCATATGGTGGTTTTGGACGTTCAACCCCACGTATCACTATATCAATTTTAAATGTACATTACATTACTACATTTCTGTGCAGACTTGTATGTCCGCAAAGAGCTGTGTGTACATAAAACCAAGTTTTATGCATTATGTATTGCGTCCCAAAGCGGTATCCTTATGAAGACAATGAAAGACGTGGATAGCAAATATATTCTTTCTCTCTTAGCTGAAACCTAAATGGAACATAATATTGGCCAGTGTAAGAAAAAAATCGTCATAGTTGCCATTGCCATATATATTAATGGTTTAACGTCATGCGTTTCATGTAATATAAATTTATTTGCTGACGATTGCGTAGTGTTTCGAGAAATAATTTGTGACGATGACCTTATCACCCTCCAAACTAACCTGAGTTCTATAGCGGCTTGGTGCTTAAAGTGGCGTATGAAACTCAGTGTTTGCAAGTGTAAATTTATGAGTGTATCCAGAAAAAATAACCCATTACCTGTTTTCTATCTCGATAGCATCACCATAGACTGGTTCTTCCTATAAATATCTCGGTGTTAACATCACTAGCAACCTCACCTGGAACGTTCACATTGAACATATTATTAACAATGCAAACCGCTAGCTGGGTTACCTGAGGGGCAATTTTGCTAAGGCACCATCTTCTCTTAAACTACTGCTGTACAAAATACTTATTCGTTCTAGATTAGAATACGCCCCGTGTATTTGGGATCCTGAGAGTAACAATCTCATAAACTTACTTGAAATAGTACAAAAAAATTCTGCACATTTCATCCTGCCTAACTATAACCGAACCGCCAGCGTAACAACAATGAAATCTACCCTTAACCTTCAATTCCTAGCAGTTCGACGTAAAATTTCCCGACTTTCGTTGTTACACAAAATATTTTATCACCAACATCGGCGTGAAGAACTCATTTTGCTTCCATTGTACGTTTCTTCTTCCCTTGATCATGCTCACAAAGTCGGCATTGCATCAACAAGAACAGCCGCTTTATCTCAATCATTTATTCCCCGTACGTCACTAGAATGGAATCGACTTCCCTCTACTACAGCAACCATTGTAAATCACACGCTTTTTTGAAAATGCCATAGTCAACATTTTGCAATTCTTCCTTGTTGTGTACAGTTATCCTTTCTTGTAGCATTTCTTTTTGTTTTGCCTAATTTTGTATATTGTGTTTGTTTGATATGTTTTTTCTCGCTGCTTTCTTGTTATTATTATGAATGTACCCACTCCCCTCTATAATGCCATTGGCCCTGAGGATATTGCTAATAAATAAATAAATTACTACTTATTCTCAATAGAAAATACCTTGTCCCCATCACTAAAATTTAGAGTTTCAATAATTTCTTTAATAGTCACTAAGATAACGTTTGTTTCATAATTGACTTACCTTTGTTTATTATAGCAGATTTGTAGTGCTTGACCCTTGAGCTATTATTGGTTTCTGGTTCCGCGAATTTTTGTTTTTCATTGTGCTCTTGTGTGTTGCCTAATTTGTTTTAGTATTCAAACAGCTGCTAGTTTTTTTTTAAATATTATAATTGTCTCTGAGGGTCCCTGTGCCGTATTGTACCTCAGAACTCTAATTTCTATACTTTACACTATGTCGCACCCTTAAATGTCATTATACTACGACTACGTCGATGATGGATTGATGAATTGATAATTTATTAAAATTAATTGGGCTTAGAATGACATGGGTGTATTGTCTATGCGGTGAAAGCGATGGACACCGTGAAAATCACTCGCTGAAGGATTTTTCTCATCGTTTTTCGAAACCTTGCAGTTCTGCACATCCCACGCCTGAACGAGGTGTGTGAAAGAGACTTCGAGTGTCAGATGCGCACGGGCCCGATGGCGGTTTGCCGAAAGCGCTTGTGCAAATGCGCTGAGGGTTACTTCATAGCGAGCAACACGACATGCGAAAAACGTGAGTGCCTCATTAATTATATCTGCTGTTTTCTCGCATAGTGCAGTTAGAAGCATGAAATATATAAACCTATGCTGCTGCGAGGAAATTTTCGCACACATAAAGCGGATAATATAGATCAATGCTTCTGAGATGTACTCATCAGCAAAGATAGACATTTTTGAACGCAAAATGATAGTGTCCCAAAAATATTTTAGGTCACTGTGAGAAGTTGTGAATGTTTGTACTAAACAAAGTGTTGCCCATTTTAGAGGTACGGAAATGCAGAGTGCACAAATTTATCAAATATTTTGAGAACGAAACATTACAGAGCCACCCGAGCACTCCTCTTCCTTGGGTGTCCTGGATTGGTGTTAATTGATATGATAATAAATAAATGAAAAAAATGCCTTAAAAGACAGAGAGTGTGAACGCGGATACAAGAAAAAATCTCACGACACCAGAAGACGCCTACTTTCTTCTTTCTGGGCACTTCTTTCTTGCATCCGTCCTCGCATGCCCTCTATTTTAGAATAAATACCTAACAACCAGCGCCACGCTCTGACACTCCAAGAAAAGCAAGTTGGTGCAGTGGACTATTCAACCTCCTATGAAAAATTCTATCTGCAGAAGGTTGCGCTTCTCTACTACAGCATTGAGGCCGGAAAATCTCAGGTAAGGCGTGCAAAAAAAATGCTTGGAAGGAAACCAGTTGGTTCTATGACAAGGCAAGTTTTCTGGACGAAAGTTTGGTGCAATGACATTTTCTCTTACACAAAGTAAAGTGGTGCGTGCGAATAAATACTGAAACACAGAAAGGCCGAACGAGGACATGTGTTTGTTTTTTGTGTGTCCCTGTGTTTATATTTGTGCACAGCAGTTGACCTTATTGTAAAACAATGTACTGAACTACCTTGTGCAGGTCTTTTCCTAATTTTTTTTTTCAAATTCATCTTTAGCAGCTATTTTGCTGCAGGAACCATCAGCGCGCACTGCATCCTTCTCCTCTCCTCAGTTTTCTCCGATGTTTCAAATTCGTTCAAAAACAGTGCAAGTCTGTATCTACCTATGTTTTTCAGAGTTTCTACTGCTCGTTGGTATACGACAAGCAATGAAGATTAAAACACAAAAAGTGCGCGCGCAAAGATGCATGCAGATTTAAGTATCCCACTGCATCAATTCATGCTCAGTCCTTTTTTGTGTTGATTGCTTTCCAAGACTATCAGGAATGATGACAACCTAGCTTCAGTGATGATTACACATTTTAATTTGTGCACTGACCTAGTTAATCTGCGTTTATCGCTTAAGAATTGGTGCTACACGAATGCGCATTCTGTACGCACTCATTGCCTACAGCGTGACCACATTTCTAGCATAGGTAAGCACGCCAATAATCAGGTGTCCCCTCAAGCGTACACAGAGCAGGGATTGCTTGTGCTACTCATTATGCATATCCGTAAGTATAACACATCCACACTTGCGCTGGTTACCTGTATATATACAATATGTACGACAAAAAACGTTGAGGGTGAGACGATGAACTATTCGGCATGTTGTAACATATCAGCGTGAACAGGGCGGAGATCAAGAAAGTTCAAGAAACCTCAGCTGTGAGACGTCACTGGTTCTGTATCCTTCTGTTCGTGGGCTGCGTCCTTTTCGCGCAGATTTTTTTGCTACATGCATCAATTCCAACTCGTCAACCTCACTACCTTAATGCACTCGGCTAGCGTCTTTATTTTATGAAGTGGACAATTCACTAGAGATAACTTTGGTAACATAAGCTGGTTCTACGTACTTGCTACAGACCTACTTTTTCACCATGCACTTGCCATGCCATATTGGTTCGTGGACACAAAGCCGTATACTATTGAGGCTTTATCTACTGTTTATTTGAAGGGACATACTTTCACGTGCGTTTATTGTTTCGCGTCTATGTACGTAATGCCCAGTAGCAGCGTCTCGCATTCGCTAACGCTGACGCAACACGTGCCGACGCCTCTGTCTCGCAGTTCCGGTGGAGGGCTACTCGCTCTACCCGGGTGCTCTGGAAGGCGGCTACTTTAGGCTTTCCTCAACAGAGGCCAACTTCAGTCGAGCCTCGTCCGAATGCTCCCTGGACGCCGGCGCGGAACTTGCCCACGTGGCCGATGGAGACACCAACCGCTTCTTGAGAGAGCTCATGCGACGCGCCAAAGTTCGCTCGGCATTCATCGGACTTACGGACGAACAACAGGCAAGCAACAATGTCACCTCTTAGCACAGTAACGCTTGCACGATGCGGCGTCAGTAAAGCGGTCGACTTCATGTACGTTTGTTACAGTGGTATTTATCTACTTTACTCTGTAACGCAAGTCAATTCATGCTAACAAGTTGTACCCTGCAAACTATATTGCCATTTACATTGTACCCTGTGTCGTAAGAACGTAGGCTTCATAGAAAAAACAGCGCTAAAACAAAAAAAAGAAGCAAGACAAACAACACATAGCGATGTCCTGTGCTCTGAACTGTTTCTTCTGTTACCGTGCCTTGTTGCTTTAGTGGTGTTTTTAGTATTAATGTGTACCAACAAGGTCGCGTTCACAAGCTTCTCAAGAACGCAGGTGTAACCTTTGCGAACGCTGACTGACCGCAAGCACTGCCTCCTACTTTTCGAGTGAGAATGCGGCTTGTCTTGGTGTCACGGGGGTAAGAGTATGAATGAAGGAAGTATACTTACAAAATATGTAGGAAAATCGTAGGCCACTTCCACCAAGATGGCAGGACAGCGACAACACGAGCGTGATCACATTCCTCGTCTCCTCGTCTTCATCGCCTGTCTGATGGTTTCTTGTTCGCTATGTCGTGTAACAGTGCAAAATACCACGTGACCACCCACTCACCACATGTATCCAGGCACGCGAGCTGTACGAGCAGTTCACTAAGGAGTTTTCCTGATTGAAAAAATGTTGCCCATTATTCCAGGGCTCTTAAAGCAACCTCAGCTGGCGGGCCGCACCAGCAATTCGACGGAGTTGGGGTAGGACAGTAAGGAAGCTTTGAGCGTGAAAGGTGGGTGGTGAGTTCAATAAAATGTTAGATAACGTTGGTATTTGACAGGGTACGGCCCGTCCCAATGTCATTTTGGGCGCTATTTTTGATTCAGACTGAGTCTAAAAACTTGAAGAACATCAGTACCGACCTCGAGAATGACCTAAATCGAGACACTAATTCTGATGGCGACTACATAGAGCTTGGTTTTGTATGAAAAACTTTGTTTGGAAAATCGGTGATGAAGGTGGCCGTGTGCGGGCGGTGGGCCGCTAACAAAAAGTACCGAGGCCGTATGCGATCCTCGGTCGTAGGTTTGTTATCAGGATGGCTCGGTCATAGGTTATTTATCAAAGGGCGGGCTGCGAGTGCTCCCATTGACATCAGTGTTGCGGAATGGGTGCCCCCATTCCATTCCGATTGATTTCGGGGAATTAGCACTTTCTGCAACTCCATTCTTTTCAATTCTTCGGAATGAAAAAAAAATTGGTCCATTCCCACTGAAGGAATGGCGGGGCCGTTCGATTTCATTCCTTCCATTCATCAACGTAGTTTATGGATCTTGATAGTTTTATTGAGTTAGGAATGAACTACCCGCCCCGCCACGGTGGTCTTGTGGCTAAGATACTTGGCTGGTGACCCGCAAGTCGCGGAATCAAATTCCGGCTGTGGCGGCTGCATTTCCGATGGGGGCGGAAATGTTGTAGGCCCATGTACTAAGACTTGGGTGCACGTTAAAGAACCCCAGGTGGTCAAAATTTCCGGAGCCCTTCACTACGGCGTCTCTCATAATCAAATAGTGGTTTTGGGACGTTAAACCCCACAAATCGATCAATCAATCAATCAATCAATCAGCAATGAGCTACCTCATAAATATAGTGTCTTGAGATCTGTTGAAAACTGCAGAAGTACGTAAAACACGTTACCAAGGTCTAGGGCTAGTATCTTGGTGGCATATATGTATATCGTTCAGTAAAAACCCTCTACTGATTCCCATAGGAGCAGTGATCCCCACCACATATAGTATAGTAACAAACACTGTATATCTGCTGGCATTTTATTGAACAGTTAATTACCACTCTGGCACCTTGTACTTTTGCATCCAATATGAAACACAGGGCCACATTGCTCGTCGGCACTCACGCTTGCCAAGCGCGCCTCGCGAGCAAGGATGGGGTGAGGAGAACCTTATGTTCACCTGTGCGTAGGTATACAATCTCTTCCTTGTCGCAAAAGTTATTTACGTGTGTCAGGTACTGAACTGCTCGTAAGATAAAGATGAGGCCGTGCATAGAGTATTTGCCCTTTTCGTGTGGGGCATCAATGAGAACCAACGTGCGAGGACAACTTGCTTTTTTATTTTTTCAGTATATGTTCGGATAATGCATTTGTTGGTACGCCAACTTATGCCGTGGTTTCTCTCTTACAAATTGGCAAATTGTTCACACTTTTACACCACGCCTACTCTTGATTTTGAGTAACTAAAGGTCGACCCAGAGAAAGTGTTGTGGCCTGCGACTTCGATAGCGCATGTACTCACAACCTACAGGACTAATTTGAACATGATATTACAGTAGTAGCTCTTACGGGCGTATGGAAAAATACTGCCCAAAGTCCTCTTTGCTTGCCGGTTCGATACGGATAAGTGCAGAGCCATAGGAACCAAAAGAACTTGAAGTTAAAAGCGCGAATACGCACGAACGAAGAGAGGCAACACACGCCCACGGAGCGCCACTTCCAACAAAGATTTATTTTTAGAGAGCGCAGAACACATATACGCACCCCGTGCGCCGTCAGACTGCCTCAATCCGCAGTTGAGTTCAAGTAGTGCAACTCTTTTAGCGACAATGAAATGGAGGCTATGCTAACGCATAGATCGCCTAATTCAATTATTCTCTTGGTTTCAATGATGAGTCGTAATAAGTTATCAGTAGGACGAATCAGCACGGATATATATGTTCTGATGATTGATTTGTGGGGCTTAACGTCCCAAAACCACCATATGATTATGAGAGACGCCGTAGAGGAGGGCTCCGGAAATTTCGACCATCTGGGGTTCTTTAACGTGCACCCAAATCTGAGCACACGGGCCTACAACTTTTCCGCCTCCATCAGAAATGCAGCCGCCGCACCCGGGATGATATATATGTTCTGTGCTCTTTTGAAATAAATCTTTCTATGAAGTGACGCTCCGTGTCTGTGTATTGTCTCTTTTCGTCCATGTCGTATTCGCGCCTTAAACTTGAACTATGTTAAACCAGCAAGCCCAGCCTGCCATTCTCAAACCAAACGAAGTTACAAAAAACAGAGAAAAATTGGCCCCGTATCTGCAGTTAATCTACAAATCTCATCGACAGACGATAGTCTTGCGTGTGAAGAAAGTGAACAAAACATTTGTTTGATGTTCTGCGCAAGAAAATCGGTGGATGGTATTTTGGAGGCGCTGCGTTAGAGTGCCTCGAGCGTGCAGCGGAGGCAAGCGAGCGCATGAAGCCACGTCACACGTGAGACATGAGCGTCATCTGGCAGTTTTCTTAGAAAACAAAGCACGTGGCTCTGAGACGGGTGTTCGCGCCTATCTCGGAGGTGATAAGGTGTAGAACGCAAGGCGACGGTAGGTGTCACCACCGTCTCGTCTTAGCAAAGCGTTGGAAACACTCCCCGTTCCGTGCAAGCGTTGCATGGTCAGCGCAGCGTGATAAGCGCTACGCTCCTTAAAATTACCTATGTAGGCCTTTTCTAGTAAAACACGCACATGCATAGCATATACATGTTGTTATGGTGCCGCACACATGCGCAATAATTGCATTTTATTGACGATTGCACAAGCATGAATACTCAACCTTGAGCTATATTTGTGGGTGCTGCGGATGGGGTCGGCCGTTTCAAGTACTCGATGCCGTTAAGAATGGACAAACAGACAAATGTACAGACAGACAGACAGACAGACAGACAGACCAAAATTTTTGCGTCGAAGGTCTGCAAGAAACACTATCGTTTTTAATATATATCAGCTTAGTAACAATTGACTCAAGGAGTAAAAAAAATTCAGCCAAGACAGCTCTTGCCATTGAATCTTTCACAAACAATCGATCTCCACAAATCATGAAATCCACTGTATTGTATTTGGATGTAGGTCTATGAAAATGTTTGAAAAGCACACTTATTAAATTTATTTTGGTGCCCTCTGCTGTCCTGAGAATAATAATAATATCCCAGGTATACCACTAACAGAACTTAAAAGCAGTATGTTTATAATGAGTGTGTTGTATCAAATATATGCAACAAATATAAATGTAAGTGGATATGGGCTTCAAAAACATCTTGACACTAATCACCTGAGTCATTTACTTTCCCTGTAATATTTCACTTCTCTCTGAAAAGAATAAGAAGTTTCCAATTTAGTATACAAAAGTTGGCACTATTGCAACCCATCATGTAAACCAATTTGCTATATAAGCTAGTAATGACCAAAGCACATAGACTTGAGAGTGTGCGAAAAAGGTATACAATTTGTGAATATAAATTCTTCTGCTGAAATAAATTGTAAGGTTTGTTTCCATGTGAAAAAATGAATTGATTCTATTTCATGAACAAGATTAAGGTATCAACTCCGTTCCTTTCAAGGTGGAACTGACATCAAAGATATTAAGCAGCTCTCACCATGCAAACTTCAAAGAGAACTGGAGAGAAAGAACACAACTTTCTAATGAACCTTCACCTTAAAAAAAATCAACTACCTTCATGATAAGTGTCGCACTATGGTTTAAGTGTTTTTTCACTTTTCGAATCTTCAACCAGCAGTCTTTAACTGGAGATAACACCAGTCATATATTCAGCAGAGTCTTTATTAAACACCAGTAGTTAGCAGCGTCTTCGTATTCCCTCTTTTTTTCCATCCGTGCGTCTAAACTTTGCTGCAAATACTCAACGGCAGGTAGCACCACATTTACACTTTAATAGGAGGCATTGTCACTTTCATACAGCTGTATTGGTTAATGACAAAAACATATCCTTTTTTTCTGATTTCAATAGATTCTTTTTTCTAATTGTGGTATTATTGCCACTTCCAAATATTATCGCACAGATAATAAGTTCTTGCGTGTATCAGTGTCACTTACCAGTGTTGCATAAGCACACTATTCGAACTGTCAGAAGATAGCTGCATGTGGTTAAATGCACCCTAGTACGGTTCGGATCTCTCGTTTACTCATGCAGGCTAGTACTAGATAGCAAACTATTAAAGTAAGCACGGACGAAATTGAGATGTTGTCTAAATGATCCTCATGCCTGTGCAGCTAGTACTCATCGTAAGGACGCATTGCTTCAAGGTATAAACACGGGCGAGCGCAGAGTCCAGCAACCCCACCAAAGAAGTTTTCATCTTTTAAAATAAAAAGCAATTTGATGACTTTCTGTGACAGTAACCAATGAAAATTAATACTAAATGTGTTATTTACCATAGGTTGTTACTAGGACCACCTCAATGTTAAATTTACAACTGAACATGTACAAAAAACCCACAACTTTCTGACTTTTTCGCCTGCTATAAAAATTATTTTGCGCTGTACACATATCGAATTACTGTTTGCTTACAGAAAGAAAACTCTGAAAATCAGCCTGTACGAACTCTCATATTTCACAAAATGCTATCTCTCCATGAAAAAAAAATCCCCAATATGGACCATATTCTTCATGTACTGAAAATTCCACGATTGTTCTACACAGAAAGTTTTGTACTAACCAAATTGGAGATTAACAGATTTTTAAAAATATTTCCGAGAGTTTTACGTCCCAAAATCATGATATCATTTTGAAGGACGCCCGGGCACAAAATTTTTACCATGTGGTCATCTTTATAGTGTGGTTACATAGCACTATACATGGGCCTAGCTCTACTACTACGCGTCCATCACAACGCGACTACCACGACCGGCCTCGAACACGTGGCCTTCGGGTCAGCAGCCGACCACCGTAACCACTATACCACCGCTGCACACGAAGCATATATTCTTTTTATTATATCTTAAAACGCGTTTTTCAAGTCATGGTTTCTAGCTTTCGGGAAGAATTCACATGATGTTTTGGATTTCTTGAGTTAAAAGGTCTCTCCGGCTGTTCGCACCTCGGTGCTACCTGGCACCAGCCACCTTTCATTAGACAACGCGGACGAGATGAACTTGGGCCCGACGGGGAGAACTGCTGCAGCGCGCCAAGATTTCACGGTGGATATGGTCTCGTCTAACGGCGCAGCGGCGTACCGGCACAATAAACAGAGGCCCACCTTACGCAGCCAGCATAAAGGAGGCGCACACATTACACGGCTGCACGACGGTGCTGACAAGCCCGAACACTGTCGACATAGAGTAATGCAACTGCTGTCGACAAGTAATCAGAGCGAAATGAAAATGTCACACTCGAAATGTAAACACGACCAACACAATCAACCGGCGATTTCCGTAAATGCTGTGTTTTCCGCTCTCAGTACGCACTCCGTCTCAGAAAAAGCATGAATGATACATCCGCGCGAAAACGACATCGACAAAGGAGCACTGCGTTTATGACCTCTGCTTTACTGGAAGCGGCCTGATCTGAGATATTGCGTAGGTACTACAAGACACCGATCATTAGTGGAACGAGCTGTGAACGAAACGCTGAGTAAATGAGAAGGTAGGCACTCACCACCAAGATGCAGACCAGACAAAAAAAAATTGGCATGTGCACGGAATGAATGACGGAGAGTGGGACGAAGCATTCGACCGTCCATTCGTTCTTGCTTCTGTCCGTCCATGCGTTCGTCTGTGTGACCGTCCATGCGTGCGTCTGCCCATCCGTGCGTGCGTCTGTTCGTGCGTCCGTCCCTGCGTTCTTCCATGCATCCGCCCCTGCGTCCGTTCATGCGTCCATCCATGCATCTGTCTGGGTGTCCGTTCGTCCATATATTTAACACTCCAAGTACCACCATCTCGCTTCTTTTCATCATATATTCCCCATATAGAAGCACCGCCATCTAGCGGACATTCCAAGTACTAAACGAGAGGTGGCACACGCACACTTTTTTACGGCTTGCGCTCTATTTCCCGCCTTTAACCACTTCGAGTTCATGGTATATACTAGTTCACTGTATTCATGGCACTGCAGCCCAACGCTCGCTATACCTTTTTAAAACCAAGGAGGTTACGCCTAGCGAGTATAACGTAGCAACCTTTTCTTGTCAGAGAGTGTTCAATGTACATGCTAATGGCTGCTAATGGGAATCGCAGCGTGCGCGTTAACTAAAAGTCGAATGCTCCTGTCTCTTATTCCCTCTTAGCAGCCATTGGCATCTACATTCAGCACTATCTTCTATTGTTCAACAACGCACAGAAGATATCTCTCACTGGCACCACCTCTGAGGTCCGTTCCGTATGTGCAGCCTGACCTTTGAGGAGGGCTCGGACTAGAGTAGTGACTGCCGACGGATAAGTGACAATGGCGGTGCACCCGCCGTGGTCGAATGGTTCCTCTTTCCTCGATGCCCGCCTAAACTGCCATTTGGTAACAAATACTGTTCCGTAGAATACAACCAGTGCAGAACACGTCGCGGCGATGGATACAATGATGATACGTGACGGCCGTATTAGTGTAAATTTCTGGAGGTCATTCGTATTGCAAATTATTACTTTCGTCTGAGTTTTTGTTGAGGGTTGATACACTTGTTTTTTGCACTATTCACTGAAACATTAGTGGTAAACGTGTGCTGTATCCAGAATATTCTCGAAATGGGAAAGTTTGTGATTCTTAAACGTGTGGTGTATCTTTGATGTAGCGAAAAGGGGTAGCGTGTATATTTCCTGGACACTACGTCCGCTTTTCTGTCCACAAATGCGCGCAATTTTTTGCAGTGTGCGGAGTTTAAAATGTCGGTTTGAAGTTCTAGAGGGAGCTTCATGGAGACATGCTCGAACCTACTTTGCAAAGTTGCGTGTTTCTCGCTATGAGTATTGTTCGATGTTCGCTCGATTCAATGCCTGCTGTAACGCCATAGAGAAGTCGCAGTTAGTTGTGCCGCGACTTACATGCTTACGTGTTCTGCTGGTCGTTATGCGCCTACTGGCTTGAGCTCGCGGTAATGGTCGGTGGGCTGCCCCACCACGGTGGTCTAGTGGCTAAGGTACTCGGCTGTTGACCCGCAGGTTGCGGGATCAAATCCCGGCTGTGGCGGCTGCATTTCCGATGGAGGCGGAAATGTTGTAGGCCCGTGTACTCAGATTTGGGTGCACGTTAAAGAACCTCAGGTGGTCGAAATTTCCGGAGCCCTCCACTACGGCGTCTCTCATAATCATATAGTGGTTTTGGGACGTTAAACCCCGCAAATCAATCAATGGTCGGTGGGCTTAGCATGCACGCAAAATTTGATCGTTATGCGTCGAAGCACACAAATCAATACTACGAACTCAAACCAGTTGGCGCATAACGACTAGAAGAAAATGTAAGCATGCAAGCCACAGGACAACTGCGACTTGTCAATGGCTTTATAGCAGGTATTGAATTGAGCGAAGATCAAATAATACTCATAGTGAGAGACGTGGAACTTCGCAAAGGAGATTCGAAAATGTTGGCCTGAAGTTCTCACTTCTGATTTCATGCAGCCATGCTATTTGTCGCAACGCGTGGCGATTACCGGGCGGTATCATAAAAGCATTTGACCGTCGCTACATACGCTTGTTCTGCCATCAGAAGGCGCAACAACCACTCACGGCGACGTACAGCGAAGTCGTTTTTGGGTGAAAAATTATTTGACAGCGTAGCGCGCAATAAAGGATCCGTTCGTATCGGTCTAAGCTGATGCACTAATCCCCAAGGAGTCCACGCCTCGAGAGCAACGATGGTTGTCGCGCGTGACAACCATCCACGCGCGTGACAACCACGTGACGGCATATGGTCAATACTGACGTGGCACCGGCCTCAGAGAGGTCGGAGGAGAGCGGAAAGACAGGAGGCGCGCGAACAACCACATACGTCGCTACTTTGCGAAGTTTTGGGGGCTTTAAGCGAAACGGCCGCAAACACACTATGAGCGTAGCATGTGTAGTAATGTTTTGCATGACACGCAAATCATGACTCAAGAGTGTAATTTTTTGACGTGTCATTTACCTTCGTCGTTCATTTGGGTCACATAATACAAAATTTAGTATATGTGAAACTAGTGAAACGGCCGCCAGTGCACTCTTAGCGTGGCATGTACTCATGCCTTACATAATGACACACATGCCATTTTATTTGAAACAAATCCCGCAGCGCCACTTAGGCATTATTGCGGGGGGCACAGAGCCTCATAAAATGAATCCGCAGTCTTGCGGCCAACTACATCGGCTGGTAACGTGTTCCATTCAACAATGGATTGCGGAAAAAAAGAATGCTTAAAAAGATCCGTTCTGGGGTTGTATGGCCGTACTTTAAATTTGTGATCATGACGGGAGGATTGATAATACGCTTTTTTTAAATAATCTGAAGCATTAATGCCCGTTTTATTGTTATATATCGAATAAAATAGTTTTAATCTTAGATTACGTCTTCGATCTTGTAAGTATTGCCAATTAAGTTCTCTTTTCATACAACGGGAGCTTTCAGTTCGGCCATATTTTCCCAGAACAAATCTTGCTGCCATCGACTGAATGCGCTCTAATTCATGAATATGTATTTTGTTAAACGGATCCCACACAGGACAGGCGTATTCTAGTATTGGTCTCACATAGGCATAATATGCGGCCTGTTTAACTTCCTTGGTTACATGTTTAAGATTTCTTTGTAAAAAGCCTAGGGCTTTTCCCGCTCTACTTACAACACTGCCAATGTGCTCAGACCATCCCCCATCCTCAGAAAGCGTGACACCCAAATACTTATATTTGTGTTCATACCTAATAACTTCATTGTTTAAGATGTACTGATTTGTAAATCTATTAACCTTTTTGGTGAAACTGACGTGAACACATTTATTCGTGTTTAATACCATGTCATTATTTTTACACCATGCCTCCACGTGATTAAGGTCATCCTGAAGCTGGGTGGAATCCGTTTGGTCGGTCAATTCAGTATACAACACACAGTCATCAGCAAACATTCTAATACGACACCTAATTGTATCCGAAATATCATTAATAAACACAAGGAAGAGAAGCGGACCGAGTACGGAACCCTGAGGTACCCCTGATGTCACCGAAGCTAAACACGAACAAGATCCACCAAGCACAACCTTTTGTTTTCTTGAAGTTAAATAGTCCGCAATCCAACGGCAAATGGTTTGATGAATGTTCAAGTTCTGCAGTTTTTGAATCAGAATAGAGTGTGATACCGTATCGAAAGCCTTTCTGAAGTCTAAAAATAAACAATCAATCTGTCCTCGATTATCTAAAACTGATGCTATATCATGATAGAATTCAATTAATTGGGTTGTGCATGAAAAACCCTGTCTAAATCCGTGTTGTTTAGGATTAAAAAATTTAATTGAAGTCAGGTGATTCATTAAAGCAGAAAAAAGAACATGTTCAAGTACTTTACAACAAATCGGCGTCAAAGAAATTGGTCTGTAATTTGATACGTCTGATTTAGAACCACTTTTGAAAACTGGCACAACATTAGCTATTTTCCAATCATCAGGAAGCTTGCCTTCATCGAGTGATTTTTTATAGATAACATAAAGGTAACGAGCCACTGCCTCAGAGCAAAGTTTTAAAACTCTTGGTGATATGCCATCTGGGCCAGTTGCTTTACCTTCGTCAATGCGCTGTAACAACTTCATTATGCCATTGAATGAAAGCTCTATCTCACCCATAGGCAAATATTGTTCTTTTTTATTCGTGACAATCACTTGTGTAGGTGGGCGGAAGACCGATTTAAAGAAGTCGTTAAAAAGTGTGGCTTTATCTCGATCCTCAATTACAATCTCGCCACCGTGACGTAGGTTTGGTGGGCTAACCTTCTCAGTACCACATCGTCTCATATATTTCCAAAACCTTTTCTTATTAGAAAAGTCAGCGGCCAGACTCTTAAAATACTTTTTCTTGGCTTCTTTCAGTTCCATTTTATAAAGTGATGTCAAATCTTTCATTTTATTAAAATTTTCAGGGGATTTTTTTTGGCAGTATCGGGAAAAAGCCCTCTTGCGCTTTTTGATAAGCTGAATAAGATGCCCCTTAATCCAAGGTTTCTTTATTTTACTCAGTCTATCGCTTGAGACGCTCGGGACGTGACGCCGAATGAGCCCAGTAATGCGTTCCTTAAACACTTGCCATAGCTGCTCAACAGTTGCTTCGTCTGCACTGCATTCAAAAGACAGAAATTGTTGCTCAAGACCAGCTGATATTTGCTGATAGTTTGCTTTACTATAAAAGAAGATTCTCCTAGATTCGCATTTCTTTGTATTTACCCGAGATCTTGTTAGCTTTGCAAAGACGGCGTTGTGATCACTAATACCGGGAATAACGTGTGTTTCATTAATGACATCAGGGGTATTACAAAACAACAAATCCAGAATGTTGTCACCTCGCGTAGGACTGGAAACATACTGCATGAGGCCGAGCACGTCAGTCAACGTTTTCAATTCACAGTATGTCGCTGCCTGAGACTTTAAGACACAATTACCGTTATTCCACTCAGCATCCGGTAAATTAAAGTCACCAGCAAGAACGACACATTCTTTAGAAAATGTGCAGGCAATTTTTCTCAGCTGACGCATAACATTCGGTTCAAAGACAGGAGGCCGATAGAAAGCACCAACAATGAAACTAGAACGATTACTTTGCACTACTCGGCACCAAACAGATTCAGTTTCATTGTTATCAATAAAAATTTCTTCGGACATCAAAGAATCCTTCACAAGAATGAAAACACCACCACCATGCGTTGACCGGTCTTTTCGATATGTTTGAAAATTGCAAGGAAACATTTCAGAGTTCGAAACTGCTTCGTCAAGCCAAGATTCTGACCCAATGACTGAGTCAGCGTTCACTGACCCAATAAGGCCACCCAGCTCATCAGCTTTATTCTTAACACTTCGGCAATTCATCATCAGAAGGGCAATATCTCGGGCACCTTGGGGCTTTTGTCTCACTTCTTTGTTATCGCGTCACGAACGTCTTACTTTTGTGACATCTTGCGCAACACTATCCCAAGTGTAAGTCCTACCGTCAATGATAAGCTTATCAAAAGAAAGTTTCACTGTGTGACCATCTGCTTTTTTTGATTTTGCATATTCCCATAAGTGCTTTCTTTTTTCGCGCACCTGCTTGGAATAGTCGTCACTGATTGATAAGCCAGAATCTTTCAATTTGTGTGCATTTTTGTAGAGATCAGCTTTTTCTCGAAAGTTGTAAAGCCGTAGAATGACTGGTCTGTTCTTCCCCCGCTTCTTTGTTCCAATGCGGTGAATTCTTTCAACACTCATTAAGGTGACACCCATTTTAGCAGTAAAAATATCGTCAAGAACAGTTTTACGAAGTGATTCAGTTGTTTCACCAGTACTTTCTTTCAACCCATATACAACCAAATTATTACGTCTGCTTCTGTTCTCAAGATCATCGAGTTTCACTTGCATCTCAACAATGCCTGCCGATATTCGATCCACTGTTTTCTCACAACGTTCAAATTGTACACTTTTACCGGCAAGGCATTTTAATTCACTTTCAATTGAGTCTAACCTCTGATCCGTAAGAGCAATGTAGTCGTCGAGCTTCTTTCTAATTGTTCCCATCACCTCAAGTATTTCTTTTTGACCTTTAAGTAGCTCCTGCATTGCAGAATCATTAGGGCCCGGGTTCATTTCAATGTCCCCACTCAGAAGCAATACCAACATACACGCAGCATCAAAGCACTCGGCCACTCCATCACAAAAGGCTCTTGGGCAAGGCAACACCACCAGGCACCGGAAAGTCGTGGTGCATTTGGAATAGGAATGTTTTTTACTAACCTGCAGAACGTACAAGAGCAGATTATTCCGTGGCCGCATGCTGGCGGTGAAACCCTGCCCAATGCCGCTGAAAACGTGTGGGGCGTATCTCGAGGCCTCGCTTGTCGCTGTCGATTTGACTGTGTAGTTCAAAGCACCGGAAACCGAAACTTGAGCTGGCCACCGAATCCAGGAAAATTCATCTGTGCAGCGGAATTCAGGACTGCGCTGATTGGCGTCGGGTGACAAAATCACTGGCAGCAGGCTTTCCGGTGACCATCCATCCGATGATAACCCCATTCTTTCCTAGTTAGGGTCTGTCACTTATGTTCAGCATGCAGTCGTGTCATACCATACCAGATTTGCAATATGTCATGTGAACGAAACCACCACAAGAGCAGCGAAACTATGAAATGTAATTCATGACATTTACGACATACATATCATGATTTTCGAGTCATGACTAATCACTTATCCTCATCATACAGTTATGTTATGCCATGCCCCTTTTTTGTATCGATACCATTATCGAAACGGCCAGGAGAGCTACAAGTCATAGATAGATAGATAGATAGATAGATAGATAGATAGATAGATAGATAGATAGATAGATAGATAGATAGATAGATAGATAGATGGATGGATAGATAGATAGATAGATAGATAGATAGATAGATAGATAGATAGATAGATAGATAGATAGATAGATAGATAGATAGATAGTTAGATAGATAGATAGATAGATAGATAGATAGATAGATAGATAGATAGATAGATAGATAGATAGATAGATAGATAGATAGATAGATAGATAGATAGATAGATAGATAGATAGATAGATAGATAGATAGATAGATAGATAGATAGATAGATACGCTTAAGGTCACTTAGAAATGCTTCGCATTCATTAATGTGTCCCCTCTTCTTCTAACCATGGTCAGGTTATACGAGAAGGCGCAATGGGCAAATTCTCACTCGTCGCGTCGTGCTATGTAGAGAGCAGGATATGGGCTATTTTACGGACAGCTTGCGTTGTTGCCCATTTGGACTAAGCCGTTTTGTATCTTTAACTAAAAGAGCAATGCTGTGGTTTAGACGAATATGCGTGAAAACAGTTGGGCTAATTAATCGAAATAAAAAAAGTATTCTCGCTGTGGAGTTCTAAAACGATGAAAAAATTCTCCATGTCAACATATCTACTGCAAGACGCCTCGTTAGCGCCCCTCAAAACTCCACGCTATGAAACGGGCTTCTTGCGGCACTTGCTAAGCTCACCCTATATACAATACCTACAGTATAAGGTTTTTATGGAAAATAGAGTGAAGCGAAGTCAAGTTACTGCTATCTGTGACAGCCGGTGTTATTGCTCGATATATTGAAACGTAATGTTGTTGTAAGCACTCTTGTTACGTCAGAACATAAGGCGTGAAAGACTTATCGAGAGGAACAGAAGCCGCACTAGGACGGTATTCTCGGTATCACGTGCTAATAGCTCGTAATTCTTGGTCTTCGTGCTTTATTCCAAAAGCTTGCGCATATTTTCATTGTCCTCCTCGTTATCGCACCATGCACGCGGATTTTTCTTCTCTTCCAGAGACTCCATCGTACGGATGGGAGCTTAAGCGTAGCGCTACGCTCCACCGATCACAAGCGGCCTAAAAGTTTTCGTAGCTGTTGTGTGTCGCCTGTGGCGTCACATGAATAAGCATTTCGCTTCTTGTTGATTTTTCAGCCATGTTTTGTCATAAATTCTGTTCTTGTAATGACCAAGTACCGTCAATGGTGATCGATCTCAGCCAAACGTATATTTAAAACATTCACTGTTTATTTAGAAAAAAAATATAGCAAAGGTTGAAGGGACGAAAGGCAGATCACCCTGCCTGACTATAAGATCTTTTCACCTATACATTGGCTCGGATGAAGTGGAACAGAAAAAGATACACACTTTCTTTTCTTTTTAGTGTTGCACCTTGGTGCTAAGCCAAACAGCCCTCAAAACGTTCATTCGAGTCATGCAGGCTCTTTTGAAACTTAGAATGGTTTTAAGGGTAAAAGTTTTGAAGGTTTCAATTACGACAATTCTGTTCATTACGAGTGCCACGGCTTCTGGGCATTCTGTGCAGGCAGAGCTTCTCGTACTCATGGTTTCTATACAAATCATGAGCCCGAGAAACTCGCTCCACACAGAAAGCGGCTCCCTATCAATGAAAGTGCAGCCATTGTAATACAAATTAAGTAACATTTTATCCTGAAGGTGCCGCGTATTGAGAAGAAAGTGTACTTGCTCAATTACTCGTGAGAGAGATCCGCATCTCGTTTCTCTTAGTAGCTGAAGTGTTTCGATTTCCAGTGATACTGTATTTTCTAAACCATTTTCTTGATTTTTCAACGAAAAAATACTTTTGCCGCTGCAAAACACATCAATAAAGGTGCAAATAAACTCGAAATACATGTACAGAACTACGAAACCCTCCTCAGTGTCACGCAATCAAAGCAATTGGGCTCGTTGAACGCCATGCGTTTGTCGGGAAAAAAAGCTACGCCTTGTGCTTTTAAATAGGGGAAACATTTTTTTGTTACAAGTCCGCTGAACTCAGAGAAAGAACCAGTTTATGTTTTTGAAAATTTTACTCGAGGCAGAAAGCTCAAGTTGTGCACGGTCTCAGAAAAACGGGCTTGGTTGCTAGTCAGTTGGTCTTGAAAGCCTGGTTCTTTTCATTCATTAAAAATGGGCGAATGCATGTGGGGCGCTGGATGTGATTAAGGAAGATTATATCATCAGCCAAGCGAAAATAAAACACAGTTTCGATACTTTATTTTTTCGAGTTTCGTGCTACCTTGCTTTCTTAAAAATAACGAGTGTAGCACTCATGTCGTGTGCAACGATCAGTAGATAAACGTATGTAACGCTTCAGAGAAACCAGTACCGTAAACATAATCTACAATTGAATAGCTGTGGATCCTTGACTCACTCGAAGCATCGATCTCCTCAGATTTTGCACTGCGGCTGTCGATACGATGCGTCTATGTGCCCGTCGACGTGAATGTACGATGTGGCCGTTGTCGAAATTGTAGCACGATTCCTACTCAATAAATCCAGGCGAAGGATACGGACTCAGAACACCAAACTGATTGAACGAAAAATGATTTTCAGTTAGGTCCATAGCCGAGAGTAAATTTGACCTCCCGTCCAATCCGGTCGATTACTGGTCGGCCAGGTCAGACCGAGCGAGACTGTGACGCCTCTCGCTCCTCCGACGTTGAGTGTACTGCCGATTCGGCGCTTTCAGGGTGAGGAAAATGAGAAAGAGCTCTTTTGGAAAGCCCAGATAATGTGGTATATTGGGGGCAAGAACGAGGGGTAGCAGGCAGGGCTGGGCAAAGATAGTTTGAAATTGTACCGCGATACAATACAAGGTACTCGGGCAAAATGTATGGAAATACACATACAATGTACTGCCGCAAAACTTGTATCACATACGGTACTTGCCAATGGTATATTAAGATAGATACACTGGCAAATTTTTTAATATACCTCCACAATCTAGTACCGAACACTTATGCACAAAAACAACAGCGTGAAAATTTCTGAGCCGCACTTAATTTCATTTTATTTAAATGTTTGTTGGTATGCATCTCAAAAGTATTACCCGAAGAACTTCTTGGCATTTACTTAGGCTGCATTACAGTACCGCTCCGTACACACTTTGTTGACAGCTTTTCTTGCTTGTCATTTCTGCTGAGTCGATGCTGAGCTTTCCGAAAAGCTTGAGGATCGCCATCCAATTACAGCAGCTGCAATAAAAAGCCTTCCCACGATGAAAAAAAAAGTCACATCTTTGCCACAAAGGTAATGCAATGAACACGATAGCAACAATTTGAAAGGTCACTCGCAGAATAGAAAGCATATCGAAACGTGTCCCGCGTTTCTCACGCACAAATTACGCACGAAACTACTCACACGTATGGATGCACGCGAATAATCGTCTGATTTGTTACTTCGCTGAGTCTGAAAAGCGCGCGCTTTTCGCGAGCGGAGACTGCAATGATTGCAGTGACCTTTGTGCGCCGGTAACTACAGCAGAATTGTTCCACGTAAAGCCCGAGGCCAGCCGAGGCGTACGATCCTCCCCTCCTCGCCACCACGACATAAGGGCGCACGAGGGAGCATCAGTCACCTTCTCTAAGCTGGGCAAAGTACGCGTAGGAGACTAGAGGGGGCGCCGCTGCGTGATGTGGCGACGTGCGTTCATTGCGCCATCTTTCTGGTAATGCCGAAAACACAGCAGTGGTTAGTGGTAGATATACGTAACTTGCCGTTTGAACGGTGATGAATGTTCACCGAGGTGGCTCAGTGGTTAACGTCTCGCGTTCACGACGCGGAGGTCACACATTTGATTCAGCGAGCTGGAGTTCTTTTTTTTTCTGGATTTTTTTCCTTTCTTGTGTTTCATTATATAGACAGGTAAACCTATACGGTGCGTGACATCGACGCCGACACCGGCTGCAAAATCCAGCCGAGAGTGTCCATATAATTGCTATCGCAATAATATACCAGTTTGCAGTTTCAGATTGTCCATGAAAGACCGTTTTGCAATACCGGATGAGCGGAGCACAGCAGCAACAACGCTGGTAGCGACATTTTTTGGGAACTTTCTGTATATGCGTGTACGTAGAGGTGCTGCTAAGCTACATTAAGCTGCTATAACTTTTCTTATTCTCGTTTTCTGCCAGTCTGAACCATTCATTATCTTTATGCTGAACAACGCACAATTTCATTCCGTGAGAGAATTTGCGCAATTCAGAAACCCATCAGACCTACTTCATTGTAACGTGGTGGTGACTATAAAGAAAGCGGCGGTCACTCTAGTAGAAATGAAACTCACTTATTAGATAACTTGCGCCCGTAAAACTAACAAACTCAAAGTAAAAGCAAAGCGCGCTGCACTCTGTTAGCGGCAAAAACTGTCATCGGCCTTCGGTGAATTTATCATCGGCAGAATGTGGTTTGTATTTATACAGCAGTGATCACACGTTCCAGCGTTATCATTAGTGCACCCGGAAGCTCGCAAATTAAACAGGATATGCGTACTGCACATAATATGAATAATATCTGTGGAGTCTTTGTGCCCTAAAACTGCCCCGCCACGGTGGTCTAGTGACTAAGGTACTCGGTTGCTGACCCGCAGGTCGCGGGATCCGATCCCGGCTGCGGCAGCTGCATTTCCGATGGAGGCGGTAATGTTGTAGGCCCGTTTGCTTAGATTTGGGTGCGCGGCAAAGAAACCCAGGTGGTGAAAATTTTTGAATACCTCCACTACGGCGTCTCTCATAATCATATGGTCGTTTTGGGACGTTTAATCCTACATATCAATGAATGTGCCCTAAACTACGATATGATTATAAGGAACACAGAAGTGGTGGACCCTGGAAATTGTGACCATGTGGTGTTCTTTGCCATACACAATCAAATATATGTATACGTGCGCCTTTAGCATTACACCCCCAATGACATGCGGCTGCTGCAGCAGGATATGCGTGTAATCTTAGCAAAACAGTTTGAGACAACCTCGAAGTTTAGAATCATTGCTGGGGGCTTCTGCCGAGCCGTCGTAAGTTTGTGACATAGACGTAATCACGCCAAAATGAAGTAATAATAAAAAAAATGAGATTTTGCGACACCAGAGCTGCCCAAATCATCTCGGGGCAACGCCGCTCTTGAGACTATTGATGCCCACAGTTCTGATTACTTGGTAATTAGTAATAGTAAGAAAAAACAGTGGGAAGATAGAAAGGAAAACAATATTATGACCAAAACATAAAAGTCGTTTTGTGTCAAGGACTCGTAGGGAATAAGTTAAGATGCACGATTGAGGTAGCACTTAGGCTAGCTATGACAATTAAACATGTGGTAACACTTTAGCTGATAAGGTCAGGGAATAAAAACCTCATTGCGTATGGCAAAAGGCCTGAGATGGCTTGTCGGGACGTTCATAGGAAAAACAAACTATGTTACATAATGTTTTTCGAGTCCACTTTGCAAGTTGTTGAAGAATGCTCTTTATTATTTCCACTATTATGATGAAAATTCAGTTTGCTCACTTCACCAAGCAGCAAGCAGAATGTTTATTGCTATTCTCAGCGCACGCCCGCATTATGGCATATTTGTTTGCCAAATCACTGTGGCAGAAAAGTGAATTCAGTTGAATATAAATGCGTAAGTATATTAGCAAAAATAAAGCAGACAAATAAAGGCAAGAATAAAATAGAGAACTTGTTTTGGCTGCACTTTACAAAAGGCATCTTACATTCACGAGGCCAAGAAGAAAAAGTTCAGAGCCGCTGATTTATGGGATGCAAGAGCAAGACAACTCAGAATTCACTTGTGCTTACAATAACATGATAATTTCAAGAGCTCTCTGAGTAGAAACGGCAGAATCAAAACTGCGTGGTACGCTAATATGTCGCCTGACAGGTAAGCGCCTGTTATATCAGATACAACGCATGAGTACCGATGCTGCTTCGGTCCACGCTGGGGAGTGCCATCAGAATATGTCCAGTGCACCACCACACAAATTGTGGTACGCGGCGCTTGAAGGTGGATAACGGTTAGTGTCATGGCTAGGAGAAAACTTATAAGAGAATAAGTCTCGGAAACAAAAGACACGTGTGCCAGCGCGCCAACTGACCTTGTGTTGAGAAGTGTGGCAGGTTGGGCTAGTTTGTATGGCATGACGATAGTTATAGCGCGAGAAGAAAAAACGACGACACAGAACCTTCGTATCCTTCTTGTCTCTGTGTCATCGTTTTGTTCTCGTGCAATAACATTCTTCTGTTGAGACTGCGGGGGCTCTGTCGTGCACCTAATCCCCAACACTGACCAGTGGAGTCGTGCGAAAAAACTATATCACTGCGATTAGTTTTATTCAGGTGGCGTAGTAGCACTAGCACTTAATCGACCTAGCGCGTTTAAAACATAGGACAGGGGAAGGGACAGAAGGGAGCGCTAACTTCCAACAAAATTTTATTTCAAGGAGCGTACATATATATGCTCATGAAATTCGAAAACAACAGACAAACAGATGAAAAACCCTCTATTGCTAAGCGCTAAAAACTTATGATCTCAAAAACGACAATTCTTTTTCACAAAGACCGAGAGAAGGATTGCTGACGCAGTTCAGCCCTAATCTACTAATCCTTTCTGCTTCAATAATCTCCATTGTTACTTTATTTCTGTTTTTTCCTATGATTACCGTACCATGAAAAAGCGGTTTGCAGCCACACGTGCTGCAATGTAGTGCCAAAAAACCATCTCGACCATTTTTTACATTGCAAGCGTGTTCGCGGAGCCGGTAATTAATACACCTGCCAGTTTGTCCTATGTAGTGTTTACCGCATGAAAGAGGTATCTGATAGATTACAAACTGCGCGCATGTGACAAACAGTGTTAAGTGCCTTTTAGAGCATCCCGGTTTCTCATGTGAAACAACATTCATACACAAGTGCGAGAGCTTTTTCGGGGCAGAAAACACCTACTTTACATTGGCCCGCTCTCCAACTTTTTTCAAGTTGTGGGAAATTCTATGCAGATAAGGCACTACGGCCAGCTTCTGACGTCTTACTGGCTCAACATGAGGGAGAGCTTGTTGCAAGGACTGAAGCTTCTTGACCAGGATTCCCACGACGGAAACCTGTACATGAGAGGGGTAGCCAGCGTCCAGAAGTCGTTCTGCTTGTTCCTTGAAACTGGCTGCCATCTTATGTGGACAAGACTTCTGCAAAGCGTTACTAAAGCACATATTTACAATGCCTCGTTTTACTAGCTTAGTATGGGCGGAATGGTACGGAAGCAAGGGTTTGTTACTCCTCGGTTTGTACATTCAACAAATGTGGTCTAAGTGAAAAATGAGAGCGATATCTAAAAATCTGAGAGTGTTATTAACAGGTAACTCATGAGTTAAAACAAGGGGACTAAACTGCTCCTTGATGAACTTGAGGATATCTAGGGCACAAAAAAGGGGTCACAGTCAAGAAGAATAAGGAAGTCGTCAACGAATCTAAAGATGCGCAAGATTCGGTTGTCACTAAGGTCATCGGAAACGGTTCTGTCGAGCTTGGCTAAATACAAATTACTTAAGATTGGAGCAATACATGATCCAATACAAATGCCCTCCTTTTGAAGGTGGGGTTTCCCACTCCATTGAATAAAAGTAGATTGCAAATAAAAGGATAAAAGTTCTATAAAGCTACTAGACGATATACCAGCACTATTCTGAAATGCTATGCTACCAAGCTTGTCAATTCTCTCTTCTACACAACTGAGAATCGATTTGTGAGGCAACGAATAGTACAGATCTTTTATATCAATGGAAAAACCACACATATGCTGATTCGAACGGGAATGAACGAAATCAAGAACTTGATGGGAATTTTTCACGAGAAATGGGTCATCAACTGTTAATAGACCAAGCTTACTTTGTAAAAACAACGCAACACTTTTTCGCCACGTGCCGTTTTCTGAAACGATAACACGAAATGGTTTTTCAGGCTTATGTGGTTTCGCACTGAAGAATACCTCAAGACAATCTTTTTTGCCATTTGCTATGTCACTAAGAAGTTTACTGAGGTCGAGCTTTTCACACATCTTTTTTGCCTGAGACTTGGCTTTAGAAAGAACGACATTGTCGTAACAGTTGAAAACAGATAAAACAGCTTCACTTGCTTTAGAACTGAAAAGCTTGTAAGAAAAAACGGCAAACCCTCCTTCCTTGTCGGCTGGAAGTACGGCGAGGGCGTTGTTCCTAAGGTAGGCCTCCACTTTTCTCAGCGGCAACATGGAAGAGTGTTGCTTCGAACGACGGAGCACATCAACACCTGCTGACACACAACGGTCATGTTCCTAGTCATTTGCCTTCTCAGAAATTTGAGGGACCAAGGAGAGCCTCTCAGGTGCGGAAAGCCTTGGCTCTACCGCAAACTTTGGTCCTAGTGACAGGGTTTTCAACACTTCCGGCGGCATCTGTAACGGCTACAGCCTGTGAACGCTACTCAAGCCTTTTTCATCCGGTCTTGGTGCCGGTCTAGCCTGACTTCGCAGACGAGCCAGATCACAGACCCAAATGGTCTCTGTAGTTTGATGAATGTCACGCTGAAGTTCATGAAGCTGTCTTCTTCACCTGGCATCATCTCTGCTATTCAGAATTTGAAGCGATAACTACTGCCAAAGCAGTCGCACTTGCCTTCTGAACTCAGTCCTCAGAATCTTGCACACTCTCATGCGTGGCAAAAAATGTTGCGTTGTTTTTACAAAGTAAGCTTGGTCTATTAACAGTTGATGACCCATTTCTCGCGAAAAATTCCCATCAAGTTCTTGATTTCGTTCGATCCCGTTCGAATCATCACATGTGTTGTTTTTCCATTGATGTAAAAGATCTGTACTATTCGTTGCCTCACAAATCGATTCTTAGTTGTGTAGAAGAGAGCATTGACAAGATTGGTAGCATAGCATTTCAATATAGTGCTGGTATATCGTCTAGTAGCTTTTTAGAACTTTAATCCTTTTATTTGCAATCTACTTTTATTCAATGAAATGGAAAGCCCCACCTTCAAAAAGAGGGCATTTGTATTGGATCATGTATTGTTCTAATCATTAGTAATTTGTTTTTAGCCAAGCTCGACAGAACCGTTTCCGATGACCTTAGTGACAACCGAATCTTGCGCATCTTTAGATTTGTTGACGACTTCCTTATTCTTCTTGACTGTGACCCCTTTTTTTGTGCCCTAGATATCCTCAACTTCATCAAGGAGCGGTTTAGTCCTCTTGTTTTAACCCATGAGTTACCTGTTAATAACACTCTCAGATTTTTAGATATCGCTGTCATTTTTCACTTTGACCACATTTGCTGGATGTACAAACTGAGGAGTAACAAACCCTTGCTTCCGTACCATTCCGCCCATACTAAGTTAGTAAAACGAGGCATTGTAAATATGTGCTTTAGTAACGCCTTGCAGAAGTCTTGTCCACATCTGATGGCAGCTAGTTTCAAGTAACAAGCAGAACGACTTCTGGACGCTGGCTACCCCTCTCATGTACAGGTTTCTGTCGCGGGAATTCTGGTCAAGAAGCTTCAGTCCTTGCAACAAGTTCTCCCTCATGTTGAGCCAGTAAGACGTCAGAAGCTGGCCGTAGTGCCTTATCTGCATAGAATTTCCAACAACTTGAAAAAAGTTGGAGAGCAGGCCAATGTAAAGGTGGTGTTTTCTGCCCCGAAAAAGCTCTCGCACCTGTGTATGAATGTTGTTTCACATGAGAAACCGGGATGCTCTAAAAGGCACTTAACACTGTTTGTCACATGCGCGCAGTTTGTAATCTATCAGATACCTCTTTCATGCGGTAAACACTACATAGGACAAACTGGCAGGTGTATTAATTACCGGCTCCGCGAACACGCTTGCAATGTAAAAAATGGTCGAGATGGTTTTTTGGCACTACATTGCAGCACGTGTGGCTGCAAACCGCTTTTTCATGGTACGGTAATCATAGGAAAAAACAGAAATAAAGTAACAATGGAGATTATTGAAGCAGAAAGGATTAGTAGATTAGGGCTGAACTGCGTCAGCAATCCTTCTCTCGGTCTTTGTGAAAAAGAATTGTCGTTTTTGAGATCATAAGTTTTTAGCTCATGGCCATAGAGGGTTTTTCATCTGTTTGTTGTTTTTGAATTTCATGAGCATATATATGTACGCTCCTTGAAATAAAATTTTGTTGGAAGTAAGCGCTCCCTTCTGTTCCTTCCCCTGTCCTATGTTTTAAACGCGCTACGTCGATTAAGTATGTCTTACCAACATGCCCAACTTTATCCTCTAGCACCAGCACCAGCGTGTGAAGTGGAGTTCAGTGAGTGACTATTGTTTCGCATGGTATGGGGTTGCACCAGTGGAATATTGTATTTTCAGATACACGAGTCGTTATCGAATATAACCGAAATACACAGAGATACTCGTCTTGCGTGGCATATCATGATACAGATACAATATAAAAGGTAGTATCTCAGATGCATGTATCTTCGATACTACCTAGCCCTGGTAGCGAGAAACCTTTTGTTTTCAGTACTTTAGTGTGGCACAGTTCCAATATGGCAGTGCCTTTCAGTAAATGCGTAGCCTTGAGCATTAACAAATGCATCGCCAATCATTCGAGATTTTGCAGAGAAACCTGTGCGTGAACGCCTAGAAAGTTGTGTACATTGCCTGGTTCACGTGATTGAATTGTGGCCACTTTTCCGGGTTGCGTCCAGGATAAACAACACACACAAACACACACACATGCACGCGCACGCACACACAGACCTGGACTCTAAAGAAAAGCTCACATGTGAACAACCGAAGTATAACTTTCACCTTTTTCTGGGTGAGAGTGTGGGAGGGGGATCCAGAATTAACCGGGGTCACACGACCACAGTCCACCCAGTGAAAGGCTTGTTTCGTTGAGCTGGCGTGTGAACAGGATAACTATGACGTCACCTGCTACGACACCACTCGGATTCAAACCTGGCGCCTGCCGACCAGTCGCGGCAGCTTTTCAGCACAATTACTAGGTGACTGTGGCGACATTTCATCAGCCTTCGTTTTTTACGAGTGTTCTGGTAATAAAAAAACTCACCACCCAAGTTCAGCGTACGAATGAATAACCAGTGAAAGCTGAAACGTGTAACCTAGGTGTTTCGCAGTGGGTTCACCTCTACGCTGCACTGGAGCCTTTCACAATTATTGGTTACACGTTCCTGCTTCCTAATGAGGTTAGGCACATGTTTGGATTGGGCTTACCACTGTGTTTATTTCGCATGGCGCACATTGTGCCTGACATGATAACGGTCGTGGAGAAGTGTAATGATTGGTGAAACGAATTTTTCCATGCATTCATCACAGTGGTTGTTTTCGAACTACAAGTGTTCACAGACGTCACAGCCGAAGCCGGAGTGCTGCAGGAGAAACTTCCGCCTAAAGCGGGCGCTCGTCCCGGCGAATGCTCTCCCAGAATCGTCATCTTAGTTCGGTCGCGCCAGCCCCAGCGCTTGTTCGGCGCGGCGTAGTTGCGAAAGTTTAACATCTTTAGGTAACTCAGTGGCATGGTTTGCAGGATCCACCCGCCATTGGCACTTGTATACCGTTTGCGCTTTAGAGCGGCTTGGAAGGCTGCGGGATCATCAGTACGCAGTTCCTGCCGGCACTCGGCCTCACGTCCCTGTTTTCGTGTGTGGACTGCACCATTGGTAAAGCGAATCCAAGCTTTCTCATGTTTCTACTGTCGGCGCTCTTCTGAAGTGGTCACTGGCGTACCCATGTGAAAGGTCTCAGTAGTAACTGATGCGTGCGTGCTTGGCACCCTGGGTTCGACGGGATGGACAACGTCACTCCTACCGCAGCCAATGGCGCGCGTACTCGGGTACGACGCTGAGAACAACACAACTGATAGGACAGCCAATAGAGACCGTTCGTGACAACGCTTCCAAACAGTTTCTCGTTTCTTCTGGCCATATACAGCTTTCACAGAAAAACAAAATCTTTGTGCAGCGGAACACAAGCGACACGCTTTACCGTTGTACATGGTGTAGCGCGTCGCGGCGACCGCAGTCGGCGGGTAGCGGGGCCAATCGCCGTCGCTCCATCGCGAGCCAAGGACTAGGGGAGAGCTTTGAGCAAACTTAACGGATTTATTTACATCTTCACTGTGAGTTGTCGAGATGACAGAAGAGAAGAGAAGAACGTTGGGCGAGGCACTCCACGCCCTTTTTGTTGACCCCCGTTCTCTAGGTCCCTAGGTTGGGGATCACTATATAAAACAATGCGGACCAATGGTGATGTGGCAGTTCCTCTCAATGAAGTACCGCTCATCATGTCTGTTCATAGAGGCACAGCACAGGCTTGCACATACACACACACCCTTGCCACTAGTCGCAGCACGGCCGTAGAACAGGGAGGGGGAGAGCGGAAGACGCACGGGCGCCTCGACTCCTTTGATGTCGGCCTCGGGCTACGTTCCCACGAGGAGATCTTAGCGCGGCCTTTTGAGAGGTGCCAGGTTCGTGGAATTCTCTGGGGAGAGCCCTTTGACCAGCGCCGTCGTCGTCTGCCGGTTAACGCGCTAACGATGCGTGGCTGGCCCAGGCGGGAGATAGAGCCGAGGCTCCAAAACCCTCTTTGGCGACATTCCACCCAGTTGGCGCCGCTGTCAATCAGTGGGCGCCGTCTCGTGGGGTCGGGCTCTGTTGCTTCCTCCGTCCAGCCGTGGCGAGACTATCCTTTTGGCACTAATCCGGCGTGGCAAATGACCCGCTGGGTCAAGGCATAGCTTGTTCGCTACAGGTCCTCCGCCGACGGGAAGATCTCGGACGTCGGGTAGTGTCAGCTACTCGACGGGAGAGATCACAGTAACCGCAGTCTCCCAACACCATTGAAACCACAAAGACCAACCGCTAGAACCAGCAAGCGCCGGCAATGAGTTTTCGGCAACCAGGCCGGTCTTTCAAATGTGCCACAATGCACCTACGCTTTTTTTCTTTTAAATGGCAACCACACTAATACTCTTGCCCATAGCTAAAAATTTCGATTACTCAAAAGACCCCTTAAAATGATTACAGAAAAACGCCCCTCAACTAAACACAAAAGTAATCTTAGGTGCAATATTTATCAAAAGCACCCCACAACACTTGCACTGGTTTATGCTAAAACCGTGCGCCAATTGTTCTCAATTCTCATAGCGCGTAACGACTACACCGTGACGCCAAACTTAATCATTTTACGAAATCATCTAGTCTATGTTAATATCTTCTTCCTTAAATGCCAATTCAAGCCACATCCACATGATAGTAAAGGCATACGATATTACACTAAACCTTTGAAACACTAAAAAATATAACAATTTTTTTTAGTTTTTACCTTCTCGGTATATTTGTACTAATGATTAAATCACTTTTACTAACCTTCATCCTTTAGCTCAGCGGTTTTTCTTTAAAAAATTAACACCGAATCTTGTAACCTACAAACTTTAAAAGACTTGAATACGCATCTTGACGTACCACTGAGTAACAATATTTAACACACCTGTGCAAAAGTTACTCGAACTGACCGTTCCCCTTTTCTCAACTAGATTCTTTTGAATCGCACCCGATGGGGTCGTGGTCCCGGCAGTTTTCGAGCATGCCAGAAGCTACAAAATGCCCCAACTCTAAGCACTGCCGTCACACCTTATTTTCTACTTCGGCCTGTTTCCCTCAGTAATTTGAAAGGGACGTGAGGAGCAGGGGTGAAACCTGTGCCGTTCTTCTTTTGTGTTCTCCACTACGCGCTTTTTAGCCACTCTGCGCTTTCGACTTTGACCCACCGGGCAAGGCCGCTTTCCCGAAGTCGTCGAACGCAACCGCGCTTTTCGTTGGGGTAACGCACCTCGTTTCCCCCCTCTACACCTGTCTCGCCGCTGGCGCCTCCATGAACGCCACCAGGGACGTTTCCTGAAACGGAATAATGGCCTACCCTTTCGTCTTTCTCGGGACAGAGTGGGACTTGCCCTAGGCTTAGGCGGTGCCGAACGCTTCCGCTTCTTTCTTTTTCGTCGATGTTTGCTTGCCTCTTTTCTCTCGATGCCATCATCATGTCGCGTCGTGACCTCAGGAGTTGGGAAGCTCGTTGGAGCTGGTGCTAGGTATTGCCTCCCGCTAACGCTTTTCGAACTCTGCGTCACGACGGACTGTCGGGCCAAATTATCTTTGTCAACGCTGATGAAACCATTAACTGGGCCCTCTCCGATGGCATCGCTGCACTCCTGAAGCACCGCGTTTTCTCTCTGATTAGCCACTGTGCTAACCCTATCTGCATGTGACGATCTCGAGACGTCCTCTCGAGGCATGAGGATGGTTTCTAGCTCCTTACTGAGCCCACTATGGCTGCTGGCACACCCCTCATCCCCGCGAGGACCGTCTTTCGATACTGTCTCTACCTCGAGACCGGCAGAGACCTCGTTCTCTACATGCTCTACATTGATGCATTCGAGAATATGCGGGTCCTTTTCTAGCGCGATCTCTGGTTCTTGCGCTTCCTGACGCGCCTCACTTTCAGACTCCCGTATTCCAGCTTCGCACTTTCTTTCAGACTCTTCTCTGAGCTGCTCTATTTTTCTGCTGACGGAAGTTCTGAATATCCTGAGCATTTCTGCCTTAACTACCTCGTAGTTGTTCGCGTCCTGCTCACTGAGTCGCGCAACAGCTTCATCTGCCTCACAAGGCAGAACCGTTAGTAGCCTTTGACACCATGTGTCTCGCTCAAATGACAGTTCCTCGCACTTCCGCTCAAATACCCTAAAGTACAAGCCAATATCCCCTGAATCTGTATATGGCTGCATGTACCTAGACATCCAGAACTCGGCCTTCAAGTTGCGATAAGGTACCACTTGCTGGAGACTACTGCCTGACCTCTTTCTCAACTCGAGTTCTCGTTTGCGGATCGCAATCTCGTGCTCCAGTCTTTCTATTTCACGCTCGCTTTCTAAGCGGCGTTTCTCTCTCTCGCACTCACGCTTTTTCTCGCGCTCCTGTTCCTCACGCCTTTCCTGACGCTCCTGTTCCTGTTGCTTTTGAATCTCGTTCCACGTTTCTTTAATATCTTCACTGCTCAGATTCAAGCCCTCGATAGCGCCAACAATTGCGTGTTTCTTCATCCCCGCATCTATTTCTGCTCCCAGCTCCTCCCCCAGAATCAGGAGCTGACTCTTTAACAAACGCTTCCAATCCATGACAGAGAACTAGTGTGGTGCAGCTCACTCTCTACCCAGAAGTTCCGTAAACAACTGCTTCTGTGGTAGCCTCTACCAGCGAAAAGATTGCACTTCTATCTTATCAGCCTGGCAACCAAAAAACCAAAGCCAGCACTCACCAGTCCACAGCTTCCAGTCTCCATGATCTCGGCGTATTGTTCATTCTCCGTCCTCCAGGCTCACATCCAACCGCTTGCCATCCAGTTGTTACGGATGGGAAGGAAGGTCGCTGCTGATGGCATCCCACCGCTGCCACCAGTTGTAGCGCGTCGCGGCGACCGCAGTCTGCGGGTAGCGGGGCCGATCGCCGTCGCTCCGTCGCGAGCCAAGGACTAGGGGAGAGCTTTGAGCAAACTTCACGGATTTATTTACATCTTTACAGTGAGTTGTTGAGATGACAGAAGAGAAGAGAAGAACCTTGGGCGAGGCACTCCACGCCCTTTTTGTTGACCCCCGTTCCCTAGGTCCCGAGTTGGGGATCACTATATAAAACAATGCGGACCAACGGTGATGTGGCAGTTCCTCTCAATGAAGTACCGCCCATCATGTCTGTTCACAGAGGCACAACACAGGCTTGCACATACACACACACCCTTGCCACTAGTCGCAGCGCTGCCGTAGAACAGGGAGGGGGAGAGCGGAAGACGCATGGGCGCCTCGACTCCTTTGATGTCGGCCTCGGGCTGCGTTCCCACGAGGAGATCTTAGCGCGGCCTTTTGAGAGGTGCCAGGTTCGTGGAATTCTCTGGGGAGAGCCCTTTGACCAGCGCCGTCGTCGTCTGCCGGTTAACGCGCTAACGATGCGTGGCTGGCCCAGGCGGGAGATAGAGCGGAGGCTCCAAAACCCTCTTTGGCGACATTCCACCCAGTTGGCGCCGCTGTCAATCAGTGGGCGCCGTCTCGTGGGGTCGGGCTCTGTTGCTTCCCCCGTCCAGCCGTGGCGAGACTGTTTTTTTGGCACTAATGCGGCGTGGCAAATGACCCGCTGGGTCAAGGCATAGCTTGATCGCTACAATGGCCGAAGGTGACACCTGCGCCATCTGTCATTACATATATTCTTTAACTCGTAGTAGTTTCCCTGAATACTTTGCGCGTTGACAAAAAAAAAGACGTAATAGATTTGGAAAGACAAATCCTTGGACTTTTCACTGGGTAGGGTTAGCGCTGGTCAAACATACGGATAGAAAAAAAAACGCCGAATTGAAAATCATGAAATATTGTTAATCTATCTCAATAGACAAGGCACCCAAGCAAGTAAACGATATATGGAACAGTTTTGTAGATATTGGCAAAAACGGTGAGCAGATTATCTCATTAATCTCATTTTTCTTCCTTTTACTCTTTAATTTTCTTCGTTATTCTTGCACATATGTACTCACTTTAACGTACGCGTCTTTCACTATAAATAGAATAAATAATATTTTCAGAGAAAGAGAGAGAAAGCTCTTCATGTGTGCTTCCAAATGAACCACAGAAGAAGCACACGTTTACTGTGGTGTTTGAATTATTACAAGAAGACCACCGCGGGTGGCCTACTGATTGTGGTACTTGATTGCTGAGCTTTACGTTGCGGGATGCAATCCTTGTCGTAGCGACTGCATTTAGACGCAGGTGACTTTCTAAATGCCCGTGTAGTTACGACTTAGTTCGCGTCAAGAAAATGCAGGTTGTCAGAATTTCCGGAACTTTCCACTATGGTGCCCTCGTAGTCATATCCTGGTTTGAGATTTGAGACCTCTGTGATTATTTCTAATAAATTAGGAATAGTATCATAACTATATATATTCCTCCTATGAATGTGAATATTATTCATATTTCTAAGAATAATATTATTGTTATTATTATAAATATAATAATGTTTTTCCCCATATCGGCTTGGTTTTCATTTATCCTTCTCGCCCGGCAGGAAGGTGCATGGATTTGGGTCGCCAACGGTCAGCGGCTGAGGACCACGCAGTTCTGGCGCCCGGGAGCTCCGGATAATGCGAACGATGGGGAACACTGCGCCCAGCTGAGCAACGAGATCGACTTCGGCTGGGACGACGTGGCCTGCTCCACGGAGGCCCGCTACTTCTGTCAGTTGCCTCATCCGAACTGACGCCTCTGTCGCAATGCACCGCACTTTTTGAATGTCGACCTCCACATCACCTTTGGGTGGTACAGATATGGGTGCAATAAATGACCTCGTTCACCATATAAACCATCTATCTGTGCTGCTGTATACATACGTATGTTATCTATATATATATATTTGCGTTGATAACATCGGCAGACAGGTAATTGGCATATCATAAGTGACATCTTATTGTACGCAAATGCCTTTCACAGGAAGTATTAGTCTCCTTTGAGAAAAGATGGAAAACTTCTTGGCGCCTACTTGCCTATGTCGATAGGGGCAACGTCAGTGGAATGGCGCATATTTTAAGAGAGACACAGGAGGCATGACAGAGTGGCATTTCTGTAATGCTATGTTTGATGTTGGGGCTTCTAAATTCACAATGTTAAACGGACAGCCCAACAAGCCTAAGCTGCCCCCCTTATGTTTGTGGAGTAACCCTACCAATATCTCACATTGTTTTTGACACTACTCTGTGCTACAAGATGATCATAGTGGCCAGAAAAGCAGAGAAGGTGTCGAATGAATGAAGAAATGAAAATGACGCAACGATGGCCTTCTCATGGCCTCCTCTGGTTCTCTTCTGTTTGGGTTTAAGATGGGCAGTAAAAGGTTACCAAAATGCCGCATCGACAGCACAAAGGCAGCGTCGTCATAGAACCGCGTCCAATTTTGGGTTGGGTCATGCTAAGTAAGCGCATGGAGCAGAGAGCACACTCTATAATCTTAGACGTTTAGAGGGGGTGGTCCCCTTTCATCCCAGACACACACACTCATTCGCCCACCCCCCTCTTTGTTTGCACGCGTCTATGCATTGGAAGTTATGCAAGATGCGAGACTCTAGTTGATAGGTTAGTTGTCGCTCCGAATACGTAAACCATGCATGGGCATACTGTATACTTCCAGGCAAATCACCCCTTCAATTTCGGGTAACCTCACCGCTAACAATCGAAACGAAAACGATACTGTGAGACCAGCCGATCCCATGGATTTATTATATCATGAAAGTATAGGATTTCACTAGTTGCGTTGGAGTTTCCAGTCTCTCATATTCCGAGAGGGACACGATTACGCATTAACATAGCGTGAAGGGCGAGCTGTCATTGGCGCCTGTCATTTCGTACCTGGGTGCTTCTTCATAAACTACTGACAATATTCGATGACGCTCTGGCAACGGAAATGCAGTATTTGCATAGTCAGAGTGACATAGCATAATCCTACTATATTCTGCCTGCTGGTGGCACAATCAGTTTTGCTCACATGTGCTCGATTGAGAGAAGAAGAAAAGATACGATATATGTCCGTTTGATGAAATGGCTCATTCGGCTTGGCAACGACATTGCTAATGGTAAAAAGCGATCTCTTTTTGTATGCCTGCTAAGCAAAAAAGCAAATATGAACCAAAGGTGGAGACGGCAGCTTCTATCAGTGCTTTTAATAAACCTCTAATACTTATCGGTAAAGGAAGAATATGTGATTTAAAAAAAATTGTTTACAAGCTTCCAAGCACGCTTAAAAAACTGTACTTCCCTGCTATATAGCCTTACTTGTGATGCAAGATGTCGCAATTTCTACTAAGAAAAAAGTGAATCCATACCCTTTCTATGTGGATTCAAGGTGATTTTAGTTCTGGGTTTCGAAACGAATGTTCTATGTTGTGCTTTTTTCACAATTATGTAAATTTCATGGGCCCAATTGGCATGACAAAAACGTGTTGTACAATGCTACCAGTCCTTACGCAGATCCGCCTTTAAAATCATTATAAACATAATTACGTTTATAAAGGAAAATTCTTAGACAAACATGCGATTTCATTTTCATTTCTTTCATTCGATGATTCAGACAACCGACTTAAGTCGTTCGGCTCGTGTCCCCTTACGTTATATACTTCCCGTCATGTCACTGTAGCATTGCGGCTGTGTTTAGCCAAATGCGCGGAAATTAAACGACAACGATTTGCACTCTATGACTGTTTCAAAGACGTTGTAGAAACCGAACCGGAATAACAATTTACTGCCACATAACTGATTTTCATTAACCTTCCTAATGTGTTCAGGGGGGTTACTTGGTTCTGTCTTCATATATTATAATGTTTTAGACATCACACCACTCTACAGACCACACTGAAATATATAAGCTACCCATGTGCTCCTACATGTGTGTTCTTTATCGGTATGTTCTCTAAAATAATGACTTTTTACTGAATAAATTAGGCCAGTGCCAGCTAGTTCATTTTAAAAATTGGGCCATATATAGTGTTCATTGGGAGAGGTGTCCGCAGCACTGCGTGTTCTCTAAAAATGTGAACGAATGAAGTCTTCCTTGTTGTTCTGTGATTGCACACAAGAGCTGATAACGGATAGCTCTCACGTTGCGTCTGCTCTGAGAGATTAACTTTCTTGTGACTTCAACAAACGAGAAAGTATGAGACATCAACAACACTGCTCCAAACAAAAAACGTAATCTAAAGAAAAACGTAAAAAAACGTTAGACGTGCCTAATGACATTAGCCTAAAGTATAGAACGTATCGTAGAGCGCACATTCCTGCAACCTGAATCGGAATCCTACCCCCGGCTCATTACTCCTCCGTTCTCTGTTTACCCCAGCCACAATTGCGCCAGCCTGTCTGTCAGTATTTGCCGTACGCGTTCGTGAAGCGTGCCAGCATTCATTAGGAAGCCGACCTCGCGGCGTCCTTGCGACAGCCAAATGGGACAGTCAGCCAGGGACGGCGGATGCCCGTGACGAACTGCCCGGGCATCAGTCATGCGTGCGCCTAATTTCTTTGCCCCTTGCACTTACTGTTGTTGCGCGGTATTCCATTCTGCTTGTCCGACAAAATATCCTGGCTCATCTGTCGAGAGAATCCCGGGCAATCAACGCGGGCTTGTCACGCGCAGGGCGGTGTGTCACAACGATACGCTTGTTCGCGTGCAGGTTTCAATTACGGAATTCCTCTCTTCCATCACTCTCAACTTGTTGTCGCATAAGAGTTGCGTGTTGGCGCAAAATGTTAATCTGTTTTGCGTGCGATTAGGAAAATAGAGATAGTAGCTTAGTCTCTGTCGAGATCGTTGCGCAAAGTGCTATTTCTGGCGGAATGGTGTTGCCGCTGTTTTGCATGCAGAGATGCATTTTGCAGATTATACCAGTGGAAGCCGACAAGGTGAAGGGGGTGTCGTTAAAGGGTAAAGGGAAATGTTCAGATTGCCCTTTTAATGGCGAAGCTCCTTAGGGTGCGGGTCTGTCCATCCTCCGATGGTGTATGTAGCCACCGGTGGCACATACCCGAAAGAGCGGTCCTTAGATTGTCTGCTGGATGGCGGCACTTGTATATGTAAATACATGATGAAGAGATATGAGATGGCTGTACTTCAAGTGTTCACTATATAGACGGACGGGCGGATAGACAAACAGGTAGACTGACGGACTAATGAACGCACTGACAGACAGAGCGGACGCACGGACAGACAGACAGACAGACAGACAGACAGACAGACAGTGGAATGACCACACAAACAGACGCACGAACGGATGGATGGACAGCCGGAAGAATGGACGTACGGATGGACGCATGGAGAGACGCACGGCCAGACGGATGGATGGACACACACATCGACGCATGGACAGACGGAAGCAAGAACGAATAGGCGGACGAAAGCACGGATGGACAGACGAATGCTTCACCTCACCAATCATCATTCACTCCGCATATATACTGGCATTTTTGTTATTGCCAAGAAGCAGTGCGATTGCATGCGTATTTCACGGAAGCAATACTTTCTCGTGTGCGAAAAACAAATGGTATATTGGGTCATTGTTTAAACGCTCGCTGTGTAATCCTGGCGCGGTTTTGGTTGTTAGTGGAAATCGGCGTTGCCCAGAAGCCAAACATTGTGATGGGTTTTTGATGCAATGAATTTATAGCCCTGCAGGAATGTCTAATAGAATTGAAGAAATCAGAAATGCAGGGAGGTCAAACAGAATCTGTACAGCACTAAGGGAGAGGCGAAATGGGAAGAAAGATGAGAAATAAAACGTAGAGAAAAGTAGACCCGTGAAAAAAGAAGAGAGCGGGGGTGCTATAGCCCATTACATAGGCCACTACGGAGAAAAAAATATCGCAGCATATCCACGGAATTAATGATGATGAGTGGGGCGAAGCATCCATTAATCCACCCGCGCTACCGTGCATTCGTCCGTGCGTCCGTTCGTGCGTCCATCCGTCCGTCTCTTAGTTCCGTGCATCAGTTCGTGTATCTGACCGTCTATGCGTCCATCCGTGCGTGAAACAGACAGACAGACAGACGATGGAAGGACGTGGCTAGTGATGATTCACGGTTTGCTAATAAAACCCTCCTGAAAAGTCACCCCACTCATCGTCATTCACTCCGTGGATATGCTCTGATGTGGCTACTGCATACATGCATACATACAGGTGACGACCAACACTCGCGTCAAGGTGCTTCGGCGCTAAATGTTCTATAAGGCCTTGACTGATTTTCTGTGCGAAGAGAGATCGTGTCGACATTCGAGCACTGACCGTTCTGAAAAGGGTCTGCCGTCGGCTAACACCGCAGCTAGCGGCAGTCTGTGCGCTGCATAGCCAGGCCAGTGACACAGAATGAGCTTTATCGTTTCATCGCTGCCGCAGTGACCAAAGCAGCACTGTCTTCCATGCCGATTCAGAAAGCAATAAATTTGGTGAAAGCGACCCCAAGCCACAGTCAGCAAAGCACCATTGTCTGAAGTGGAGGGTCTGAATGGAGGCTGAAGTCGACTTGATGGGTTTAGTCCATGCAGTCATGTGTGCCATAAACTTGCTCTAGTCAACAGAGATTATACGTCTTTTCTAGCAATCAGTCTTAATTTCATGGCAGCAGTAGCCCTTGAGAGTGGGATAGATTGTTCTACACCACGTTCGTGTGCAGATAGCAGCTGCATCGGCATATTTCTTGCCCAATATGCCACAGCGACTTGGAGCAACTCAAACGTGATTTCATGTCCTCCGTCGAAGAGGTGATGAAGCAGTTCTCAAATTTCCAGCACTAGCTGTTCACGACATCCCCGGTGTAAGGCGAGTACCTAACACTGTAGAATTGCCTTGGAGTCTGTGAATATGCTCCAGTTTTACAGTGAAAGCTGTTATGATATCACCACTCGGGTCACGCGCAGTTTTCCGCCACCAACGCCGCCAGTGTCCATAACCACATCACACGAAATAAGAAAGAAAAAACCTAGCACCAAAGACACAGTGGGGCTAGAATTCCGCGTCTTCTGGGTGTCGGGCCAGTATTCTACCACGGAGCTGTGCTGGTGCTTGTGACTTCCTGGTACACTTGCCTTAGCCAGGCTTGATGTCGGGAAAGCAATCTCGTTATTACGACTTATAAAGCGTTTTAAAACACCGAAAGAACAACCAGTCGTCACACAATGCGAATAGCGTTACGAGTGGGTCGTCTAATGCTCCAACACCTTACAAAAGCTTGTTCTTATTCTTTAATTAACTCTGGCGCATACCAACTTAAGCCACAATTCTTCATCATCTTCAGCCACTGCATGAACAATGAACTAAATTCCTTGAGGATTTAGCGGACACCACGCTTCTCAAAAGAATGACAAAAATTAGCATAGCGACGGCCAGCCTCCTACCAAAATTTTTAATATCATTGCCCTAGTGGGTACCAAGCAAGTGCGCTTGCAGTAGTTACCTAACTAGTGTTTTTCTAGGCTCTGAAAGACCACTCTTCTGGCTTTGGCTGTGATTGTGCTGCGCCTTCCACGCAGGCCTAGCGTTTTTTTCTGTCTTGTTGATGTTGAGAGAGAGAATTAGTTTTATGGAGAACTGGAGATGTTTTTCTTTTCACCTGACATAGTAATCCAGGTATTGGTTGATAACTATGATATGCACAGTGTCGATATATACAGTTGTACAGGGTGTCCCAAATAAATTGAGCAAGAACTTGAAAATGAAAGACATTTCAAGGGCGAATTGAACTAAACGCGCACTCTTTGCACTGGTTTGTAGGAACTCAGGCTATTTTTTATTTCTTCCGATACTAATAAATAATACTTTTCAATTACCTATTTTTCAATGAGGGCTGAAAACCAAAATATGAACACTTAGATGTAGAGCACTTTCAGAAACCACCGACTAAATTGTTTCCTGTACGATATGTCTAGCGCTGTTATTTTTTGAGCGTTGTAAAGAAAGCCGTGAAATTTGAAAAAAAAAAGGCCGTGTGACTGACCGCGAGCGCACTGCTATAGTGCTGCTATAGGCTTTCATCACAATGCGCAAAAAATAACAGCGCTAGACATATCGTACAGGAAACAATTCAGTCGGTGGTTTCTGAGAGTACTCTACGCCTCAGTGTTCATATTTTTGGTTTCCAGCCCAAAATGAAAAATAGGTAATTGAGAAGTATTAATCAATTAGTATTAGGAGTATTGAAAATAGCGTGAATACCTACAGGCTAGCGCGAGTAGTATGCGCTTAGTTTTATTCGCCTCCATAGTGCATTTCACTTTGAAATTCTTGGCTCAAGTTATGGGGGACACCCTATATGTGTTGAATTATTTTAGGTGTGCTACGTAAAACAGCAAGTTCCGCAGCTGTCGATGTTGTCAGGCGGGATAGCCAAATTTTTGTGGTCGTCACTGTTGCAGGAAAGATCATCGACCATGCAGACCAATGCACTGTAGTTGAAGTGCCAGTATGTAGATAAATACGCACTGTACGTATCATAAAACAAAAGAAGAGAAAGTTGTTTTAGTGCTGCATAGGAGAGCCGAGCTTTCGACCGTATGCCCAGAACAGCAAGTTTAACCTGTAGATGAGTCGTACACTAAGGGGGAGTTGGAATTCTGGCTGAAGCTGTATATCTTGTTAGTATGCGTGTACGATGACAAGACTGACAAAATGATGCTTGAGGTCTATCTTCTGGCAGTGAGGCTAAATGATGGGCACGCCAGACGTCCAGACGAATGATGGCTAAATGATGGGCACCCAGACGCCTGACGTCCAGATACGCCAGAGGCCCAGACGCCGATGTTATCGACATCTATAGATAGCTTTACCAGACTCTGTCGTCGTTCTACAAGACCAATGATGACAAGATTGAAGAGGGTTGGACTCAAGACCCCACCTTGAGGAACTCTTTGATAGGTAGTGTGTTCGAAGGTTGCACCATTTGCAGTGATTACAAATAAAGTCCACTCTTGTAAATAACTGCGTGTGCAAGAATACAGTTGACCACCTAGACCCACCAACTCCATGGCTTCAAGGACTGCGTAATGAAGAACGTTATCTTATGCTCCTTTCACATCAAGGAACATGGAAACAGATGTTAGTTTAGATGTCTTTGGATGTTGAATGTACGTGACAAGATTAATAACATTGTCGATTCAACATAACCAAAACCAGCCTCGGCATTTCGGTATATCTCGAAGTATTCAAGGTACGATTCAAGTCAGGCCAGGATAATTTGCTCCATTACCTTTCGCACGCAACATCAAAGAACAATCGGTCGGTAGGAGGTCATTTCTAAGAGAAACTTGGCAGGCATAAGAAGCAGTGCGAAGCGATTAATGTTCCAATCTTGAGAGAACACGCCTGTTTGTCAGGATTCGTTCAAGATGTTAAAAAGTGCCTATTGGGCCTGTTCACATGAGTGGCAAAGTATCCGGTAAGATGTGTCATCCGGGGCAAGCAACGACGACCTATTACAGCAAGACAGTAAGTTGGATCACTTGGTTAGAGTCTATCGTGAACTTGAACAGCGCGAACAGCGCCGTCTTTTTTCTTTTTTCCTCCTTCCCTGTCCAGTATTTCAAGTGGTGCGTTGTAAACAAGTTCACGATAGACGTCCTATAACCTATGACGAGCAGCGCATCAACCTCCTGCAAAGTGAATGCTAGTCCATGCGCGTGTCCCGTAAGTAAGGAATATGGTTCAATGTATGTACGCTTGCGCACGTTGTCTGGTCCACAATCATAGCACAGAAATCTTCTACCACCTCCATTTGTTGTCTGAAAGATTGCGAAGGCCTTGAACGGAAAGGGCTGTTTGGGAAAAGAACGTAGGGCTCACACACTTATTCATATTTCAGACAGTGCTATATGAGGAACTAGTGACCGAAAAAAATTTTACCCATCGTTGCATCTCTAATTATAGATGCGCCGTTGTATCTTTTTTTTTTGTATGCGTCGGACTATTCGTAGACAAATGAGTACGTCGGTATCTTCTTTCGGCATGGCGATGGATCGCATGAAGTATCTCTAGCTCGCAGTCAAATACAGAGTACTTCGGAGCATATATTAGTGTGCGCATGGCCACCAGTTCTCCTAATAGCCTGCTGAAGACCACGGGAGAGGCCTGCCTCATAAGCATCCTGAAGTTGGGTTTCGAACATATTCTAATCTATTCTTCGCATTGTGGTAGATGAATGCGTGTTCAAAATACCTTTGATTTTTTGTTAGGTGGAGATATGATCACTTCTGTGAATTTCAATGTCCAAAAACAACTTTACCCGTATAGCAAATTGGCATGACATGAAAGACAAATCAAGGCCGCTGCTACAACAGATGCCTCGCAAAAACGTGGGACTTGCGTCATTCTGGAAGACGAGACCATGGCCGGAAACCGATGAAGCTAGACGTCAGCCCGTCGAAATGGCCCTTGAGCTTCCCTGAATTGGATGATGTGCACTGAAGTCCGCGCTGATAACCCACGAACCCCGATGTGCCTTTATGATGCCGTCCGGCTTTTTGGGGATCAAATCGACTTGACTGGAACAGATACACACCCAGGAGGGGAAAAGTGACCCTTCTATTTTTAACACTAGTCAAGCACAAATAATGATGGTCGTCGTATCTCAGATTGTACTGGCTGGACGACATAAGTAAGCTCCTGGCGAATAAATAAAACATGCTTGCTACTCTCTATGTCCCTTGATGAGAAAAATGACTTGTAGCCAGATATAGTCTGTCTTGGTAGGAAGCACAGGAACTATTACACGGAATACACAACGTAAGCGCTTTTGTTGCGTGTTCCGTGTAATAGTTCCTGCGCTTCCTACCAAGATGGATTCGTACCAACTGGCCCGATACAATTCAGATAGTAAGACTGGGTTTTATCACTTTGGTTCACGTATGAATATGATAGGAAATTGGTATAGATGACCAAACTGTGGGAAATCAGAGATGGAAAATCTAAGACACCTTGCGTTTCACTAAATAATCGGAAATTCCCGGATGTATAATGCAGAAACGACATGTGATTGTGGGCCATGGTTTTACGCCAACTGCTAGGAGTAGGTCACAATAGCTGGATGCGTTGAGGCCAGTCCTCACCGTTGAGCCCAGGTGTCATGGAGAGTGAGAAGTCATTTTGAGAGGTGTAACGTTGAGTTGCAAAAGCTTAATGTGTCACGCCAAACTGATTTGCTCACAAGGTGGTCTTTTAGGGATGACTAATTGCATAGCAATAACGCATAATTGACCATAATAAACAACTACAGCAACCACAAATTAACTGTGTTGCAGCAATGGCATGCGTATTCATGGTCACTTTGCGGGTATAGTTGGGTAATGTTCGAAGTGTCGCGTTACAGCGTAGTGGGCCCGTCGCAACTGTCATTGCAGTGTAGGCAGTCTTGATGCATCGAAAACGATCAATGGCAGGCGGATGGACTTTTCTTTCTTAGTGTCCGCCGAGGTGCAAACCATATGTCCAGTTAATGAGAAGGTGCTGTTAACGAGGCCCGATTGAGATGTTGCGTTCCGCTGCTGAATGCGAAGCTCAAAGATCTTTCGAGGTTTTCGTGCCTATGGTGTATATAGGCATAAGTTATAGTAACAGCTATAGGTATGTCTAGTTGCACACCAGTTGTTCTCGACTAGTTACCATCTCTACTTTGGCTTTCCCTGCTGTTACTTCCTTCCTTTGCTTATGTCGACAGTTACAGCTTGGCAGCTAATAAATGCACAAATACCTACGCAGCTATGACTGCTGTCCTTCTGAATCCTCACCTCATGACAGTGGCATAGAACTGGTCTCCATGCGTCGCGGACAGCCGAGAGGGCAGAAGCAAGTAGAAGAAATGTTGGGCATGAAAGCAAAATGCCAGTGTCCCGTGTGTCACTGAGTACCTCTGTTTCTACAACGCGTGCGTAGATGCAAAACAGACATGCCTAATTTATTTACTTTGGTTCACGTTGTACATGACTAGAGTTCTCGTGCTACATCGAATAACTTGTTCTTTCATTATTTATTTATTCTTTCTTTATTTATGTATTTATTTTATTTATTCTTCATTTTTTTAGCGCGAGAGTAGCAAAACTAGAACATACATTGGGCGATGGCCAAAGATGCACAAATGCAAATCGAATGAAAAATAATCTAAATTATTTCAGTATACGGCCTTCAAAACCCACGTTCTCAATCAATCAGAATATTGTTGCTGGAAGACAGAAGTCAAATAGTCGATGAGGAATGCGACGTGCTTTTTTTAGACCATGTTCAATTACCTTGTATCGATTTACTCCATAGTCTATTGCTATGCAACATGGGCACAATATTTTAAAAGCTGAGTTAATTACAATTTAGGTATAATTAGAGCATAGATAGAACTGTAAATAATTTATTTCAGTGAAGCGTTGTATACCTCATCATGCAGAAAGAGCGATTGTCGGCGTCAAGTCGAGTGACGCAATAAAGTGATCATGACATGATGACGTAACTATATATATTGGCGTCATCAGAAGCCATGGCCGTTTGTTCGAAGGTGGGCGAATCCCGGAGTCGCCGCGAAACTACATGAAAGGATTAAAGGTTGCAGTGCCATGGATTACGTAAACAGTGCAAAACCACGTTGATTGCAGAATACTTTGTAGGTAAAGAAGGGTATTTACACAATTCACTTCACTCAAAGTTATCGATGATGATATATCTGGCAGATATTCATGAAAGCGCTTTCGACAACACATGGTCTTACGAATATAAAAAGCAAATCCCGTCTCTTTATATAACGAGCAGCGATTGCTCTCTCCATGTGCTTAATATTCGGCTACCCGGAAACTTGACAGCTTGACCTTGGCGCTTAATCGTACGCGCTCATTCAGGTATGATTGTTTCCGCGTCTCTGTATCTGTCAGTTTGTGGGTGGTAGCTTTATAAAACAGAATAGATAATCAACTATCCTTGTGCAATTCTGTTCGCCAGATATGTGCGTTACCAAATATTACCAACCAGTCTATAAATGACGCATCTAGGGTTCGACTCAGTGAGTCACTCGATCTCTCGGCATGGAGGGACAGGCACTTGGAAGAAAGCCACTGCACATCAGGAGGTTCATTGTCGCGCAACAATTGCAAACCACCCCTACGTAGCCGTCAGTGTCGCAAGGCAGTACACGTCTTACGTATCACTCGGGCTGCTTCCTGCATTGCTTGATAGCACAGCTTTCGCCGCACTTGTCGAAGGTCATACGCGGCAAGTGGTCGGGCCACTTTCTCAGTGAGCGCAATTTTCTAGTCAGTGCGCACAGTCGCAGCGTTAGTGAACGCCAACAATGGTCAACGCAAACACACGCACCCACGCGGCAGCGCCAGCCTCGGGCTGCCCCCTTCCCCCCCGAGCAACAGGTTTGCCCGAACGTAGGGGGCGGGGCCAGTGCGGTGCAGCCAAGATCAAAAAAGGCACGCCATTTCTAACAATGGTCTGACAAAGCAAGGAACGGAAAGGCGCACGTCAAGGAAACACGTGTAAACACATGACGCTCACCCGGTAACTGGACCCACGAATTATCTCCCGGCAAACGACTTGTGGACACGAAAGCGCTCAACGGTAACACACAGAACGGGCAAATTGTTCATCCTTTTTGCCCTCTCTGTGAGCACGCTCGTATAAATAAGAGTGGTGAAACCGCGCACACGGTTGTGTCAACAGCGGAGGAGTTGGCGTCGTTTTTTACAAGAAAAACTAACTTGAGGTGAGAGTGTAATTTCCTTCGGCTTTTACTTATGTTCCCCTTTATCGCAACCACAGAGTTCACCTGCGCATATTAAAAAAAAACGTTGCTATATGATACAGTTGTGGCGGCTGGTGAGAAATCAATTTAGGATTGTTGTTCTTCTGTGGCTATGCTGCAATGGACAAATCAAAATGTACCACTGTTTTTCACGTAATGCACAGGTGTCACGTCATTCATCTACATGCGCACACTTGTGGTTTTACCCTTCGAGAAGTCTTTATTTCCGGCCAATGTCTTATTCTTCACTAGAATTGAATGTAAGTGGCGCATATTTTTGTTTTGACTTGAAACAACCTAATTTTGTGACAGACAGTAACATTATAGTCGATATATGGTGAAAGATACTGTTGTAGCTGCTGGAATGGTTACTTTTTTCCCTAGTTGTCTCTTAGTTTTCACACTTACTCTTTACATTTTCTGTGTGGCAGACGCACTACTGGTGATCCCTTCGAGCAAAAAAGATACGTACCAAGGGATTGACAGTTAGGGAGGGCAGGAACTTAGATACAGTAATACAATTAATAAGTGCACAAGAATCAAATGAAGACACATAACGCAAGCTACGTCAAACTGGCGATCATTGTGAGAGGCCTTCTTTTTGAAGTCGATATATAGCTTTGTTTTTCATTTTATTCATTCATTTATTCTCGGAAGGCAGAAACATTGCAGGGGGTGGTGGGAAAAAATGCACATGCATAAAACAAAACAAACAAAGTGAGTTGCGATAGCAATAAATTAAGACATGTTTTTATTTCAATGGATTTAGCTAGTGCTTCGCGATAACGTTGATTGTCGGTGATTGATGTGATTCCGTTGGGAAGGTGGTTCCACTCAATTGCGGTGCGCAGTAAAAATGATTCAGAGTAAATTTTTTATTTTGAAAATAAAACAACTTTTCTATAGCAATGTCCCATCCCGAAGGACATTTATTGCGGCTGAAAATTGAATGTATCGTGAAGACCACCACGTAACTTTAGCTAGAGTTTAAACATATGCCTGAACACGTAATGATCACGCGACCAAATGCGTGTTGCTCACCATTGCCTGGAGCTGGTCAGAGTATTTTTTGTGTTCTCAAACATTGTTTAATAAATCTGTTTAATTAACCAACTTTTGAAGGAACGAATACACATAAAAAAGTTCAATGAGAAAGGTCAGGTCAGTTTGCAAAACGTTCAAATAGTTAGTTTTGAACTTTATAAGTGTTAAGTACAAGTGTTTTTCTGCTAATTACAACTGCCCGCAAAATACGAAAAACACCACGTGACAAACCCGCTCGCGCGTCAGTGCGCACGATGATTCTGTTGCCCCCTAACGTTCCGCATACGAACGACACGCTTCCCTCGCACCGGTTCATGATAAAGATAAGCTGTCATAGCGGTTATCGTTTTTGTGGCCGATAGCAAAACATGTTCATCGTAAAGCGACCACCATCGTTGAGGCCCTGCCAAGACAGCACAATGGGGCAAATGCTATGGTCGTTCGTACGCGGAACGTTATGGAGCACTAGAATAATTGTGTGCACTGGCGCACGAGCGCGCTTGTCACGTGTTATTTTTTGTATTTCGCGGTCATTTGTAATTAGCAGAACAATACTAATAGCTAACAGATATAAAGTTCAAAACTGTCGAATTGGACGTTTCGCAAACTGATCAATACCATTTTTAATGAACTTTTTAATTTATTTTTGTTTCTTGAAAATTAGCTAATTAAACATATCTAATTGGAATTTATTTTAGAACACAAATATTAGCCTGACTGTCTACAGACAACGGTGAGCAACATGCACTTGGTCGCGTCATAATCGCGTGTGCAGGCATATCTTAAACTCAATAAATTTACGTGGGACACCCTGTATACTGTGAACTAAGCTCAAGCGGGCAATTTTTCTAAGCGTGCTTAAAGATGAAATAAAAAAAAAAGATGGCTTCATGCACTGATGTGCTGCCGATGCGATAATAATTTCATAAAAAGGATGATGCTGATTGGTGAAACAACTGCCTGAAATGAAACGGAAAAGAGGCAGAGTTTTAGATCGCAAGCACAAAGTGGCTCCTTGTGATGGCCACGACACCAAAGCAGCACAAGAGCGCGCTAATGTGTGGCTCAGCTGGTCGAAAAGCAGTGGGATGGCGATTTCTCGGCGAAGCACGCAATATAACTGCTTACAACGTGGTGCTGGCTGGTGTAGTTTGGCGTTATTTCAACTCGACGAATCCAAATCCAAATTGCGGATGTTGAAGTGGCTCCGACTGACTAATAAGAAGTGGTGCCTGCTTGGGCGTCGAGCTATTGAGGTGCGTATGCGGGAGAGGAAGTTTTTTGTCGCATATGTTCCAATAGTTTTGAACATGACGAAGTGACATTCGGTAAGCATTGTCGCACCAGGCTCTCCACAAGACCAGCGGCCGAGTCAAGCTCGTGGTGCTTGAAATAGCTTGTGTATCGATAGCCAGGTGCCACCTCGCATGAGCACAGAAGGAAGCAATACATTGAGCCGGCGATGCCTTGAGTATGAACACCACATAATTTACTTTTTTTTCAAGATAGACTCACTTATTTGATTATTTACTGAACTGTATACGGACAGTTAAGGTGTTATAACATGCTTTCCTGAACATGAAATCAGCCAATGGTCGCATCTTTTCCCGTCGTCTTCACAGTCGTTTTCATCGACTACGTAATTAAGTGAGAAGAAAGCAAGGGCATTCTAAGTGCACTTGCCACGGCAGCGTGCAGGTGTACATGTCTACAGGTGCCTTGGTAACTTTTTCTAAATATATTCAAGAAGTTTCAACAGCCATGATTTTGGCGGTTGCCCAAGGCCTAAATTTTGGGAAATTCTGGCAGAAAAAAAAAGCAAAAGTTCCTGCGGAGAATGGCTTACTGAGCGATTGCCGAGTGAAGGGCTCAGGCCCCATGAAAGCTATGCGTATGGAAAGTGAGTCAGTTATTATTACGGCCCTGTTTTTGTCCATCGTAAATTTGGCAATTCTGTGGAGAACTAGAAACTATGGCACATTACTTTTCGTCACGTCGCAGATATTCTAATATTAGAGCAAAACTTCTCATTACTCTGATTTCTTAAAAGGCTTACCTTAACTGAAGACTCTGAATTAAGTTTCGGCACAAGATGTTTCGGATACTGCCACAGGAATGTCCTAGACGCCATGTGTACTTTCATTATAACTGCTAAATGAGTGCCATATTAGCATTGAACTAAGAACATTGCCAAATAAACTAAGAATGTTTAACTAAACTCATTAAAAATGTCCCCATCTATTTGATACGGCAGTCAGCTATAAGAATTCAATTGCATGATACTTGTAGTGTTAATGCAATGTACTATTTGTTATTGCGATATTGTTTCTTTATTTTTAAATCACCTCGCACTACTGAAATAACCTTAAATTTTGAAATACGCATTCTTGGCTAATCCCACAGAGTGGGTACATGTCACAAATTGAAGAGGAAAGAAACAAACAGAAAAGTGTCGGAGAGCGCACGAGGTCAATCTTCCGTTGTTTTTTTTTCCTTTGAAGATGTAACGCTCGCTTCTCTTTTCTTCTTGCTGTTTTCCTTTGTTTTAATCAAGTCACATGGATGTGATATATGCAGTGGTCTCTTTTTTCTTTTTATTTTTCATAAACATTTATTTGCGACTCCATGCTGTGGCATGTCCTTCTTTTCTCTTCGTCTACATCGTCATCGTGCTTTGTCAAAAATGTTCAAGTATTAACGAGGACTTAGCCATTTATATTTTATTGCATTCATGAATGAAGTAGTTATTTCTCTCCAAAAGTGCAGATCCACCATGAGATGGCATAAGACAAGCAACTACAGCAACACGTGAAAACGACTGTTCTTTTTTTCTTGAGGATTCATTGTTTTGATGTGTTAAGGAAAACGGTACATCAAAATTTTATTTAAAAAAATCGGAATTCGCCTAACTAACGTGGTTGCTTGGGCGAGTTGGTATGACATAATTCATATAAAAAACAGCGCCAATAACGAGGGACAAAAAAAGAAGGAGACAGACAGCCTGACTCACAACAAGATTTATTTGGCGGAACCGCGCAATATATAGTGCCACGGTCTGTGCCGCTGTCTGTCTCCTTCTTTTCTTGCCCCTCGTTATCGGCGCTGTTTTTTATGTGAATTCGCTTAACTACCCAAACTATTCTTTTATTTTAAGCTACGTAATTAGAATAGTGCAAAAAAAACTATAGGTGGCCAGGGCCCACTGCATATTCCTGAGTAACATATACATTGATCATAACGCACATATTAAAGGTGTTTTAGGCATTATTACCCCCCCCCCCCCTTTCAGAAAAGTTGGATTAGATTGGGTACCGGGTCATAAAGGGTTGCTCTTAAACGAAATTGCTGATTCTTTAGCGAAGTGATGAATAAATGGGCCAATTTTACCGCGTTATCTACCATCCGCTTATGTAACTGCTGCGGGATTTCGCATGCGTGCCATTATGGAAAGCATCGCAGGTACATCAGTCACCAACTCCACCCAATACTGGCATTTATTTAATCGCTGGCACCGATCCTTTCATGACACTCGTTAACTAGAAGTCGCCATTATAAGGCTGCGCTGTAGGGTGCCGAAACAAAATTTCTTCCAACACAGGTCTGGTCGGGCTCTTTCTCCGATGTGCTCGTTCTGTGGCGAGCCAGAAACTATGAATAATTACTTTTTGACATGTAGGCGATTCATTACAGCTCGTATATCCAAGTTAAAAAATTCATTACGTGCTACTGGAATGAATTATACCATGCCCGTGATTCTGTCTTTTGGAGCTTCTATTTCTGGGTTTGCCAGTGCGAAAGTTTGCGAGACAGTGCAGAGTTATCTTAATGAAACCACAAGACTAACGAACTAATCTTATTATTCTTCTGTGTCGAAATACGCATAACTTCTTTTTTTTAAGTTAGGTTTTGATCAAGGTTCTCATCTATTAGTAATACAAAAACTTTATAATAGGTACAGCTCAGTGATCATCAAAATTTTGTTCTAAAATTTGTAATGTTTTCATATTATATTTCTTTCACTCTAAAGTGAAATAATATTTTATAAAACTACTCAATTGGCCAATCCCCCACAGTGGGTAGGAGCCACAAGTGAAGGTCAACAAGAACAAGAACAACTAAGCTCTTCGGTAAACCATGAACGTCTTAACCGTGTATCAGAAATTTTTATTAGGTTTTTATTCATAAATTATTTATTCATTCATATTTCGTATGACTATAAGTAGCATATTTATAAATATTTCCAAAATGTGAGTGCTCTCTTTGTCCTGCCTTTGTGCTAATGTTTACGTTTACATCAAAACACCGCCTCTTTTTTTCCCAATTCCCAATAGTGGGTTGGAAACAGTAGATTGAGGAGCGAGCAAGCAGGCCGCGCGAGCGTCGCGTGGTTGAAGTGGAAGAAGACGGGGCAGCCGCGATGAGCAACATGCGATGGGCAGCGCAAAATCGGCCAGTCGGAAGAACCTAGAATTAGTACCGACGTATTTCGAAACGCCCAAGAGCGCCTACCTCACGCTCCCGCATTCCCACCGCCCGCCCAAAACAAAGGTAACTCCAATCTTGTGTACTTGCACCACAGGATGTGCCGCCTAGTTATTGCATGACAAAGTGAATTGTCTTGCGTTTTATGCACCGACGCTACGATAAAATTATGATGCACACCGTACTTGAGGGCACTCATATCTTCGACGTCCTGGGATTTTTTTTAGCTTGATATTAAATCTTAGACGGGCCTCTAGAATTGCGCTTACTCAGACCAGCGCATATTGGATTGAACCCGTTACTTTTGGTTAACCAGCTCATATATAACATCAGTTTCGTTCTCGAGAAGTGACCGCACGTTTTGCATTTGACTAAAAGCTGACTGAGTAGGTTCCTGGCCGTTTTCCGACTGGCACTTATGATAAATGACATGTTGATGACACAGATTTATTGCTAGATTGTAAACTGGTACTCTATTGGCATACTGTGACGCCCCGTTCCACCTTCCGCGCCTCATCAAGCGACCGAATGACTGACTTCCAAGGCATCATTCCTTTACTGAAACCTGTGCGCGACGAGCGTGCTTAAACGAACACGCATCCGATGGTTCAAGTTTTATTGTGCGTGATTGTGTATGAACGGGCCCACTCTAGTGTTAATATTTATCCTGCTAATTATTTCCAGTGAGAACAGAGATATGATCCTCGTTCAGCTTTATAGGTCTCGTGCTTCTAGACAACGATTTAGAAATTTGGAGGTATCCGTGATGGGTGAATGATTTATTTGCACTTTTTAACGTACATGAGTTGAAAAAATAGTCAATGAATGACTCATTCATTTTTAAGCACAACCTAATTATGTGTTGGTTTTCATTCGCTTGCGTCTACCGTAAATGCGCGTTTTTTGTTTTGTTTTTTTTTTTGCATTTGGTACCGTTCACGTGTGGTGGCCGTGACGGTGATTGCGTGTGTCACTTCTGAGTTAAAAGGCGAAACGCACTCGCCAGAAATCTATTAAGACACACAAAAAAGCAATCGTTATGATCATGCATAGGACCGTGGTAGCCCTACGTATACGAAGAGCTCAGCTGCCTTTCTCTGAACTGCACGCCTGGAGGTCCGGCGTGCAGTTCATCGAAATAATCAAATAGGCTTTCATCGCTCATCACAAACAGGCTTCATCGCTTGTTCATCGAAATAATCAAATAGGCTTTCTCTCGCTCATCTTATGTGAAATATATTTCCCATTTTAAATTATTAGTCTGTAGGCCATACGAAGCTCCATAAATTTATATACGACGTTATAGCTATATAATAGCCGATGCTGCGACCCAAACGGTGGCATCACCATCTTGTTGGGCATTTCATACCACATTGAGCGTTTCTTCACGATAGCAGGCGTGTTTAGATATGGTGGAAGAGTCATTTGCTAAGCGGATAACAAAATATTTTTTTTTTCTTTCTGGTGCCTCTTTGAAAGCTCCTTACGCAACAATGCTCCTGCACTGCAAAAACCTAGAGTACCGAACACAGCAGCACGATTGTTCGTACAAGCTATGAAAGTGCTTTTCCAAGAGAACGTTCGGTAATGAAAACACAATGCCAGGGTATCGTGTTCCTGGCGGGAGTAACGCCTCGAAAAAGTGAAAGCTCCCCCGCAAGCAAGCGTGCGTATAGCACACACTCGTCGAATATTCCCCGGCTGGTGTAGAGTTGTACGTGTTGCCCACACAGCCAGACCGATCACAAAGCGTTATTCGTCATTGCACGTCACTAGGCATTTAGCAAAAAGCGGAGCACGCATTGACGCTTCTGCAAGTGAAGAAATGAAACAGAAAAACAACGCGGGGCTCATGGCGTCCACGTGAAAGTTCGCAGTGCTTCCGCGCTTAAGGCGGGAAAAAAGTGTTATTTGGCTCGCGAATGTTTCTCAAAGTAAAGGGGAAATCATCCCTTCTAGCAGAAAAGCTCCTCTCTCCGAGGTTTCTAAGTGGTTATGAGCTCATAGAGCATTCGAAAACAATGCTGCAGGTTCCATGACCTGCCCTCAATATGATGGTGACCATTCTTTTCCTATTGGCTGCAGAAAATAGAGTTTCCGTTACTTCAACTGAATAAACCCCTGACAGAGATGAACTCATGGGACACAGAGGTGTCACTAAAGCTAATATTTCAACAACCTTCTGTCTTTTTGATGGCTTTCCTTTGTGGTGTCTGAGTATATAAGATGATCTAGTGGAGACCTGAAGAAGCTCGTGGCATTGAATCCCAGCCGTAGCGGTTGTATTTTTGGTGGACGCGACAAAAATTATTCATGTCCTTGTACTTAGCTTTAGGTGCACGTTAAAGATCCCCGGGTGATATTGGGGCTTTCGGACATAAAACCCCAACAGTTGATTCTATTCAAGGCAGTAGCGGAAGACCAAATATATCGTGGAAGCGTGCATGACACCTTCCACTGAAAGCATTGTTTCTCTCCCTAAAGGTCCGCCCTCTACTAAATTCTTGCCGCGTTTGAACTCTCTGGAACCACTTTAGCTGGTAGTTCATTTGTGTTTTAGGTGTTGAATAGCCAACCGTTTAAAAGAAATTGTCCTCATATCTGCATGTTTCACTGCGAATGTTGTCCAAAGAGGGTAGCCTTTCACCTGGAGAGAGTAAAGCGTTTATTTGATGTTCTGCGTTAGAAAATTGGTGAATCGGATTCTGAAGGCGCTGCATGTGACATGAGAGGAATTTGGCAGTAATCTAAAAAAAAACACGAAAGGATGGCCTCCGATGTAGCAAGCACGCAGCGTGCGCGCACCATATCGGAGGCTATAACTTGTAGAAGGCAAGACCACGGGTAAGTGCCACCGCCGTATCGTCGTAGCAAAGCGTAGGAAACACTCACCTTTTCTTGCATAGCGTTGCATTGTCAGTGCAACGTAATAAACGCAACGATTCTAACAATTGCCTTTGTATGACTTTTATACCACAAAGAAGCACGTCCTAGCCTTGTGCCACAGATATGCGCAATACTTGCTTTTCAAAGAACAATACGCACAAGTATGAACGAAGAAACGAGAGCAACATTGGTGGGCACTGGGGATGTGGTTGATCTTAGTGGTTGCTGGTGACGCACAAAAGTCGGTCGACAGATAGACAGGAAGGCAGACAGGCCACAATTTTTGCGTCAGAGTATCCAAAGAAATCCTGTCATCCTTAAAACAAATCCGGCATGGAGGTCCACTGAAGAATCCAAAGTAATTGCCTTCTTGTGACTAGCTGAAGTTTACATAAAGCAGGAGGCAAGCAGAGCGAATCTTTCTTTCTGATGTGAGATATTGCTATCGGCTGATAGCATTGATAACAGCAGAAATTAACAACCTTCCTGCCGCATCATCTGAAACAGCACGTTGTTGTGACCATTTTTTGATACCCAAGTATTTACTCGGACGATGTGCTGTGCAAAACACATCATTACTTAAATTCCTTCTTGTGGCAGTAGGGAAAGATAACATACGTTGGTTTATTTGTGGGTCTTATTGGAGCCTGATCAACTCGCAGGAAATTGCAATGACTCCGCTAATGCCCACCTACACAAGCAATCAAGCGCTCCTGTCCAAATATCTAAGTTTGCCCCAGCCGAGCAACCAAGTTCAGTGCACATACATCTGGATCGATGCTACTGGACAAAATCTGCGCTGCAAAACAAGAACCGTAGAATTTGAGCCCAAAGAGGCCAAAGGTAAGGCTTTACTTATTTTATTTAATTATCAGAAGCAACAATTATCCATCCACTTAGGTCTGACAAAAGAGTTGATTTTTTTTGTTTTCATCACCTTTCACAACCCGTCCTTTATTTTTGCAAATGTATACAATATCTCGCGTATGGAATAGTGACTCGACAACGTGGTGATTTAGGAATAATTTGAATAGCTGCTTGCTCATACAACAAATGAGCTTTTATATATTAACATATTTTTATGATCGTGTATGTTATCATTCGAGAGGTACTGAACTAACCCAACAAGCCGAAGTCGTTGGTAATTTATCATGTTTTGGTAAATGTGCAGCCTGATACTGACGAAAGGCAAGTGTTGATTTCACATGTGAGACGTCTGTGCTTTGAAAGCAGTGTAAAATAAATATCGGCCCTCAGCTTGTCAAAGGAAGCAAACAAAAACATGTCACATACATATCAGTGTGTATACCTTTCAATATGATGAAAAATTTGTTCATGGCCAATCAGTGTTTGTGAGCCCAATTTCTAAGAAAATATAAAGCTAGCTGGTCCTACTAATAAAATTGTGCAATAGACTGCTGGCACCGCAGGAATTTACTGTCATTCCATTCTGATGCGCAAACTGCAACAAGGCTTGTAACAAGAGATTAAGAAAAAGTTAAAATAAAACGCTACGGTGCAGATCAAAATAAACATTGATGCATTTAAATAAGTACAAGCGATAGCGACATAAGAATACAAAAAAAGGAATCAGAAACCTGATCATAAAGTTTAGGCATCAGTTCTTACGTCCACGAAACATCGGCATGGTGCTACCGTCACAATCACTGTTTGCATCGGAAGATATGAAAATAGAGGCCGAATGTCTACAAGCTCGTCGTTTCATCATAGCGTTGCCCTTTTTATTATTTTACAACTAAGTTAATTTACTTTGCAGAGCAGTTTGAAGTATGTTTTATGCCATGCAGCTCGCATGTCGAACGTCCTTTCTCAACTTCGTCTTTTAGTCAGCATTAAAGGCTATGACGTAAGTGAATGGCATGATGAACCCTGGATTACAAATTGAGCAACAAAATACTGATTTGTTCAGCGAAAATCAGAACACCAAGAAATGTTGCCAGCATTAGGCGTATGAATTTTTGTGTGTTCAAAAATCATACAGCGCGAGAGTGTGTTAACAGTGCAGAACTTATTTGTAGGTTCATGCAGCAATCTCCATTCACCAATCCGAAACATGAACATATCCTAGAATTCATAAAGATACCGAAGTTTAGTAACATGTCGTTTGAAAGCTATCTACCGTGTTGGCATTTCACAAACTTACTGGTGTTTGGATGAGGCAGATAACCACGCACAACTTTATGGTCATAGCGCACATTATTTCGGATGCAGTGGTTTGAGAAATAAACGCAATAAAAACACCCAGATAGTCACATGTAATAGACCCCAAAATGCATGTACTGTGCATTCAATAATCGAAATCAAACCTGGATGAGCGACAGGAAGCATTCCTATACACTTAGACGCATTATCAAGTTCGACAATGCATAGGTACGCAATAGGAATCTTGACCGATGTGGCCACGATTCACACAAGCTATATGTATAAAGATTAGAGGAATGTTATCTATCCGTAACTGATTCAGTGGCTATAGATTAAGTTTGCTGCTCCAAGATACGTTTCTCTACCTTCTCATGTCTGATGGCTTCTTACAGAATTGCCCATCTGGAACTTCGACGGTTCGAGCACGGGTCAGGCCGAGGGCAAGAACTCGGACGTGCACATATACCCGGTGGCGTTGTTTCGAGACCCATTCCTGGGCGGTCCCAACAAGCTGGTGCTGTGCGAGACCTACAACTACGATCACACGCCACACGGTCAGTGCTCAAACAGGTAGTAGTGGGCTGTGCCCGACGGTCGGGTATGGCGACAACTGACAACGTTGCAGGGATGGGCAACGATACTCCCAGAATATTCTGGAATTCCGATATCAAGATACATCAGCTGGAAGTCTGAAATACAGATACTGAGATATGTTTGTCTTTGAGTTAACGAGATATTTCAAACATACATCGCGAAAAGCAGAAAAAAAGTTGCCCGGAGTACAGTTACAGGAATGGAGAGACTGAAACCCCTTTTTTTTATTTGCAAACGCTGATACCGCATACAAACATTTACGAAAGTGCAGCATAATACAGATAATCATTTATCAGCGCGTTCTCACAGGTAAAGCCGAGTCACAACGTCCGAGTCACAACGAACACAAATAACATTAGACTAAGCATGCCATTATTATATAAGGTTGGAAATCTGCTTTGCTGAAAGGTTGTTTCTATGCCTGCATTTTGGCAACAGCAGAGATACGCTCTCTGCTAGGCGGCGTCGGTACGAATTCAACACAAAACTCGTGCACCTGCAAAGTGACTGGACTTTGAAAAAAGTAAAGCTGCTGCACACCAGCCTTGAAAGATAGGGCCTAGTTGTCAGCAATTTTGATTGTGCAGGCGTTGAGTGTTTTGACACATTCTGTACGTATGGGGAGTTTTCCGCGGCATTTCCTGCGCCGCGAGCTGGTGGCCCGTCTTTGCTTGGCTTAGTACAAAAAAGCCTTCGTGTTCCGTTTAGAGACAGGTCAAATCATTACGGACAAAAAATTTTACGACATATACCAAGTTTTGTAAAATAGCGTTATGCAATCAAAACATCATATGAAAATTCACTACTTAGGTACAAATGCATTTCTAAATGGGTCTCTATACAGAAATAGAGCTGCTGTAAGTTATCTCTGAGACACAATTGCGATGCTTTTTTATTGCGATACTGCCTAGCCCTGCAACCTTGTGAGCAAAAAACAACTACGTCATTGAGTTGTGACAAAAAATTCCCTTCAAAGACAATTTTCTTCATCGCCTTTATACTAATACATTGGCCATGAGCCACGTATGCCAAAAGTTATACATTATTGCAAAACCTGATGTTACTGGTGCTTTAGAGTAGCTGTATGGCGCTAAAGGCATTGTGTGTTCGTTGATCATGCCTGTAACACGAGCTGATAAACTCGGAAACGAGGTTGTAAAACCCCCATCATATTGTAGCCTTTAAAAAATGAAACTTTCCTCACATGAAAAAAAGCATCGCGTCCACCTACCTAAAGGAAACATGCAATATGGGAGATGTATGTGAGACGCTCATCTAGTTCGAGCTGCTCATCGCGTGTACGTGAGCACGAGTTTCAGGGTAGTCAACCTCATCACGACCGTCACCCTTGTTCACCCAGAACTCTAGCTAATCTTTTGTTGACACGCGCGCATCTTCTGGTTGCCCTTGAGAATATCTCACGTATTGGGAGAAAAATTTCACTATCACCGAGTTTGCGGCATAAGGCGATGGCTGAGTTCACAATGAATGCATTGGCGTTCACTTAGAATTAGTGAAATATAATTATCGTGTGCAATCAAAGTATTATACAATTAAAGCAATATAAGCATTTGCCTGTGAATTTCAACTCAGGGACCACCGACACAGAGTCTCTGTGGCACTGAGGCCAGCGGAATTCGAAAATACACGTAAATGTTCACGCAAGGATAACTTTTGATCCATCTGTTTGTATGAAGAAAGCGTTCTAGCTTACAAAAAAGTACTTCTGTTCTGCCTTTTCAACGCGAGACTAATGCGGTTTTCTTTCATTTTCCTTTGCATCTGTGATAAAGGGTTTGTTGTGTGAACTAAGTATCCTTTAGAACAATCGGCCCCGTGGCCTTTGAGATTAGCTCTGGCCAAGCGTCACGCGGTAAGATCTATTGCACGTGTACATTATATTATCATGGACAACCTTTACAATCTATAGCACGCCTGTGGGAGGCGCAATGTTCAGTTGGCATACAGACTACAGGACAACCTTCCTTACTTTACAGCATTGTTGACATACGGATGAAGTGGTGGGGCTGATGCGTTCGCATTGAGCTGTTCACTTGATAACCACCACGAAGGCCGCCATTGCGTTTGTGCCGACATTATCCTTCTTGTAGTCGTTTTTATCACGCTGTTATCGCGCACTCCACACTCCTTTCCTGACATGACCGCTTGAGTGCGAGCTCGGAGCAAACTCGTATTCCCGAAAAGCTCGGGCCATCCTCCATAGTACCTACGGATGAGGCAGGCGTGCACAGCTAAAGCACTCAGGTTTAATAGTTTGTGACCTCAGAGAAACCACAATAAGTATGAAGATTGGGTAATCTTTAGAGTTTCTGCGATGTACTTATGTTGTTAATATTTAAGGAATCCCCAGTGCGATATGTGAAGTCAGGTTTCCAAAGATACGGTTTTACCTTCTCTCCTCGTCACCATATTACAGAGACGAACAAGCGTCACCTATGCAAGGTAGCGATGGATCGATGCAAGGACCAGAAGCCATGGTTTGGCATCGAGCAGGAGTACACTCTCCTGGACATCGATGGGCGACCATACCGGTGGCCCAAGCAAGGCTTTCCGGGACCTCAAGGGCCTTACTACTGCAGTGTCGGTGCGGACAGGGCATACGGCCGGGATGTGATGGACGCACACTACAGGGCTTGCCTGTACGCCGGCATCAAGATAGCGGGAACTAATGCCGAAGTAATGCCATCGCAGTGGGAGTTCCAGGTATGCATACAACACCTCGAACACCTTGCAGTTCTTGCAAAGATTCATTCAATGATGTGAACTAAGTTGAAAAAGCGTATTTAAGGGCATACATAATAAAGTGCTAAGTCCCAACTAAATAACCAGAGACAAAAAGTGCGAGTGAACCAGAAACTCCATGACACGATATATCTCAGGGGACGCGCAAGTATATATGCTCTTGCGAACAGCCTTGAATGTATGAATAAGTGTTAGGAGCAGTGAAGGAACACTATAACATGTGAATATATGCCAGGCAATCAATAAGGCTGTCTCATTATATTACAAAACAAATTCTTGTGATTCACTGATTTCTACATAAATAGGCTCTTTTGAATTGACCTCACAGTGGTTAAGAGGTTGTATTCATCACCAATAAAATTATTCACGATTCGATTCCTTGCATATCGAATTCCCCTCTTCCTTCTCAGTGAAAATTGTTTCAAATAATTAGATTATCTCCGACGTGGCTATGACCACTCTATTAAGAAATTTGGATGATACACAAGAGGAAAGTGATAACGTAACCGTATTTTTACTGCTGTTATGCACAATCCAACAATTTCAACACAAAGAACAATTTGGTAGATTGTTATGAGAGATTTGAATTTTTGCTCACAAAACACCACAACCAGTGTTACTTAACGTACCACGCAATCATGTAAATGCTGCGCACGTATTACCAAGCACTGTGTGCATACCTTTTCACGGCGTGGGGCTTCGCTGCGGATGTAGCAGGTTCACCTCTACAAACTCAACTTGATTACGTGAGGCCTAAGCCTCATCCAGCTATTTTTGACATCTCCTTCCCGGTGTGATCGCACGTAAGCACTGCAATACCGTCCAACACGCGAGTGCAGTTCACTTTAATGGTTTATGAGGAAGTCCTCATTTAAATGAGATGAAAGTGAACCAAAAAAAAAGCATTTTTAAAACTGATTTTATATTCCCATCAGTGGTGTGTGCAGAGGCGGGAGAGCACACTCAAAAATTCAGCCAGGTTATTCGGCGAAATCTTTCAGTGCAATAACGATGGTCATCATGAAAAGCATTATCGCTTACCTTTAGATGTTCTTAAGATACCTTCATGAGGTAACGAATGGTTATTACAACAAAGCTTTCTTCTAAATAATGATGCAATAGTAGCTGTATTGCCATATTTGTTACAACATGTAGATGATACAAGCATCGCGAAGAAAAATTGCAACAGCAATACTCGCACATCCTGTAATACCACTTACTCTTCGCCGTGGGAACGAAACCTCAGAGGCAAAATCAACCATCGCTTATGCTAATGCCGTTTTACAGACAAAGTACTTAGTAACACTTGCTTGCTATGAGCTAGAATGTTTGTAATTTTATTGTTAAGTTTCTAGCCTACAACGTGATGCTGATTCCTTAGTGTATCAAACAACACCTATAAGTATTAGCACGAGGTGTTCATACGGGATGAAACGACCTCTGAAACCTTAATTATTTCCAACGTCTCAGTGCTCAACGCAGCACTATGCTCAATGCAGCACTATGCTCAATGGCTCTTGTGCGCCAAACATCTGCTCTAACACATGATGGTGCCTAATGTGAGGAGCATTTGACATAAGAAATACGTGTGCCTGCGCTTTATACATAGTAGGCTAAAACGGCGTAATGGGAATTGTGTCGGCTTCTCCTCCATCAGAGCAGTCATCGGTACTTAGAAAAAGTCCAATTTTCTCTGCTCCCTTTTCTTTCTTCTAAAATTATTCCTATACTTGTTTTGACATTATATTCAGCCTATTTACTGTGTTATGGCCTCATAAACATGAGGGAATTCGTACAACTTGAGTTTTAGACATTTTAGTATATTTTTTATGCTCTACTGAGCCATCAAGAAAGCTGGTTAACCATGTTTAAGCAAACAATGTTACATAGCACAAGCTGAGTGACCTGCAATTTTTTACATGAAAAAAATAGACAATAACTCTTTGGCAGCATGAAGCTGCAAGAAAATGCATACAGGTGAGAAATAACTTGCTCTGAGAAATCCATGTGATTTCCCTCGTTTATTCTTGCTAGAAGAAGGTGGTTGACAGTTTTCTTTTCATAAACAACCCGCCATCTTGAGGGGATACCAAAATATGCTGTGCAAGTTCTTTCGTTGCAATGCAATAACGACGACTGCAGGTATAAAAACTGTTTCAGCAACAATAGTTTTTAGCTTGCATCGCTTGTAGCGGCAGGAAACTCCATGGCACTTTTTTTAAACATCTGATCCACAGGTCGGACCGTGCGAAGGCATAAGCATCGGCGACCAGCTGTGGGTGGCCCGTTACATCTTGCAACGAGTCGCTGAGGACTTCGGCCTGGTGGTCACACTCGACCCGAAGCCAGTGACGGGAGACTGGAACGGTGCAGGCGCGCACACCAACTTCAGTACGCTCGCTATGCGCCAGCCCGATGGCATCCGTTACATCGAGAAGGCCATCGAGCAACTCTCGCGTAATCACCGCGAGCACATCCAAGCCTACGACCCGCACGGAGGCCGAGACAATGAACGTCGCCTTACGGGGCTGCACGAGACTTCCAGCATCCACGACTTCACCTCAGGCGTGGCCGACCGCGGAGCCAGTATCCGCATACCTCGCCAGGTCAGTGACGGCATCTTTCTAGTGTTTGCATTAGCTTTGATGCGACTCTTTCGAATGATTGATTCAACTCAAAATGACGGGTGTGGCCTTCAATATTCAATAGAGTTGAATGCGAAAGCAATATTCTAACGTTGTGCGTACTTGAAGCACTTAGTGCATACTTTTTATTGTATGATATTATTCGAAAAATTTAAATTGTAGATTACTGCAATTTATTCTACAATATTTAAAGTGGTTTTTTTGTGAGTGAAGCTTTCCAATATGGCTGAATTCTGAGTAATGAGTAGCATCCTTTAGGCCGCCAGTGATTATGCGCGCGAAATATTTTCGGACTTGCTATGCGTCTTTTACAAGGTCTCAATGGAATACGTGCCTAACGTGTGTGCTCTTTAAGATGGGTGGCTAGCTTTAACCACGAGGGTGTTATAATAATCGCCAGTTCTGACACCCGATACCTGATGACTATTTACCCTTGTACCAAACGATATTCCTGTATCCGGGCTTCGGCAGCTGCACTTTCGATGGCGGCGCAAGTGGTGTAGGCCCGTCTGGTTAGATTTGGCTGCAGGTTAAAAAAAAAACCCTGGCGGACGAAATTTCCGGAGTCCTCCTCTACCTCTTCTATCATAATCATATGGTGGTTTTATGATGTTAAACCACACAGATCAATCAATAATCAAAAACATCACTGTGACATTACACGTTGTATTGTGAAGCCTGTATACAGAATGGATGTGTCGGTAAAGCATGATTGTTATTTACAGTGCATTTCAAAGCAGAAGAAGTTATTTTCACTGTATTTTCAAATAAGTGCGTGAGTGTGTGGTAGAATATCTGCTCACCACGCAAACGGTCCCGGCTTAACACTCACGTGGACTCATGAATTTTTATTGCTATGTGTATTTTATTTTGCATCTTTCCAGTGTTTTTGATACGGGTAAGATTATGATGTCTCATTCACAACCAAAAACACCGACACTGGAATTTTGGTGAAACGAGATATTTCAACGCTATCGTGTTTTTAACTGTTTCTTGTAGGCTAACCTCACCGACAAATCTAGAAAATGAGTCAAAGCCCGTATATATATGAACGCTCCCATTTCGTCATTTCTCTAATGCTTGGTTTTTTTTTAATAAACTGATTGTTACCCATGCTTTAATGACGTCATTTGCCCACACTTTTTTATTCTTAGTAGAGAAATGTTCGCCTAAAATTGTTTTATTTATGTGCTTGTCGCTGCGCACAATATACACACGTTCAGGGATGGTACGTTCCGGACAAATGCTTGAGGCATTACTTATGCGGGAAATACCGGACATAAACTGCTGCATTCTTTTGGCGAATAGAACCATGCTCAAGTAGCTGGCTGTTATTGGTGTAAACCAACTTTTGGGGGCATCAATGCGCGACTGAATTCCCTGTCAGAGAGTATTGCCACTTTGCAGGAGGAACCGGCCTTCTTTTGTAGTTCAGCTTACCGAAAACAGCAGCAGAGACGTCAGTCCTCGAAGGCTGATCCAGAGTAGTGCGCTGCTCCATTCATTCTCACAGGTGCCTATAAAGAGTGCAGAGTTGTTGCTGGCGCGTGTAGTTCAGCTTGCTTAAGGCTGGAGCTTTTCAGCGTAGCTCCTCTCACCTCAATGAGCTACATCTCTGGAAGCGTGTACATTCCGCATGATAACACGGCTAAGTGGGCGAGGATGCTGGTCCTCCGCGCCGAAAGGTATGACCATCAGGTGGAAAAGAAACTTTGGTCTGGCCAACGAGCTCTTTTCCTGATGCACCCCATGACGTGTAGACGCACAAAATCCTAGGGCACGCCACTCTCGGTTGGCCTTATTGAGGTGGCCAGTAGCTGCCATTGGCACGCTGGTAGCGAATCTCATAAGCCATATTCTGTACTAATTGTTCGCAACACACCAAATTCCCTCCATAGAACTCAGCTCAATGAGACGGAATTGTCTGACGCTTAAGTTCATCACTAGGGGCTTAATATCCGTTGATAGTCAATGCAGACACTTTGATGTAGCATATTATAAAACACATCAATAATCTTCAAGTGGGAAACTTTTCATCAAAAGCGAACTCAGCCTATTTCAAACAAGCCCACCCTTCACAAACAAGAAATAAAAGAACAGCTGCAAGATGACCTCCAAGCAAACACAACGGCTAACCGATGCAACACACACTACAGACATTGGCATATGCCATTTTGACGCGAATGAAGCAAAAATTTTCACAAAAACAAAATTTTAACAAAAATTGTAACAAACTGAAATCTGAAGCTTTACGTCTGAAAACCACCTTATGATTATAGAGACGCCGTAGTGGACGGCTCCGGAAACTTCGACCGCCTAGGATTCTTTAACGTGCACCCAAATCTGAGCACATAGGCATACAGCATTTCCACCTGCATTAGAAATATATCCGCCGCAGCCGAGATTTGATTCCGCGACCTGCGGGTCAACAACCGAGTACCTTAGCCACTAGATCGAGCAAACATTTCGAATGTGCAAATCACCATTGGTTCGTCATGCTGTAGTAAACCTGCTTCGGATGCCTTTGGAAGCCTGGGCATAAACGTTGAAGTGTGTAGATAGGTAGACAGACCCAAGATTGTTTTGGCATAACTGGCGGCTAATACATGAAATGGGTTTGAAGTCTCTTGGCCATTCACGACATTGACTTACCCCAACTCTCTTTTTAGGTGCCAGAGATGAGTAGTAAGAACACGTTATAACACAAACTGACACCGTACTGCTTCTTTGTTACAATGCTGGAAGTCGGATATTCTCGACAACATGAAGCACGAGAAACCACACAGTTAGCAGTTCATAAAAGTAAAATAGATTGGTTCATATTTGTGTATTTATTAGATCACATGATAAAAAGCTCGCGAAGGAAGAGGTGACTTTCTTGACCATAAAGAAAGCAGTTTCAAGAAATAAGACGAAGTAGGCATGGACCTTGTTTATTTTGGTTTTGGGTGTCAGCATTGCTTAAAGAGAGCTCGGTTCCTTCGTCTTCACACTAATTATTGAAAGGCCTGTGGTGTCCTTATGTAAGGTAGTGAAGGAAGCATTATGCTACTGCACTGTATTCGTTCTAATACAAAATATATACCTGGTGTTTCAAGAAACGCGTCCACAATTCTCAAAAGTCTGCGGAATCCTTCGAATTTATCACACCTTCGTTGAACAACGTCGTTCGAAACCTTCACAGTGTAATTTTTTGCGGTGGCAGAGACCTTGATCTTGTCAGATGCATCATTTGGAACAGTAGTATGAAAAAGTAGAATAGTCACATATGTAATTAGTGCAGCTAGATGGCCATGTGAAATAAGATAAATAAAATATTTTATGCGAAGTCCCTATCGTCGCTTTAATGTATTGAAGTGGCCCCTGGTTTTCTTGTGGCATGACGAAACAAAATCAAATTCAACTGCGAGACCTAAATCGAACCACCGATGAGCAAAACAAGCTGCTGACCAGAATGATTAACTGTTCAAGATAATGATTACAGAGGTATCTTTTGCCCGGATGGGTTAACGTAAATGTGCCTTGCGACCTATGATTGTGGGCACAGACTGCACACGCGGACAACGAATGTGATTGGTGGTTGATAAAATGTCAGCTCAATCACTCTGCGCGTCTAAACAATATTATGCAGGTTGGGCTCTTCTGAATTTTCATTTTGGTCTCACCACTGAATTCGGTTGCATTTTTTACTGCGCAAGTATACAACTAGAGACCACATTTAAAAACTGCGACAGATTTTTTGATTGAAGGCCATGAATTTTACTTTTTAATGCAATAGCGTTAAAGAGCTCGTATCGCAGAAATTCTATAGTGTCGGTGTTGTTGGTTGTTAGCGAAGAACTATCATCTTATGCGTGACGAAAAAATCGGGAATGATGCAAGTAAGACAAAGAAACAATAACAAACTCTGGAGCTGAGTGCGGATTGAACCAAGGTTGTTGGGGTGCGCGTGGGGACTGAACCCAGATTGTTTGTGCGGTAAGTGGGTATTCCACCACACGACCACGCCTCTGCTTGTGAAAACAGTTAAAAGAACTTCCTCTGCTTGGAAATGCAGTGAAAGTAGCTCTCATGCTTCACAAACATCCAGCTACTGTATGTGTGCCGCACAATGCAACATAAAATATGGCAGTAAAAACTCGTTGTACGAGCGTACATACCCATCGGACGTCAGTACGTGCGATTATCATAATGGCTCCGTGATTAAAAGCCGGCGCCCCTCTACAAAAGGCACACATGCTTCTGCGCCTATTTCATTGAGGTTACACACTGGGTGTCTAGCAAGTTCGATCCAGTTTTATGCAAAGTGTTTAAAATAAATGCTACGAACAGGATGTCCCTATCGCGTTTAACTCATAAAGACTAAGCTTTAGGGTCCCCTACTTTTTGACGTAACCACTTAAATCACTAAAACGTTTGTTAGGTTGAGCTTTGTAACTATTGTAACTATTGTATTGTAGGTTGAGTATTGTAACTATTGTAATAGTTACAACTATTGTAACTATTGTATTGTATTGTATTGTAACTATTGTATTGTGGTTAGACCAAAAAATTTTCAAGGCATCGAATTAATATAGTGTTTATATATGGTACTGTGTGGTGCTACACATTTCTGATGCACATATTATAGAAGGGGAGCTTTGGCATGTTGGTATTTGGTCACAACACCTATAGCAGCCCAAAGAAACAAGTAATATTTTTGCTTGTATGCCTTCGAGAGATCTATCACTCGTTTGAAATTAGTGTACCTATGTGCCTTTATAGCTTTGTGTCCTACAAATGTCAAAATTTTATTTTCTATGGTAAGCTGATCGTGTAAAAATAATGCAATTATGAGTTTTGACACTGATATCATGCAATGGTTACGAGGGACAATATAGTTGATAACCGCGTATTATTAACTCATCTGTGCTTTGCTGATGCGGATGGATGTAAATACGGGTTATGTGCTAAATGTAGCTCCAATGACCGCTATTTGGATTCACACCTGGTTTACGGCTATCCAAGGCACACAGCCACAGCGATGGTTGTGCATGCAAAGAAGGGATATTGTGCTTACGTTCATATTTCATGCCATTCGCTTTCATTTGAAAAGCTGTTGCATATGGAATTTATTCTGCAAGCTCCTATTATAGTCTGCCCAATCTCTTCGTTTGAACAGCCAGGCTCTTTTTATTTTAGGCTTTTATGTCTCTCTCCTTGGTAACAGTGATCCTAAAGAAGTATGGGCTACAAAAGTGGGGTGAGTGTCCTCGTTCACCGCTAGTAAAAGTAAACAAAACGTTTCATCAAATGGGCATTTGCCACAGTGCGTCCCCAAGTGGGGGTAAATTCTGCTGACTAAAAAGACCATGATACTCAATTTTCGATCATACTCTGTGTTATGTGGTTTAATTTCTGAGCATTCACAAATAAGCTAGCAAAATTTCAGCCCATTTGGTCAAGCAATTTTTATTATATTATTATACAAACACACAAGGAGCCTAAGTATGGCTACACTGGCCAACGCGCGAGCCCTCACGTTCCGAGCCTGCAGTCGGCTGTGTGAGCGTCTGCATTCCGGCAAACGATATTGCTCGCCGTCAGCTGCACATGTAATCCAGATATTTGAGCTTCCCTCTGCTTGGCACTGAAATTGAATATTGTTTAGCAGCTGAAACTGTGGTAGCAAATCACGGCGCCATTTTCGCGGCACATGATGTCACAGGAACCATGGCAAAATGACGGTCACAGGCAGTGGTCGGAGTTTACAGCTGCTGACATTTTGGGCCTGTATTGAAATCAAATATTCTGTCACAGCCCACTCTTCATATCTGTATTATCCCCGAGAAGTTATGGTGGTGCCATCTGGTGGGAAGTTTGTGTGACGTCACGGCACGGACTCTTCGATACCCACCGCGGCGCGCCTACTTAATAGATACTTTTAGTTGGCGGTACGGAGAAGTTGCGAACGTTGTGAAAGTTACGTTGCGTATACGTTGCAACCGAAGTGTGTGACAAAACTTCTAGTGCAACGAACGTGAAGCGTTTCACTCAGATAAATCCTATGCGAGATGAAAGGGTTCTGAATGCTTATCAGCACCACCCACGTTAGAAGTATGCTAGGTTCTAGTACCGTTGTTCCAGTAATAACGTGGCCTCTGTGAGCTGCACAAAAAAAAAACATCCTGACTGGCAGTGTAAGGGCCACCAGCGTACAAGACAGGTCATAGCGTTCGCTGTGTAGATTTTTAGCATCGTTCCTAGTTGCACTGAATGCGCACGTTCGCCTTTGCTGTTTTGAACTTGGGTGCGCAATGTAAGAACGGCGTCTGATCGGGCATGGCCGCACTGGATCGACTCCAGCGTTCTATCCAGCGCTGTTCTGGATGAGGCTTAGCGTACTCCGCAGCAAGTGGTCGCGTTGTAGGTATTCATGACCTTTCAATTTACTACCGACTCATTTAGGTCAAAGCTCGCACAACATTTAAGGCGTGTTGTGTTGCCCCATTAATAGAAGTACGTAACAAGCTACCGCTTTATTTGCGGGATCATTCGCCGAGAGGCCTGGCGAAAACAGGCGCGTTTCCGCACACAACCTATCGAAGGCAATTCTTCAGAGTTTTTGTGAGACACCAAGCAGTTTCTTCTGAATCATCAGGATGCCGGAACGCACCACTTGAATGTGCCGTTGTCTGGCATGAAAACACCGCCTTTCATTGGATGTACACACGCCTTGCTTCAGGTCGACTGTTGCTGTCTGCATCAAACGCCGATGCAGCCGCCATATACTCTAGTTCGCGTTGCTTCGAGGTCTCGCAACAGCATAACATAGTAAGCGTTGCGTTGCCTACGCAGCGTCTTGTCACGGGTGTGCGCGCGCATCTCTGGAATCGATACGTTACGTACTGCACATGCGCAGTTCTCTCCCGTGGCAGTGTTGCGTACGTGGGCTGGTTACGTACGCTTAACTAAAAGTGTCCAGTAATGCGCTCGCTTCGTGCACTGTTCCGCTGTTTGCATTCACTTCATGCTCGTTTCAAGCTGCAGATGAACGTGACGAAAAGAAAATTAGTAGGGATCATGGTAAAACAATCAAAAGTTTATTTTTGCTTCCGCACAGTTGCGCGCTCCGTCGTAGGCAATGTGAAGGGGTGAAAAGATCTGTGTCGCTCTCCTAACCCCTATGATAAATTCCATTCATGCCCACGGCAGCCCTGTTTAGAAGGGTTTGAAAAGAAAGAACACGGAGCTGCTTGAATACAACACACTCACTGGTGCACAGTCATGTGATTTAGACAAGCAAAACACCACATTTACATTACTAAGGGGAGTTGTCGGTAGGTTTCCTTCGAGAAATATGAGGGTTTCCACCCTCTAGTGTTCTTTGTGCCGCAGGAATTCACGTATCTACGGACAGTGCTTGCGCTGATGTGCCAAGCCTCGCGCTCGCGTGCTGCATTGAATATCGCAAAATATATTGAATTCACCCACTTATAATACCACCGCCGTTAATGTGTCTGTTTTTCACGCGTACTTGCTCACTGAACACGTTGTTTAGTTTTATGTTTTTTTCGCAGTAATATCGGGGCTTCATTTCATCGAAATTATTGAGGTTAATTGCGGTTGACGTTGTGTGAAAATTGGTCTTGCTTTCACATTGTTTTCGTGGAGAATAGTAGCAACGGTACAGCCGCGCTCGTAACTACCAATTTAGATAGCCACCGGATAAATTAATTTTTCTTGCAGTTGATTACGTGGACATTACGTGTGAGACGAGTTGTCGACTTATCAGTGCGAAAGTTCTTTAATTATTACCACAGTCACGTCGCTGAGTGCCCAATAGAAAAAGTTTATTGTGACTTTCTGTCGTTTGTGTTCGAATCATTTATGTGGTGCTCCTACGCGAAGTGAATATTCCTGACTTGTGAGGCGCTGGTGGATCACCCCGACATTTCACACAAATCACGGTATACGGCTACATCTTACCTGGCGACTGATAAGAAGCAATCTCTAAATACGATCAAAGAAACGGACATATCTGAACATTTTCGGAATGTTTGTGTGTGTGGCATTAATATTTTTTTTTAAATTTTCCACTATCTCTCAAGAGGAAGGTATATAACAGCTGTATCTTGCCGGTGCTTAGCTACGGAGCAGAAACCTGGAGACTTACAAACAGGGTTCAGCTTAAATTGAGGATGACGCAGCAAGCAATGGAAAGAAAAATGGTAAGTGTAGCCTTAAGAGACCAGAAGAGAGCAGAGTGGATTAGAGAACAAACGGGGGTTAAGGATATTCTAGATGAAATGAAGATAAGAAAATGGACATGGGCCGGGCATGTAGCGCGTAGACAAGATAACCGCTGGTCATTAAGGGTAACTAACTGGATTCCCAAAAAAGGCTCGCGAGTTAGGGGGAGACAGAAGGATAGGTGGGCAGATGAGATTGAGAAGTTTGCGGGTATATATTGGCAGCAGCAAGCACAGGACCGGGTTCACTGGCGGAACATCGGAGAGTCCTTTGTCCTGCAGTGGACGTAGTCAGGCTGATAATGATGAGGGTGATGATGATGATAATGATGAATTTTCCGTATATATTAGCTGAGTGCTCCTGTTGGATAAATCGCCATTCTGTCAAGTCATAAAGATTTTTTGCAGATGCCAGCGTAACTTGCTCGACAAAGCGCAATCCATTGAGAGAATAGAAAAGGTATAACCTTGCTTCTGATACTTCGGCCCATATATGTTCTGAACCCGGAGTATATGCCTAACTGTAATCACGTTAGCAAATCTGAGAATATTTTCATAGCACTCATTTATTGATTTACGCAATGGAAACGACCATCTTGTTGTCCTGTAACACCATTTTTTAAACAAATGATGTTCGGACGTGAGTGTGCCTGGCCTAAGCTATAAATTATGAAAACTTTTTACAGCTTCGACAAGTTTCACTAGTTATGAAACCTTCCACCATGTACCATCTTCTACCTTGCGAGATTTGCGTCAAAAAATTGAGGAGTAAACGCCAACGTTTCACTAAGGTGCGGGTACATGGCAGGCGCCGAAAAAGAAGACAATCGGTGGCGAAATAGGCGAGTCCTTGCCATGACTTCAAATCGCCGTGACCGCAGCGACGCCAGTGCCCGTTCCCAGGCATAACAGACCCTGTACTGCTATAGTCATCGCTGAAAATTTTGAATTGTTGGGAGACCATGTCCTGGCTCCTCTAGCACTGGTCCACAAAAACTGAAGGAGGTAACTAAGCTTCTTCGTAAAACCTGTATGCTTCTTTGTAGAACCTGTCGATGTAAAACCGATGTATAAAGCCTGTCGACTCTGTCTATGCTCAGAATGTTACGTTCAAGATGCAATAAAACTCTACTACCCCCTCAAAGCTACCTCAAAACTTGACCAAGAGTGTTTAAAAAAGAGCTGTCATGGAGCGTACTTCAAAGGCTTGCAAAAAAGAGAAACGAAAATGACTGACGAAGGGAAGGCCCCCATCTTTGCAGTTTCATCAGTGTCCGAAATTTGGAGCGCTTTGAATTTTTCGTTTGTTTGTCTAATCTTCTCAGTTTTCCTTTCAAATGTTAAACTGGTAGTTATGGCAGAAGATTACTCACTGTTATTTTCTTCTCCACTCACCAACTGTGCAGGTCTCAGAAGACCGCAAGGGTTACCTCGAGGACCGGCGACCTGCGTCCAACTGCGACCCATACAGCGTGGCGCGGGCTATTGTCAACACCGTGTGCCTCAACAAGACCCCGTAACTAATCGGAGTGGCACAATTGACCTGAAGGATGCTCTTGGGCGGACACAACGAAGTTTCTTCACCAGAAACAACAAAATTCTATCTGCGCATAAATTATATGATATGCTTGATCGCGGCGTATTGTCAATAGGAGTGGAGCAAGAAAGCATGGTGTTACGTGAAATTCATGTTTCGAAACAATGAGCGAGGTTGTCATGGCTGCCATGTGATAATTATCTTACGTGGTTTCTGCTGCTGGCGACAATATTATGCGGCCGTAACTTAGCAAGGGCCCCTGGTGTAAGCCACGTTCAATCTGCGCGCTTTATCACAGATTTTCGAAATTGAACGTAATGGAATGAAAAAAACAATTTTTTTCTCAAAAAATTTATGGCAATAGTCATTTAAACGACATCTGTTGCAAAATTGGTAACAACAATTTCGTAGCGATGTTCCCGAATTATATCAAGCGTTTTTACAGGAAAATAACAAGAAGTCATAATAATTCTTTCGCTGCCTAATAAAAGCGGCTTCTACAATGAACTTTTTTATACGTTAGCTTTGGTCATTATTCATTCATTATACATTCAACAGATATGTGCTAAATCATTCGTTAACCATTCATCCATGCATCTCAACAACTACGTTCTAACGCTATACAGAAGTTATATAAATTTAAAGCTGATGCTTTGCAATATATTACGACGCCAAGGTGCACTTGGATGTCATTACAGCAAACACAATGGTTCTATACTACCATCTTGGTTCGGGACGTCGAATTAACTCTGGCCTAAATTCTCTCTTTTACGATAATGTCTGTCATCAATGAAAGCTTAGTAATCGTAGCGAATGCATCAGTACACTAAGTTTGATCTTTTTTTTTTTTAATACGAAATGTGTTGTGCCGGGATACACCACGGTTACACTGGCGTATTTCCGTCTCGGGCAAGACGTTGAAAAACACGCACTTACAGATGGTAAATAAAACGTACAAGAAATAATTCCGCCGCCAATAGTCAAACATGTGACCCCTGGTGCCTGATAACGTGGTGCAAGGTGACTCTACAACAAAGGACTTCTTCGACATACGATGAACTATTTGCAAAAACCGTTACCGTTGGCGGTACTCGGGGCTTATTAGCTTCAGCATGTTTTCGTCATCTCTAAGTAGATGGCACGACAGGTCCAAAGATTGTCGCCCCGCGCATTGCAACGCACGCGCGCTTTCTTCGCGATGAGTGCTGTTTGTACGCTTCGTGCCAACAACGACTAAATTTCAAGGCCGAAGGGCTGCCGCTGTGACATCAGAAGGTGGAAGCCCAGTTATCTTACTGAGCATGCTGAGTAATATTTTTTCCCACTTCTTTTATTCGGCCCAATCTAGCCGCAGCAGCTGCGACAGCGGGAGCGTTGGTTCTCCTAAAACGTGAACGAAGCACTGCCTTTCCGCCGCATTCGCGGCGTAACTGGGCCCCCACCCTCTGACGTCACTGCGGCAGCCCTTCAGCCTTGAAATTAAGTAGGTGTTGCTTGTGCCCTCGCCGCGAGTCAGAAAAGGCATGATAGTCGGTTCGCTCACCACAGCAGCCGCCCTTGCGAAACGAGGGCACCACTTACGTATAAAGAAGTTAGAACTTTGACAGTTCTTAGTTCAAGCTTATCCTGGCTGTACATGTGCTTCCGTTTCACGTGTACTCCTTTGTGCTTGAACTTTGACAGTTCTTAGTTCAAGCTTATCCTGGCTGTACATGTGCTTTTGTTTCACGTGTACTCCTTTGTGCTTGAGCATGAAGGATGCTTTAAGTGTCGAGGGGTGACAGTTGTTCGCTCTCATGATCTGCATGTTCTTTTCATTCGTCTTTTTTGGTTGAGCGGAACACGAGGGACTGAAAAAGCTGTACCTAGAACAGGTTGTGATAGTGCTTTGCTATCAGTGTTACGTCTATATTTTTGACACTCTTTTGCGAAAATGAACAGTTGAAACATTGCGCATCACGTGTACTGTTGCATCTTTCGTTAGCGATTCACGAATTTCGCTAAGCGCTCAACATCATCAGGTTACTGTATACCTAAACGCGAAAAATAAAAATACTGGACAGAAAAGACCAGTCTTATTCCTCAGTTGTTTTTGATATGTTCTGCATTTCGGTTCATCACAAAGAACTTGTTACATGGATGCGTTGCAAATGACCAAGAAAAAAAAACAAGGTAGCAGGCGTGTTCGTATGCAGTGATAGAGCAGAACACTTGTACTTAAATTATTAATGAATGGTCCTATAAAACCACTTTTTTGTTTTTTTTAAGAGATGCATTGAAATATTTTGCGCGGAGAAAGATCAACACTCAATTTACCGCTACGCCTATCTTAGGAACGGGGCTATATATATGCTTCACATTTACAGTGGGAATAAAGCGACAGTATGGTCTTGGCAGTAAAGGAACCATGGGATGACCAAGGTGGTGAACGCCCTAGCAGGTTTTGCAAATACAAAACCTTTTATTTGGTGAACTTGCACTTAAGACTCAAGTAAAAGCTATGCACGCTGTTCCCTCAAATCCGCATCCGCAGTCCTTGGCCATCTAATAACCAAGATATTCATTGCTGGAACGCGCAGTTTCTTTATAAAACACGTTCTAAGCTTTGCGCGTTATCGCTATAGTGCTCGCGCAGGCCCTAAAATAGACTTTACTATGCGCGTACTGCATGTAATTTGAACAAATTTACCCAAAGAAATAGCAAGGCATCACAAGCACCATGGCGTAGCCTGCGTCGAGAGTTGAAAACTTTTTTTTTTGTTGCATAAACCCGAATAAATCAATATAAAGCAATAAACACGCGTGTGAATTCTCGGCTCGGAAAAAGCATCGTGCTAGCGTTTACACCAGAATGAAGAAGAGCAAGTAAACTCTATTTCATACGAAAGAGGAATAAAAAAACAAGAACTAGAGTCTTCAGGTTCCTTCATGCAATTTGGACGGTTTAAGGCGCACGACATGTACGACCTTGAGGCTTGCCTGATGCCACTTTAGAGTTCGCGATAATGCAACCTCGATGCCAAGTGCACCGAGACTTCGAAGTACCGTGTGCGGTCCGAAGTATTGTCGCAGAAACCTTTCGGTAAGCCCTCATTAGCGTTTTGGCGTCCACACTCAAACAGGGTTTCTTATTTGGTATTCGATGTTGAGTTAAAAAAAATCAAAGCGACGGCTGCCGTTAGTTTGTTGTCTCCTGTTGCCCAGGTGGGCGAGTTGTCTGGCTGCTGGTGCTCTGAAGGTAGAGTGTGACGTTTTAGGTTTTATTGATTCGTGATTTCGGGCAGCATGGCGTCAACTGTCGCTGTCTAGTTTAATACAAAATGTAATTTTCAAGGAATGACCTGTGTCGTTTCTTGCTCGGCCGTGTCGTACCCGGAAGACGCATGCGGAAGGATGCGATCCCTTGTTTGATGTTTAATGTCGACGTTTTACATGGCTAGTATGTCAGCAGTAGTACCATTTAGACATTCGCAGAGGTCATTTATCTGTGGGTGGTAGGTGACGGTCTTGTAGTGGCTTGTCTGGCTCTATGACAAGAATGCCTGAGTGAGGTCCGCAGTAAAGGTATTAAAATAAACGAGAGCTGAGGTACTTGGTAAGTAGTTATTCTGCAAGACAAAACATACAATTACGAACACAAGGCATTGAGTACACTACGGACGCCTACTCGCTATAGTGAAGAGACGCACAAGGAAGGTAAATAAGGCACGAAAAGTTATACTTGCGTAATCACTAGGCACCCACGTACGCGTACCGGATTGATAGGTTTATTATTGAATAGGCATGGACCAGTAAGCTTTCAAATCTTGTGTTTTTTTGCCTTTCTGCGTCTCTTCAGTTCTCAGTCATCGCCTGTGCCGAGAAAAAATTTATGGCAGCTGCGCACTAGCCGTGCCTAGTTTGAAAAATGAAAAAATCAGCGCTTCCTGGTGGCCTTCCTTTTTCCTCCTTATTTTCTTGCAATATATATATATATATATATATATATATATATATATATATATATATATATATATATATATATATTGTTTTGCTGGTATATTATTTCCTGTTCCTTTGTATCTCTTGCTCGCTTTGTTTCCCTTTGTATTTTGCTCCCTTCTTCTTGATTTTGTCTGTGTATATTTATCTTTATTTTATTCCTCTCTTACATTTATTACTATTTTCTGTTTCTCTTTTTTTATATCTTTCTGTCTGTCTCTGTTTTTCTTACAGTCTGTGTTTCTTTGTTTTTGATGACTAGTTTTTAGTGGCGCAAGGGCCAATTGATGGCCAATGAGCGCGTTTCTTTGTTTTTAAGAGGAAAGTGTCTTATGCTGGCGTCTATCAAAACTTTAGTGACCTGTTTTCACCATGAATGTGGCGTTGGCAAAATAGGCTTTCTCTTTGACACAGAAAAAGCTCTAACAAAAGTTTCATCATCTATAATCGCAGCAACGACCTCTCCATCCATAATGCCAAGTGCTCGGCGCTTTACCAACTCAGCTACAAAGGCCCATAGACGACCCCATAAAAACGCACCTCATATCAATCACATTCCCTTAACGTACTCTAGTCGGGTCTAGGCGGAGCTAGAGTCACTTTATGCGGCTCCTTGCTAGCCAAGGGTTATTTTCCTGTCTTCCATCTGCCGCTGATCTGCCATTCACCAAAAACGATCACGTGGCAGTCCTATATGCTGTAGTGAAGTGCACTTTCTGTAGAAGGTGCAGTGCTCTTCTTCCTTTCAGCCTCATGGCTTCCAGCGCCATCGCTATCAGCACATCGCATATTTTGGTCTACGGTGTGTTTCACGCAGCAGCTTTCCCGTGCATGTGTTATTAATTCCCTGTGAACCACTTGTTTTCGTGTTTGGTGCCTGACAGAACTATCACAACCTGAAAGAGAGAGTGATTGCAAAAAAAGAGAAAAATATAAAGTGCACTAATCTCTCTCACCAGTCACTGGGACATAGGTCAGTGCCCTTGTGGATGAGAAAGGGAAAGTAAAGAAGTCAGAAAGAATAACGGACGAATGGAGAAGAGATTAGCATGACAAGGTATCTTGCAGTAAAGGTGCGAACAGGAATGTAAGCGTTCAGTGAAATCTGCAGAAACCGCGAACTCGAGCAATTTTAACAGGACTCGTATTTTTGACCATGAGAGAATGGCGATGTCCTCCGCATTTGTCGCAAGGAGACCAAGCAGGCGTCTGCAGCTCACTATCTCACAAAGTTCAGCGGCCAAAGCAGGGCAGGAGCAAATCATATGCTCCAGTGGTTCATCGTCCCCGCATCTGCGGCACGCAGGCGATGAGCAGCGACCTTTGAAGTACATATGTGCAGGAAGTCAGACGCTGCCGGCCTACAGACGAAGCAGCTACAGTCACTCACGTCTCTCCAGGCCAATCTCCTGAAGGGATGGTGGCGGTTGTAGCTTGCCACTACCACGTCAGGGTGGACCATTGGTAGCAGCTGCCACAGTTTTTGCCCAGAGTAGTCAAACTGGGATACCGCCTTGTTTACTTGAGTGTCGCTGTGGTGTGGTGCCTAACATGACAGGGTGTAGTGTATTCTGTATACACTATAGGATTTGAAGTGAGAGGGGAAAAGCATTTTTCCTACACTTCACGCGCGCAAACTAAAGTCCGACGGCGACTGCAATGAATTTAGTGCAGAGACGCGACAAGATTCGAGTAATGCCAAGGGCTAGAATGACCATGCATGCGCACTTGGAGGCTCTCGACAGAAGGCAACGAGCCTTGAGACGGCGTGCGTACGCACACTGCCACGCCATCACGTGGTCTTCAAACTTATGATAGCGGCTATGCCTGCCCGAATCCCTCGGTCGAATAATGTTATAGCCCCTCCTACACTATCAAGGCACTCACATATGCACATTTTAGGAGCGAAGCTCCTTAAGGCGTGGGCTGTGCGTCCCCTGTATGTAGCCACCTCTCGTTCAGTTCTAAGTATTACGCTAGCCACCGCCCGATCTAAAGGGTACAGCCATATCCATCCGTCCATCCGTCCATCCGTCCGTCCGTCCATCCATCCATCCATCCATCCATCCATCCATCCATCCATCCATCCATCCATCCATCCGTCCATCCGTCCATCCATCCATCCATCCATCCATCCATTCGTCCATCCGTCCGTCCGTCCGTCCGTCCGTCCGTCCGTCCATCCGTCCGTCCATCCGTCCATCCGTCCATCCATCCGTCCGTCCGTCCGTCCGTCCATCCATCCGTCCATCCGTCCATCCGTCCATCCGTCCGTCCATCCGTCCGTCCGTCTGTCCGTCCGTCCATCCATCCATCCGTCCATCCATCCATCCGTCCATCCGTCCGTCCGTCCATCCATCCGTCCATCCGTCCGTCCGTCCATTCATCCGTCCGTCCGTCCGTCCGTCCGTCCGTCCATCCATCCATCCATCCATCCATCCATCCGTCCATCCGTCCGTCCGTCCGTCCAAAAGATGCAAGATGTTATAAACTAGACGGCGGTACGTGTAGTTGATTATGAAAGATGCGAGGTGTTATAAAATAGGAATGATGCTACATATGGCGCGTGTCATCGTTCGATATAGTGCGGCGACGTACGCTAGGGGGAGCGTTGCAATAAAATCGAGTGGGCAAATTGTACGGAGGATTCATGGTTTACCAGGTTTACCTCCGGAGCTTCGCCCACTCATCATCATTCACTTCGTGGATATGGCGGCATTTTTTTGTTTTCTCAACTGTTCCATTGAAGAGAGAAACACAGGGTAAAGCAAAACGAAAAAAATTCCAGCATATGCACGGAGTGAATGATGATGAGTGGGGCGAATCTTCCGTTCATCTATCAGTCCGTCCACGCATGCGACCACGCGTGCACTCGCGTTCGATAATGCAGATGGAACGCGGGTAACACCGACGAGACGCGAGCCAAGGAAGCCGAGAGTAAGCGTCTTCAACGCGCCCGCCGCTCTGCTTTGACCATGCCCCACCAACGATGTGCCACGTACGGCGGCTATTCAGAAGATTGCGAGAAGCACTTCTTCTCCGAGTACTCGGGCACGGCCCACGCAGCAACCAATCGGAGAGTAGCAGTACAATGCCATCTAGAATATGCTCACTCAACTGCAGTTTGTAAGTTACGAATAAAAATTACGGGACCTTGAAACCTAACCTTTGGGAGTTGAACGTGGTAGCAGTATCTTGTCCCTCTTGCGTACTTCAAATACTGAGTGCATCAAGCCTTTTCAAACTTGCTATGTACCCACTACGGAACAGGTGCAGTAGTGTATGTGGATTTTGTAGTGGGTGACCGGCTTTAAGCCACGAAGTCAATATGATAATAACTTGTTCTGTTGCCTGATGAGAATGTACGCTTGTACGCCGAATTATTTCTGCAATATTTGACGTTGTATTGTGAAGCATGTATACAGATTGATGTCGGTGGTTTAACGTCCCAAAAGCAGCGTATGATTACAATTAGGAGACGCCGTGTGGAGGGTTTCGGAAGCATGTGTACAACAGGAAGCGTGTGTTTGTAAAGCATGAAAGTAAGCTTCACTGCACTTCCAAGCGAAAGAAGTTATATTTAGTGTATTGACGAGCATACACGTGGCTGTGTGGTAGAGCCGCGTGTATGCCACACAAAGGCATGGATTTGATCCTCTCTCGAACCCGAACGACCCGGTTTTGATCCCGACTATGACCCAAGCTTTTTTATTGCGATAGCATTAATATAGACACTCTTCCATCAATTTTGCCGCCGGCGTTAATGTCGGCGTCGCTGTCACTGACCGTCTATGTATACGTATCTATATATATATATATGCAAAAGCAAGAAAAAATAATCCAGAAAATTACTCCGGCGAGCGGAATGGAACTTGAGATCTCTGAATCTTGAGTGCGAGGCCTTAACCACTGAGCCGCGGAGGAGTACCTATTTTAACGTTCAAGCGGCAAGCTATCCATATGTAACACTTACCGCTGCTGTCAGGCATCGGGGCGGGGGGGGGGGAGCGGAACTATCGTGTTTTCAGCATTACCAGCAAGCTGGCACAATGAGCGCGCGTTGCCACATCATCATGACGCGGCGCCTCATGCTGTCATCTCCCACACATACTTTGCACCGCTGCGGAGAGGAGGGGAGCGACGCTCACTCGCGTGCCCCTATCTCGCGAAGGGCACTATCTTACGTCTTGGGTGGCCTTGGGTTTTATTGGAACAATTTTGTTATAGGTAGCAGCCGCACGAAGGTAACTGCATTCGTTGCATAGGCTCTGTTTACGAAAAAGGCGCGCTTTACAGACACAGCCAAGTCAAAAATGAGCCGCTTACTCCCGTTCATCTGTACCTGTGAGTACTTAAATGCTGTAGGCCCATGTGCTCAGGTTTGGGTGCACGTTAAAGAACCCTAGGTGGTCGAAATTTCTGAATGCCTTCTTTAGGGGTCTCTCATAATAAAATGGTGGTTTTGGTACGTTATACACCCATACATAATTAAGTACGTGAAACGCTCATAGCGCGCTCGTGGCCGTTTCGCAGGCTTCACGTATACCAAATTCACGTCACGTATAACTTCACGTATGCGTGATGTGAATAAACGACGAACACAAATACCCGATGCGAACATGATTATCATGACATGAAGGTCATGTACAACGTAATTTACATCCGCACGAAAATGTTGTGCTGATTTTAAAGGGACATAGTAGTTTTCCTCATTCGTGCTTCGCATAATGATTATTCTTATGTTACGTGGTATCTGCGAATTTTTTTACTACAACCCCAGTAAGTGGCGTCACCACCACGTGATCACTTGTAATAGGGCAGACAAGGTTGACGATTTCTTGGGACGTTGGAGCAGCCGAGCACGAGCAAATGGTCTTGCTGAAAGGAGCAGCCGTACGCTTGCTTGGAAGGTAGAAAAGGTGTGATTTTGATGAGATAGCGTTGAAGCGCTCATTTTGTAGAATTTCTGACGTTGGTGTCGTTGTTTCTGAGTGAAAAAGCATCATTGTCTGCGTGACCAAATAATTAAAAACGGTGCAGATAAATTAATTATAAAATATCTTAAGTGATATTGCGGACTAAACAATTAAGATTCATTTAGGGTCAAGCGAGGATCAAATCCCGGTCGTTTGCGGTTCAAGCCAATATTCTGCCACACGGCCACGTATCTACTTGCAAATACACTGAAAAGAACTTCCTCTGCTTGGAAATGAAGTGAAAGCAGGTTTCAGGCTTTACAAGCACACGCGCTCTGTACACACGCTTTACAATGCAACATGAAATATTGCACGCGTGGTACAAGCGCCCATTGCCAGTGGGCGTCAGAAATGTCATTACATTATTGGCTTCCTGGTTTAAAGTCAATAACCAACTAGAAAAAGGCACACGCGCCTATTCCATTAGGAACACGTAGTGGGTGCATAGCAAGTTTGAAAAGGTTTTATGCACTAAGTGTTTAAAGTGCACACTAGGAACAGGATATCGCCATCCCATTCAACTCCAAAAGCAGAAGCTTTAGGGTGCTTACGACCTCATATTCGTGACCGAAATACCTCACTATATTGATAATATAAAACACTTTGGTGTTAAGATAGGAACAGTTTATTTTTATTTTCGGAAATTTTGTGGACCCTATCTTCACGATGATAATTATAAGTTGGTTTCTAAATCAAAATGGGGTGCTTAGCTATTCGCCACCAAGATAGCCTGTTGTGACATATTGTATCCGCATTGGTTGTAGTTGATCTCTTTCTGACGATTCTCTCGCTCAACTCAATCCCGTATCGATATCCTTCATAGTGTTTCACCGTCGCCAGCGTCCCAGGAGGGGATTATTTAAAAAATGTGGTTGTATTACAACATTTTCCTTTCTGTTGGCTGTAATTTTTGAAAAGGTTCAACCAATAGCTTTGTCAGTACTTGAAACGAACCATAGAGGTCTTTTATCGCATGATGAGGGTTCCTACCTCAGCACACGTGGAGTAGTAGTCATGCTAAAGGTTTTTCTCATCGTCATTTTTTTGTTCTTTGGTATTGGAACTCTACTTCAATGCTTCAATACGTTACTTAGGAAGAGGACATAGGAGTTACAGATTCTGTGAACCATTAAATAAAGATATCACTACCGGCTGTACATCTTTAGAATATGTTGCTAAACACGAGCAGCAAGGACACCCTTAAAACATTCATTTTACTGTGGTGACTTGAAAGAACTGTACCACTACACTTTGTTTAATACACAACACTGAACGCTGTGAAAGCAAGGTGAAAAGGTTTTGTAGTTATAGTGCGCAACCCCGAGCGTTCCGTAGTCTGGTTTTCTAGTAGCGAATGTTAGCGCGAGCCCTACGCGAGTCTGCACGTGAAGCACCGTGCGCTGGGCTTCGTATAGACAGCGTCGTAAGCGAAATCAGAAAGCTCGGAATGACAAATAAAGAATCACTGAAAAACTTTATTATTGCAAAAGAATTCTTCCGGAGAAGATGAAGGAGAACAGCGCAAAATTGTTCCGCTGGGCTCCGAATGAAGAAAAGCAGAGTGTTAAGAAAAAAAACTTATAAAAGACGGTGACGAAGCTGTGGCTCGCTGCCTCGTGTTCTCGTGAGTTTCGCGCATACCTTGCACGGCTGCCACTGAGAGCGCGAGCGGTACGTTCCATTCCGAACGGTCACGTCAATCGCACAGGAAAGAACCCAGCTTCGTTGTACCAGAGCCTGTCAGAATGAGCGAGCGTCCAACGGACTTCCTCGAGGGTACAAGCTCGGCACCTGCCGGCCGTCGTCCACGTCATGGCTCGGGCTTCGAACAGGGTCCCAACAGCGATGTCGTCGGCCTGGGAGGAATTGAGCCGGAGCCCGTGGTCGGTATGGGCCGAGGATACCCCGATGCTGGAGTCCGCCTGCTGCTGCTCCTGCGTCAGCGCCGCCAGCTACGACAGTCGCAACCACGTGCGTTGCCTACCGTGTGCGGCCGTCCTGTGAGACACCGTGAAGACAGGGCGCCGCAAGGTCAGGAAAACAACTCGCCGAAAGACGACGACGCCGATGGCGTGGGTCTGCAGCAGCCGTCTCCGGGCCGTAAACGTGGTCTCCTCGGGCGCCACACGTGTGAACCAACCATAGGGATTGGCCGCGGAAATCCCCAAGCTGGCCTACCTTGTCAAGATGGCCAACCGGTCATCGGGAATATCCACGGAAACCCCCAAGCCGGCTTGCGCCTGCAGCGGTTTCTTCGCCGCGAGCAGCGCTGTTTCGGCTAGGAAGATGATACCACCACCATAGTCCTGCCGTTCTCGTTTTCCGTCTGCGCGGATATCCAACCTCTCACGCGCCCACAGTGGCGACGCGTGCATTTGTGGCACCTTTAACACCAGCTGCCCCACGTCTCCGTGACGTGTTTTTCGAGAACGTGTTTTGAAAGAATAAATGTTTCCCGGTGGTGCTCAAACGTTCTCTGTTTGAATCTCTATAGTATGGGCGGATAAAAATTTACAGGGACAAGTAACATCACTGCCCTTGCATTGTTCTCGTAGTGTATATTATATGCGGGGGAATAAAGGTGGCATGAATTGAAGAGAAAAAAAGATGACTAGGTAAGCCAAAAAATTTGATATATATGACACTCTTTGTTGACTTGAGCATACTCGAGAATTGAGAAGTTCTGATTTGCAGTAGATTTCTCGGGGCCAGCTATAGTAGCAGTCAGCGTCGTCGTTTTTTCATCTTGCAGCAGTCACGAAGTGAATGAAGGTCAGTTCATTTCTTGGCGCACTGGCGCTAAACACCCACCGAATTGGAAATAAATCGGTTGCTAGAATGGCTGAAAAACAGTGCGTAAAAAGAAGGTTGAAGAATATGATAAGTGGTTGTTGTGACTGATCATGAAAATTTTATATATATATATGTAAAGAAATAGAGGACTATTTAAACTAAAATGTCATAATTTACTCTGCCATCGTTAGAAATTATGGCATGAGCTACGCAACTGTGGCTTACTTCCGAAACCACAATACCAGACGACAAAACTACCGGAAATTCGATTCCTGGTGGGATATCAAGCGACCGTTGTGTTTAGTTTATGAACGAGCCACACATATTACCGCGGAACATATGAAGGTTTGGCGAAAAAAAAAAGAAACTACGGTGCGTGAGTTGACCCAGACATGTGTAGAAATATGACGAAGTAACGTAAAATATCTAATTGTATTAGAAAGAGCAAAAGAAATTTCACGGACCTTAAAGCACCGTCTTTCATAGATGAAAGCGACCGCAATCTCCTGTTCCTCGTGGGTACTTTAAACACTTTGTGCATGAAACCTTTTCGAACTTGCCATCCACATACGTGGCCCTAAAAGGGCCCCTTTACACTTTTCACGACCTTATTGTTTTACATGTGTTTCTAGCTGGTTGCGCCTCGCCGCAGTGGTCTTGTAGCAAAGGAACCTGGCTGCTGACCCACTGCTCTTCTTGGGATCAAATCCCGGCAGCAGTGGCTGCATTTTCGATGGAGGCGAAAATACTCTAAGCCCATGTGCTCAGCTTTGGGTGCACGTTGAAGAACCCCAGGTGGTCAACCTTCCAGAGTCCTCCACTACAGCGTCTCCCATAAGCATATTGTTGTTTAAGAGACATCAAACTCCACATACTATTCAATCAATCTAGCTGGCTGCAAACACTGAAGGCATAAGACATAATTGCGGCAATAATGGCACTGATAGGGCCACACAGTGCAGTTTTATTCAGCGTAGAGAAATCAAAATACAATGAAATGGATGCTTACCCTCAACTTAATTTTCGCGGGCTCACCTCACCGCGTTTCCCTCGCCCTGCACCGTAGAATGGCTGCCCATTGAAATGAACTGAAAGCCCTAACGTACAGAAAGCTTGCATGCAATATTGCCCGTTATTTTCAACGTATTGAGTAACAAATATTGTGCTATTGAAAAGGGAATGGCACCTGTGAAACGAGGCAGCTTGCGAACGCTTCTCGAATGTTTTTCAGCTTTACTGATCTTTCTCATTTCAGTTTTTTTTAGTTTTTTCAAACAAGGCCGCCCGGAGCGTCCCTGGCGTAGGCAGCCCAAGAGGGAGCCTACGCGATAGATATATTGAGGGTGGAAACATCTCCATGAGTGCCCTAAATAGTGACCCAAAATAAGCGGGCAATCGGGCATACTGGTGCCAGCTTCCGCCGAATCTAGCATATTTGTTTGTGGGTCCCCGTTTTGGGGCCATCCGTACAATCCCCATCCCCCTACTACTCATGATCTGCAAGGTTAGTGCTGACTTGCATTGTACTTTCAAAAGCCCCTTTATAGGCTAAACCCTAATAAGGCGAAAGCCTTCGATACATCAGGTGTAAAATTTCGGTGACGTCCAGCCTCGGCGTCAACACGAAGCTTAGTGTTGACTCCGATGCTGTCCGACACCGACGGTTACATTTTACGCTTGACGCATCTACTTTTTCGTGTTGACACCGACGCCGGATGCCAACGACGGACACATTTCAGGCTTGGTCCATCTACTACCTCGTGTTGACACTGACGCCGGACCATATTCTAGAGAATAAAATGAAGCCAGGAGCACACGCAGCGAGGGCCACACTATTGCACGAAAGCGTGGCAGTGTTGTCTGGTAATATTGTGTTTTGACTGGCGGTGGAGCGTTGCCGGCATGTACACTCCGCGACAACATTTCTTGGCTCTGAAAGGAGAGCTAAGAAGGCGGAGCTTCTGCACACGTAACGCTAGGCGAAGTAGTTTGTTTTGACGCGTCTCATAACGTTCTGGAACGTGACGGGGGCGCATTATCAGCGTTTCATATAGACGCAGACGCCACTTAGTAATTGAGGTGCACGTAAAAAATTGGCAGTTCCCACGTACAGTGAGAATCGATTATATGTGAAGCACGAATGAGAAATGTTTATATGTCACTTTAAAATCAACTCAGCGTTACGAGGTGGAGGTAAATTATACCGTACATGACTTCAATGTTATAATTGTCATATTTGGATGTGTCGTTTACTTTCGTCATATATTCACGCTACGTGATACCAAAATTCGTATATGTGGAGCTAGCGAAACGGCCGCCAGCACGCTATGAGCGTGGTATGTTGTCATGTTCTTACATTACACGCGTGTCAGGATTATCTTGTTTGCACCAGTAATATTTATTTATTTATTTATTTACCGGATATCTGCTGGCTTCAAAGTGAAGCCATAAGCAGGAGTGGGTAACATATAAATATAGATATAGCACGCTGAACATTTTCACAATATATTACGCACAGAGAATGTCGCGGACACACAGGCTTTAACGCGGTAAAAAGAAAAATTTCGCGAAAAAAATACTCCGTCATTCATTGATGTAACCTAACACTAATTTTGGTATATGTAGAGCTAGCAAAACGGCGGTGAGCGCATCATGAAAGGCCCAATGTACTCCAATGTAGCGCTGTCACGCGGCACGCTAGGCACAGTGACGCTACGTTAGCAAAACGCAAGCACTCTATACTCAGACACCAAGCATGACCGGCGTGACCAGCGTCCGCTGGCACGGCCCGCCACCAACTGGCGCAAAGTGCGACATGCTGAATTTCGCGCCGATGCGTTACCAGACAGTGTTTCGTCTTCCTCTTTTCGTGACGGAGGAACGATGGACCAATTGAAACGTGCATACGTCAAAGCAAGGCAGCGCGGCGCGAGCCAGTGATTATATGGCAGGACCGGCGCCTGCAGATTGGCAACGCTGGCGTGACGCGACAAAATGAACGCCGGCGAGCACGCGCACCGCGTCACGTAGAAATGATTTGTGCTTTGACTGTGGCATGTAGTCATGTTTTCACATGATATGCATCTCATAATTATCATGTTTGCACCAGTTGCTTACCTTCGTCATCCTTTGACGTCTCGTAATACCAAATTTGGCATATGTGAAGCTAGCGAAATGGTAGCGAGCTAATCATGAGTGTGGCATGTAGTTATGTTGTTACATGACACGCATGTCGTGATTATCATGTTTGGATGTGTCAATTATTTATGTCGTCCATTCGCATCGCGTAATACCGATTTGATTGATATGTGGGGTTTAACGTCCCAAAACCACCATATGATTATGAGAGACGCCGTAGGGGAGGGCTCCGGAAATTTCGACCACCTGGGGTTCTTTAACGTGCACTCAAATCTGAGCACATGGGCCTACATCATTTCCGCCTCCATCGGAAATCCAGTCGCCGCCGCCGGGATTCAAGCCCGTGACATGCGGGTCAGCAGCCGAGTACCTCAGCCAATATACCACCATGGCGGGGCTCGCGTAATACCGAATTCGGTACATGTGCAGCTAGCGAAACGGGCGCGAGCGCACCATGAGCGTAGCATTAAGTCATGGTGTTACATGACACACATCTCATGTTTATCTTGTCGCAGCAGTATCATACCTTCGTCATTCATTCACGTCCCGTAATACCAAATTTGGTATAGGTGAAGCTCGCGAAACGGCCGCTAGCGCATCATGGGCATGGCATGTAGGCATGTTGTTACATGACACGCATCTCATGATTATCATGTTAGCGCCAGTCACATAGCTTCGTTATCCATTCACGTACCATAATACAAAATTTGGTATATGTGACGCTATTAAAACAGCCGCGAGCGCATCATGAGCGTGGCATGTAGTCATATTACTTGATCCGCATGTCATGATGTTCATGTTAGGACCTGTCGCCTGTGTTCGCAATGCAATCATGCCCTACCATACCATTTTTGCAACATGACATGTGAACGAAACCACCGCAAGAGCTGCAGTGCCATGAAATGTAAATTATGACATTCATGACATACATTTCATTATTTTCATGTTATGACTAGTCAAAATTGTCCTTTATACAGTCATGTTATGCATACTAAGTTTGGTATCGATACCGTTACTGAAACGGCGGAGAGAGCTCAATGTCGTAGGCGGCTAAACACAAAGATAGATAGATAGATAGATAGATAGATAGATAGATAGATAGATAGATAGATAGATAGATAGATAGATAGATAGATAGATAGATAGATAGATAGATAGATAGATAGATAGATAGATAGATAGATAGATAAGCTCGAAGTTGCCGAAGTTCGCTAAAAATGCTTCGATTTTAAAAGCTTTCCGTAGCTATGGTATGACGTGGACAGAGTTCGGGAGCATGATGACTACCTCCGCCACTCAGTGCAGCTTAGCCTGTCAGCCGCGCGCCTCTATCCTCATCCGCAAACGCGCCCTCGTTGTTACGAAAACAACGACGCCGCCGGACGCCTGTCCGGTGGTATAGTAGGCTGCGAGCGCAACGCCGATCGACGTGATAGTAGTGCTTTAGATGGTGGTTTTTTGAAGATCCAACTGTGGTGCGTCAACTGCAGGCGAACAGATTTCAGAACCTCTATTTCGCCCACATCCTTCATCCCACTTCTTACCCTGACAAATGCCCTGGCTCTGGAGCGGTACCGACGTTATTTCACGTAACGCTGGAATCTCAGCGTCCACTTGTCAGGACCTCTGTCAACTCCTCTCCTATTCCCCCTGCAAGACTGGGAGGCCATGCTGCGTGATGAAAGCCCAAGTGGCCAGCGGACGCTGGTTCGGTGGGCACGGGGCGCAGCAGCGGCTGTTGGAGCTCTGGACTTAGAGCCCCACCCGACGTTTTTCTAAGATTGAAATGACAAGTTTCTCTCTCTCTCTCGATGCCAGCCTCTCCTGCAACGCCACTGTCTCCCACGTCTTCCCTTGCTCGTTTGTCTGTTGTGCTGCACAAAGCTTCCGTCGCCAACCCATCCGCAAGCAAATTCTCTCCGGTCATGTCCTCCATTACTTTACTTGCTTATGCTGTCTGCGTCGCGGTTACTAGCGCCGAGGTTTCCCCTATGTCTGTTATCATGCTCTCTTTTAGGGGTGAACCTCTTTAAAGTGGCACCCGTTCGTCCCTCGTAGTAGTGCGTAACATGGCTTAAGCTTTGACCTGCAAAGTGGTGCCGGTGGGAAATTTCTGCTATGCTTTGTTGAACAATAAAAAATTCGCAGCGTAAGCGTGAACAAAAAAAAGCGCATTCTCCAGTCTCTCGTTCCCCATTATCAGCCATCGGCATGTACATTGAGCCCTATCTGACAAGAAAGCATTGCTACGTTATACTCGCTGGGCGTCACCTCCTTGGTTTTAAAAAGGTTTTACGAGCGTTGGGCCGCGATGCCATGAATACAGAGAACTAGTAACTATCATGAACTCGAGGTTGTTAAAGGTAAGAAGTAGACACGAAGCGCAAGCCTTAAGAAAGTCTGCGTGTGCCAAAGCCGAATTCTCCTGTCACTCATTCCTTTTTAGCAGCCATTGTCATTTACATTGAGCACTATCTGACAAGAAAGGGTTGCTACGTTATGCTCGCTGGGCATAACCTCCTTGGTTTCAGAAAAGTTTAGCGAGCGTTGGGCCGCAGTGCCATGAGTACAGTGAACTAGTATATTTTATGAACTCGAGGTGGTTAAAGGTGGAAGCAGACACGAAGCGCAAGCCGCAAGAAAGTGTCCGTGGCCACCTCTCATTTAGTCCTTGGAATGTCCGCTGGATGGGGGTGCTACTATATGCGGTATATATGATGAAAAAATGCGAGATGATGGTACTTGGAGTGTTGACTAGATGAACGAACGGACACACGGACATATGCATGGATGGACGCATGGATTTCTGGCTGGAAAGATAAACGCATGGGCGGACGCAGGAGCGGATGCATGGACGAACGCAGGGATGGCCGCACGGGTGGACGTGAGGACGCACGAGCAGACGCACGCACGGATGGGCGGATGAACACACGGACGGTGACACAGAGGGACGCATGGACAGACGGAACCAAGAACAAATAGACGGACGGATGCTTCGCCCCACTCTTCATGATTAACCCCGAGGATATGCTGCCATTTTTTTCTGCTTCGAAAGTAAGGAAAACGCTGGCGGTGCGCTCCTCTGTGTCTTCTGTGTATAGTGAACTAGAATACGGTACTTCTGTGTTTGCAGGTCTTGACGAGCTGCCAGCGACCTCCTCGGCATCCGCCTCGTTCATGATAAGCTCTGCAGTGTCTTCACTTGCCATTGTTGCCACAGGTGCTGTTCCTGGGGTACGTTCGAGCGCAGACCGCGTTCTCGTAACCATATATAGACACTGACTGCATCGTGGTACACGACAATCTCGGAGAATATTGTCAATACGACCACAAGAGGCTGTTCAGCAGCAACTCGCAATCAGTGGAGAACATCCTCGATGATTATGCTATTTTTAAGCTTCAGTGTAGCAGTTCCCGTTGTTTACTCCTTTATCCGTAACGCCAATCACACACAATCGTTCCCGAGTGATTTCTGTGACACGATGGTAGGGCAGCTGTGTTCTACAGGGGCCAGTGGATTTTGATGCGGAGATCCTTACTTGTCGGGTCAATGACGACACAACTTCATTGACCCGACACTTTAAACCTTTCACTTTAACGTTAATGCTTGCAATAAGTCTTTTGTTCCCTTCGTCTGTTCTGAAGGTTACTGCCCAAACCTGGTTCATCTGGTAGGCACCCAAGGCGACTACTTCAGGGAGCAAACGCAGGTAGTCCAGCGTGTCTTTAAGGTCTTCCACTCGAAACGGCCTTGTTCGAACATCAGCATGCATGAAAACAGGGTTTCAAACAGAGCGTTTACTTGGCATACCAAGTAGAATCAAATGGCACCCGTCATTTTTCATTGCAGCGTTATTGTTACCGTGGCCCTACTCGACCGCTTTATCTACTCGGATGGAGCACGACATGCTGCGTCTGAACGTGTCGGTGTTCAGAAAAAAAGTACCACTCCGCGCTGGTGCTTCCATGGGACTTGTTGGCAAACTTGCCTTAGACAGGCTTGATGTCGGGAAAGCAATCGCGTTAATACGAATCATAAATTGCTTTTAAAACAGCGAAAAAATGAGCAGACGTCGCACAATGCAAATAGCATAACGATTACGTCGTCCAATGCTCCAACCCATTACAAAAGCTTGTTTTTGTTTAGTTATTATGTATGACGCTTACCCACTTCAGGCGTGGTTCCTCAACATCGTCAGCCTTTGCATAAACAACTGGCCCAAAATTCCTTCCAAGTGTTTAGCGCATACCACGCTTCTCAGAAGAATGACAAAAAAATATCTTAACAAATGCCGGCCTACTACCCTAAAATGTTTATTATACTACCATTGCGGGCATCAAAGACTGCGCTTGAAGTAGTTACCCAATGAGTGTTTTGAAAAGTATCTGAAGGGCCGCACTTCTAGCTTTAGCTAAGATTGGCTGCGCTTTCCGCGCAGGCCAGGCGTTTTATAGCGAAAGCTGTTATGATATCACAACTCAGGTCACGCGCAGTTGTCCGCTGCCACCGCCGGTGTCCGTAACCACATAGCGCGAAAGTACAAAAACACCCTAGCACCTAAGACACAGTGGAGCTCTAAACCCGGGTCTGCTGGGTGCCAGCCCAGTATTCTACCACTGAGCCTTGCCGATGCTTGTGACTTGCTGGCAAACTTTGCACCAAAGACGCAGTGAGGCTTCGAACTCTAGTCCGCTGCGTGCCAGCCCTGTATTTTAACACGGAGCTACGTGAATGCTTTTGAGTTGTTGGCAAACTTGCCTTAGACAGTTTTGATGTCGGGAAAGCAATCGCGTTAATACGATTTATAAAGCATTTTAAAACAGCGAAACAGGAACCAGTCATAACACATTGCGAATAGCGTGACGAGTGGGCCGTTGTCAAAAAACGAGCGCTCAAAAAGGGCGCGCCGCCCAATACTCGCGACGAAACGCCGGAGTGACGCCGCGAGCGCAACGATAAAAAAAAAACATCCAAAGACTCCCCTGGCGCGCGACTTTCTCCCTCGGAAGCGTAGGTTCGCCGACGAAACCTCCTCGCGTTGGCGGCCGAGCAAGCCCTGGAATTTTCTAGATTGAAAGGGGCGTGGTGATGCCGGGTTGAGTCATCCGTCGCGGACGGCCCCCGTATCGTCTCGACTTTTCCCCCAGCCTTCGCTGCGCATCGCACCGACGAAAGGATGAGAACTTTCTGGAATCTCGCGCGGAAGGTATTTAATCGAGCAGCCGAGATGGGATATCAGAAGAAGACGGAAGTTAGCGCCAGAGCGCGTAGGGTATTCCGCCGTGTAGTCGGCGAAGGTTTTGTCCGTAGTGACAAAGCAGGAGAAGAAGAGGATTTCCACCTGAGGGGTGACGACTCGAGCTACAGGCAAGAGTGTGTGTCTACCGCTATCGAGCGAAGACGCGTGGCAACAGCTGCGAGTGTGAAGCCGACGTGTTTCCGGCGAAGACGTTTGAAGTTTGGAGAGCGGCCTAGTGAAGACGCGAAGTTTCCTGGAAGAGAAACTTCGGGGGCAGCGGAACGACAGAGGTTTCCTGGAAGAGAAACTTCGGGGACAGCGGAACGACAACAACGCTGGACTTTGAGTGAGTGATTCTCGGAAGAGTACCATTCAGACTTTCGTTCCAAGAACTTTGAATTGAATAAGTTTTCTAACTCTTTAGTCTTTAAGTGTCTTGGTTGTTCGATGCATGCGACAGAATTGTAGTGCGTATTGTTGTCTGTGTCCGTTGTTGATGATGATGAGTAGTTTTTATTGGCGCAATGGCCAATTGATGGCCAAAGAGCGCCATTTCAATTGACTACAGATATGAACAATGATATGGTGCGTGGCTGTAAAGGGTCTTAAAATTCCACGCTCTAACGCGGGTTAAAGCATGAAAGTAATAAAATCATGACAGTGGCGTGACGTGTGTGGTGATAGCTGATGGTAAAATGTCATGATAATAAAACCATGATGAAAATGTAGTCACCGCAGCCACGACCACTCTATAAAGGTCGTGCTACGGATGACCTCGACATATCGGGTGAAAGCTTTGCACATCTTTTAAAAACGTAAAAAGTGTTTGCAGTTTAAAAAGCGGATCCCTACCGATGAGCATCCCAGGGTGTAGAGGGAGCTGCTGTCGATAGGGCAGTAAAAAGTGCTTTTTTCTTAGAGCATCTAGCTCATTGCACTGGACGAGAATGTGGAGAACCGTAAGGGGCTCTCCACATCTCTCACATTATGGTGGATCACCAGTAGACAGAAGAAATGAATGTGTAGAAGGTGTGTGTCCTGTTCTAAGCCTTGTTATTATTACTACTGTGTGTCGTGATTTTGATAGTGGCGGCCAATAACCAAGTTGCGGCTTAATAGCATGGAGTTTATTATCTGTGTGTTTATCCCACATGCTCTGCCAATACCCCCTGAGCTTTCGTTTTATAAAAGGTTTTAAGTCAAGTGCAGGGACTGGTGTTGATGCATTGGCAGTAGTGACATTGGCGCAAGCAGCCAGATTGTCGGCCAAAACGTTCCCTTGTATTTCACGGTGCCCTGTAACCCAGCAGACAACGACATGCTGTTTTGATGTGTAGAGTGTGCACAGAAGTGAGTAGAGTGACACCAGCACGGGGTTCTTGTGTTTTTTGGGAGTTTTCAGGGCTTTGACCACGCTTAGGGAATCGGTGTATATTACCGCCTTTTGTAATTTTGTCTGTTTATTGTGTTTTATGACCGCCAGTATTGCGTAAGCTTCTCCTGTGAAGATGCTTGCATTAGGATGAAGAACGCCGGCCTCGGAAAAGGATTGGCCTACCGCTGCATATGACACAGAAGTGTTTGACTTTGACGCATCAGTAAAGAACTCAGGGCATGTGTATTTATGTTGTAGCTCTAAAAAGTATGTATGTATGTGTACAAGTGGTGCGTGCTTTGTGACATCAACAAAAGAAACATCACAGTCCATAAGCTGCCACTGCCACGGTGGCAGATATGTTGCAGGAGCCATCAAACTGGGTTCAAGAAGAGGCACACCTGTTTCTTCGGCCAGGCTCCTTACACGCAGCGCGTAGGGTTGCCTAAACGAAGGACGGTTCTCGAACATGCCAGAACAAGACAAATCAATAATTGTGAAATGGGAAGGATGTTTCTTGTCTGCCTTCACCTTCAAAAAGTACAAAAAGGACAAGGAACATCTTTGTAGGTGGAGCGACCAATCATTCGAATCCACGTACAGGCTCTCCACAGGGCTGGTGCGGAAAGCACCCGTAGAGAGGCAAATAACTAGATGGTGGACAGGGTCCAGAATTTTCAAGGCTGATGGTGTTGCTGACTGATAGATTATAGCACCATAATCTAGGCATGTGCGTACGAGGCTTTTATATAAGTTAATTAAACATTTCCTGTCACTACCCCATGTAGTGTGTGACAACACTTTCAAAATGTTCATTGTTTTTAAGCACCTGTCCCTTAAATACTTGATGTGTGGGATGAAGGTTAGCTTAGTGTCTAATATGAGACCAAGAAACTTGTTGTTTCGAGTGTGGCTGATTGTACTGTGTAGTACATTATTTGATTGGTGACACATTGTATTCAACTATTGTCGAATGTGCATACTTGTGTATTGTTTTGATCTGCCATAACCGAGAATATAATTTTGTTTTGTTTATCAACTCTCGGCTCTGACTTGTTCTTTGGGCCACAGCCGGCGTCCGCTGGCGCGCGAAATAGGACCACCTCTAAATTGTCCATGCTTTCGTGGTGCGGTTCGGGGGGCCGATACTTCAACCCTTGGAATTAGCCCGGCGATCGCCTCCATAATTAACGAGACCTGTGACAGCCGTTCAAAGCTCCAATTCATTACAAAAGCTTATTCCGGTTCTCCTAATAACTGTGGCGCATAACCCACTTCAGCCATATTTCCTCATCGTCGTCAGCCACTGCAAGAGCAATTGGCACGAAATTCCTTGCAAGCGTTCAGCGGATACCACACTTCTCAGAAAAATGACCAAAATTGGCATAGCTAATACCAGCCTTTTACCGAAAGCTTATTAATAATGCCCAAGTAGGTATCAAGCAACTGTGCTTGCAGAAGTTTTGAAAAGTGTTTGGAAAAGGCCCTGAAAGAACGCTCTTCTAGCTTTCGCTGTGACTGTGCTGCGCCTACCACGCAGGGCTGGCTTTTTTAATGCATCTAGCTTGTGACACAAGTTTTATGAGGACGTTAATTATTTGCTCATAAATCTATGAAGACTCATTTCATACCTGCGCAGCCTTTCCCGTGGTGGGAATGGGCTGTTTTTTGATTCTGAGGAATTAAAAAGAATGGAATTGTAGAAATTCTTAATTTCGCGGAATGAAATGCAATGAAAACGAGGTGCTCATTCCGCAACATGGATGGCAACCATGTAATTGTGTTGTTGTGGCCGAGAGATTAAGATAATGATAAAGATAAAGACAAAAAATGTGGGAGAAAGCGACCGAAATAAAGAAAAAGAATGAGGTAGAAAAAAAAGAGTGCCTAAGAAAGTATGACATAGTAGAGCAAGCATAATAAAGTTTAGTACAGGTTTAAATAACAGAAGTGCGGGTAAGAAAGAGGGGAGGTAAAATAATAAGGCCAGCAGCTTTTGTGTTTCCAGTTCTCGCAGCACAAGTGCAGAGCAGCCACAGTTTTTTTTTCTTTGCGACTAACACCTCACTTTTCCGTTATTACTTTTTTGTTTATCAATGCGGCTTTAACTTTTCTTATCAAAATAGAAAATAAACGAAGGAGTTTTTCTTACCGTCATTTGGCGACGGCTACCTTTTCCACTTGATTGGTAAAAAAATGGACTATATAAACATAAACAGTCCTACATGTGTGATAGAAAAAGTTTTCCTATTGGCAAAACAAACACGTAGACGCCACGCTCACTTTTAACTTCTGTCCGCTCAGTAGTCGTCACAAATCTTCGTTTCTTCGAAGAACTGTTGCAGCACCTTCATTGCATTGCCATTTGTTTTGGATGGCCATAGACCTAGTATTTTATTCAACGCAAATGGCCACTCGGGACCTAACTTATGGAAGTTCTGTTTTGTCGACTTCGGTGTGTGTCGCGTCTCGGACAGTCGAGCAAGTGGTTACAAATATCCTCGGCGCCATGGCCGCATGAACATGCTGACGATTTTGCACGCAGAATACGAAGTAGGAAGTGCTTTGTGTAAGCACTTTCGAGTAGTAGGCTATATATGACTGTGTCGATACGTCTTGGGAGGTCACGGTATAACTGGTATTCAAGATTAGGATCAACAAAATATAGGATTGATTCCTTTGTTTTCTCTGTGAACCAGGTAGACAGGCATAGATCCTGTTTTGTTGTTCTTAAAATTCTATTTACGTCATAATGAGATACCGGAATGAGGCACGTTTTCGTAGAATTATGAGCGGTTTTTGGCCAACCCATCCGCCATTTCATTTCCCTTAATTCCGTAGTGACTGGGAACACTCTGAATTGCCACTCGATGATTCGACGTCGTAGCTTCTGAAAGCTCTTTTAGTATAGCGTATACTTTACGCACATCAATGTGTCTTGAAGTAGCATTCTCCACACATGCGAGTGCTGCCAGGGAGTCTGTATTTACCACCCATTTTCTTGGTGTCGTTGACAGTTTAATAAAGCTTATGGCTAGCAAAATTGCTATGAGCTACGACGTTGTTGAAGAGGAGAGGTGGCCAAACGACATGCATATTCTTTATGCAATTCCGGAATTATAAATGCCAATGTCACTGTATCTTTGGTGACGGAGCCGTCAGTGTACACGTGAGTGTATCCTTGGTTCCTGTTAAACAGATGATGTGATGCAAACTGCTGTGCGGCAATGATTGGCACTTCATGTTTGCTGCGAAGTCCTTCTTTTGACGTTTCAATAGTTGGTAGCTCTGCAGCCATGGCGGGTAGTTTTGATCTAGTGATCAATCTGTCGACACAGGAAGCCGGGAAATGTACTGTTGGCACACATGTGTATTTCTGCTCCGGCATGGTTCACAATGTTGGATATGAGCGGATGTGAAGGGTTTTGCGTGACTCATCGAAAAAGGTTCCGACATGTCTCCACATTTCTAATTACTAAAAAGTTGGGCTCTCTTGCCTCTGCCAGTATCAGAGAACCTGATGTTGCCTGTGTGACCCCCAGACGTATGCGTAGGGTTCATGCTTGTAACAGCTGAAGTCGGTATAGAGACGTCTGAGAGATGTTGTGGAGAACTGGCGCAGAGTAGGCAATTTTCTGTCGGATGAGTGTACAATGGACGTGGAGTAGAGACGCTGATGTACCGCCCCATTTTGTTCCCACGATGTGGCGTATATAACATTTATGGTGGAGTTACCTTGATTTTCTAGATCAGCAATATGCTGACTCCATCTGAGTTGGCTATCTAAGGTAACGCCAAGGAAGCGATGCTTACGTGCGATTTCGATTCTCTGGTCATCCCCAAAAAGCTTGAAGTTTTTCACTGTCTTTCTCGTGAACGGCAGAACTACTGATTTGGCACGAAAAATCTGCATGCCTCGCTGTTTGTGGTAATCAGTTATTGCATTTATTCCTTTTTGAACCCAATGTTCGATCACTTCCAGTGATTTGTGGGACGTCCATATGCATATGTCAACTGCATACATGATTATGTTCAAGGTCTCGGGCAGCACTGCTAAGACACCTGCCATTGCAGCGTTGAAAAGAAGGGGACTTAGAACGCTTCTTTGGGGTACACTTCTGCTCATGTTGAAGCGATCACTGTCTACGTTATTCGCCTAAATGTATATTTGTCTGTTACGCAGGAAGTTGGAGATATATTGAAGGATACGACCATGAACCCCTAGTGAGGTGAACCCGTGCAGCACAGAAAGGTGGCTCACAGAGACGAACGCCTTCTTATTATCAATGAACGCTGCAACAGCCATGTTTCCACAGTTCGTCTCATGTTCAACAAATGTAACGATGTCAAAGACGCAGTCCGTAGTGCATCGCCGTCGTCTGAAGCCAGCCATCTTTTCTGGAAGAGAGTGGTTAGCTTCGATCCACCTCTGCAATCTTGTGTCAACCATTTTTTCCATAACTTTAGATACACAGCTAGTGAGGCTGATTGGTCTGAATAAGTCAAGCTAAAGTGGTGATTTACCAGGATTCAGCAGTGGGATGATTTTCGCGACCTTCCAACACATTGGAACGTATGCCTTCGTCCACATGTTATTATATATCCGTAGAAGAGCTGGCATGCCGTTGAGTCCTAGATTTTTCAGAACATTGTACGATACGTTGTCGAGACCGGTTGCCATTCTTACTCGGGTTAGTGATAGAACAGTACGCAACGCTAGTAGATGATACGTGTTATCCAGTTGAGCATGTGATAAAGCGTATGCATCTTGGATTTGCTACTTTACAGAATTAGGCAGTGCAGTAGTGTAGAGAACCTATTGCCCAGTTCTAATCAGCATTGTGCAAACGTTAATGAAAACATCACGTTCCGATAATCCAAGAGATATGGCCAATGCTCCGAAAGGGTTTCACTGCAATACTGGTTGGCCTAAAGCAGTGATTATTTGCCAGATTTTCAGAAGTGGAGTAAATGGGGTGAATGAATTGAAGAAATCGTGCCATTTGTTTTACCTAACTTTTGCATGTGTCGGTTAGATTGGATGTGTGTGGCCTGGCTTTTCTTGTAATCTTCTAGCCTCCCAGTGTGGCGATAGCGACGTTCTGCTCGTCTTATAATTGCTCGTAAGCACTCATGGTCTGCATCTACACTGGAGTGGCCGGCTGGGACAGCTGTAAACCTTGTCGCACGGGAGTAACTGCTTTCAATGCTGGACATAAATGTATCCAGTTCATTAACTCCCATCAAGTCACGTCCAGTATGTTCACGAAATATTTTCCTGTCAGTTATGTTTCAAACCAATGTTGTCGTTTGCACTTGCATTCTTGGGTGTCATGAAAACTGGGTAATAATGATCACTCCCTCGTGTTTCGATGTCTGTACACCACTTCATATCTCGTGCAATGTCAGGGGAGGCTATAGCCAAATCTAGACAGCTGGCATACCTATAACATCCTAAAAACGTTCCCGATCCATCATTCAGTACAAGGCCACATTGATCAATTGCTTTTTCAAGTGTTACCTCACGTGAATCGGTATAAGCACTGCCCCACGTGGTATTGTGCCCAATTAAATCTCCACAGATGAGGGCAGGTCCTTGGGCTTTACCCAATAAATGAACCAGGAATGATTCGAATATGCGTGTTGATGGTTGTATATAAAAACAAATTACGGTGATGGTAAGATCTTGGAATGAATTTTGCACCCTAAAAATTCTGGCAAGTCCGAGTCCGACGGATATAAAACAAAAGACCGTATATCGCGCCGTACGCTAACAGTGCACTGCTGAAGACTGAATTTCTTCTTCATGCATATGTGACATAATTAGAAATCCTGAAGTCAGGTCCAACGTTGGTTCCATTTAGACACAGAACGGGGAAGCAATACTGAGCAACCAGCTTTCTAAAGTCTGCGCTTTTGGACCTAAGGCCACAGTCATACCGCTGAAATACAGCTTATTTGCGGAAATAATTGTTCATTTGAAGAGCAATTTCGCTATACAACATTTTTAGTTTTAAGGCTAGAGGCTCTAATGAAAGCACTGCGCCCACCTCTGGAAGGCAATTGGCCTGTGTAAATACACGCAGAATCACCTTAAAAGCATTGAAGAGCATCGACATAACCATATCCACATCACTTGTTTTCGGTGCACGTTGCTCTTGTGCCTTTGGCTTTGACGAAGTGAAAGGTGTAGACGCTTGGATATCCTGAGTTGCTGATGGTTTCGGTGTCCTGCTGTTGCTTGTCTGCCTTTGACCGCTTGGTGATTGTCCTCTATGTTCCGTTTTGGTTGTACTTCTGTTTTTCAGAACTGAAGCACGCTTCGCTGCCGTCGCATACGATAGTGGTGATGTATTCTTTCTTCTGTGATATTGAAGTAGTAGAGAGTTTATGTACAGTTTCAGGATTCGGACAAGACGATCCCTTTTTTTTGGAGCTCTTCCAAGCGAAATTTTTTGTCGCTTTAGTCAAGTAGCCGCCTGGCGTTTCGGAGAACCAGCATATGAAGCTACGTGGTCGCCATTGCAGTTGGCACACTCGGGATGATTCCTCGATGTACATTATTGTAATCATGTGCTCCTGCACAGATTTGGGGCGAAGTTGTCCATGGCACGATTTGGCAATATGTCCATATCGTTGATAGTTGTAACATCATGAAGGGGCTGTAGGTACTCTTCCAATGGATTACTTTCGAAGTCTAGGAGAATACGAGGCGGCAGTGGCTTGTTGGGGAGAACTCATGAATTACACTGCCGAGTAAATGTGACTCTGCTGAACCATCTTCCCGACGGAGCCATTTAGTCTGTCTGCTGATTGAGATTACACCGCTGTCTCTTGAATATTCAAGAAGGTCTTCACTGTATTGCACTGGTACTTGCCTAATCTTTCCTGGGTTCCTCACATACAACTGCGGCAAATACGGTGCCACTTAGAGACCAGCAACATGTGTTAACTCAAGACGTCTGGAGGATGCAGTAACTGTAGAGACACTTATGGAGAAGTTCCTATCTTTGTTGACACGGAACGACTGCGCTTTTTCTTTAGCAGCAGATACTACTTCACTAGCCAGTTTGTTCGGATTGACTTTCCAGAATAAGGCGCTAGGGTCTATCAGCTTGAAAATTACGGGTATCCCCGCTGGTGGGGCTTTCTTGTACGTGACTGTTGTGAAAAGCATGTCTTTTGCTTCTATTTTACCGTTCATTTCCGCGGAGTCGATGATTGTTGCATCTCTGTAATCATCTTGATTATCAGTTCACGCCTTTTTTGGAGTAATTACATTCATCGTTGGCATTGGGTGACGTCAAGGGGCCGTCACAGTCCTCCTCAGGTCCGCGCAACATGGGATTATCTTACTGTTCGGACGCATTCATCACTTCGGCTTCATTTGATGGGCGCCAAGAGGAATTGCCGCCACCAGTAGCCGAAGCTTTCGGGCGTCGTGGCAGCCTAACATAAGGCTACGACGCCTTGAAAACGTGGCGCCTGGTGCAACGCGAATGTGGTGGCTGAATCTTGGCAGTAAGGTGCAGAAGACGAGTAAAAAACCTACAAAACTGACAAAAAACAGCAAAACTAGGAAGCTCACACATAGTGGTTCTCCTCGTAGTCTTCTTTTTAAATACTTATTATTATTAATTTAATTTACCTTTAGTTAATTAGTAATAGACGTTTCAGAGCGTGCTTTCACAGAGGCTGGAAGACGCATTATATTATTGTTTAGTATTTCGGCCCACTTGTATAGCATATCACTCAGAAGTGAAAAACACAAGTGCTTTATGGTTGCATGAATAATTTCCAGTGTTTTGCTAAGTAATAAATACTGTTACGGAGAAAGAGTATATGCGCAGGGTATATTTGCGAACAAATGCGTACAACGCTTGCTTGCTTGCATGCTTGTTCCTACATGGCTTGGCGCGTGCTCACTGTGGGGGAATGACCATTAAACCGGTGGGTATTGTAATGAGAGAAAACGAATTTTTAACATGTGATCAAGGAAAATTATTTCTTTAGTCACCTAGAAAATACAGGAGTGGATAATCATAAGGTGACTTACGAATAAGGTAGGTAAACAATAAATAAGTGAAATGAATAAATGGATGGTATTTCCAAAGAACTAATATTTCATTAATTTAAAAAATGTTACAAGCAAATCTTCTTGTGTGTCTGAGAAATTCATAAACTACTACGCATACGCTCCTGTTGCTGTGGCCAAGAGTAGAAGCCCCAAGGGAAAAGATATATTCAGAATTCAGGGTAACGTTGACTTTTCTGAATTTAGTCTTTAAATGTTTCTTCCTACTGCATTCCACGTGCGTTCTGCTGAGCTCTTCACCGCCGTCATTTCAAACTATCTTCTCATCCCGTGACATTACTCACTGGTGGCAGAACCACCGCCTCGGGGCGAGCAATCCTGGAGGCGTGAGTAGTATGGTTTAAGTGTTAAGACGTGAACTATATTGGCCGGGACTGAAGCTGTTGCTGCCATAGGATGAACTGTAGATATCTCATAGGTCACACTAGTGACTTTGCGTATGACGTCGTAAGAGCGAACGTAACGTGACATCAGTGCTTAGTTGAGACCAACACGTTGTGATAGTAACCGCATCAAGGCCAGTGACCCGGGGAAGTACTGCACGTCACAGTGCCGGCATTGGAAGACAATCTTTTGGTTAATTTGCGAGGTAGATCAACGATCCTGGGCGACTGGGCGGCTGATGTCAGGACGGACCAAGGCATCACTAGCAAAGACAGTTGGAATGACGGCGTTGGAATGAAGCACGGTGTCGATGGAAAAGGGGGTAAAGGCGGATCATAATCAAAGAGTATGTAAAAAAGTGAACTCTGCTGTGTCGTGATGAGGAGAGCTGCATGCGAAGGTAACGGAAGGTAACTGGGTGTCCCAGTCTCTGTGATTCTCAGATACGTACATCACTCTATAACTTATTTGTCAGGGTACCATTCAGGCCTTCGGTGATGCCATTAGTTTGTGGGTGGCACGGTGTAGTGAACTTGTGGTTGATGGAACAGGATCACAGTAGGTCACCGACTTAGATAGAAAACAGCGGCCGCGGTCGGTGATCAACTGACGAGGAGCACCATTACGCAGAGTGGTGTCATGTAGAATAAAATTGGCTACGCGTAAGCAGCGCAGCTGGTGGGGAGTGCACTGTATAACGGCATACCACATTCAGTAGTCCGTAGCGAATGCAATCCATCTATTACCGGTGGCCGATGCGGGAAAATGACCTAGAAGATCAAGGCCAACTGAGAACAATCACTCATCTGGTATTTCAAGGGCTGAAGGGTACCGACAGGCACCAGCACAGGTGTATTGCCGTGCTGGCAGAGGTCGTACGACGCAACGTACTGGGGCACAAAACGGTAGGGGCCAGGCCAAAAGAATCGTTGGCAAACTCGGTCATACCCGCGTGACACTCCTAGGTGTCTGGCCGTAGGTGCATCTTGAAGCTGGGTCGAAACGTCAGAGCGGAAACGCGCAGGAACAACGAGTAAAACCTCAGCACCACCAGGGCGGGCGTTGTAGTGTTCCAAGATGCCGTTGGGAAGGACGCACACGTGTAAGGAACAGTCAGGATGTGGATATTGCCGACTATCGATAATATGGTGCAAAGAAGAGCCGTGGCGTTGTTCATCAGCTATGTTGGTGAAGGCTGTAACTGAGAGAACAAGGGCTTCATGTGTATCAACCATCGTGTCCGGGGGATCGACTGGGCGACGAGACGAGCAGCCAGCATCCCTGTGAAGTTCTCCGCGTTTATAGAATACGGAAAAAGGGTACTCTCGTAAGCGCAGGACCCAGTCATGCTTTGCGTGCGCTTTGCTGGCTCTCCTCGCTCAAATGCCCCTTAGGGCATTTGTTGTTGCCTTAGGGCAACAACAAGTGTCTTGCGCACGCGACGACGCGGCGCATTTCTTGTTGCTATTGCACCAGTACGGCACCCATGCCTTGGCCACTGGAATCGGTACAAAGCTCCGACGTGGTTTATAGGCCGAAGTGTGCCATGACTGGTAGATTTGTGGGAATGGCAACGAGACACGAGAAGGCGGTTGCTTGCTGTCAGCCCCAGGTGAAAATGACATCGATTTCAAGTAGGCAGGTTGTAGGCTGGGCTACTTCAACAAAATGTTTGACACAACGGAGAAATTAGGACCCCAGTCCTAGGAAACTTAGAACGTCCTTGGCAGAGCAGAATATGGGGAGGTTGCGAACTGCTCGATTTTCGCAAGGTATGGGTGTTCGTCTGCGGCGTAAACAAGATGGCCGAATACGTATATTTAGCGTTGCCCAAAGCAAGATTTTTACGAGTTAAGTTGCATGTTGGCATGGCGGAAACATCGAGCGCTGAGAATAGACGGGTAAGATGGTTTACGAAATTAGTAGAAAGCAATACCATTATCAAGATAGCAAGGACAGATGGACAACTTCCTGCTTCTAAGAAGAGAGTCAGTAATGCGCTAGTAAGTCGCAGGAGATTTACAAAAACCGAAAGACATCCCTTTGAGCTAATAAAGTTCATCATGGTCATAAAGGCCATCTTCTCTCTGTCTTGGTCATCTCCAAAGTCCTGCCAGAAGTCTGAGCGGAGGTATGTTCAAGTGAAATATTTGGCGCCACGCTAACTATCGAGTGCATCATCCATACGCAGTAGAGGGTGCACATCTTTCTTACATATGGTTAAGGTGGCGGTAGTCTACACAGATTCTCAAGCTATTGTCCCTCTTTTCAACAAATACAACAGGGGAGGAACAGGGCCTGGATGAAGGTTTGATTATGTCCTTATAAATCATTTTATTCACTTTCCGCCAATGAGCAAGCCTCATGGCTGTCCTTTTCAGAAACTCAAATCATCACCGGACGCAGGACCATACGCGTCCTGGCAGCGTACAGCTTCTCCAGTACAATTTATTCCACAGTGCACCTCGCTTTGACGGATGACGAGTTTATTTCACGTTGTTGTTGACTCAGAACGCTACAGAAAGAGAACCAGAAGTGCTAGTACTCGCTCTCTTCTGTGCTCATAAGATGCTGTCGCATAAGAGGCAACAAAGACCCAGGATCTCAAGCGAAGCGCAGCTGCGAATGATTACGCCTCTGGAACTCGCAGCAACAGCGGGACCTGCCATAGGCGAGCCAGAGTCAGTAATAAGCTGAATGAATATCTCTCTCTCTCTCTCTCTCCTATATTTAGAAGTCAACGGCGTCCATGCATTTCCGGAACACAGCGAAGTCCGAGCCGCAGTCGCAAGGGCGTCCCATGCAAGATGAGCGCAGGCCAGTGGTTTACGCCCAGGGTGGAGCTTCTAGCCGCGAAAGACAACTCCTTTGAATAATGTGAAACACGACTTGCAGACGTTCTTTGTGATTGACTTCCAGAAATGAAGTGATCATGGCGCTGTCGCTTGAACCAGCTGGAGCCCACCTAGGCGCTGAAAACCGCGCACGCATGTAAACTTTCATTTCGGTCGCTGCTGTGAAGCTGTGCATGGTGGGGGCAGCCTTTGGTCCCACAAACGTGTTTCGGAACAGTATAGAGCACTGAGTGCAAGAGTACAATCACAACACAGAGAAGTACGGCGACTGCGCTGACGATGGCCCAGGCAAGGACAGGAAATTAGTACTTTTCAATTGTGGATACTTTCAAAGGCCCAGGCACAATGGCGCGTTTGTCTGCAAGAATACAACTGAAATTTCTATCATATACGCACCCGAGAAACCATTTTCACTCAGCTTAACAAAAATAGTATAAAAGTTAATTTCCCACCCATGAGTCTTAAAAGCAGGACTAAGCAAAAAATCACACCATATTCACGGAATGAATATGATGAGCGGAACGAAGCACACGTCCGTCCATTTATCCGTGTGTCCATGCGTTCGTGCCTCCATCGGTCCGTGCATGCGTCCAAGCGTCCGATCGCGTTCTGCTACGAACACACTGGCTGCGCGGCACTCTGCCGCGTGCCGCTCATCGCTCGCGAGACACCGCTTTTAATCTCTTTCTCCCGTGGAGTGTCGTGGAATTTCTGCCACCATCCGAATCGCTCGCTGGGCTATTTTATTCTGTCTGTCTGTCTGTCTGTCTGTCTGTCTGTCTGTCTGTCTGTCTGTCTGTCTGTCTGTCTGTCTGTCTGTCTGTCGGTCGGTCGGTCGGTCGGTCGGTCGGTCTGTACGTTTGTCTGTTTTTCCACTCTTAACGGCATTGGGAACTTGAAATGGTCGACACCATCCGCAGCGCCCACCAATTTGCTCAAGATTGAGCGTTCATGCTTGTGCCATTGAGATTTAAAAAAGCAATTATTGTGCATGTCTGGGGCACCATAACAACACGTATATATTCTGCATGTGCGTCTTTTACTAGAAAAGGCATTCATAAGTAATTCTAAAAACCGTAGCGCTTATCACACTGCGCTTACCATGCAACGCTTGCACGAGAAGGCGAGTGTTTCAAACGCTTTGCTAAGAGGAGATGGTGGTGTCACCTACCTGTCACCTTGCGTTCTAGACCTTAGCACCTCTGAGATGGGCGCGCACACCTGTCTCACAGCCACGCGCTTTGTTTTCTAAGACAACTGCTAGATGGCGCTCATGTCTTACGTGTGACGTGGCTTGATGCGTTTTTTCGCCTCCGCTGCAAGCTCGAGGCACTCTAACGCAGCGCCTCCAGAATATCATTCACCCATTTTCTTGCACAAAACATCAAATAAATGTCATGTTCACTCTCTCCACACGCAAGACTATTGTCTTTCGACGACATTTGGAGATTAACATGCAGATACGGGGCCATTTTTTTTCCGCTGCCACCGGCTCCCACGCAAGCAATCCATAGAATAACATAGTAAACGTTGTTACTCTATCAGCCAACCACGAACCAAAGGGCGCCTGCTTTTTCTTGTTTCCTCCTCACATCGGCATCGCCTCCTCATCTATGACATTTCCTCTCTCCGTCTGTCGAGTAGATGACAAGCCGCGAGCAGGAAGTTATGGGATGTGGGCGCGCTTGCCCTGACATGTTCATTCTTGTCTCGGTTTTCTCACGGCACCGCCAATGTGGACAGTGTGCCGCTGGCTGCCGAGCGAGGGCGCCGATGGGCGGGACGTCGCCGAGGCATGCTTCTCGCCAGTGTGCACGTACCCTTCAAGAATGCAGATCACGCGGGGGTACCACCAACGAGACGCGAGCCAAGCAAGCCCAGTACAAGCGACTTCAACGCGCCCGGCGCTCTGCTTCGTTCATGCCCCACCAACGATCCGCCACGTACGGCGACTATATAGGAGACTGAGAGAGGCACTGGTTCTGCGCGTAACCATGCACAGCATGCGCAGCAGCCGAACAGAGAGTAGTGGTACAGCGCCATCTAGAATATCCTCACTCATTTTCAGTTTGTAAGTACTTCTATGAGACAGCGCCGTCTTTTACACTGTTCGAGAGATACTGCCTCATTTTTTCTCGTCCCTTCTTTTGATTGCGCGTGACGCATGACAAGGTTACATTAAGAGGAGCTTCGCCCCTAAGACAAGTAGAACGTACACACCTACAAAACATTGTCAAAGATCAGGCGGTTCGAAATTCACACCAACCGATCAGGACGGATGAATCATACTTCTACCAAAATTTGGCAGATTCCATATATCTTGGAAGTCGACGTTACAGAGAGAAGGTGACCGTGTTTCATTTTTTTTGAGCCACTGGTCACGAAATAACGCTAATTTATGTGTAAATGTGTCACGCACAGACATATGTTGAAGAATTGCAGAAGTTTACGTAACCAGTTGCATGGACCTTTGTGACAACGATGCCAACAGGAACATGAGCATTAGAAACGCTAAAAGCGATAAGCTTATATGATGCGCTGCTACTCACAAGAAAAGTAGCCCTAGGCACTGCTATATAAATCCACTCCAGCGCACGGCGCCCAACTCCATTTGACATTAACCTGACGTGGGCTCTATCAAAAGAGTACATATGTAATCTTTATAAAGTCAGATAGCCAGCACTGTAACCAAAGCTGACCTTTTACGAGCATTAGGGTCTATTTGAAAATAAGTTCGGCATGCCTGGCGCCGCTTTGTGACAACCAACTTGATTGCCACACAGAATGCTTGTGTTCAATTCCTGCTGGGCCCCAGACAATATATTTTTTTGCATTCATTGGTCAACGCTGCTGATTTCTCAATTCTTAACGCTCACGATTAAGATTTGCCCATGTGTGTTGTCGTCCTTTCTGGATATACGCTGAGTTTCGATCACCTGTGGCACATATGCGTATACCAGTGGAGCATACCCACCCACTGGTATGTGTTACTTTCTGACGGGAAGTGCTTGATGGCGTAGGCAACTGGATTGTCACAATATGCATATCTTGACCAGAGCGTCATATTCGCCAAACCATCTTACCCTTTAACACGCAAAGTTCAGGGGGTGATCATGAGAGCACCCAAACGTAAGCGGCTATAGAGAAAGACAGATACGCAGAAGTACGCCAAAAGATTTTACAGTATGCAAAGAAATGGTTCGCATTCAATGTCGTATTCAACTTTCGGCGTGGCACAGCAACCATGTCCTCATGGTGCATGCTTATGGCTGCTTCACGGCTATATATGATGTATTTACTCTTTATGGCCACTGGAGTGCTAGTGCTGACAATAGCATAAGTGACGAAATGCACGTTTTTTGGGGCAATAACTCAGTAAAACGAGTGAAACATCTCTATCTAATATATGCCCCGTGTTTTGACTATATCCGCACGCGCCATGTAGAAAAGTGTTAGCTGGTGATTGCATCTTGCAACTGTCTGAGCAACGAAAAGACAGTTGACACTTATAGGGTTGGCATGATTGTGTCTCCTGGGGTAAACTAGTTAGCAGCAGTACGGTCGTGGCATCGCACGTTGCCCAGATTGGTTGTTCATAACAGTGTGGAAGCGGGCCACCGCCAATGTGCCACTTTCGCTGCGATTTTTTGTGCCTACTGAATTGTACACTGAATTACTTTTCTGGGACGTTAACAAACGCAGTGAGGTTCATGCTCACTATGCGTGTATCGACAGTGATAAACATGTAAATGTAGTATGCGTTTTCACGAATGCTTCACTCCAGGGCAAAACAACACCACCCGCTGAGAGCGAAACGGCAATGTCGAACGAGTCCGTGCCTTAATGTGAAGTTGCATTGAGAAAAAAAAAACAGAAAACTAGTTTAACAACATTACACGTTACTGCAACCAATATACAAAATAGTACGACATGATACTAGCGCAATAAGAGACGGTGATGAGAAGAAACACGTGACTACGTGAGACTTCACCAAAGCTCTTGTTACATACCCCATTCAACCATATACAGACAAAAATTTCTGACTGCAGCATGCGCACAAGCGTACCAGTGAACTCAAAGAGATACAAATACCTGCGATATGTGAACTTGCTGCTCTTTCCATTCTCCAGTGCTTTCGTGAGCAGCATTTATAAATGTGTGCATGTAAATGAAGCTACTGCTGCTAGGCGGCGATGTGGAACTTGACACTGGGCATCCCAAAGAAGACCCTTGCCATTCTAACACAGAACTGATGACGTTTCTCAAACAATCAGTTCTATCAAAAAATAACCGAAATAGCTTTAAATGTAGTAGGCAAAAAAAGCTGCAGTTTAAGGCCGTATCACACATACCATCCTCTCAGTTCTTTCCACTAATACAAAACTATCAGATAAATATGACAGGAAAGCAAAGTAAAGTGGTGGACGCTCAGAAAACTAAGCCGAGAATTAAGAAACCAAAGAAACGTGAAAAGTCTTATCAGATTCGGAGAAATTTGTCAGCCTACTTTCTCAACAGATGGTACTTCTGCAAGAATATCCCGCACTGAGTATACGATACAAAAGTGGCATACAGGTTTCGAGCTATCCATACCTTAAACACCTGTCTAGAGACATAAACTCTATCCGTCTTTTCAATCATGATTCTGAATACGATGCTTGTACTATTGTGAGGCTAAGACCGGCCTTCTCATGAGGATTTTGGGAAAGCAGGCCGAATACTTCATTCACGTTTACTTTCCTTCAATGAAGAGAATGCTGGCAGAGGTTCCCAAGCACAAGCAAAGTGTGCGCATGCAGTTCGGGCTGCGCTTCCGAATATCCGAGAAATTGCGTTTACTTTTCTTCGACTAAGTACTATTCCAAACCATTTGAAACTTAAAGAAAGAAACCGGCTGTCAGACGGATGTTGGCGTTCTCCATTAAAGCGTCGTAAGAAATGAGTGGTAGTCATTAGACCAACACGCTTTGAAGTCGCTATGGTTCGAATGTTGTCACACTTAATAGCAGCGGTGGTGGTCTACTGTGTGTGCCAGATGTGCGCAGAAGCAGCGAGAGTCAGAAGGTTGCCAAACTGCCCGAACTCCTGTAGCCGAGTTGTATGCAAGCCCTTTGACGCGTCCAAGTGCACGGGAAGAAAGAAAGTCAGACACAACGCTGGACCGTGTCAGTGCTGCGACCGGTGCGTCATTCAATTACGTAAGTAACAGAGGTGGCCATATGCGCAACATAATTTAGGTGGGAAGAGCTTGATAGAGTGACATCAACGTTATTCGCACAGCACAGCGCTTGACAGCAGATGTTGCTTGCGCGATGACTAAGAACACAAGTTCAAAAAATCTAATCAGACTCTCCTGTTTCTTTAAGACGACATGAAAGCGAAAACCACATATAATTTTTATATGCCGAGCACTCTAGGCATGTCCTGTGACCGTACGCTGTAGCCATCACTTAGCGTAGCGCAGAAAATGCCACATCTCAGTCATCTTTGATTGATTGATTGACTGATTGATTGATTGATTGATTGATTGATATGTAAGGTTTACCATCTCAAAACCACCATATGATTATAAGAGACGACGTAGTGGAGAGCTCCGGAAACTTAGACCACCTGGGGTTCTTTAACGTGCACCTAAATTTGAGCACACGGGCTTACAGCATTTTCGCCTGCAACGAAAATGCAGCCTCCGCACCCATGATTTGATCCCGCGACCTGCGGGTCGTCAGCCGAGTACCTTAGCAACTAGACCACCGTGGCGCGGCTCTCCGCCATCTTTAGCATAACGAGTGCGTGCATGCGCCTAAGAGAAGTCCTCTTGCTCTTGTTCTTCTAGCACCTTGATGTTTTCCTTTTTTTATCAGTCGATGTCTTTCTCTGCCCCCTTCTGGAAGACTCTTCATATAAGTGGGTTCTGCACTGCCCCCAAGACCATATGCATGCACGTTTTCCGCACCACATTTGATATTGCACCATATTGACCAACGAATGGTATCATGTGACGTCATATTATCTGACGTCTCGAGGGTGTCACACATTTCGATGACCTGCATGTGACGTCATGTGGCGACGTCCTCACGTGATAACGATTTTCGCTTCACTCGTGTTCACAATGCAGGTGCGGGACGCCGGCACCGCCGACGATCTAATTAGTGAAGCATCACAGCAAATCGGTTGATTATCTACATTACCGATAGAAATTTTTCATTGTGTATATAACTGCCGTCGCATTCAGTGGATGCGTAGCTCAGTTGGTTTCTGGTTCGCGGCTCCTGAGCGTTGGTCCTGTAGCGATACAAGGTGTTTCAACAAATGTGTCTAAACATTGAACAAATAAGGAAGACTCCATATTTGCTCTTTCTGTTCATATTACTTCGGGTTTATGATTGTGATATAACAAATTCTTCCTAATCATGTACCACATTTGTTTGTCACTTTAAGCACGTTTTTATACATAAAAATACAAACCACAGTATTCTCGACCCCAACGTTGCCGCTTGTGAGTGGCGACTCAAACATGCTGAGCATGGCGGGCAATAAATTCAGCCTAAGCTTCTTCAAGGTATCCCTTTTGAGCAGCCTGCATCTTTCTGTCCGCATTCTCGGTTTTGCGACACTTTGATTGAACAGGGTTAGTACAGTTTTTGTGGTCCATACTAGTCGCGATAGTAGTTCCTACTGAATTACAAGGCGAGAGAAGAGTGTCTTTCCGCCGTCAAAGATGTCGCTTCCAGCCAGTGGTTGGTCAACGGGACGCGCGTTGTGATTTCACTCGTTACCGCAGCACGAAGGTGGTCAGCCGCGACGTCACGATGACGCGGCAACGCCATTGCTCGAAGGAGTGGTCTGCACGTGTAAACGAGTATATTAAGACATAGCTCAGTGGTCTCCACAACAGGAGCGTGCTCTTGTGGTGAGCTTACCGGCACCTGTCGACCACTGCTCACGCTCGGATGTGGTGGCAGAGTTATATGCGAGTAATGATGAAGTCTCTATGAATTTCACCATGGGAATAAAAAAGAAGAAAAAACAAGCCAGTGTAAGTCAGACTTGCGCCAGCGATATTTAGACATTGCAATACCAATAACATCTTTACAAATACTTACCGACGTCGTAAAAAGTGTAATATCTCACTTTCTTCATAATTTGTTCATGATGTCTCTTTTTTTATTGTACGTAACTGCGTCTTTTTTTTTTGGCAGTTCGTGTTTTCAATTGGTGTTCTGCATGATTTCCATTTTTTTCTCCTTCTGAACAGGCGTGCTGTCGTTGCCTGCATTCTAGATGTGACTGCGGGCCTTTCTCACGTTGTTTTTGTAGCAAGCGGCTTTTATCCGCAGTCTCCTCCATTATTTATGAAAATAAAGAAGTTAATAATAATAATAATAATAATAATAAACCTATTGAAAAAAAACGTCCACCATAAGAATGGTGGATTCTACCATCCACCGCTTCGGTGGATTATGGTGCTGGAAATGTTGGTGGCACAAGGTTATGGTGGCGTATGGTGGAGCGGATAGTAGTGCTGGAGCGCGAAGCAGAGTCAGAACCACCGTGACACTCTGCCACTAACGAAATAATAAAGTAACTGTATAAAAACAATGTAAAAGGCACCCGTAAAAAAAGGGAGGGTGCGTCTGCTCGGAAACGAACCTGTCAACTTCGGATTCCCAACTGAGCACACTAACAACTGGACCACGACATTTTATTTCTTTATTTTTGGTTTTAAATTCACACTCGGGGCGCTGAGAGAAAGATATTACAATACACATTACGAAAAATTTTTAAATAACTAAGACCGCCAAGACTGCGTCACGACGCCAGATTGCAACATTGGTGTTAAAGAAATAGTCGAATCACAAACTCGCTGTTTAACTTCAGTTCTGTTTGTCGCTTACTCGAGATGGACGGGATGTGCACCTGCTACTAAAATGTGCACATTTGACAAACACGAACGACTGCTGCCAGTAACCATTGCCACTGCGATAATGGCAACAGCGCTATGTTTTTGTTACAATTTACAACCTCAAGAAAAAAAAATCTCAGTGGACTAAGGAGCAAGTAGAGTTTATCGGCGGTTACTGCAAAGTTTAATATCCATTTCTCGCTCCTTCCAAAGGGCGATATCTGTTCAGGCTTTATGACACTTCGATGGCCATTCCATAGATAGGCCCACACAATTGATCGTGATGTTTTTCGCGCAACGCACAGTGCAGTCGTGCAGGCGCACTGCTGTTGCTCTACCGTTAGGAACAACTACATAACGGCTTTCCAAAAACGAGTGCAGTGCGCCTGAAACATTATGCTATCATATTGGTTCAGTAAGCATATGAATTGAAGAGTCTGTGTTCTCGCATAAGAGCCAATAAAGTGCCGCGGAGGGTGACCGGCGGCTGTCGGTGAGGGGAGGCGTACATTTGGTGGAAGTGCTGCAAGCCCATCGCATCGATGTTTGTCGCTTCTTGCGCGGACACCGTACACTATAAAAAAGAAGTCATTTGGGTTAAATGATGCCACAGCTGTGCTGTATTGTCATTTTTACTCGTCAAAATTGTGTATTCTGAAACCCAGAAGCACCGATAACATTTCTACGGGCTCGGTCAGTAGGACTAACCTTTGGTGGAAATCATGGTGGTAGAGAACAGAAGGGTGAAAGTCAATTCGCTGAGGCTCGTCTCGACGCATGTCGATAATTAAAGATTACGCACATTCACACTCACTTTGTTAACTTAAAAGCACGGCTCATGATAGAGTGTGCAAGAATTGCCAAAGTTGCGTTTCTAGCGTGGCGACATAAGAGACCGCTGTGTTCTGCTCTAACATTGAAAGGAGCAAATGCGAACTGGAGCTCATTTATTTCTCAACAACTGCGCGCCGATGTAAAACATTTATTTTCACTGTTCACAGTGACGCCTCTGGTCTTCTAAACATTACAACAAATAACCACAACGCGGATGTCAAACTTATGTAAGTACGTGCGCAAAATGCAAACATATTTACGGCTGCATATTCTAGGCTCCACAAAAATCGAAGCGCTGTTGACACCACAGGAATAAAAAAAAACGTACTAGAAACCGTAATGAGCAGCGTTGGTTTCTTTTGACCGTAAACGTATATCTCTGCGCATTCAAGAATGAAACACTACAAATAGGCGATTTCACATACTGTCATGTGCTTTTTCATCATGTCACCATCATGCACCAAGCTTGCATCCCGCCTCCGTTATCCACCTTGCTCACCAATCATTCTACCAAACACGTTTTGTTTCGCCACCATTAGCAGGCATTTTCCACCATCACCACCACTGGCTCGCCACCACCACCACCATCTGCCATCATTTTTTTCCACTCCCATCATCAGCCATTATGCCCCTTTCAGTTTCCACCATATCCACCAACGATTCCAGCATCCACCAACCCAGGATTCTCAAAAGGGAAGAATAATTAGTATATTATTGTTACGGATGTCCACGTTACTTTAATATTGTTATTATTATTATTATTATCATCAGTATTATTATTATTATTATTATTATTTATGAAACATTTTGAAGTTTGAAATAGACAGCTCTTAGAGAACCTCATCTCATGCATTCTGGGGCAAATTGAATGAAGTATGTCGTTGCAGTCTTAGGAGAACTAATCAGACATGTCAGCGCACTCCTGGATTAGGAGACCAAATCGAGGAATGCTTCATACTTGGGGCGCCAAGCCTGAAGAAATGCGCAGCTGGGCAGCCTTATTTTTATTCTCTTAGTTACTTTTTTCCTTCCCTGCTGTTCTTTATCAATTATATTCATTCCTTTCTCTGACCATAAATTTCCTTCTGCATCCTCTCTTTCTCTTTTCTTTCTATTTCTTCTTTATCTCTTTCAATTTCTCGCTTGCTTTTTTATAGATACATAATTATATGTACTTCTGGCCGCATTACATCAAGCGATAAGAGCATACGACAGCCTGGGTGAATGAAATGCCCGACGCTTAAAATCTCAAAAAGCCCAAAAGGAGCTGCAAGACTAATTAGAGAGCCTGAAATACTCGAGTGCTTGTAAAGTTTAAGAGAGTTCATTCACAACACAAGTGCCCCGCCGCGGTGGTCTAGTGGCTAGGGTACTCGGCTGCTGACCCGCAGGTCGCGGGATTGAATCGCGACTGCGGCGGCTGCATTTCCGATGGAGGCGGAAATGTCCTAGGCCCGTGTGCTTAGATTTGGGTACATGTTAAATAACCCCAGGTGGTCGAAATTTTTGGAGACCTCCACTACGGCGTCCTTCATAGTCATATGCTGGTTTGGGGACGTTAAACCCCACATATGAATCAAAACGCACAACACAAGCTTAGTCCAACCCTTCTTCAATAGACGAAATGATACACTCCCATTAGATAAGCTACCGAGTCTTATGTAACATAATCTGTAGATGATTGGGCCCTTCTATGTGAATACCTGAAGTCGTCCGGCCACACCCTGAACTAAAGCACTTTTGTGCAAGAAACAATTGCTAGTGCTGAACACTTCAGCTGCTATCTTCAAGGCGTCTTTTTAAGTCCACCAAATCCTCATTTTTCTATACATCACAGTCTCAGAAAGATGACACGGATATAAGCACGTGTCCGGGCATATCTTCCCTATTGATTAACCTTGAAGAATTGGCTTTGGCTAGGTCGTGTCTGCGACAGACCTCTCTCTCAAACACACCTACACAGCATCACATGTTCACGTGGTGATATATGCGAAAAAACGCGATGCTGGCGAGTGTACAGAAAAGCGGTCATGAGGTTCTGCGCTGGAGGACACGAGATTCGTGGGCACAGGAGTTTGCTCCGAGCTCGCCCTAAAGCGTCCATGGTATGAAGGCAGTGCGGCGCGCTTGACAGCCTCATTCATAGAAATGGCTACAAGAACGCTGGTGCCATTGGAAATACATGTAAGTCACTTGCGGCGCATGTCAGAAAAACACCACGTGCGAACACGTCAGCGCCACCACTCAGTCAACATTTTAACAGTGGCACGACGTCAGCGTGATCGTCACGCTATTTTCTTGCAAACATAACTCGCTCCTCCCACAGGCGTGTTCGTGGGTGTACATCCTCTTCATCTGGAATTTAACAGTGCACTGGGGAACGCGGACTAGAAGAAAGTAAGGGCACAATACGAACGCTGACACGCAACTGAACTTAATTAGTAAAGAACATGTAAATATAAAGGTGACAAAATAAACTGAAAACAGAAAATCATTGCTACCAAACTGTGAAGGTGCCACTTAACTAATAGTATTCCGCATCACTTAGCACGACAGAAGGTACACTGATACACTTATCGCCTTTTCTTTGGGTGTGGAACGCTTCGATCATCTCTCTTGCTAATTGTTCTTTATGCCGTGACAGTATTTTAGTGTCAGCAAAGAATTGTATATGCAACCACACTGTTTACAATGGGCGGCGAGTGAAAACGGTTTGGTGTGTGATAGTGATCGTTCGTGCTTCCTAAGAAGGATATTGATGCATCTCCCGTTCAGTCCAATATAAGATTTTGCGCATGATGGTTGGATTAGGTACACAATGGCCATCATGCATTCAATATACTGAAAAGTGTGCTTAATGGCGAAAACGCTGCGAACACTGCCGATTCCTCTGAGTTGTGCGTCAATGTTTTTTCTTGACTTTTGCGCACATGGTCTCCAGCTTTTGTGGGGAGGAAAAAACTACATCAACGCCGTAACGTAGGGCCACGTTTTTCAAACCGTGAGCCACACGATGAGTATACGGGATGACCGTTTACTTCTTTGCTCTTGTAGCCCGCTCTTTGTTTCCTCCCTCCTGTGAAAGATTTTGCTTTAGAAGTTCGCGCATCTTTTCGCAGGCTTGCGCAGTGGCGTGTTCCGAAAAACTTGCTTTCTTGAGTCTTGCCAGCAGTTCAGTGAAGCTAATCTGAAGCCCGTAGTTGCAAGATTTTAGCAACGCTGGGCGAACACATGGCACGGCTATGCCTTGTTTTATTATCTTTGAATGATTTGATGTGAAATTTGAATAATTTGTGGGGTTTAACGTCCCAAAACCACCATATGATTATGAGAGACGCCGTAGTGGAGGGCTCCGGAAATTTCGACCACCTGGTGTTCTTTAACGTGCACCCAAATCTGAGTACACGGGCCTACAACATTTCCGCCTCCATTGAAAATGCAGCCGCCACAGCCGGGATTTGATCCCGCGACCTGCGGGTCAGCAGCCGAGTACCTTAAGCACTAGACCACCATGTAGGGGCTTGATGTGTAATCTAACAATGGCTTAAGTGAACGAGGATGATAGCGCCAGCCCACATGTGTAGGCTGAAAATCTAACTTCATGTCTGGGAACTAGATCACCCCTTCTGTCATCAACTCTATCGTGAAATTTAAGCCGCTGCCATTCTCTTGGAACACTTTCAAAATATTCACAGAATGTGACAGGTTCTTTCGTTCAACCTCAGCATGAAAAGTGTGCACACGCAGTACTCTCGTGTTCCTCGTTTCGCTTCTATCGAATTGGAGGCATATCAAGAAGGATCAAAGAAAAATTGCTGGAGTAGAAGCTCCCGCAATGCCTTGCCAGAAGAAGTGAAGCCAGCTTTTGCCACTGCCAAGATGACACAAACTTGCTCTTTTCTGTTAGTGCCCACTGAAAGATCAAGTGGCTTTATATGTTATTGTAAATACTACGTTAGTTCTATATAATAAATTGTTGTTCCCGACGAAATAATCCACAAAACCTAGTATGGGTGACTGAATCTCCAAAGAACTTTGCTCCAATTAGAGGCCTACTAAGAAAAGCTCTTAACACTAAGACGCACTTGGAGCACAAGTGACCCCAAAAGGTTTCGACATTAAACCCGTAGGGCGTGTCAGGCAAACGTTCCGTTCCTGATTCCTGAACGGTGACACTTTATCATGTCCCTAGTAAGAAGGCCGCTGCAGCCGCCATCTTGCCAGAGGCATGGTTTCAGTCCTGGGCAATCATTTTCACTCCAGCACCAAAAGTTGTAAATGTCCTTACAGTGTTAGATGATAGCGCTAACTTCAACGTTGTTTGTGTCTGATACACCTGTCTCACATCTATCACAATTTTTATAACGAATTTCTTGCCGTGCAATCACGCAGAGGACGGTGAAGTATGCAAGAATGCTTACCTGTGGGGCTACGAGGCGCCACTCGCGGAGTGCGTGGACGGCTACCGCTGTGACCCGGACACTGGGAAATGCCGACGCGCATCTGAAATAAACTGGAATCCCTTTGCCAACTACTGAGTCTCACTCATATGAAGAATCAAAAAAATTCCCGGAATATTGATTTCTTGATTCAATAAGATTACGCAATCATTACCTGATGTGTTATGAATAAAAACTTTGAAGTTATTTATTGCTCTCTTTTCATATACTTACCAGTGCGCAGCGCAGAGCGCGTGTTCTTGGGTTAGAAGATTAGTGATTGCTTGAGCTTATTCGGTAAGCGTAGCACTCAGGACCGGAAAAGTGAATATTATTCCACAGCCTACGGGAGCGCCAGTGATATGGCTCGAATTTTCCATACCGCATGTATAAATGCGGACACACCTCACTGCTGATCATATTATCGATGGCTGATGCCCTGTTCACCGCTCTCAGTGTTCAGCGTATATTGCTCGCAGTCTGACTTTTCCTTTCTCGAGCACAAGTTCAACCAAATTAGAATTTTCGTCTTGAACCAGGTGACTTGTACCTTCTTCAGCACCATGACCACGTTGGATCTGGTGGAGGAGCTGCTTCTTGATTCGCACGCCGCTGTGGAGTGCTAATCTAAGCCTAAAACGTGAAGAATATGACTATAATGACAACCCCGATCGTCCAACTAGCCACAGCTCGAAGAGACTCTTTCCCGAAAACACCAGGCAGTTCAAGACCTTGACCACAACATCAGGGACGATGAGAACGTGTGTGCCGCCTACATGGTTCGTGCAGCGGTAAACGAAAGAGCCGCCAACTTTCCGCGAACAATCATTCGAAGAGCCGGAAAGCTGGTTGTAAGCGTATGACCAGGTCATCGCTTTCAATTATTGTAGAAGAGACGACAAGCTTAGGCATGCCTTAGAAGACTCCACTAAGACCTGGTTTAGGAAGAAAGTGCGAAGCCTGACAACGTGGGACGGCTTTCGCACCAGGTAATTCGCCACATTCACAAGCGCAATCCAAAGGAAGACAGCCGGGGATCTGCGTGAAACCCGTGTGCAGCTGCCAGACGATAACACAGCGCTCTTTAGTGAAGGTATGACGAGACTGTACCGTCACTTCCACGTTGTCATGCCCGAAAGTAAGAAATTTCGCCTCATCATTTGAGGAGCTAAGCACCAGTTCTTCGCTGGACTCATGTGGCACCCTCCAGTGTGCCAGAATTATTCTCGGAAGCAACGGGTATACTCAGAAGATTGTAGACAGCTTCAATAGGCCATACCCTCATATGAGAGCGCAGGAGAGGGAGCAGGGGGAAGGGGTTACCTTAGAGGAAAGCGTAAAATCAGCCCCACACATTGAACTTATAGGGAGGCGGAGTGCTGCGACAATCCTTCGCCCCCCTGAAGGGGAACCCTTCACACACCTATCCATACGATTATCGTTACACGTTACACTATACACTGACCTACAAGGGCTCTACTACACACTGAGCTGGTCAGAGTGATCATGCCAAGGAAGCTGCTAAAGTTCCTATCATCATCGCAGCTTCAAGTAGATTCCGTCCCTAACGTCACGCGCCAAAACATCCAGCAGTCTCTGGGTATTGGTCAACCATTCGAGCAGCAGCCGCAGGCTATGCGCTAAGGTTTTGTAGTTTGCCGTACTACTCCTCCGCGTCCATGCCAAGGCGCCACAACACTGCAGTTGTGTCACCAGACACCGACGCCCTATCGTACGCCCGTCAGGAAGTGGAACGCCTCTAGAGGGACCAACGTTTGGTGCACCCCTAACCACCACCCGCTCAACTACAACAGCGAGAAAGCCGGTCATACCTACCATCATCGCCAATGCCTCAAAATTGGACTACGTGGCATCACCATCAGCACAGCGCATCTCGAGATGGTATCACCATGCCATGTCCAGCGAATGCAAAACTTGATGTGAAGTTTGTGAACATTGATTGATTGATTTGTGGTGTTTAACGTCCCAAAACCACCATATGATTATGAGAGACAGCGTGGTGGAGAATTCCGGAAATTTCGGCCACCTGGGAGAAGTTTGCGAACAGGAATAGAATATTCTGGACAGACGAAAGTCGTATTCGGCTTACTTTTCAACAACTGCCGGGCAAGCATAAAAGGTCTCCCTCGTTTGCCTCCCTCGAAACATACCAACGGACCTGGTCATTTTCTTGAGCGCATCCTACCCCGGTGCAGGGTAGCAGACTAGTGCATGCTATCGCTCAGGCTGGCCTCTCGGACTTTCTGTAAATAAATCTGTTTCTTTCTCTCTCACTCTCGAGCACAGAGGTGCTATACTTCTACAACCCTGCATTTCGAACACACGGGAGAGCGAGAAGCCAAATTCATTATTTATGAAGCAATTCAAATAACTCTCCTACGGAATCAGTGGAAGCCGTGGGCGACTGACCTGCCTGCGTGACCTACAGTAGCTCGGAAAAAATAATTGAACATTAAATTTATACATACGTGTGTACGGACGAAGGTTATGCTGCCTAAATTATGGAGAGCGTGGAAATAGACACAATCTGTGGTATACATGCATCGTTTCCTTGCGCTTGTTTTTTCTTTTTTTATTTCTTCCTTTTTTCTATCTTCTTTTCTCTTGATCTATATTTTCTGTTTTAACTCTCTATGCTTACTTCCTAATGATTGCCAATATATTTATCTATTTTTCAGCATTACTATTTACTATTTTCTTTCTCTAAGGAAAGAGGGTGTTGGCCGTGTACACTTAGCCTTGTATCTTGACCAAAGTTTTCACAATGCTGCAGTGGGTCGCATGTTTTTCTTCTTAAGAAGAGATATATGCCACCATCTCTTTTTTAGTGAGATACATGCGACCATCTCGAAACATCTCTTCTTAAGAAAAGATACATGCGACCCACCGGATCTTCGGAAAATTGTCTGTGTGCGACGTAGCGCCGCGACATAACCGCTGAACCATCGGAATCTGGACTTCAATGCGTGATGTGTTGAAGCGGCAACTCTTTCTCCCCTTTCTCTTCGTCGTTTGCTAAAGCCGCCCTTATCTACCCCACGAAGACAAAACAGGGATAACCCGTATGGCTCTGGCGGCTTTCCGTCTCGCAGCTTGAGTCAATGTGGCTCAGAACACGAAATTAGGTCGTGGGATGAGTCAGTTATTTTTTTATTTCTTCGGATCTAAATTTTACGTTTATTAGACGCCTACCAAAACTATGCTGCAAGCGTGGTTAACTATATTTGGCTCAATAAAATAAATAATTTTGATAAGAGCCCTGTATTTACTACAAAGTAGCCTCATGCGTTGACTGAAAGCGCAGCTTTTTTTTCTGTTTCAAAACTGGAAGCCACCCTAATTATTCGTTAAGTGTCTCCTGGTGGTACACGCACGTCGGCGTCAGTCTACTCTTGTGAAATCCTTGGGTTAGCAATGCGTTCTGTCGCATTGACGAAGAGGATCTCAGAAGCTGTGTTGAAAGAGAGGGGGTGAGAAGAGAGTCACGGCAGTGGGACATTAACTACTAATGCCACCTTGAAAAGAGGCATATAAAAGCAGTAACTTCCATAAACAAGAAGACTTCTTTCATCATAATGTTTTTCAAGCAAAAAAAGTATTATCGAAGTATAACAGCTGACGATACTGGGTCATCTAAGGAATGATGTTCGCTGTGCAACCAGCATGCGGATTTTTGTCAGTGTTCCTGTTGTCTGTACATGCATTATATGCACGATAAAGTTCATATTTCGATCCAGTTGAGAAAGAATTTCTGGCACAACACAAAGTTTGCTGTTTTCCACCGCTGGTGGACATAAAAAGCTGGACATAATAAATGTTTATCCTTTTCCACCAATGAAGACGACATTATCGCAAATATAGCGTTGTTCAGGCACAGTCACTAACTGTAGACGTGAATAATACCCATTGGTTGAGTGAGCACAATCGTCTAGCAGGTGATGTCGTAATTTGCCCCAAACCTTTTTATATAAACCATGCTTCATTTGTTTCATGCGACATGAGCAGCGCCCTCTAGAGCTATAGCAGCCGGAAATGGCCCAAGATTCCTCCTGCTCGGACGGCGAAGAACACGTGCGACCTGCGATCCGCACATCGAGTTTTCCCGGAACAACAACAAAAAAAGAAAGGCTCGCGCGAGCGCGGGAAAGGTGGTAGTTATTTTCCTGCAATGAGGGGGAGGTGGCAAGCAAGCTCCCCTAGGCCAGCGAGTGGGTCAGTCGAACAGAAGCCGCTGCGGCCGAATCGCCTAGCAACGGCCGCGCGCAACACTGTCCCCGGACACGGCACAGTGGCTGCGGCGGACCGATACCAGCGCTTCTGACGGAATTTCTGGAGCGCGCGCCACCCGAGTGGGACAACCTCGTGCCAGGGGCCACTCGAGCAGCCCAGCGCTGGCTTTGTTCTTTTCCAGCTTCAGTCGTAGTTCAGCCCTGCGAGATCACCATCGCATCGACGTTTGACGACTGTTGAGGACGTGGCGGTAACCGTGTCAGAGTTGCGGCGGAGCTAACATTGTGCAGTGACGTGCTTATGCTGTGCGGATGTTGATTGTAGTTTCAACTCGTGCTTGGCCGAAGGCAAGCAGCGTTGACTGCAACGAGTGCTTTGATGAATACGCTTTAAGACACATAGTTTGTGGACTCGTTGAGTGAGTGCTACTTGTGACGCCTGTCGTGGAAAATAACACTACGGGATCCGCAAGAATGCGCTGATTCTTCTACAACACTGTTGCCCGAGATAAAAGGAAAGCTTTTGTAAACTTGCAATAGAAAAATAACGATTCTTTGTGTGAAGAATTCACTAATTACAAACATTACTCATGCGTCCGCGTCAATCTTCCACAGATATTCTCAAGTAAGAACGTCAGTGTCTTTCCATACAAGGCAAACCCAGTCAGTGGAGTGAATTCAAGCTTTTCTTCGTCATCAAGGGAAGTAACTCTGACCGTTATGGGACATATGCAGAAGCGAGACACAAAATGAGTGCTAGCCTTCTGAATGAAAGCACCTTTGGCAGTGTATCCATGACTTCGCGCGACTGCAAGCAGTGCACCTGTGTCTTGGAGCGGCAGCCTTGGCTTGTTACATCGCCCAACTAAATATATATTGTGTTTTAATGACTTAAAAGTGCGGTGCCAGAAGAACACAGGCGGTCCAAGTGTAGCGAGTGTGCAGTGAACTACAGTGCACGCTCGTGCCTCCGATGGAGCCCGTATGAACAAGTGTCCGGCTGGTCATGCCTCAAGAAGAGAACATCAAGGTTGCGGTCCGAGTCAGGCCTTTCATATCCTTTTGGTTTGAAAACAGTACGATATGAGTACGTGGTCCGGGTAACGTGTAAAAGGAAATGATGCACAATGTAACCTGCAGGCTAACTGCCGGTGTTATGAGTGACATAGCAGCGCTGTATGTTGTGTGGTATTGCCTTGAAACATGGTGAAAGACATGCATTGGGAATACGGAGAATCAATGTCAGTCAACATCAACCTGTTAATAGAGGTACCTGTATTCTATGGCAATAATGAAACCTTTTCCTAATTTTCCTTACGTTTACTGTTTCGGATTACATTATCCGCAGAATGCTATGCAGGTGACCAGAGATTAAAAGCGAACATACACAGCCGTTATCATACACAGCCAATAACATACACAGCCATTAACATACATTAACATACACAGAACATACACAGCCATTATCTCATTTTTCTGCACAGCTTCTGCAGTTGAATCTTTGAAACGTAGTTTTTGTGCAACTTGCGAGAGCACTAGCTTCGTGGCTAATGAATGCAGTAGGAATTATCTAGGTAGTCTCGAGTATAAATATGCGGATCTTTTGCACTCTGTGGTGAAATTCATTGTACTTCACTAAATTAAGAGCATTATATACCGTTGCTCCAGAAAAAAATAGAACTTTTACTTGTTATGTGCTACTGGCGTATCCCATTTCTTCCGGTGGCTGAAAATCACAAACCGTAGGAATCGAAAGGCTGAAACGAATCATGATTCCTTTTCAAGCAGTTTTTCTTATACAAGAATAATATGTACAAACATACAACTACACAGCTACACAGCGTGAAGTATACAAAAAACAGCGAGACTCTTCCAAGCGGTTTACATGTAAGACGCTTACTCTCAAGCCGCACAAGAAATGCGACATTAGAGCGTACTTGTCTGTCCGCTATTCCTCTTTACGCAAGATGCTTTGCGCATTACGAAACACTTCTAATGAGCACGTTTCTGTATGCTGTACGTAATGACATGAAGCTAAAAACCATATTAATTGCGTATGGGGAAGCCCTAGTATGCTTATTTACTTTCGTGTTATACGAGAAGCCTGCAGCATTTGTTATCAATACGGATGACCCAGTCGTGGTTGCCACATTTCGATGTTCATAGCTGGACCACAATACCTACTTTGAGAAATTCCTCCGTGTAGTTCCCCATTAGAAAGTACCACACTCAATGACATAACACTAAGGTATAATACTCTACACTACGACATTACCATATGCCATAAACACAACAACTTATCTGCTTCCTTGATTCGGCCTAGGAAAACTGTAACTTACGCAGACTGGTCGCTTAGCATGTACTATAAACATGATGCTACAAAGCAATCAAATCCAGGTGCTCACCGAGAACTTGGTTGTCTTGCAGCTGTTCTGCTTCAATCAGTACAAACTAAAATAGAACAAAACAAAAGGCACAGCGATTGTGTTGTCGTGCTAACTAAAGAGGAAGGCCGCGGAAGAAGTCTTGATACTGTCTCCACATTGTGTGAGATTCAGAGGGGATGTGCCTTCAAAGTGTGCTTCATGCTTACTACAACCACTATAAACTTTTCCTATAGCATGAATCTATGTGAACATACCAGGACTTCCTTATACGCAGCCGTTGCCTGTTTTAGCCTCATATCAAGCTGTATCCTATACAGCAACAAGAAAACGTAGTGAAAGCTGAAACGAATAACCTTGATTTGAAGCGAGAGCATTGTGAACGTAGGAAATCCAATGCTCATGCTATTGGGTTTTTGATGCAACGCCGGACATCTTGCGGCGCCTATAAAAGAACGGGCATTGCACTGTCAAGCTCGTTAGAGTGCCCACGTATATAAATACAACAGAACGAGGAGCGGTCGCGGTCGGGTTGAGGGCCGTTCAGCAGTTCCACCGCTCGGAGAGCCGGGGTCTGTGGCCAGTGGGCGCGGACTCCCGAAACCAGGTCACTGCTTACGTGCCCTCCATACACGGGCCGATCGGAGTCACGTTGCAGTTTCCCTCTCAACCGGCAGCTCGACTTGGTTCTCTAACCGAAACACGTGGTCTCTCGCCGATTCGCACACACCGCAATTAACCCGCTAGAACTATGCGTGACGTCAAAGCAAGTTAACCAGCCGAAGCATTCCAAGTGCAGGCGTTTCGTAGAACGCGCGGCTTTTTTATTCTTGTTTTATTCTGGGGTGCTCCACTCTATACGGCGCTAAAGTGGTGGATGACATTATCCTCCGTGTTTTATATACGAGCGCTATCTATGAGGCTTGCATGGCTGCGTTTCGGCCGTGTCGAATTCTCAGAAAGAACACACCATGTACGCACATGCATTCACTTACTTCTGCCGTTTAAGCGCGCATCATAGGTTACTCGCTGCAATTGAAGCAGTCAAAATCAGTATTCACAAATACCTCTGGCACCAAAAATTTTTGTGAGAGGATATTTAAGTCTACCAAAGGTATGCACTTATCATAAGTGACGCCTACTGAGCTATGAAAAAGCATATTTGCGGAATGAAAATTTTGAGAAGAGGATCCCGGCTGTATCAAGGTGGAGTGATAAAGAAACATTGGTCTTACAGTTGTTATATTTATATTTACTATATGTCGACATTATTGTTGACACCTAATAAATAATTTTACTTCGGGCAGCAGGGTAACGATCAGTTACGCTTTATTCTAGATACCCTGGTCAATAGCCCGATATGAGAAGCAACTATGTCCTACTATATTACCAAATAAATGTTCACAGTTATGCGGTCTCTCTTAAAACACTGAAACAAAAATATATTGTAGCACGATGACTCGAGCAATTCATTGCTTAGGCTTTCAAATCTAACGGGAAATGAGAGCTGTTACAAATAACAGGCTGTGATAAAATTTAAGAAACAAGTATTCCGTGAAGCGGGGAATGAAGTAACATTCTTCCAAGCAGTTCGCTCAATCGCAATTGCATTTCTGCCGCAACCTGATTGCGTGACTCAAACTACGCAGCAGTGGCTAAATAAGCATACCTCATCACAATACTCTTTACAGGGGGTACGCCAAGCCACATACATACTTTTAAACACGGCCTGCCTTACCAATTATTTTTTCCCAAATGGAGTGAAATCCCCAATCAAGTGCGACGCCATAACTGTTCGTTTAGAAAAAGTATTATCGCAGCGACGAAATACTAATGCGAACACTGAGAAAACGGCGCAGATGGTGAGCTTACAATCGTACTCACCCTCACATTTCTTTCCCACACCTCGCTATACCAAATATGTCTGCTTCGCCCTGTTCTTTCTTTCCATCATCCTCACCCTCAAATCACTTGTTCTTACCTTCACTCTTTTTCCACCCCCTTTCTCTCATTACCTTATACGACTATGCAAAGCTTTACTGCCATTCCTCCACGTTCACCTCCTACTCACCCCTACCTCTCTTTCCCGCCTGCTGTTATGCTTTGCTACACGCTGGTATGCTAGGATTTCTTGTGTATAATCCCATTTTTTATTTCTCTCTATTTTAATTTATTTCACTGTCGCGCTTTTTCTGTGTTTCTTTCATTCATACTCTTTCTCTTGTCTGTCCTTTTCCCGTTCACTCCCTACTTCTTTCTGCTTAATTTGTGGTATCCATGTCTTTCTGTTTCCTTCTTACTCACTTTCTTTTTCTCGTTATCGTACCCAAAACAAAGCAATCGTACGGTTTTCTTTCTGTGCGAAGCGAGGTACAGCTTCGTGAAATGCTTACTAGGCAACGCACCTCTTTTTCTGTGCGAAGCGGATAAACCAAATGTGATAAACGGCTCCGCATTTAAAAGCATTCAGCCTAGTCGAATGATTAGCATACTATCAGCGAAGGCAGCCAGTCAAACACTTAGACAAAGTACGAGCTTTGTAAGTACCACTCCTGAACTTGACCGCTTGGTGGCTGGGCAATGAGACATGCCAAACAATAAAAGGTTCGATAAAAAGTATGCTTTTGATTATGTGTGTTTGTTTAATTGAAGACATTTACTGTGCAGATGACGGCTACATAGAAGCACACGGATACACGGTAAACACGTGTCTGAGCATTTCATCTCTTGTCGTAATTTTGTTCCTGATCGATTGATTTGTGGGGTATAACGTCCCAAAGCCACCATATGATTATGAGAGACGCTGTAGTGGAGGGCTTCGAAAATTAGGACTACCTGGGGTTCATTACCGTGCACCCAAATCTGAGCACACGGGCCTACGACATTTCCGCCTCCATCGGAAATGCAGCCGCCGCAGCCGGGATTCTATTCCGCGACCTGCGGGTAAGCAGCCGAGTACCTTAGCCACTATACCACCGCGGTGGGGCCGTTTTGTTCTTGTGCCTATAGCGTGCACTACCACCTCATATAAATGCATGGTCTCGTGCGCAGCACGACACCATGCAGGACGCGCATTTAAGTAAGAACTGGTGCCCAACTAGGTCGAATATAATAGGTCGATTTAGCTGCTGTCATATTAAATGCAAAGCATTTCTTAGCGAACTTCGGCGACTTTGAGCGTATCTATCTATCTATCTATCTATCTATCTATCTATCTATCTATCTATCTATCTATCTATCTATCTATCTATCTATCTATCTATCTATCTATCTATCTATCTATCTATCTATCTATCCACCTACGACTTTTACCTCTCTTGGCCGTTTCGATAATGGTATCGATACCAAATTTGGTATGGCATAACATGACTGTATGAAGAACACACTTGACTAGTCACAACATAAAAATTATGATATGGACGTCATGAATGTCATGATTTCCATTTCATGGTCTTGCAGTTGTTGCAGTGGTTTTGTTCACATGGCATGTTGCAAAACTGGTATGGTATGACATTATTGCATGGCGAACACAAGCGGCAGACCCTAACATGAAAATTCATGACGTGCATGTCAGGTAACAACATGACTACATGCAAAGCTCATGATGCACTCGCGAGCGTTTCGCTAGCATCACATATACCGAATTGGGTATTACGGTACGTGAATGGATGACGAAAGTACTTTACCGGTGCAAACATGACAATCATGAGATGCGTGTTATGTAACAACATGAATACATGCTACGTAGCATCGCTGTGGCCAGCGCACGCGCGCTTCAATGCATAATTGGAACATATTGGGCCCTTTATGATGTGCTCGCGGTCGTTTTGCTAGCTCCAAATTTAGTGTTACGTTACGTCAATAGATGACGAACTATATGACTGGTGCAAACATGATAATCCTGATACGCGTGTCACGTAACAACATGACAACATACCACGCTCACAGCGTACTCGCGACAGTTTTGCTAGCTCGACATATACTAAATTTGGTATTACGTGACGTGAATAGACGACGAAAGTAAACGACACATCCAAACAAAAAAATTATGACATGAAAGTCATTTATGGCATTATTTACCTCTACCTCGTAACGTTGTGCTGATTTTAAAGTGACATATCAATATTTCTCATTCATGCTTCGCATATCATCAATTCCCACTGTACGTGGGATCTGCCAAATTTTAACATATTTTTTTCTGCCATATTTCGGAAGGTCCATTGTTGCCTCATCCTTACCAATGATTTTGCCTCGTTGCGTTACTTCTAGGAATTTGCTTACTTCTCCTGACTTTGCTGGTAGGATGTGGAATTCCTCTGCACTATAGTGTTTATCACGATATCATGTTCGTTGATTTGGCTTCTGTAATGTTCTCTGTAGAACTCGTCCGCCCCTCGACTCTCATATTTAGATTTGTTATGACATTGGCTTTCTTGTTCCTTGATGGATATATCCAATTTTTGCTTATGAAAAAGTTTGCCTTCGCAGCGTTTGGAATTTCGCCGCTTTTTAATGCCAGCTCAAATATCTACAAGTTATACCCTTGATGTCGGCTACATTACGCTTTTTAAATTGCTTCGAAAACTCCACAACCTCTATTTTATTAGTTGCGTATGAGGCTTCCACGCTTTGTCGTATCTTAATAAGATTTTTTTGTCTCCTGAGGTAGTTTGTTAGTGTCGTGTCTAGTGACTGTGCCTCCGCCTTCCACTGCACACTCTTTGACGATACTTGCAAGATTATTGTTCATTTTGTCAACGCTAACCTCGGTTACCTCGTTTAGTGCCTCGAATCTATTGTGAAACGAAACTCTATAAATTCTTGTACTTTCCATCTCACTGCTTTGCCAATAATTTGCTTCCTTTGCATCAGTTTTTATCTTTGCCTTTTTAAATCTTGGTGAATACAAGCTCTTACCATTTTTTTGGTCACTGCATCGTATCTTGCCAATTACTTCTACATCCTTTGCAATGCCAGAAGGTGCACACAGAATGAAGTCTATTTTACTTTTATTTTCGCCATTAGAACTTTGCCACGTTCATTTAGGGTTAGCCGGTCCTATGAAGAAGTTATTCAAGATCCGTAAATTATTACGTTCCGCGAACTCCAGTAAAACTCTCCTTGGGCGTTTGTAGAGATGATGACATATTCCCACACCGCATAGTGTTCGGCCACTTTCCTGCCGACTGTAGCATTAAATAGTCCCTTATTATAATACTCTACTGTGTCTTTACTAATAGCTCATTCTAGGTCTTCATAGTAGCGTTCCACCAAATAATCATTATGGCTAGTTGTAGGCGCGTATGCCTGTACCACTTTCATCTTGTACCTTCTGTTAAACATTAGTATGATACTTGCCACCCTCTCACTGATACTGTGGTATTATTTTTTGTTGCCAGCGACACTCTTGTGTATAAGAAACCCCACCCGTGTAGTTTTTTTGTCAACTAATCTATGCTAGCCAAAAACCGGTATGTTGTTCAGCCCTATATGAGCCTCATGTGTCCTCCTAACTTCGCTGAGCCCTATGAGATCCCATTTAACAGCGTCTGATTCCTAGAACAGCTCAGCTAGACTAGCCGCACTAGACAGCGTTCTAGTGTTGAACATAGCCAAGTTCAGATTCTAATGGCGGCCTGTCCCTACTCAGAGATTCTTAGTACCCTTCGCTGCGTCGCCGGTCTGACCGCCACCTTGGACATTTGCTTCGCAGCCGCTGGGGGCTGAGAGCCAAGGGTTGATTGGTACGTTCATGAAGGAGTAGCGGCCAAATGGCGCTCCCTCATTATAACAGGATTGGCACCAGGGTGGCCAATCCTTTCAGGGTGGCCAATCCTGTTATGGTGAGGGAGTGCATTACTGGCAGGCGGTCACAAGTGAGGCCGCACCTCAGAATTGTTTCCTCTATCTTTTATTTCTTTTGCTCAAGAATTCCTTCATCAGGCGTTTTATGGAAATGTAGAATTGGGAATGGTCGGGCACCTGCATTCAAACCAAACTTGGTCATTGCATGCTAGGCACGCTGCGCTATACTCTAAGTAGGGAATTCTGTTGCAATTTCTTATCACTGTAGAACACAACCTGACCACGTAAAAGCTCTCCGCTGCACGTGAGTTGCCGCTCGCCTGGCCTTTACTTAACTGTTTGAACGTTCATTTCTGCTTTAAAAAACACCTAGCGCAGCTTCGAACTTCTGAACTTACGAGCTTAGGCCAGTTTAGTGCCCTGGATAACCCTTGTTCTTTTCATCCGTTTGTTCTCTGCTAACTTCTTCCTTCCTCGCTTAATTTCAAAATTCTTCGCTTCAAAGTTTCCCCAATGTCGGCGTTTTGAAGATTTCGAGTGGTTTCACTCCTACTCTACGTTTCCTTGCAAGTGTGGAGCTGAGCGCGCCTATAATGTAAACTAATCGGCTACCTCATCATTATTGTTACGCTGAGCGCATACCTTGCGGGCGGTTGGAATGCATGAAAGGTAAACGTGAAAAGTTTCCTGGTGCTGAAGAACAGACTGGCGCTGCATTTAAGGCTGTATTGCAGTTCGTTAGCGTTTCGGGGCTAACGTCGTATGCAGATATACTAGTAGACAGTGGTCTTCAGCGGAGAATCAGATATACGAACTAGTAACTACATTTACGTCTAGCCTGACGACGTAGAATAGTGAATCAAAAAGTAAGAAGCGAATTATTTCTAGTTCTAGAGAGCGGCGACAGGCAAGAAAATTCACACGAAAGTATTCACGTGTTTGCATCATTCACCGCATAGCGTCAGCTTAAATCGATATACGCTGACGACTCTGGGCACTATACACATACACAGCGATAAGTCCACGCGAAGTCCACCCAACTAAAAGTGCCAAATAATATGTTTAGAAACAGCGTGGATTGTGACAGAAAAATCGGGTATAGAATATTATTATTATTATTATTATTATTATTATTATTATTATTATTATTATGTATTGTCGATCGACACCCTTCCCTAACACCTCCTATGCTAATTATCAATCATCAACACAAGCAGCAGCACTCTTACACTGCAGTCAAGTGGCACGGAAAAATGTTCATTCACCCTTTCGTCATCTGATGGCACTATTTTAGACTCGAGGTAGCGCGGCCAGCTGTGAAAGGCGTGTCGCATCGCGTTAGCGTGTTTCCTTCAGTGTTGTCTGTTTAGAATTTCTCTATCTTTTTACAGCATATATTCCCTTTACTTTCTTTCTCAGTGCTTGATTGTCCATGAATGCACTCCTATACACTTGCTTTTTTGTGGAGGGGGGCAGAGAATTTGCTCTTTTCTGTAGCACAAAAAGTAACGCACTGGCTAATTTCCATGTCGTTCCTTCTTTCTCTTCATCTGCAACCATACGTCGTTAATGACTCATGCGGCTGCTATTAGGGTAGCAGTTTCATAGTAACAACGAGCTTACATCGAATGAGACGTTGTAGGCGCAGTTGTTCGCCTCTATATAACAGGTCAGCTTACGGGTCAAACTGCGCTTGTTTTCGCGGTGTTCATTTCCATATCCTCCAGCGCTCATTAACTCTTCCGACTTGTAAATCTTCTCTGTTTCCGGCGGTGCTCGATGTCCTTATAGAGGCGGCACTGAGAACACTTGAGGAGACACTGCGCCTTGGCCATCGCAGCCCGCTACTTAAGCAAGAGCAGCGGCTTCTGGCACGAACAAGAGCAAAGACAAATGCGCTCCCGGGACGCACCTATTCGTCTTCGCTGAAGAATGGGGGCGACGCCTCGGGCGAACAAACTTTTTCCGGGCCAGCGCTAATGCGACTGACACGGCGCCCGACCACAGCCCGCCATCTCGACGCCACCTACGCAGTCGGGCAGAGCTCGGCGGCGCACACAATCGAATCTTCATTAGGCACGGCACGGACTGGCGCATTCCCAATTGACCGTGTTCGCCCATCGCTTCGCGCTCTACCTGCATGCGACAGCGTCGACATTCGAATAAACGATGGACACGCACGTTCTGGGCACGCTGTATTGGGCGGGACGCCCAATACAGCACCGGTATGTGTCCCCCTTAATTTTATGGGAAATATTTATCGGAGAATTTGGGCGAAATTCGGTGATGGTATATATCCACTCGATACTCTAGTGCCGTCACGTCCTGGCACACACTGCGTTAGTTATGTAGAGTGTGCACGCCTGCCAACTTTCTACATGATGGGAGTGAGTACGTTTTTTTTCATTCTTTTTGAGGAAGTTTGTGCACGGTGTACGGTCAGTGGTGGTATGATGAAATAGCTGCATAGATGGCTATTGAGTTGCTGTGCAAAGCGCGATTTCTCGGGTTAGTTTGTGGAGATGATGATGAAACTTAAAGATCTGAAGTAACATGACAAAAAACTCGTGCACTGCACAAATTATACGTAGACGCGTCCGGGGACGAACTATCGTCGACATTGTGGATGTCATACCATTTCGTATTTATTGCGCAAAGCCAGCCCGGGACGACACGTTCAGTAGGGTGCATATGAACATTGGGTCAACTACAAATATTTGAGTAAGCTTCCCTGTTTACGTAAGGTATAAATATGTTGTACTAGGTATGATTGTAGTTTTGTTTTCTGCAACAGACACTGAATGAACTTTCGCAGTTGCATGACTACTTTCTAAATTTAGAAACTCTGCAAACCTTGCAAGAGTGACTATTATGGTTATATGTGATTTCTTGATATGGATGTACCGAACAACACTGTGTGCGGGATGGACCATGGGCCACAAGCATGCGCATATTTGCGTCGAGCTGGGTGTAAAGATGCGCAGTGCAGCGTAAGTGCGCTACTTACCCCAATGATCAGTCAACAACCTGCCGAGCTCTCAAGTTTACTGATCTTCCTGAAATTTTTTTGTGATTTCAGAGGAACTAGGTGGAAAAAATATTCGGTTCTTTGTGGTGCTAGCACTCTCATGAATAAATAAATACATAAAATATACTGTTAACGAGCCTCCAAATAAAAGTAAACCCAACTAAATGCAAGTTTCACATCTGCTGTAATCGAAAGAGCTAAATAAAATTTGTTACCAAGGTGAGTTCACGAGTGGTGCAGTGCGAACGGTCGAAGCCATTTATTACTGACATAAGTCGTCAAAACAATATGGCCTTCCTTATCTGTCAAAAAGATGCACCAGAATTTAGTGTGAATAGTTTGATGGTAAAGTACTTCTCACGCTTGTTTCATGGTACTTAAAACGGATGTTTACTTGGTACGCTATTGCCTTTTAAGAAAAGCGTTTCAGCGAGCTCGTATCCTCTGCTAATGCCTGCCTGGCACTAATGATACTTTTTTTCCTATTCGTGTGCATAGAGTGCCATGTTAGGAGTTTGGTTTAAAGTATTTTTTTCTCTCTCAATTTGCTTTGTTTTTTTCTATTTTACGAGGGATGAGTATTTTCAGGAACAACTAATGTTTTACATCTCGTGATAAAGCATCAAACTGTAACCAGTTGCTTTGAGCTAATGTCCAACAGTCCTCACATGTTTAAACATTAGGAGTTTTATCCCTAATTCTCTAGGCACCAGCTTGATACATTTAAACAACGTTCTTCAAACATTGTTGCATGCGCTAATGGGCACGTTGTACCTAAGAAAAGTAACACACGCGTAAAAAAACTGCATGAGCGGAAAGACAGACAGTAGAGAAAAGCCAAATCCATACACGGTTTTTGTGGAGCCGCTGCTCCTATTTTTTACGCAATCCTGGACAAATCGCCGCTGTTCCGCACTGCTGCCCTTTTTTCCTCGCGTGCCGGTGCATGTAAGTGTGCTTTCCCCGACGCAATTTATTTTTAAAGTTTTTTCCAGTAAATGAGCTAGGCGCCCTTCACACTAAAGCTAATGTTCTAGCCTAATGTTTTTTTTTTTTTTGTCTGCGTGTGACCCTGCTACCCGCGTTGCCCGACGCGAAGCCTTCCATCGTGATCTTGACTTTTTCTACCAATTATCTCCGTTTCGGTGGAAAAAATAGATTACTCTGGCCCCGAGATGGCCAAACAGTTTAAACGAGGGATGTTCATCAGCGCACGCGATTTCTCTACGTGGATTGTAGCTTTGTAGGGCTCCAAAAAATGGGGAAACACAAGTACAGAAAAACTAGCGAATGCTAATTAGCGACGAATTGCTCGAAAAAAAAACAGCAATATACAATTCAGTAAAGAAATGTTTGTCGAGACCGAAAGAAAGACAGTACCGGATAAAAATCGCATGATTGCTGCAACGTCAGTTGTCTTGAACACGTTCGAAGTAGCTCTTTTGGAGAAGATACTCAATAAAACCAGGAAAGAGAAGCAGTGAATAAGTACGGAGCAATTTTGAATGGAGCAGTTTGTTTTTGAGTATGTTGCAGTAGAAATTAAACTTACATTTATTCTACCCCTTCTCCTCTTCCAAGGTTGCCTGCATCAGGGCTGACTTACCTTCTGTCGTAAATGTTCACGTTTTAGTTTTTGCACTTGACTCATAAAATGTCTCTTCGTTTTTGTGCGCCTTATTAGAGTAGTTCGGCATAAACTTAATGAACAAGTTGATTAAGGGCCTTTCGCAAAAGTACTTGCTTATTCTCGCTCGTTTAACTCTGCGCGCCCAACAGTCATGTTCTAGTTGTTTTGTCAGTTTTCAACCTATTTCAAATCGGAGATGTTTTTAGTGAGCTAGGCTATAAATTTTTTACGCACTGCCCATAACCTGCTCCTTATTACCAGTAACTGTAAATGTGTGCCGTATTGCTCACTGAGGTCACATCGTGCGTCTCTTGCTAGCACTGATAAATACTTGCTGGCACCGATAAATAGGCCAGCAACGTGAATCTTTCAGTCTTAACTCTATACTTCCATTTATATGCGCTGTTAACCACTGAGTGATGGCCGTACCTTTTCAAGGGTTTTATTTATAGTACCCTGCAAAACAGCAGGTACGTAGAAACGTACTGATTCCAAAAGCGGCCTTATGTTCACTGTCTAAAAGTTTCTTTGTAGCAGTCACTTCGGCAAAACGGCTATATGCGATAGTATGAAGCAACCTACTGAACGCGGCGAACCTGCATATTGCCTAATTTTATGGTGTCTGTTAAAAGCAGGGTTCTTTAATAATATTTGGCAAAGACTTCGTTTCGCCAATGGAAATTTTATATCTCGAAGTCAAATCTTTTCGTTCTTTTGAGTTACTTTCTTTTTTTTTACATCTTTCAATCTGCACCATTTACTGTGGGCGTGTAGCCATCAATCCACTCCGCGCTTCTGTTGTAGAACTCGCTGTGTCCTTTTCTAACAAAAGCGGAGTGCTGCATCTAAACACTGATATCCATTTACACATAAACGGGTGAAACCATCTGCGTTCCGAGTACATTTTAAAATAAATTAGTTAATGACGATAACTCTGAATGCGAAACAGTAGGACGTGGTGTACCACGTAACAAGCAACCCAACCACGCGAGGATGGGTACATCAAGCACATCGGCAAAACAAATATTTCTGCGTACATTGTGGTGGAAAATCAAAACTCTAAATGATTGTTCATAATGGCACATCAATAAGCATAGTAGATGCACAAATTTTTAATATTTACAATAAAACAACAAAGAAAACATGGCTGTCATTCCACCGGACGAACGCGAATGTCAAGTGAAAGGGTGTCAGGCATCGATGATCATACATGCTAGTTTGGGGGCTGGTGGTGCTGTTTCATTAAAGACGATAGTCTTGGGGACCTTCGACGCAAAAATTTTAGTCTGTCTGTATGTCAAGTCAACTTGTATGTTTGTCTGCCAAAACGATACCTGAAATGGCCAGAATCTAACCCCATCCGAAGGGCCCACCAATATTGTTCATGTTTCAGGGTTAATACTTGTGCGATTGTCGATTAAAAACAAATATTGCGCATATCTGAGGCACAACAACGACACGTGAATATTCTGTATATATCTCTTCATAATAGAAAAGGCGTACATAAGTAATTCTAAAGCGTAGCGTTTATTACGCTGCGCTGACAATGCAACGCTTGATTGCTTGCATGAAAAGGCGAGTGTTTCTGACGCCTTGCTAAATTGACACAGTGGTGGCACCTACCCGTAGCCTTGCGTTTTACACCTTATCGCCTCCAAGACGGGCGTGCACGCTGCGTGCTTCGTTTCCCAAGATAACTGTCAGATAGCGCTTATGTCTCAAGCGTTACGTACCTCGCTGCGCTCGTGCGCCTCCGCTGCACGCATCGAGTCACTCTAACGCAGCGCCTCCAGATTACCATTCACCAATTTTCTTGCGCAGAACACCACAAAAATGTTTTGTTCCCTCTCTCCAGACGCATGACTATCATCTTTTGATGACATTTGCAGTGAGACATGCAGATACAAGGCCAATTTTTTACTTTAGAATAATTGTGGTGATAACAAGCTAGTGGTCACTGAGGTACACTGATTGGTTTTGCGACTATTATCAGCCTAAGGAACTTGTTTCTTTTGTCATGCATTGTAATTACGTTGTTTTTTGTGTCTTTAGTTTTCGTGGTCTACCATGCCATAAAGGTCTTCATATGAACTGAATGAGTTGACAGACGGGTCTTCCTTTTATAAATAAAGTGGAAAACACACATGGAGAGAAGGAGGGACTGTCTGACGTCATTTGAAGCCCTCGTGTTCAGTGCAAGGCAGCCTACTGGTTACCAGCAACGTGTGGGAGGGGCGGTATTTTTCACACTTGCCCTTGCATATATAATATGGTTGTGATCGCTATTTTTCAGTGGTTTGTACTGGAACAAACAATGAGCTCGATGCTGCACGCATGATTGAAAAAGGCTAAAATACATTTCATCTTCAAGAGTTAAAGGGTCCTTAAACTACCCGGGGGTCGAAATTGAGTGGTGGCGTTACGGTGGCGCGAATATACAGCACATATCGTGGTCGGCACATCTATCTACTATCCGAATGCCCTTCATCAGAGTCCAAGCTCGAAATGCAACGGGCGTGCGTGTCTGCTATCAGAGGACCACACTAGCGCATGGTTGTATAGCAGTCTATAGCGCTTTTTTTTGCCAACGGAGAAAAAACTGTTGCAGGATAGGAAAGTATACCTTCATTCTGTGTGAACTTTCAAGAACAACAAAAAGAGGGCCGGTCAAAGTCAAGCACTAACAGTAATACAATGACACTTCCATAATACACTGGCCAAGCACTTGAGGTAGCCAAACTCAGCGACACTTCAAAGGCAAAAGCAGCATATTACAAGTGGTCGATACATACATACTCTCTGCCTGAGAGACTACCTGCCTTACAAAGCAGCACTGATCTTTATTACAAAAGAAAAAAATATTTGTGTATCCGAATGTTTCACTGCAAAGGACTTAGAAAGACCATAGTCTTCTATCTGCAGGCGCTGCATTTGAGTGCTTCGATGTCCTCCTCACCCACTTCTCTCGCTTACGGAGGGGCTGGTGAGTGGGCACCCTACGCTTCGTTAACACTGCGTGAGATACGAGTGCCGTTCGGCAGTGGTAACACGAAAATGAATTATTTCAGAACGCAGAGCATCTGGTAGGGGGCAGCACCGTGTCGTTTTAGCGAAGTGTAGGAAACAATCCCTTTCACGTTCATATCGTCTCATTGTCGGTGCAGCGTATTATAAGCACTGCGGTTTTTAAATGTACGTATCTATGCATTTTCTAAATAAAGCAAAACGCCACCTTATATTCACGTATTGAAGTTGCTCTTCCAATATGCATCATCTTTGCTACTAATTGGCACTGTGTACAAGCATCAATGCAGCCGCCAGGACAAGATGGGTGATCACTGAGCAATGGGTCACATTTTCACAGGATTGCTGAATAAATTGACAGACAGACAATCAGACAGACAGACAAACCAAACTTTATGCTTTAAAGTATCCCCAAAAAGGCTATAACGTCTTTAAAACTATACTTCTCTATGCATGATCGCGCAAATTTCTTGTAGCATGAGAAGCAGGCTTTCACATATGCAACATGATGGACTTAGGATATATAACGTGCGAGAAAATGTCTTGATTATATATCCCTACAGCACTCGCGAGAGAACACGGTGAACTCGTCGGCACTGAGGTCTCTGTCAATCGATGTAACGCCGCAGACAACATTTGCTGCGTCGAGACTGGTTGTACACCTGGTGGCCGTCAAGTCTATAACCTATAAGTAAATGTATCTCCGGTGTACGAGCAATAGCCTACATGAGGTCCTGCGCTGGTAGTTTCGTTTTTCCCTCCCCCAACACACACTTACGCACACACACACACGCACGCACACACACGCACACACACACACACACCTGCACGCACGCACATGCACGCACACACACGACTAAGCAGGATTGTGAAGCGTGAATATTACTTGCAGAAATAATTTTTTCTCTGCAGACAAGAGACTTTCAAAGTGAGCAAGCAACGGCCTAGCTTCAGAACTTACGTGGCAAGATCCTTCGCAAGACCGTTCTAGTCTCGCTTTCGAGCTTGCTCGTGCTAAACCTGCTGGGGTGTTCTTGGCTTTGGATCGAGTGGTTTTAATTCTGTCTTAGAGTCCGATTCTATAGTTTATCTGTTTCTGAGTCTAACCATATCTCTAATGCTCATGTCGACTGCTTCTCCTGGCCAGGCGCGATCCACCTGAACAGCGTCCCTGCCGTGTAATGAATTGCCGCTAGACACCTTTTTCCGCTGTGGTATCGACAGCAATCCCGTGGCACAGGTACCTACAAATGAAGGCTTCATCAGACTTACAAACCCTCAGGCGGTTCAAAAGGAACTTAAGACAACTTCAAACCATTTCCAGACCATCTCAGATGTGCGCCCATTTGGGCGAGGAAGATTCGTGTGTAGGTCACCGGATCAGAACTGCGTGCAGGATCTTCTCCAATGCACCTCGTTTCCTGCTACCCCGGTGAGTGCTTTCATTCCGCCTCACCTTGCATGCACCAAGGGTCTTGTACGTGGAGTCGACTCCAAGCTGAGTCCAGCTGAGACCCTAGACAGGCTCTCTGGAGCAGGCGTCATTTTTATTTACCGGTGTAATCGCCTAGTCGACCAAGAGAAAGTACCAACCGAATCTGTCATCGCGACATTTGTGGGCACAAAATGCCCGTAAGAAATAAAATTATGGTCATTGATCTTTCGAGTAGAGCCCCTCGCTTCTCGTCCGATTCAGTGCAAAACTGCTGGAGATTCGGTCACAGTGCGGGAGGATGTAAATCTAACGTTCGTTGTAGCACCTGCGGAGAGAGCCATCCTTCAAGCAAGTCTACTGCAACAGCGGAAAAGTGTTGTCTCTGTGGGGGGAGTCACTGCGCCGACAACTCTGACTGTTCCGTTCATTCCTAGGAGGTTCAAATCCTAGAAGCTATTGACCGCCGCCGCTGTTCTCGAAGGGAAGCCATTGACAAAGTTAGAGACAGGGCTTTTGGATACTCTGGCATTACAGCGCGCTACACTTCCAGTAGGGATTCAAACATATCGCAGGCTATTGAAACTGCTGTAGAAGAGACAGTGAGTAAGGGAATAGATAAACTCATATCTAACCTTTCCGACTGTTTGGTGCAAATTCTTTCAAGTCAGATTGGGCAAACAGTACAGACTGGTACAGAGCCTGCAGTATCGGACATTACCAGTGATGCCACTCAGCTACGCAATGTGGTGTAGGACGAACTTTCTGCATCTGCAGGCAAGGCTAAGCAGTCAGGAACCCAGATGCACTTGGACCGACATACGGCTGAGCCAAGCACAAGTACTGCTACAGATATGGAACTCGATATACGAAAAACTAAACGTACCAGATCCCCTATCTTCACCGATCTCCAGTCCAAATCGAAACGTAATGAATCAGCTATTTTGCGTGAATATGCTAACAAGGGCGCGACATTCGCCTCTGCGGTGCGCTCAACACCATAGGTCAGTTGAGGGTACTACAGTGGAACTGCCGTTCTATATTCGCAGCCTCAACAGACTTACATTACTTTTGCAATAGTTTTAATCTTGATATTATAATTCTCTGAGAAACTTGGCTCACACCAGATAAAAATTTCCATCTTCCAGGTTTTCGTTCTTCTCGATTAGATTGCCCATCACGTGGTGGTGGTTATTGATCCTTGAATCAAGTAAATAATGCCATAGGGCGAAAATTTCTTTCAAAACGTTGAACTCTGGTTGTGAAATCTTAGCATTAGACTTGTATCTCCCCGGATACCACTCTTTTTTTATTTATAAATTGTTACTCTCCTCCGGTGTGCAAAGAACGCGTTATCTTGACAGTGTTTCGGTAGCATGTAGAAAAGAAATTGGACTCACAGGAGACTTTAATTCACATCATTTGTCTTGGGGTATAAGGACAGATTCTTGTGGTAGGCGGCTGTGGGAATGGACTATTGACCACAACTTCTCGTGTCTGAATAAAGGTCATGTAACATTTGTCCGAGGTCAGACTCGCTCAGTATTGGATTTAACGTTTTGCTCCAATGCAATCAAAGTTTTTTCATGGGCTATTTTGGATTCGGCAACTAGCAGCGACCATCTCCGTTTAGTTTTTGACATTACTTCCCAACAATAACTTTAGATGAACCAAAACGCACATATATCAACCATAGCAAATTTCAAGCCTGCCTCTGTTCCTCCATTTCCAAACTTGGAAATGCCAGTACTGAGGAGATTGCATCTACGATTGATTCAATGCTGGAGGGATCTAGAAAAAAATCCGAATTTTCCATTCCATCGAATAAACGATCGTCCTCTCGTTAGTGGAACGATGAGTGTACGCGCGATTATAGAAGACGAAAAGCCGCTTAGAAAAAACTTCTTCATAATCACAGCCCAACAAACTGGAAGGACTATCATTTCCTTGCTGGCGTATTTAAGCATACAGTGAACCGCGCGAAAGAAGAATACGACAGTAGACGTTTTGATTATCTTTCTAAACCAAAAAATAAGCGTGCTTTGTTCGCTTATCTTCGGACAAGAAAGGTACTGCAAGCACCTTTAACATTGCAGTCATGTGTCTTGACGCCGCAAGAAATAAACACCTCTCTAGAAGACATAGCGCAAGGTTTAGAACGCCGCTTCAGTGCTAATTTTTGGGATATTCAGTCCATTCAGGTAAACTTACATGAATTTCCAGAAGTTTCTTTAGCTGAATTGAGTCAGACAGTTTGATGCTTACCGAGGACGGCTCCTGCACCAGATGGAATTACGAACTCTATGTTGAAATGTTTACTCCAGGAATCGCCTAATCTTTTGCTAGATCTAGTGAGTTATTCGTTAGGAAACGCATGAATACCTTCAGAATGGAAACTTGCTAAAATTGTATTGTTGCTGAAAAATGAAAATGAAGCACACATGTTGGATAACATAAGGCCGATCACACTGACATCAAACTTAGTGAAATTGGTTGAAAGAATGATCAATATACGAAATAATGAACTTATTACCATGAGGTCAATTCTAAGCCCCTGTCAAATTGGGTTCAGGGCTGGTTGTTCAACTTGGAATGCCCACGTTAATTTAAAAAGTCATCTTCAATTAGCTCGGCTACATAAGAAATATGCAGCTTTAGTTACCTTAGACATCGCTAAAGCATATGATGCCGTGTAGCACTGTATTTTGATAGATCGATTAGAATACCTTGATTTTCCATCATACATCGTAGCGTGGGTTCACAATTTTTTTGCAGACAGGAAATTTTATTGTTTCAAAGATGGATTTTAATCATCTACTCTTACCAAAACGAAGAGAGTACTGCAAGGATCATTGCTTTTCCCGGTGCTATATAATTTACTAATGAGCACCATTCCACGTAAACAAAATATAATAACTTATGTTTATGCAGACGATATCGCATTTTTTGCAATGGCAGATAACATTCAGACCTTATATGAACGGCTGCAGACTTACATTAATATATTGGAGAGCTGGCTTGATGGCAACTGCTTTCTACTTAATCCGAGTAAATGTGCCCTCCTTGTTTTCCCGCTGCAATATCCTGTGAACATCTCTCTGTCTTACCATCATGAGGATATACCACAGGTGGAATCTGTTAAATACCTTGGAGTAATTTGTCACAAATCACTTAACTGCCGACCTCATATCGAATATATCGCCGGAAAAGGTGTGCGGGCCATTAGCATATTACGTAGGCTAAGCAACTACCGCATAGGTATGAGAAGAGCCACATTGGTAATGAAATATCGCGTGTACGTTCGTCCCATTTTGGAATTTGGTTGTGTAATTTTCTCTGGAGTTCCAGCTTACAAGTTGCGGCCTCTAATTTTTCTCGAAAGAGAAGCTTTGCGCTTATGCCTTGGCCTTCCCAAAAAAGTTGCTAACAATGTGTTGTATCTCGAATCGAGGGTCCCTCCGCTTTCTTGCAGAATTCGCCTTCTCGCGGTTCAGACATTCTTAAGAATTTATGAGTCACCATTACGACATTCAGAAACAGCCTTTATTTCCTCCCCGGAATCATTTTTTGGTGCTAGATGGCCGCTATTTCACAACCCACAAATTATATTTGTGCAAAATTTACTGGAGCCTCTAAACGTACAATCATGCCGAGTCGTGATAATTCAGCCTCAGTGGAAATTAAATTTGACGACATTTTTCCTAATAATGCCAAATTACTTCCCCATAATATTTTCAATGGTTTACTACAAGATCACCTGCGCAATATTACAACGAACGTTATTATTGCTACAGACGCATCGCAATATGACGAAAAGTCAGGGGTTGGTATGTTCAGCCCGATTTTAGATTGGATTTATTCCCTTCGACTACCCGATCATACCCGTTTGTGTGGCTCAATTTCTGGCAATGGTGCTCGCCTTACGCATGTTAGATACAGCAATCACATCAGCTGTCATAATAACATATTCCATATCTCTCTGTGCGGCACTTTCTGTTGATGCTCTAATCAAATAACAAAGGCGTTCCGTGCACTAGTACCTACGCATTTGAGAAAAGTACGATTAGTTTGGGTGCCTGGACACAAAGGTTTATTTCTAAATGAAATAGCCGATGCCTTAGCTAAGTCGTCACTCAGCAAACCAATTCTACCGCTCTGTCCATCATCCGCTTATGTGACTGCTGCTCGATTCCACAGACGTACGCTCATGGAAGTCTTTAAAGGTTCAACACTAACAAACTCTACAGAATATCGCCATTTATTATATCCCTGGCAAAGAGACTTTCGCCGCACTTGTAAACAAGAAGTAGCTATCACAAGGCTCCGTTGCTGGGTACAAAATCTAAGTTTCTATAAATACAGGTCTGCTCAGGCACCCTCGCCACTGTGCGCGTTCTGTGATGAACTGGAAACAATAGATTATTTCTTTTTTACCTGCAGGCGGTTTAACACATTACAAAAGTCCCGTTTAGAAATACCTTTACATGGTTTTGGTATGGACTTATCTGTGCCTGTCATTTTGTCTTTTGTAGCTTCCATTTCTGGCTTCTCTAATGCGACAGTATGCGCGGCCGTCAGGGACTACATTGATGAAGCTAATAGGTTGACTAATTAACCAGTTCCATTATCCTAACAAGTCCACATAATTATATACATATAAAATCAGAAGTTTGCTCTGTTCTAAGAATAAATTCATTAATGTATATATTTGTATGCATTACATTAGGCACCACACTTTCCTAGGCTATCGGTAATCTTTCTGTTATACCTCCATCATTCCAAATCTGAACAGTAATTTTTAAAACCACTCGATTCTTGGCCAATCCCCCGAGGTGCCTATGCGCCACTATCAAAAGGTGAACAACAGAAACAACAGGTCACACTGTGTGGCAATGCCATTTCGATCAGTTGCGCTGTCCCGCCTTCGGCCTTGATTAGAGGCATATGACGTCGTATTGCGCGCCAGAGTACAGAACCTTTCTGAACCACTCTTTTTTTTTGTTTCAGCAGAGGTTAACGTTATGTCTCTCAATTGATTAGGTCACTTTCACCTAAGCATGCATACGACCACGCCTAACGTTTCCCGCATGGCTCCCCATAATCAATTAGGTGATAGTAGGCCACAGAATCGGCATAAAAAAGGTGCTTCTGACCGGGCACACCGTCATTTGTTCCGAAACACAGCGACATGGGGAGAAACAAGCTTGCCTGTAGTATGATAATGTAGCATCATTCAGTCATCGTCTGCGCACACAGTGTCGTTTGCCGAAATTTCTTTCTTTCAGCTGCGAGAACCACACCGATATTGAGAGAATGTGCGGAACGAGCGTCCGACCAATGCCGCCCAATCAATGCGCGCTCTTCGCTCAGGTGCGCGTGCCCATCGACTGCTGGCGACGACACCAGCGTGTAGGGATTTTCCCGCTTCTCGCGAAACACGCAACACCGAAGCGTTGACCGTGCCTGCGCTACGGGTGCATGTTTCGAGCACCTGGCGGTCGTAACACGCATGTTTTGAGCGCGGCCTTTCTCCGCGTCGATACCGTCGATTGTGCAGGCCCGTTTCGCGGGAACGACTATGGTGTGACGCAATGCGGATAACTGGAACGCGCCACTTAATTACGGCAGTGGGACGTGCGGGTGTGACAGTGTCCATGGCAGGCCCCGCCGCGGTGGTCTAGTGGCTAAGATACTCGGCTGCTGACCCGCAGGGTGCGGGTTCGAATCCCGGCCTCGGTGGCTGCATTTCCGATGGAGGCGGAAATGTTGTAGGCCCGTGTGCTCAGATTTGGGTGCACGTTAAAGAACCCCAGGTGGTCAAAATTTCCGGAGCCCTCCACTACAGCGTCTCTCATAATCATATAGTGGTTTTGGGACGTTAAACCCCACATATCAATCAATCAATCAAGTGTCCATGGCGGATATCCGTCTAGCGCGCCCTGATAGAGACTTTGCGTAGGAAGGGGGAGAGAAGTCATTGCTCCACACCACACATGGAAATCACAACAAACACACAGGCATCTCACGGTTGTCATAAGGTTAACTATATTTGAAGGCCGTTAAATTCGACAATTCAATTAAGAGAGAGATCATGCACCCAAGTGCCGCCGGTAGCGTTAACCATGTATATATGTGTAGTATTTGGTGAACAATTGTCTTTGAAAGGGCAGATGACTACAAATGCGCTGAACAAGAAATACGCTATCAGTATACTGTTAACTTCTCCCACAAAAGCCACTCTTGTGGATAAGTTCAAAATGGCCGAAAAAAACCTGTGTTCGTAGGAATGAGAGTTCGCTCTGCCAAACTCCTGAGGTTAACCTACACCCAGAGAAATTGTAAATAAACAAACGATAGAAACAAGAGACATGAATTCCCAAGACTTCATGACTTATGCCCGACAGTAGCAAGTTCTAATGTGCGACATAGCACGAGCTAAGTTGGCCAGCTAATCAGAAAATATCTACGACGTATTGTATAGTGGGTGCCTCGGTCAGATATATCTGGACCTATCCTGGGACTCAGCGTAAGTAATCAGCTAACACTCGCAACATAAAGTTTTAAGTGCATGAGTAACATATGCACACTCGTTAGACGTAAATTCTTCAGGCTGTGCAAACATATAATGGCTGTTTTCACACGTATACAAATAAACATCATAAAAAAACTTAGCAGATTCCATGTACCAAGAAAATCAAGGTTATGCGAAGCTTGTGGATAAAAGGTAACTGAACTGTATTTTTTTCTTTTTTTATTGAGTGAAATGTTATTAAAGTATGCTGAAGCATTCGTAGAAGTGTATTACGCGCAGACATAGGCTGAAAAGTGACGAATGTTTCACATAACCAGTTCTATACAGTTCTGTAACGATGCGCACAGCAACGATAACCTAATATAGTACTTGTGCTTTCGATTATGGTAGCCCAGGCTGGTGCTTCGTACGCAATGTCAGTGAATGGTGCTCTGGTATTGAATTAACGTTAACCCGACGTCACGCCTTCCGCCATATTGACACGTGTATAATATTATTAAAATAAATTGCCAGGACTACAACCACAAGGGACATTTCACTAATATTACTCCTGAATATGGTCTTTTTTTCAAAGCAGTTGCGCGACGTGGCATGGCTCTGTGGCAGAATACTTTGGTTGCCACGCAGAATGCTTGATTTCAATTACTGCTGGGACCCTGTTATTTGCTCTTCGCATTCGTCAGTTCTACGCTGCCGATGTCAGTTTTTCTTATAGTTTCCACATTTAAATTACTACTGTCTGTTTTTGCCTTTCTAGGGTAGATATAAACTCTGAACAACCTGTGGCTCTTGCACACATACCGCGGCCCGTGGTTTACTGGTATGTGCCATGTGTTTGTGGAGGAAAGCGCTTGACGAAGTACACAATAGGATGTTTCAATTATTCATAACTAGCCAGACATATTCGTAAAATCGTATTAACCTCCCATAAAAATTCTGTACCCCAATTTACAAAGTTGATATTCTTCAGGCCACAGTGTTTTGTTTGCGATGATTTAACAATTCGATTTGATTAGCTTAATTGTTTGTATCCAGCTAATGATTTGTACATGTGCTGCGCAATTGAATTACCGCGTTGCGACGTGAACGGAGAAGAAAACTAGGGGAAAACATTTACGAATCCGCCTGTTAGGTTGTCCGGCAGCAGCGACGGGCCTGTTTTTTGTGCTTATGGAGCAAAAGTGTAACGAGTTCTTCGGCAAGTTACGAGCGCTGTTGACAGAGGAGCACGGCACACAGTATCAATGTGCTTGATGCACTGTGTTTTGAAAGTTTATACTATTTAGCTTAGTGCTTTATCCTGTGCACACGTTGTTCATGCAGCAGGTCGATCGAAGAAACAAGTATGACGTGCATACTTAGCGTATGTCAGAAATCACCTGATTATTTATTTGGCTTGTATTATTGGTATGAAAAGATAATTTGGGGCATACAGTGAACTTATATATAGTTAACCAATGCACCGTACATATAGATAACAAAGAATGACAACTGGTACTATGCAAAGTAGACCACTTTCATAGTCCCAGCTTATTGCAAACATAATCATAGTCTAAGAAAAGGGACAATATGTGTTACAGAATAATGGTATTCATCACAGAACCACAATATGAGATTTTAAGTGGTCATTGCAACACTTGTCGCACATTGCAGCCAACCTTTCAGACACCACTGTGTCAAGGCTGTAATTCACTAAGCACAAAACACAAAACATTTGCATGATTTTCGGACAACCATTAGGAATTTACGGCTTCTCCTGATGACTGCCGAGTTAAAAGAGCTGGAGAAATGGTCCAATGCCTACCACGTACCGGTAGAACATACTTTTTTGAAAGAACATACAAGAAACATCCCTGGTTTGCTGAGATTGATGCAGCGTCTTAACGACATAGGTTACGTACTCCCCACAACTTTGTTGTTGTGTTTACTGCTGCTACTGATAAATTGATTATTGACATGCTAATGGATTTATGCTGAACGCCTCACAAGGAGTGCAATCTCTCTGCTATGTAGATGAGTCTAAAGTGAAACGTCATACTTAAGAGTATTAGCATTAATACTTACAGATACTTGCGCCGTTAGGAAGAAGCCAATTGAAACCGAGCTGTTTGACTTCTTAGGATTGAACTGTGTTTTGAAATGGTAAAAACGAAAGTTGGCTTTTCCTATTTTGACAAGTGCTGCATCTAGCTGCCCGTCTGATTCGAACAGGTAATGCATTAGTTGTGTTCCCTGCATATTCTTGCATAATGGCGTCTACAATAAGTTACGTCATTTTGTCTAGCTGCATCATCTAGACCTTGCGAATAGAGTGTGGGGCCTGCGTTGTGCTACCGTGGCTGTTGTTGTGCCTGGAGTTCCTAAGCTTTTGCTGCCACCCACACCACAGCGACCTAGGGCATCATCATTGTTTTTCTCTAAACTTATCTTTCTATAAGTTCATTGACTTGTAATTCAGCTTTTCAGTACGACAAGTGAGGAGCATAATTTTGTTCAACAATTAACTTTTCGCAGTAGTGTGTTGGTGTGTTGACACGGTACTTTTACATGAGCCCATCACCCTTCTGAAATGATGCACGCAACACATATCACTTGCCATCATTTTCTAAGACAAGCCTGGCATCATGTATATTTGCGTTATAGCAATAGTTACCAATGTCATCCAGTGTTTCATTCAACTAGATGTGTCTTGTAATGTCTGCAAAGTAAGAAATGCGAGTAATGCTTTGACAACTTGACACTGTGGTTTCAATATGTGCACTTCTTTACTGAAAGAAAGGGCTTCAGCATAAGTGAAATACTTTTTTATAACAAAGTACCAGCTTGAAAAAAAACTGTGTACTTATTCTTTCAGATTACTATAGCATTTAAAATTGAGCAAAATGTACTTGAAATATCAGACGATGTGTTTCAGCGTCGGTTGTCCCGTTCCAGAGGAAAGGTGTATTGGATGTGAGACGGAAGGTCACTGGGCGTAGTGGGTGTGCGTTGCCCAAACAGGAGGCGAAAAGATGGCGACCAAGCATGGGGAAGCTAATGAGAATAATCGTTGGTGATTGCAGGATGGCAGCAGCAACAAAACTGATACTGCTGTAAAGTGGATCGAGTGCTTGACTGTTTCTGCGGAACACACGGGCATGATTGAAGTTGCGAGGTCGTATTTCGACGGTGACAGAATTCAAGAGGCCTACGTAGCATTTAGATGCACATTAAGGAACCTGAGGTGTTTTCAAAGACGCGAAGTGTGCCTCATAATCACGTCGTTGATTCAGCTAAAAAAACACCCAGGCAATAAGTATAACTAAAAAAAAACTGAAGCGGTTTCTTCTCAGTGAGTGGGCTACGCTGTTGCTGCTTCACAAGTATTTCCTAACTTTCTGGAAACACCATGGCAACTGACAAGCTGTCACACTATTAAATTTGTGGACATGTTTCCCATTGCTGTTGTCAAGAATTGTTGCGAGACCACACGAGGAGAAAGCATAGCAGAAGAATCGGTTTATTCATTTTAGATGGACATTAAAGAATCACAGATAGTCAAGCTTTCGCAACGCAGCACAAATAGTTTAACAATGCTGTGTCTGGTGCAGGCCGTGCAGTCACCTGCACACCCTTTTTAAGTACTGCAGGTGTTGCTGCCTTGTCGTGCCAAACAAGCTGATAACACCATTGTGGACAGCTTTCCCATGCAGGTAAACTAAGTGTTGCTCACCTTCCCCGTCTAAATAGAGGTTGGGTGACATCATCGATACAGCTTCCGTGCCCGCGGTTTTCATTATCACTGTCATAGCTGAAATTGTCAACACCTATGTCACCTTCAACAGAAATGTAGTGTGAAATACTGCACATGCAGAAACAATGATGTAACAACGTTCTGGTGAGTAGTGGAGGGTAGGGTACTGATGAAAGCCGCAAAAGTGGCTCTTTAGTAGCCCTGTCGAACGCTTGACTACGGAAGGCATTTAGGCAGCGTACTTGCCTTTTGCACTATATCTTTGTGAAGATGACCTTTCACCGGGACCATAAGGCAAGGCTCGAGGGAGTAACCAACGTCAGTTTCAGAAATTTATTTTGTTGTAAATACTGCTAAAATGACCAGGATCACTGACGGCTCGTTGACTATAGAATAAACATAATAGAATGTGCGATACCTGCCTAGCCTGACATTGACCAGTATTATGCTAAACATGACTACTATAATCAGGTTGGCGTGACGACAATACTGCAGCAGCAAAGCCGCATCTGAGAGATCGTGGACCGGTAACATACGGCATCAGTGCCCTGGAATTTCATCAATGCCACGAGGAAAGCTTTTGATATACAATAAACTTGCATCACACGTAAAACAAGGAGAATGGATTTACCTGTCACCAATCGGGTTTTCTGACCCACGCAGAAGGAAGTAATGGGGTCCGAGCCCGGTCGCTGTGGGTCCACGGCGAGGATCCGCATGTCGATGTCGCATATCTGGAAAAACCAAGATCCCTATGAGTTACGTTTCACTGCGAAAAAAATAAAAACCTGCATCAGAAAGTGGGAACACCGCTACTTACGAACATGACGATGAGGAAGAAATAACCTTTTTTGGCTCAGAAGGCCGCCTTGTGCTCGCTCCTCACTGCGACGAAGCTGCTGTTAAAGCATTCAATCACGCCGGGTTGAGGTCCAAACCGAAGGAATTCCTCAGTCCTCGGGAAGCGAACCCACTTGTTGCGGGTGCCGGCGTTGACGATCGCTTGAGCCCATCGTAGCACACAATTGCTGACCGCGGGCAGCGTCACTGCTACGATCTCCTCGCCTGTAAGGACCCGGTGGCGCAACAACGCAGGGCGCAGAATACCTGGCGCTCCACCGATAGTGCAGTTAGCCGTGAGTTCATCGGCATCTTCGTTGCACAATCACAACACCATTTCTGCCGTCTGGCGAAAGTGTCGCTGAAACGCATCGTCTGGTATGTCAAACGCGTTTCCAACCACCTATTTCTGACGTCGGGGCTTCTTGTAAGCCGCCTTCAAAAAGGAAAACGCCCCAGCTATGGTTCCAGTTCACTATAGCCACGGCGAAGGTCGCTGGCTCAGCCGGCACCGCCATTTTTCCTATTCCGTTTGTGACAGGGCCACTCGCCGGCTATTCCGCCTTTCAGTGGAGCCTATTCTGTTTATTTTTTAATAATTAGCGCAAATACGAAAATATGGACTCTTTTGACGGCACCACAGTTGGGGCTTCTGACTCGTAACTTGACTAACCGGCTGAAAAATCAATCACGCAGCGCTAATGATGGCCAAAATGCAATACGGAACACGCAAGGACAGTTCGTTATGCAGCCCCAGCTACGTTGACGACACTGTTGTCTAAACTTCAGCTTTTTTTTCTGTTACGGCACCGATGCCACTTTTGTACAAAGGAAGCTGAAGAATTGTCGTTTGGCGTATTGATGCGGAAACGAATAACGCCAGTTAAGGAGGCAATTACGAGAGCACCCAGACGTAGGCGAATACATAGATAGATAGATAGATAGATAGATAGATAGATAGATAGATAGATAGATAGATAGATAGATAGATAGATAGATAGATAGATAGATAGATAGATAGATAGATAGATAGATAGATAGATAGATAGATAGATAGATAGATAGATAGATAGATAGATAGATAGATAGATAGATAGATAGATAGATAGATAGATAGATAGATAGATAGATAGATAGATAGATAGATAGATAGATAGATAGATAGATAGATAGATAGATAGATATTGCAATAACATGCCGAGTCGCTTTGTATACGCCATAAAAAAGAGAGACAGAACTTGAAGGCTCGTTTTCTTTGTTAGACGCATTACTATTGAAAACTTAATGTCGATAATTCCAAGGAAAGTATACGGAATGGTATTACAAGTAATTGCAATGTAAAAGTGAAGAAAGAAAACTGGATTAATAGATAACTTGCCACCAGCAGCACCCAAACCTAAGACCTTCGAGTAACGCGTCCGATGCTCTACCAACTAAGTACTACAGCGGCTAACCCCCCCCCCCCCCCCGACCATTTTACGAGGTATGTAAGTGCATTGAAACGTGACATTGTCAGTCGGATCCTGTTGATGGCAAGTCATCCTTTCGTCCACTTTTCTTTCTTCACTTCAACATTACAATTACTTCTGATAAGAACTCTTATACTTTCCCTGACATTATTGTCTATTAGTTTTCATTATCATTATACATGGTACAGTCAGTGAGCCGATGGTACTTGAAGGAAGTCGTAGGGATGCGGGGGGGAGGGGGGCTTATACTAGACAAATCTAATATTGCTTTGTTTCCTTGAAGTCGTACTTCAACTGACTTCATGCTGCTCACAGCGGAAGCTTTTGTAGGAGAACGATGTACTCGTAAAGGTTGTCCCACTTTGCGCGGAAGCCCCGCTAATGTGACCAAAGCCCATCTTTGCTTTTTTAGCCACCACAGCACTGATTAGTGCGTACAATTACAGCTAAAGTCGCGTTGTTGCACATCCATACAATCACAACAAGTTTATAACTGGGCGGACATGAACAGATTTTGGACATTTAACTGTCTCGAACGGGATAGTGTGGGACTTTGGGCACTATAGAGAAAGTCGGAGGTGTCTCGTGAAACACGGCATGATTCTGAAACCAGCTTGGAGACCAGTTTGAGCTTCACAGCATCAATTCAAAGCCCTAGTGCATTGCGTGTGCTGCAAATTTAGAGGAGCCAAATCTGCAAAAACAACACAGAAATATTTTTACGAAGTGCGGGCGTATTCGTGTGCCTAAATAAAAGGGCCAGATGATTATCTTTCTACCATTTCGAATAAACCAAAAGGTTTAGAAACCAACGGTGGGGTATAGGAGAGGGCGCAAAAAACAGCTTCAATTGAACTTTTGTGAAACTGTCTGGCACGACCGTAAGTTCATGCGCAGTAAAGATGTTTTTATATTGTGCAGACAGCTGCTTCTTTATTTACAACACTGGAGCTTTGCGAATACAAAATTAAATAAAATAATAACTGGCAAGACTTCAAAGGGTTGAGTATAGAACGTGAAACAAGTCATATAATTGTTCCGCTATGCTTTCGCTGATTGACTTTCCTCTAGCACTTAAAAGCACCGTTAGTTTCTCGCAGTCTTTCTAGTATTGGAGCTGGGAGAACTTGCCGAAGAACAATGCTTCGAAATGCTGCAGCTATAATTGCATCATGCAACTGCAAGCAGAACTATATATGCCAAGATGTGATACACCTGCTCGCGTTCATCAGAACGCTGCCTTGACACGTCGCGATGTGAAGTGCAACTAAACAGATGCTTCAAGTGTTGCTTTTTGAGTGATACGTGCTCTGAAATCTGTCTGGTGAATAAAGCAGGACAATTAGAAGCAGTGGCGCAGCGTACTTTGACGGTCCTCACGAAATAAGGAGACTCTCAACAGCTTTCGAGGCTAGCGGGCTCCTGCAGTTGCAGAAATTATTCTTTCTTACGGTAGCAACCTATACACTTTCATACTCTAAAGATCCTTAAGTACTGTGGTGTAAGTACGTTATTCACCATGAGGCACTGAACGTGATGATTATCCATGCTCGCGTTTTCACGGACGTTACTCGGGCATTGCAGCATGCCAGCTGCATCCCCATCGATTTTTCAGGTGTATATAGAAAACGTGAAAGGCACGGCTTTCAAGAAGCCGTTAAGAAGCAGCAGCGTATACGTGCCTGTAGACCTTTTAGTAACCATGGTTACCTCTGCTGCGCTTCGCGTCCAAGTTCGTAAGAAATGGCTCTCCCTCTCTCTCTATTTTCCTATCGATGTTTCAATCAGCTGCTTTCGCAAGCCATCTCTCAATAATCGATGAGTTCCTGCACGCGCGTAGGTTATAATATTTTTCTGTAGCTTTATGTGTGACGGAGCGTATGTCGGCAGACCTGTCTTTATTATATTACGTAGCACAACTTTGGCTATACTTCACTGGGTGCACAATATTTTTACGTTGTCGATGAGCTTTTTCCCAGCATTTAACTGGAGTCATTAGGTTTTCGTTAATTTTGTAAAGGAGATACCGAGTGACTTCATGAGATGATGCTGAACTTGTAAAAATTGTCATAACACTTCCATAAGCGCCAATATTGCGTGGTCGTCTGTGGTGTTTCGGACCGGCTTGTTGTCCACTGCTTTCAACCTCCTGTAGCAGAATTCTTATACTCAGTATTTTGAGCATGTGCAGCAGAATGTTGCACAGCGAAAGCTGTTACGAGATCACCACTCGGGTCGCGCGCAGTTGTCCGTTGCCGCTGCTGCCGCCACCGCTGTTCATAACCACATCAACTGATATTTGAAAAAAAGTATTCAGCACCATTGATACACTGGGGCTGGAACCAGTGTTCCCTGTGTGCTAGCCCAGTATTCTACCACTGAGCCATGCCAGTGCTTGGGACTTGTTGGCAAACTTGCCTTAGGCAGGCTTGATGTCGGGAAAACAATCACGTTAATACTACTTAAAAAGCGTTTTAAAACAGTAAAATGCCAACCACTCGTCGCATAATGCCAATAGCGTAACGAGTGGGCCGTCCAATGGTCAAACACATTACAAAAGCTTGTTCTTGTGGTGCATACCCACTTCAGCTTTGATTCCTCATAGACTTTGTAGTGGACGCTGAGTGCTATGTTGACCCTCTAATGAATGGCGCTAGGGATATGCGTGCACCACCTCACGTGAGGTATATAGCAGGGGGGCAGTGGCGAATAAAAGGGGCTTCCTGTTGTTGCTACGAGCCGTGCTCGTGTCTTACTCGACCTCTCTGAACAGTCGTCAGGCACTGCGGGAACAATTGGCACAAAATTTCTTGCTAGTGTTTAGCGGATACCACGCTTCTCAAAAGAATGACAAAAAATAACATAGCGAATGGCGGCTTATTACCTGAAAAATTAATAATAATGCCCTAGTGGGTGTCAAGCAAGTGTGATTCCAGTAGTTACCTATAGAATGTATAGAAGAGGCACTGAAAGGTCGCTCTTCTAGCTTTCGCTGTGACTTTGCTGCGCCTTTCACGCAGGCCTGGCGTTTTTCTAGCTACTTCTTAGTGCACCCAAAATTTTCACTTTCTTTTTTTTTCCTTCCTGACTTACGAAAATGTACGCAATGAGGGGTCATCGTTTAAATTTCACAAAAAAGTTGTGAGTCGGCTTAGTAAATATGACGGTTTGTCAGTGACAATATAAACCTTAACCCGCTTGACTCTACCACGATGTGCAATTCTTGCGAAATGTGCAGAAGCATCACACCATTTTAATTTGCTAGCAAACTCTCAAGCTCTACAGAACTGGCGCCAAAAAATCGCACCACTCACATTAAGGTTTCAGTCACGCGACCCTGTTCTTGATCAATGAAGTGCTGAAGGGTAAGTAATTCTCTTCACATATAAATTCTGTTATCACAAGTCCAGAATCACAATTATGTAGTGGTAAAGAAGTTTGGTTTGAAATGAATTGATATATACCCCGTGTACGTATCCGGCGTACGTTCGTTTACGCGGAAACTTTAGCGCACAAAAAAAGAAAGAAAAAACACAGACACGCAAGTGCTGCACGCACTGCAAGTTTACAACGTTTCATCAGCGACTAGCCTATTCTTACATTCCTTCAAGTTGCACCGGTTTCCTTGACCTTTCTGGCTGCACAGCGAGCGCGAGCGACAGAGACGATCCCGGTGCCTGGTGCGCATGCGCGGACAGGAGACGCAGCTCTGGAGCCCTGGCCAGAGCTTCGCCTCCGAACCGCGCAAGTTCACCTTCGACCACTGCTTCTGGTCGTTCGACGGCTTCTTGCAGCTGGACGACGGCTACTGCACCCCCGATCCTGAGCACGAGCACGGAGCCCTCTACGCCGACCAGGTACGCTGCTCTGCAAAAAAGAGCCCAAATCATGGCTGGCCTATGCGAATGCACTCTTTAGATGACGATTCGTAAATATAAATGATGAACAAAAGAGTACAAGGTCTGACTTGAAATAACAACTGATTAATTGAGCCTTGAAGCTATTAATCGTATTCACTCAGTAAATTACGGCTGGCTACTTAGCGCTCATTGTTGATCGTCTCTTTCATGTTATTATTCATCTCTTTCATATCACGGCGAATGTGGCGTACGCCGTATACTATGTCCTCGTTCCTCAGTTGATACGTGATTTTCCCCGCAGGAACGCGTGTACAAAGACCTAGGCCGAGAAGTTGTGCGGAGTGCGTGGCAAGGATACAACGCCGCGCTTTTAGCATACGGCCAGTCTGGCTCTGGCAAGTCGTACTCCATGGTGGGCTACGGTGCAAACACAGGTTTGTAAAACCTCCACGAACATGCTATTGTGTATATTTTGATATGCAAGACATCTGACAACTTATAGCATATGCCTGGAACTTTTTTACTTCACGGCCCATGCTGTGTTGGGATCGTTGATTTTTCACTATGACACAGTGCTACACACAGTGCTCATTAATTTCAGAGCGCAGCTCCGAGGTGCTCGCGACCACCTTGAGCGGCGTCGCTGTTGCTGTTGCCCTCGGTGGCGTAGCCGATGGACATGAAAAAATATAATAAGATACCCAGGACTCAATGACATTTCAGCTGAAGCGTTTTGGTTGGCAGTAGAGTATTCCACCATAGAGTCACGCTAGCTCTTGAGAAGGAAATAAAAATATGCAATATAGGGTGGCAAATTAGTAAAATAGCGACTACTAACTACTCAATCTTGATTGCACACTGAGTGAGTGCTTTAATCTTTCCCACCCACTGCAAAAGTTGTGAGCCTTAATGGTTGATTGTCATCAGCCACATGCAGCATGAATGAAGTGTCCATAACACATTCCAGACGTGCAGCAAATATTTCGTTAATCCACATAAAAACGAATATTGGCCTTGTGAGTACTGTCCTAGTTCACAAAAAGTTATAATTTATGGTGTAGTTCATTTCTAGCACTAACACGAACAGTGAAACACAGTTGACCTTGCGCCAATACGATGCAGCGCTCAGAATTCACATTAGGTAGCGTCGTAGTCGTCAGTGATGTTTTCATCTTCGCCTTTACTGGGATTCCTTGTTTCAGGGCCCGCTTATCTCCTGCTACTCCCAATGCATGCTAAATGAGCCACCAGTAGTTGAGCAGGTTCATGTGAACAAACCGGAGAAGTGAAAGGAATTTTTTAGTAATAGTCTATAAGCTGAACCTAACGTACGCTGATTGTATCCCATGCGACAGCCGACGGTGATGGTGGAGGCAGGTCCGCGGGATTTTTAGCCGTATCCAATATTCAAAAACTGAAATGTATTTTTTGTCTGTATGCGATGCAAGCAAAGTGCTGCATTTTTGTTACAACTTGCTCAATTCAATGTTCTTATTTGCTTTGTAACGAGGGCAGTGGGCATGGAGCTCGAGTAGAAAAAGAAGACTTGCTATGAAGTATAGGGCAAATTCACCTTATATTATCTGAACTGCACCGCAAGGTCTAATGAAACGCAACTTCTAGAAATCATGGACAGACGTCGTTGCTCGCGGCGAGAAGCAATAACAGTTGTGAAGGATAGAGCCTTTGGATATGCCGGAGTCGCGTCGAGGCACGAACAACTAAGTGAGACGAAGATTTTTAATCTTATTGAGGCTGCAGTAGAAAAGGCGATGTCGAAAGCGCTGGAACACATAGTTACGAGCGTGAGTGAGTGCATCTCTCAAGTGTTTTGCTCACAGATGACACAGCTGGCTTCTGCGATAGCAGTACCGATGGCCAAGTCGGCACCTTGTGCAGTGGAAGTTATACCGAATTTAGCCCCACAGCGACAATCCCGCGAGGAGAAAACCCCGATTTCGTCCGTACCTTCTACGTCGTCCCACGTGGAGGATCAGAATGAAATGGACGTATGCCAAGATTTCAGGCGTCAGAAGCGCACTGGATCTCCATTAAAATCTCCTTGCCCAAACACAAAACCCAAAAAGGGCAGCGAAAATGCCAGTGCACTTTTTAAGGAGAGTATTTTAGAAGCTGCCGTTGCTGAAGTGTTTCGCACGTCAACATAGATACCTTGAAAGTACTACAGTGGAATTGTAGGTCTTTGATTTCTGCTTCTACTGACTTACTTTGCTTAATTAATCAGTTATATCCGGATATAATCTTATTACAAGAAACCTGGCTTAACCCTGTTAAGAATTATCATTTAAACAATTTTAGAGCATTTCGGTTAGACCGTCCATCACTAGGAGGTGGTCTAATTATACTAGTCTCGAATAAATTTTGCCGCACAGCGAGCATAGCTTTTCAGCTTATGTCCACAGACTGTGAAATTTTGGCAATAGACCTCTGTCTGCCCGGGCACCACCCTTTTTCACTTATAAACGCATATTTTCCAACGGGTTTGCATAATACTCAACAATTAGATACTGCCTTAGCTAATTGCAAGAATGATTTCCTTCTGACTGGTGATTTCAACTCACATCATGTTTCATGGGGATTTCGAACAGACCATTCTGGTACTCTTCTGTGGGATTGGATGATTAATAAAAATCTTACCTGCCTAAATGATAGACAGCCTACTTTTATTCGCGGACGGACACGATCGGTATTAGATCTCACGTTTTGCAGCCCAAGTGTTTCAATAAAGTCTTGGAAAACAATTGATTTCTCTTCAAACAGTGACCATCTTCCTGTATACTTCGAAATCTCATGTGCTGTGAAATCTATTGAAAGGACAAAGAAAACATTGATCAATTACAAAAAATTTAAAGACTGCTTGCGTTCCAACATTAGGGCAGTGTCCAGTGGTCAAAATGAAGACCTCGGCAGAAATCTCTGTTCTGCTTTAAAAATCTCCAAGAACACTTCAGAAATTGTAATCGCTTCGTCGTCATCCAAAAGTGCCCAACCTAGTAGATGGTGGAATGATGAGTGCACACGAGATTATAGAAGAAGAAAAGCCGCATGGAAAAGACTTATATGTAATCAGAGTCCAAAAAATTGGAAGGATTATCAGTTCATTGCGGCAACATTTAAACGCACTGTATCGCGAGCGAAAGAGCAATATGACCAAGAACATTTCGAGTACCTGTCTAAATCAAATAACAAACGTGCTTTATTCAACTTCCTTCGTGGTAGGAAGAAGACCCCTATACCAGGAAACGTTCACTCAGTAGTTTACACCTCACAGGAACTACAGGAATCATTGAATCAGTTGGCTAAAGAATTAGAAAACAGGTTCTCAACGCATTTTCCTAATTCGGCTTACACAACAACCATCTATGACTACACAGAAATATCGACTTCCGAATTAAATCAGGCTATGGAAAGATTGCCAAATGCAGCACCAGGCCCCGATGGAATAACAAATAGATGCTAAAAATACTTCACAGGGAATATCCGAATGATCTGTTAGGTCTCGTCAATTATTCCCTTAGAAGAGCATGGATCCCTTCTGAATGGAAGATTGCGAAAATTATACCATTGCTTAAGAAACAGGGGGCAGGCTATAATTTATAATTTAGACAACATACGACCGATAGCCTTAACATCTACTGTAGTAAAGCTTATTGAAAGGTTACTTCATGGTCGTATAATTAGGTTTATTAACGAGAAACAACTGTTGAGTTCTTCCCAAATTGGCTTTAGATCTGGATATTCCATATGGCATGCACATGTAGATCTGGAAAGTCGTATTCATATTGCCCGTCACAAAAAGCACTTTGCGGCTTTAGTAACGTTAGACATATGTAAAGCATATGATAGTGTAGAGTATTCTATCTTGACTAATCAGTTATGGAGTCATGGACTTCCACCTTATATAGTAGCATGGGTGACGGAATTTTTAAGTAGAAGAGAAATCTATTGTTATCAAGGCGGTTTCTCTTCCTGTAAGCACAAGCAAACCAGAGGTGTACCTCAGGGGTCAGTACTTTCCCCGGTTTTATTCAACATATTGCTTAGTACCATCCCCGTTCATCCAGAAGTGAAAACCTATGTTTATGCCGATGACATTGCTTTCTTTGCTATGGCACATGACTTCCACTGTCTCTACACTATCTTGCAAACATATCTTAATAAAATAGAACATTGGTTGGATGGATTGATGTTGAACCTCAATACCGGTAAATGTGCTATTCTCGTTTTTCCAATCAAAGATCCCGTGCACATATCTATTAATTACAAGCTTCAAGATATCCCACAAGTGCAATCATTGAAATATCTTGGAGTTATGTATAATGAGCATCTAAATTGGCGCCCTCACATTGAATACATCGCGACAAAAGCAGTACGCGCGATGGGGGTATTGCGGAGGTTGAGCGATTGCAGATCAGGTATGAGAAGAAAGGCACTTTTGATTATATATAAAATGTATGTCCGACCTGTGTTGGAGTTTGGCTGCATTCTTTTTTCTGGTGCGCCAGCCTACAAACTTCGGCCGCTCGTTCTGTTGGAAAGAGAGGCTTTACGGCTCTGCTTAGGACTTCCAAAGTATACTGCAAATGCAGTGTTATACCTTGAAGCACGAATACCAACCTTATTATGTCGCTTTAACATTCTTACTGTGCAGACCTTTTTACGACTACATGAAGCACCGTTTAACCCTGAACAAATTATTTTTTATTTCCAATCCTGACCTATTCTTCTCCGTGCATTGGCCCAGATTTACCAAACCACAAATAGTATTTGTTCAATCGTTACTTGAGCCCCTAAATGTACACGTTCGTGATCTGATTCCTTTAACTGAGCAACAAAATTCTCCAGAAATTGTTTACCATGATATCTTCCCAACTCACGCAAAGCTATTACCTACAGGCATTTTAAATGGTTTATTGCAGGACCATTTAAGTACTCTGCCAACAAATGTCATTATAGCAACGGACGCATCTCAATCACATGAAAAATCAGGCGTTGGAATATATTGCCCCGTACTTGATTGGTCATTTTCACTTCGCTTACCGGACTTTCTTCCTGTCTTTCTGGCTGAATTCATGGCGATAATGTTAGCTTTGCGAAAGGTAAATATTTCCATTCCAGTTGTAGCAGTCATAACTGATTCATTATCAGTGTGCTCTTCTCTGTCCGCATCTGGTCTCTCACCTATAGTGAAACTTTTTAAATCGTTGATCCCCTGTCATCTCCGAAGTATTCATTTATTCTGGACACCAGGGCACAAAGGTTTGTTGTTAAACGAAATAGCTGATTCTCTTGCGAAGGCATCCCTTTCGACACCAATTATTCTTATTTTCCCTCATACAGTATACATTACGGTGGCGCGATTTCGCACACTTAAAATCAGGCAAAATTTATCTGACCCTGCACTGACGGCTTCTCCAGAGTACAAACACTTGTTATTTCCCTGGCGCAGTGAACTGACTAAATCAAGGATGATGGAAGTTGTCATCACGAAATTTCGTTGCCGCGTTACCTCCCTCAATTTTTACTTGCATAGATCAGGCATATTGAATTCCCCTATGTGCATTTACTGTAATCAAGAGGAAACGATCAGCCATTTTTTATTACATTGTCGCCGTTTCGATTTATTCAGGCAAAGCATACTAGCACCACCTCTTCAAAGACTGGGCTTGCAACTATCACAGCCTGATCTTCTTTCATTTGGAGCCTCTACACTGGGTTTCAGCCACAGGGATGTTTTATTCGCCGTTCAAAAATACATCACTGCGACTAAACGATTTTCTTGCTAAATTGCTGTCTCAAAATTTTTCTTATTTTTTTTCTGCAAACTTGATATTGGTATTTCAAATCAAAATTAAGTTACAAAAAAAAAATTGTAGGAATGACACAATGCTGAAAGTTTAGGGCAAATTCACCTTATAATCGGTCAATCCCCTCGTTTGGGTACGAGCCATTTGCACAGGGAAACCACAACAACAACATCTCAGGCTTTTGTTCAGTTAGCCCTTGCGCTAAATAAAGCTCTCGTTCGCCGAGTCAACTCCTGCTTGTTCAACAACCCGTTTCAAGTGGTGGAATTGCTGGGATACATTTGGTCCTCACCTTGGAACTTCGCAGCCGCACACTCCAACGACCTTCTACAATGACTGATCCGAGGCCGTCTCAGGCCGCTGCTCCAGATCTCGCGCCTGTGCCTGTCTTCTGCGCTGGCACTCTCCGGCAGCGCGACCCCCACATATTTGGTAGCACAGAGGACCAAGATGTGGACAACTGGATTGCCGAGTATGAACTGGTGAGCGCATACAATAAATGGAACGCAGCCGATAAGCTCAAAAATGTGAGTTTTTACCTGACCGACGCAGCGAAACTATGGTACAGGAATCATCAAGGTGATTTCAGTACGTGGTAGGAATTGGCAGAAACCCTCTCGGAAGTCTTTGGCCATCCTGCTGTCGGCCGCCTTCGTGCTGAACTGTGCTTGCGGGGCAGAGTACAGAGAGATGAAACTTTCACGAGCTGCATCGAAGATGTGCTCTTTCCTTGCGAGCTGGTCAACCCGACTCTGGATGAGCCGGGCAAGATAAAAAACACCAAGAAAGGAATCGACGACGGTGCATTCCAAATGTTTGCTGCGAAGAGTCTATAGACGGTCACTGAGGTGATTAAGCTCTGCCAAAACTATGATGAGCTGCGTAGGCAGCGCGCTTCTACACGTTGCGCTGCTCAAGATACCGCGGACATCTCATCCCTCGACTATCACTATGCCATCGCCGACCACTCTGCGTTGATGCCACTCATAAAGCAATTCATACGCGAGGAGGTCGTCTGGCAGCTATCTATATTCACAAGAACTACTGAGACGATGGCACCCTTGTCGCCATCGCTTCGCAAGGTCATTCAATCGCAAGTTGACGAAGCATTGCCGCCAGCTCAGGCTCCACCAGCTGCTACCGCACCACTAACGTATGCAGCCGCAGTTGCTCGGCCACGTGCGCCAGCGTCTCCAGCCATCTACGAAGCTACTCGCCAGGTTTATTCGCCGACGCCACCTGCCCGCTGGCTGACCGTCCCGTCTCCGGCTGTGTACGAAACAGCTCAGAACGTTTATATGACGCCGCCGCCAGCACGACCATTTGCGGTACCTTATTCAGCGAACAGTTTCCCTACCGTCAGCCAATGGTGCACTCCGGATAATCGGCCGATATGTTTTTTATGTGGCATCCCAGGCCACGTAGCTCGTCACTGCCGTCGTCACAGCTTCCCTTCTCATGACATTGCAGGGGCCTCACACTACATGCCCACCATGCCCACTCAGCCGCGATATCCCGTTCCTGCCAGTCCACCTCTAGACGTACGTCCCGGTCGCCGACCATCCGGCTAGAGCCGTTCACCTTCTCCTCGTCGTCGATCTATTTCTCCAATGTTACGTCGCAACAGCTCACCGCGAGGGGAAAACTGACGGGCGCAGTTTCAGAGGCAAGAATTGCGTTGGCAGCGAAAATTTCAAGACCTTACTGTTGTCCCCCGAACGAAATCGAACTCTATATTGATGGCATTATGGTGCACGAACGTGTTGACACTGAAGTTGCCGTATCTGTAATTAGCGAGAAACTGTGCCGAAACTTGAAGAAAGTGACCACTCAACTTATTGACCTATCTTTTCAGACCGCTACGTCCCATCATATTCAGCCTTCAGCTTTGTGCACTGCACGAGTCGTCATTCAAAGTGCGATGTACGTCGTCGCATTTGTAGTTTTATTCCGTTCTTCGCAGGACGTTATCCTTGGGTGGGACTTTCTTTCGTCAAATTCTGCTTTGGTCGACTGTGCTCGTTCCGAACTCACGTTATCTGTGCCGTGCTATGACCCTGACGATGCCGCTTCGTGTAGAGTGTTTGATGCTTCTGACGTTGACATTGCGCCTTTCTCAGCTGTTGTTGTCTCGGTGTCGTGTGCCTCCCTTCCGAAATCGCCTGCGTTGTTTATGCCATCGGTCACATCTGCGTGCCGTCAAAATTTCATGCTTCCGTTTGCCGTCGTCGTTTTTTGCAACGGTCACGCTGCCATTTGTGTGTGCAATACCTCGGAGAGCCCGTCATCCCTACTACGTGGAGAATGCCTTGGAAGCTACGAACCTTAAGAGTGCATTCTTCCAGCAACTATACCCGATTCTACGGTTTCGCTCCTAATTTGTGCCGTCACTCCTACCAACGCACCTATTGATGTTCTGGACGCATTCTCGGATGCCATCGACTCTGAGCTCGCACCAACTCAGTGCCAAGAGATTATAAATCTTCTACTCCGCTTTCGCTCTTCATTCGATCGTGACCGGTCAGGCTTAGGCCAAACCTCTGCGGTCGTTCACCGTATTGACACAGGTCAACAAGCCCCGCTAGGACAGTGTCCGGACCGTGTGTCATCTGCTGAACGCTGTGTCATCGACGAACAAGTGGACGACATGTTGAAACGTGGCATCATCGAGCCCTCCAACAGTCCCTGGGCTTCACCGGTTGTGCTCGTCAAGAAACAAGACGGCTCCATCCGGTTCTGCGTTGACTACCGCCGACTCAACAAGATAGCGCGCAAAGACGCATACCCTCTGCCGCGCATCGATGATGCTTTGGATTGCCTACGAAGAGCAGAGTTCTTTTCTTCGTTAGATTTACGCTTCGGCTACTGGCAGGTGCCCATGGCAGAGGGTGACCACCCGAAGACAACCTTTGTAACACCGGACGGACTATATGAATTCACCGTTATGCCCTTTGGCCTCTGCAAGGCGCCCGCCACTTTCGAAAAAAAATGATGGATACCATCTTGCAAGGTCTGAAATGGAAAACGTGCCTTTGTTATTTGGACGACATTGTGGTATTTTCAAGCGAACTTGCGACCCACCTCAGCCTCCTCGAGAAGTTCTTACGTGCCTTTTCATGGCGGGACTTGAACTTAACTTGAAGAAATGCCACTTCGGCGCTCGCAAACTTGTAATCCTCGGCCTTGTGGTTCCTAAGGACGGCATTCTCCCAGACCCTACAAAACTTAATGCAGTTGCGGCGTTCCCAAAACAACCACCATCAAAGAGCTTCGAAGCTTCATTGTCCTATGTTCGTACTTCCGGCGCTACGTCCGCAATTTCCCCTCCATTATCGCCCCCTTGACCAATCTTCTTGCCGGAAGTTCTGATTTGTCAGCGTGGTCGCAGGTGTGTGATGATGCGTTTCAGGAACTCCGAAGGCTCCTCACCACGCTTCCGATACTCCGACATTTCGATCCGTTTGCTCCAACGGAGCTTCATACGGACGCTATTGGTGTCGGGCTAGGGGCCATACTGGCCCAACGCTAGGATGGCTTTGACGAGTACGTCGTTGCCTATGCCAGCCGCACCCTCAGTAAAGCCGAGAAGAATAACAGTTTAACTGAAAAAGAGTGCCTCGCCATTATTTGGGCTACTGGAAAATTTCGGCCTTATTTATATGGACGTCCGTTTGATATTGTAACAAACCACCATGCGCTTTGCTGGTTATCTTCACTAAAAGATCCTAATGGTCGGCTCGCTCGTTGGGCATTGCGGTTACAGGAGTTCGATATCCATGTTATCTACCGTTCTGGCCGGAAGCATTCCGACGCCGATGCTCTGTCACGTTTGCCATTGGCTTCAGAGCCTGTCGGCTCGCCTATCTCCACCAGTGCTGCCTTGGCCATCAGCATTTCGTACATGCCTTCCGAGCAACGCAAAGATGCTTGGATTTATTCTCTTTTGGACTTTCTCTCAAACCAGACGCCCGCTCCAGTTTCCAGGACGCTTCGCCGTCAAGCAGGACACTTCGCTATTCGGGATAACCTGCTTTACCGCCGAAACTACAGCTCGATCGGCCGTAAGTGGTTGCTCGTCAATCGCCGACATGTGCGCTCTGACATTTGCGCCACGTTCCACGATGATCCACAATGTGGCCACGCTGGTGTGTTAAAAACATACACTCGCTTGCAGCTGCGGTACTACTGGCGTGGTAGGTACCGTTTCGTTCGCCGTTACGTAAGGTCTTGCGTTACGTGCCAGCGACGCAAAATGCCCACTCAACATGCCACAGGTCTCTTGCAGCCGTTGCCATGTCCAGCACGAGCTTTCCATCGTGTCGGAATTGATCTTTACGGCCCGCTTCCCTATACTTCGAGTAGCAACCGCTGGCTCATTGTCGCTATCGACTACCTAACGTGGTACGATGAAACAGCTGCGTTACCTTCGGCTACCGCAAAAGACGTTGCATGTTTTATACTGCAAAACCTAGTTTTAAGGCATGGAGCACCTCGGTAGTTACGAAGCGACAGCGGCCGCGTTTTTTTCTCCGATGCATCAAAGCCTTGTTGAGTGAGTGTCGCATCATACACCGCACTACCACAGCCTATCACCCGTTAACTGATAGGATGACAGAGCGTTTTAGTTGTACACTTGGGAATATGCTGGCCATGTACGCTTCATCCGACCAGTCAAATTGGTATATCTTACTGCCTTTCGTGACATATGCTTACAACACTGCAACGCAAAACACCACAGAATTTTCGCCTCTCTTCCTTATTTATTGACGCGAGCCATCATCAACAATGGATACCATTTTTCCTTATCAACCGGACCCTTCAGAGATGACTACCGTTTCCCGAGAAGCAGCACACGCTAGAGAATGTCGGAAGCTTGCTCATGCGTTCACGTCACACAACCAGACGCGCCAATAACATCGCCACGACACGTCTACCACGCCTATGAGCTTTGCTCCGAACTCACTGGTGTGGCTATGGATTCCTTCTACTCCTCCTGGACTCTCCCACAAGCTTTCGCCCAGGTACCATGGCCCTTATCGAGTTGTACGCCAAACATCCCCTGTCAACTACCTTGTTGAGCCCCTGGATGCATCTCTGGACAAGCGCCGTCGGGGACAAGAAAACGTACACATCTCTCGGCTCAAGCCATACCAAGACCCTTCTGTGTACACGTGTCCTTAGGTCGCCAGGATGGCTCCCTCATCGCGCGGGGGTGACTGTAACGAGGGCAGTGGGCATGGAGCTCGAGTAGAAAAAGAAGACTTGCTGTGATCGCAGGCTTGCGATCACTTAGCCCTTGCCCTAAATAAAGCTCTCGTTCGCCGAGTCAACTCCTGCTTGTTGAACAACCCGTTTCAGCTTGTTTTATGTAACCTTACACCGTGTGAACAGTGTACCCAGTTTAGCTTGTTTACTGCATTCAGTTTCCCTGCCATGTATTTTCCATGAATGTTTTTATTGTGGCTCAGGAGCACTAAAGCAATAGTTTCGTAGCTATTGTTCTCTTATCTCTACCACTTTTTGTAGGGAAAAAACAGAGGCAACTTACGATTTACAAAAACAAACGCGAGGGGAGGACTGTCGAGCTGTGGTCTCCCACAGAGTTTTACTGCTGGTGAGCATGGTGGCCCAGAATAAAATTGAGGGTAAATAAATCAGGTGGTGACCTACGGCGTATGCACACACACAGATGCAGTAGTATACTTAACAGAAAGGGCTTCACTTGGGATATTGTGCTGAAAGAAATAAGGCAAGAATATAGGAGAGGTGGTTTTCTTGTGGCAGTTCCCATGCAACGCATTGTACGTTTAGGCAATAGTTGTGCGACTCTAAATGCCACCTGTTTCGATAATACTTAGTATTTTATGGAAGTACAGTAGTTTTATCAGTTGCTGTCACAGTGCACCTGTGGCTACGGCACACGGCTGCAGACCCAAATGTTGCGGCTCATTCCCGGCCATGGTGATGGTATTCCAGTGGATGAGAAATAGTAGTTCAGCTTAAATTGAGGACGACGCAGCGAGCAAGGTGAAGAAAAAAGGTAGGTGTAACCATAAGAGACAAGAAGAGAGCAGAGTGGGTTAGGGAACAAACGAGGGTTAAGGATATCATAGTTGAAATCAAGAAAAAGAAATGGGCATGCGCCGGGCATGTAGTGCGTAGACAGGATAACCACTGGTGGTTATGGGTAACTGACTGGATTCCCAGAGAAGGCAAGCGGGTTAGGTGGAGACAGGAGGTTAGGTGGGCAGATGAGATTAAGAAGTTTGCGGGTATAAACTGGCAGCAGCAAGCACAGGACCGGGTTCACTGGCGGAACATCGGAGAGGCCTTTGATCTTGCAGTGGACGTATTCTGACTGATGATCATGATGATGATGTTGAAATGGTAGAAGTTCACGTACTGTGTGATGTAAGTGCACCTTAAAAAACACCAGATGGTCCAACTTTCCGGATCTGTCCACTACGGTTTCTGTCATTATCATATCGTGGTTTTGTGACGTAAAACTCTGTAAGCTATTACTATTGTTACACTAGTGCACAATTGAAAAAAACACGTTTTCAGCGCTGTCTGTTTGTGATGAATTCGAGCTATTGCAATAGGGCGCTTATCTTTCTAGAAAGGGGTATGTGAACGTGTTACGCCATGGTATAATGTAAGTAACAATATGGGGAGTAACAATATGCGAAGTAACAATTGACGTGTCCACTGTTGTGTGCGCTATGTCCACACTCGTGCCGCTAAAGATTTGGTAACACATAACCTCAATATTTAACGTAGTAAGCCATGAGACTTATGGGGCATAAACCACGAATTACAGTCTCCTTCCACAGGGTTCCCTACACCTTCCACCAAATTAACTGAAACAAAAAAAAGAGCTGCGATTTTCCACTGTTGCCTAGTTGTTCAGTGTTACGTACGAGCGAAAATCTACCTTCTCTCTTTTAATTGACAGTATATCTTGGCCTAGTACAGTCATTCCGTTGAATTTAATTAAATTCTCTGTGCTTGTTAAAACAGATGCTTGGAATAGATGTGATTGAGAATTAATTTATTTGCACTACGCAAGACTACGAGTAGTTACGACGTAACTACAGAAGAAGAGACAAGGACAGAAAGAGCGCTGACTTCAACTGAAAGTTTATTTGCGAAAACGCTGGAAATATATACCCATGATAGAACAACACCGCGCAATCGCGCAACCTATTGCATCACACTAAGGCAATCATCATCCTATTATATCGATACAACACCACACCTCAGTGCAAATTCACAATCTAGCATTTTCGCAAATAAACTTTCAGTTGAAGTAAGCGCTCTTTTTGTCCTTGTCTGTTCTGTAGTTACGTCATAACTACTCGTAGTCAGCGCTGTGCAAATATGTTGAGTCTGTGCTTGGGGTTCACATATGGGGCATCACGGAATAAATTACCTGTAGAGATAAGAAAAGGCTGCAAATAGAGCATGATAGCAACCATGCACGGTAGAAAATGTGCGTGCAGCTGACGGTCATCATCATCATCAGCCTGACTACGTCCACTGCAGGACAAAGGCATCTCCCATGTTCCGCCAGTTAACCCGGTCCTGTGCTTGCTGCTGCCAGTTTATACCCGCAAACTTCTTAATCTCATCTGCCCACCTAACCTCCTGTCTCCCCCTAACCCGCTTGCCTTCTCTGGGAATGCAGTCAGTTACCCATAACGACCAGCGGTTATCCTGTCTACACGCTACATACCGGGTCCATGTCTATTTTTTTTCTTGATTTCAGCTATGATATTGCCACGTTCCATTTCCCAAGTTTTCGTTATCGTCCCAAAACACCACACGATTCTCAGTGCAAACCGCGCCTGCAGTTTTCCAGAAGGTTCCAGACTGTAGTAGATCATTTCGATAAGATCACGCCCACTGTGCGAACGGTACAGATTGTTCTGGAACCTACGCCACCGCCAGCGATAACGCTAGAACATTCGATGGCAAGAGTATAAATGCCGACGCGCTTCGCCACTTGTCAGTAGTTGTTGATCGAAGGCCGACGCTCTGTTCGCCGCTATCAGTCCGAGACTGCTATCTGTGCGAGACTGCTGCTGTAATTGGACTCTCCTTTTACCAGGCACAGGTTCGCCCAAATAAACAGTTAAATCCCAACACGAAGTCTCCTGTCTTCGGCCACGTCACGACCCCGTGACATCTGGTGGAGGAGCTACTTCGTTCATGTACCGGACGCCCCCGTCAAGCCGTAAACCCAGCCCACGTCGCGGAGAAGATACCGACGCCAACCAGGAGCAGCGAACAAGCCGCCGCCAGCAAGGGCTACCACCGGAGTACGGGCTTCTGCAAGACAAGGCGCGGAAGACCAAGGCCATGACCGCGACTGCAGCGACAATGACAACCGCAGCGTCCCAGCCCACGATGGTCATGCATCAACCCAGGGAACCACCAATTTTCCATGGGTCATCGTTCGAAGACCCGGAGTCCTGGCTAGAAACATACGACCATGTGGCTGCCCTCAACCACTGGGACCATGAAGAAAAGCTGCGTCGTGTGTTCTTCTATTTGGAAGACACCGCAAGGACCTGGCTCGAAAATCGGGAGCCCACGCTCCGAACGTGGGATGTTTTCTGCGGCGCATTCCTGCAAACGTTCGTGAGCGTCGCTCGCAAAGAGAGGGCCGCTGCTTTATTAGAGACCCGGGTTCAGCTACCAAATGAAAATGTCGCCATTTTCACAGAAGAAATGAGCCGACTATTCCGTCACGCTGACCCAGACATGCCTGAGGAGAAAAAAGTTCGTTTCCTCTTGCGAGGGGTCAAACAGGAGCTCTTTGCGGGACTGATGAGAAACCCACCGAAAACCGTCCAAGAATTTGTAGCCGAAGCGCCCACCATCGAAAAAACCCTGGACATAAGCACCAGACAGTATAATCGTCGCCTGACTCCAGAATGCGCTGCTGCTCAAGCCAGTGACTCCGACAACCTGCGTGAAACGATCCGAGCGATCGTGCGGGAAGAGCTGCGCAAACTGTTGCCTTCGGCGCAACCTCAAGTGGATTCGATCGCCGACATTATGCGAGAAGAAGTTCGGCAATCGTTTCGGATTCCCCAAACACCACTGCCCGAGCCAGAAACTATGAGCTACGCCGCTGCAGTGCGCCACAACGCTCTTCCCCGTCCACGCCGAAACGCCGCCCCAACGCACTTCCGTCGCCAGACACCACCGCCGCCACCACCCCCACCAACGACCTACCATTCGCCAGCGGGCCAGCGCAGTGTGCCGAGGAAAACCGACGTCTGGCGCACCTCTGACCACCGCCCACTGTGCTACCACTGCGGCGAGGCCGGGCACACTTACCGCCGTTGCCAGTACCGACAGATGGGACTGCGTGGCTTCGCCGTCGATGCACCACGTCCGCAGCCAGGGCAACGGCCACGTGACATCGCCGACTACCTGACAGAAACTCAATGGAGACCACGAAGTCCTTCCCGTTCGCCGTCGCCCAGCCGCCGCATGTCACCGCACCCCCGGCAGTACTCCGGCCCAACGCGGGGCCGGTCTCCTAGCCCGTATCCGGGAAACTAAGGGCAGCAACCGGTGGAGGTGCGGTTGCTGTGCGACGAACTACCGAAGATCCTCCGAGGACGACGACGCCGCGACGGAGCTTTCCGAACACAACGCCAACCAGGCAAAGCCCTGATGGCGAAAGCTCACTTACCGAAGGTGGCCTGACGACGCAACATGGAAGCAGCGGAACAAGCCGACGCAGCCGTGACCCGACGCCACGCCCTAACTGTAATGCGAGACGGCGAACTAGCGACCTCGACGTTCTTATCGACGGCCACAGTGTGACTGCTCTCGTCGATACTGGAGCTGACTATTCTGTCATCAGTGGGTCGTTCGCCGCGAAGTTAAAGAAAGTTAGGACAGCTTGGAAAGGCCCTAAATTCCGCACAGCTGGAGGTCATCTCGTAACGCCTGAAGGAATCTGCACAGCGAGAGTCACCATTAACGGCCGTATTTATTCTACAGACTTCGTAGTCCTACAGCGTTGCTCGAGAGATGTCATCCTTGGCATGACCTTCTTATGCCTCCATGGTGCTGTCATCAACCTAAAAACAAAGTCAATAACGTTATCCACAGAAGAAGCACTACCGCCGCGCGCGCCGTCAGGACACCATGCCTTGAATGTGCTGGAAGAACAAGTCACCATTCCGCCTCGCTCAAGCGTCATTATTTCAGTCGGCGCTCCTAAATCACCTGACTTGGAAGGCGTCGTTGAAGGCAGTCAGCATCTATTGGTCACCCGAAATATTTGCGTCGCAAGAGGAATTGCAGAGCTGTGGGGAGGCAAAGCAACGGTTATGCTCACGAATTTCAGCAATGAGTACAAACATGTGAACAAATGAACAACGGTCGCATACATCGAAGAAATTGTCGAAGCCACCAGTGCTTTCGCCCTCGCCGATTCTGCGGAACCTGCTCAGAGGAACCAAGCCCCTCCCATAGCTTTCGACGTCAATCCCAGACTTCCGAACGATAAGCAAGCACAGCTCAAGGCCCTGCTCCTGCAATACGAAGATTGCTTTTCGTCGTCATCGAAAATTCGGCAGACCCCAATCACGAAACATCGCATCATAACCGAAGAAAATGCCAGACCACTTCGTCAGAGTCCGTACAGGGTTTCGACGCGAGAACGTGAGGCCATGAAGAGACAAGTTGATGAAATGCTGCGGGATGACATTATCCAGCCGTCCAAGAGTCCATGGGCATCCCCCGTGGTGTTAGTGAAGAAAAAGGATGGGACCCTACGTTTCTGCGTCGATTATCGCCGCCTGAACAAAATCACAAGAAAGAACGTGTATCCTCTCCCACGAATAGACGACGCACTTGATCGGCTCCATAACGCCAAGTACTTTTCGTCAATGGAACTCAAGACTGGCTATTGGCAAATCGAAGTCGACGAAAGAGACCGAGAGAAGACGGCGTTTATAACACCGGACGGCCTCTTCGAGTTTAAGATGATGCTCTTCGGCCTTTGCTCAGCGCCTGCAGCTTTTCAATGCGTTATGGATACAGTACTGGCAGGATTGAAGTGGCAGACTTGCCTTGTGTACTTGGACGACGTCGTCGTGTTTTCCTCGAGTTTTGACGAGCATCTTCGGCGCCTTGAAGCTGTACTTTAAGCCATCAAGACGTCCGGACTCACACTGAAGCCAGAAAAGTGCAGATTTGCGTATGAGGAGCTCTTGTTTCTGGGGCACGTTATCAGCAAGTCTGGAGTTCGTCCCGATCCACGGAAAACAGCCGCCATCGCCAACTTCCCGCCGCCCACTGACAAGAAGGCCGTGCGCCGATTTCTGGGCCTGTGCGCCTATTATAGGCGGTTCGTGAAAAACTTCGCCCGCATCGCCGATCCTCTCACTAACCTTACCAAGGCCGACGAGGAATTCAAGTGGGAAACGCCACAGGAACACGCTTTCCAGGAGCTTAAACATCGCCTCCAGACGCCTCTGTTACTTGCCCATTTCGACGAATTCGCCGAGACAGAAATACATACTGACGCAAGCAGCGTAGGTCTTGGCGCCGTTCTTGTGCAGAGGGCTGACGGACTTGAAAGGGTTATTGGTTACGCCAGCCGATCGCTATCCAAAGCAGAAGCAAATTATTCCACAACAGAAAAGGAGTGCCTCGCCATCATCTGGGCTACGTCGAAATTTCGCCCCTACCTCTACGGCAGGCCCTTTAAAGTTGTGAGCGACCATCACGCCTTGTGTTGGCTAGCCACCTTGAAGGACCCTTCAGGTCGCCTCGCACGATGGAGCCTGAGACTTCAAGAATATGACATTACTGTCATTTACAAGTCCGGCAAAAAAAACTCCGACGCCGACTGTCTCCCTCGTGCGCCTGTTGACCAACCGCTACCTGACGACCCGGATGACGACTACTTCTTGGGAACGATAACTACAGACGACTTCGCTGAACGACAGCAGACCGACCCGGAACTTAAGGCCCTAATAGAATACCTCGAAGGCAGGACCGCCGAAGTCCCGAAGGTATTCAAGCGCGCACTTGCGTCGTTCTTCCTACGAAACGGTCTTCTACAAAAGAAAAACTTTTCACCGCTTCGAGCTAAGTACCTCCTTGTGGTGCCTTCAGCTCTACGACCAGAACTCCTGCAGGCCCTACACGACGATCCGACGGCAGGGCACCTCGGTGTTTCTCGCACGCTCGCGAGGATACAAGAAAGGAACTACTGGCCACATCTTACCACCGACGTCACTCGTTCTGTGAGGACATGCCGGGACTGTCAGCGACGCAAGACACCGCCGACAAGGCCAGTGGGACTTCTGCAGCCAATTGATCCACCTTGTCGACCTTTCCAGCAGATTGGTATGGACCTACTAGGGCCGTTCCCGACGTCGGCTTTCGGAAACAAGTGGATCGTGGTAGCTACCGACTACCTCACCCGCTACGCCGAGACAAAAGCCCTGCCAAAAGGCAGTGCATCCGAGGTAGCTAAATTCTTCGTCGAAAATATCGTCCTACGTCACGGCGCTCCGGAGGTCCTTATCACCGACAGAGGAACGGCATTCACTGCCGACTTAACTCAAGCGATCTTGGCATACAGCCAAACAAACCACCGCCGGACGACAGCGTACCACCCACAGACCAACGGCCTCACCGAGCGGCTTAACAAGACGATCGCCGACATGCTGTCAATGTACGTCGATGTCGAACACAAGACATGGGACGCCATTCTTCCGTATGTGACCTTCGCATACAACATGGCGGTGCAGGAGACGACGCAGATATCTCCATACAAATTGGTCTACGGAAGGAGCCCGGCAACGATGCTCGATGCCATGTTACCCAACGTCACCGACGAAGAAAGCCCCAATGTGAGCGAGTACCTTCAACTTGCCGAAGAAGCCCGACAACTTGCGCGTCTCCGTATCAAGAATCAACAGACGATAGACAGCCACCGTTACAACCTTCGACGACGCTTCGTGGAATACCAGCCCGGTGAACGTGTTTGGGTGTGGACACCGATACGCCGACGTGGACTAAGTGAAAAGCTTCTGCGACGGTATTTTGGACAGTACAAGGTGGTTCGACGTCTCGGCCCACTTGATTACGAGGTTGTCCCCGACGGCATCACGAACTCTCAACGACGCCGATCACGACCTGAAGTCGTGCATGTCGCACGCCTCAAGCCGTTTCATGCGCGTTAACAAACTGAAACAGTGTTTTTTTTGTATTACTGTTTTATCGTAATTTATTCATTGTACTTTCTTGCATTATTATTGTACCTTCGTCTTCAGTTAAAGCATCGAGACGATGCCTTTTTTCAGAGGGGGGCAATGCCAGGTTCCATTTCCCAAGTTTTCGTTATCGTCCCAAAACACCACACAATTCTCAGCGCAAACCGCGCCTGCAGTTTTCCAGAAGGTTACGGACTGTAGTAGATCATTTCGATAAGATCACGCCCACTGTGCGAACGGTACAGATTGTTCTGGAACCTACGCCACCGCCAGCGATAACGCTAGAACATTCGATGGCAAGAGTATAAATGCCGACGCGCTTCGCCACTTGTCAGTAGTTGTTGATCGAAGGCCGACGCTCTGTTCGCCGCTATCAGTCCGAGACTGCTATCTGTGCGAGACTGCTGCTGTAAATGGACTCTCCTTTTACCGGGCACAGGTTCGCCCAAATAAACAGTTGAATCCCAACACGAAGTCTCCTGTCTTCGGCCACGTCACGACCCCGTGACAATATTCTTAACCCCTGTTTGTTTCCTAATCCACTCTGCTCTCTTCTTGTCCCTTAAGGTTACACCTACCATTTTCCTTTCCATTGCTCCCTGCGTCGTCCTCAATTTAAGGTGGACCCTCTTTGTAAGTCTCCAGGTTTCTGCTCCGTAGCTGAGTACCGGCAAGATACAGCTGTTATATACCTTCCTCTCGAGGGACAGTGGCAATCTACCTGTCATATTTTGAGAGTACTTGCCAAAGGTGCTCCACCCCATTCTTATTCTTCTAGTTACTTCAATCTCGTGGTTCGGCTCCACGGTTATTACCTGCCCCAAGTAGACATAGTCTTTTACAACTTGAAGTGCACTATTACCTATCTCACGGTCATATTACCTATCCCACCGTCATGCTGACGGTCATACTCCGTTTTAACAATAAAGTGTTCTATGTCGGGACCCATCAAGACTACAGTGATGTATTTCTGTCGCGAATGCGATGTTTATAAAACTGACCACGAAATAATTACTGTCAGAAATAGTTCCACCAACGCGAATTGAGCTATTGGCTTCTCTTTCATGATGAAACGCGCCGGGTTGTCTACCAACAAACTTTCCGCGCAGATACACCTCCGTTTACTAACTCGGCTTATGTCGTCCGCACATTCTCTCTCACACAGCGCTGTATGTTGACGGGATGGTGCCGCCATCTAGGAGCGGGAAGCAATGTAGCGCAACATCACACTTACTAAAACACCGATGGAAAATGATTTGGGGACGACGCAGTCGAAGCAGGGCCTCAGAAATTACATGAAGGCTGACAATTTTCTAGACCATATGAATAAATGGCCTCGATGCCGTCCAAAGACGCTGGGCTAATATCAGGAAGGTGTCCTAGAGATCCTTACGTTCTTTTCCTTTCACTTCACTTTAGAATAAAACGACTTGTTGCCAGATGGGTGCAGCTTTCAGGAGCATTAACAGTGTATCAGCGAAGGATTCTTAAAGAACAATAACCCCGACTGAGCGCCTCAGAAGGGCTACAATATCGACGGTGGTTGTCGTACCTTGGTGGAAGCGAGGTAGCGGCTAGCAAGACGTGATACACCTGTGCGCGTTGTGAGTTCAAGTTACGAAGCTCTGCCTTCTGTATTTCCAAAGCTCAGCGTGGTAGCCTATGTATGAGCACGGGCGTATGGGTTACTCAATGAGTTGCACCACGCGCAGTTTCTCTTTCGAAGTGACAAAGCTTTGAATAAGCACGTATTACCGGAGCTTTTTATGTGCTTATTGATGTCATGACACAGAGGGCAGAGCGTGTGGTGATCCATGACACGCTCTGTTCATGTATGGGTTAAAACCTTCAGCTACCGCAACTCATAATCATGGGGGTTAGTCGCCGCTGTGGAGATCTGCCACTAGGCGTCAACGAGGGGCCCTCCCCGTAAAACACTAAGAGTCACCATACACGCTGTCACATATATCGCTCCACATTGAGCACTACTTCTGTGAAGATGCGTTTCACTTTCATGTTAATCGTGTGTCCTAAGATGGAAAAATCAGCAATGTTTTTTGCCCTAATGGACACTACTTGATCCTAAAAAAAGCCTATAGCCTCCCTGTCGTAGTATACCCTCTCTGTCAATTTTGGAATAATGTGAAGAACATTTTATCAACCAACAACTGCAATCATTGATTAAGCTGCATTTGTAAATGTCTTGAAGATTTTCTTGGACATATGACTTAACCGTTTATGTGTGTTCGTATGTGAACGCATGCATTTATTTTTAGTCTTCTTTCATTGTGAGTATTTTTTTCTCTTTCATGGCAATTTTCTGTATACTTTTATACTTTTCGTACTATAGCCGTGTTCCTGTTGAGTTTTATGTCACAATTTTTTCCCTATTTGCATCTTTGTCTTTAAAATTATAGTTTGCTTTTTTCTATTTTCATTACATAGTAATGTTTTGATCCGCAAGTTTATTTTATGTCTAAAACCCTCTATGTTGTGCCCAAACGGGCCTTTAGAGTCTATGTAAATAAAAAAAAGTACAGATAAAAATTTCCTTCAGAACTCCCGCGAAGTGTCATCACAAGATAGTCAAGTTTACGAACGTTGCAGAGCGTGGGAGTCGACTTCATGATAAACTGACCAAGATCTTGCGAAATGTAGTGAACGCCCTGGATATATTTAAACTACTAATTCATTCGTGGTAACAGTAGACCAGTTATACCCCTACAATCGCTCGCACCACCCTGCGCAAAACATTGTTATATGAATTTTACATCATCGCATCAGATGAGGAGGAGACGTTGCTGTTTCTTTCACCTGTCTTAACTTGTGCGCACTTCATCGTCACCGTCGTTAAGGTAGCACTTCTTTCAGTCATGAAGGTGTTTAGCACAAACACTACACAAGAGGCGAACGAGAGGACGAAGACGAAGTGTTGAGTCTACGTTTTTTTTGTGTATCTCTTGTCTAGTGTTTGGGCTTAACACCGTTATGATTGACCTGTTCGAACTCGCTCCACAAACAACGGTGTTGAGCCTTCTTTTCCAGGTAAAGCACTTCTTCAATGAAGTTTGTCTAATCACCTTTTTGCGCATTTTATCCAACAGGAATGGTTCCACGGCTGTGCGAGGACCTTTTTCAGGAACTCGAGAAGAAGCGAAGCGTTGGGAAACACATGGAATTCGAGGTAAATAATTTTTCCTCCTCACTCATGATAAGCAATGATGAACGCCTTGCGCTGCTAAATGGTGAAGTATTAGCTTCGAGGCTGAGAGACATGGCCATTGTATTTTATTTGTATTGTTTTATTTTCAATTTAACTACTGCTAACAAGAAGACCCCTTTGTTCATCTTATGAATTGAACATTGAAGTATCTCCTAAGATAGTGCCAAAGCACGTTGGCATGCTAGTTGGATTAAACACAGTCGGTAAGAACTATAGCTGCCACACATAGGTTTTTTTTTTATTGAAGTCATGTGTGTGATTCTTTAATAGGCAGTACTAAAAGCTCATTATTCGTTTGGTATAACTTTATCAGATTGTGAGAACGTATTTATGCATACAGATAAAATTAGCGCCATGCCTGTGTGCTTATGCACCTGTCATCTTCATTCAGTAGCAGGTATGATTATTATCTAGGATTTATACATCTGTTTATTCACTTTATATCACAGACCAGCTCAATGCTGCGTAAGCCCGCGTGAAAATGCTCGCGCGTATATGTAGACCACCTAGTCGGAACTGCAGCTGGTAGCCCTTAATTTTTATACTTTAGTGCGCGCTCTGCGTCTTGATGTCCATTATGAAGTGCAGTGCATGTTCGGCATAAAGTTTGAAATATTTAGTAATTGACTACAGTTATTTTTGGCTGATTTTGATGCAGTACATAGGTGTAAAAAATGTTGCAAAATTTGTATTTAAGGTTGAGCTGAGCATGCTGGAAATATACAACGAGAACGTGTTCGACCTGCTCGTGGTAAACAAAGGCCCTCGAAAAGGGCTCAAGGTTCGGGAACACCCCAAGAAAGGCTTCTTTGGTGAGTTCATCTTATTGTCGCGAATTCGAAAATATGGATTCCGGCGACAAAAGTCACAGTTGCGTCATTCTAATTCAGAGTATGTGAAGACGTCTTACGGGTTTATCAATTTTTTGTTTCTATATTATACAAAGCCGAAGGTCTTACAAAGTGCCTGGTGACCAACTTCCGGGATGTTCTGTCGCGAATAGAAGAAGGAACGACAAACAGAAGCATAGCAATCACCAACTGCAACGCGACCAGCAGGTAAGACACACTGGAGCACTGTGTGTGTGTGTGTGTGTGTGTGTGTGTGTGTGTGTGTGTGTGTGTGTGTGTGTGTGTGTGTGTGTGTGTGTTTGTGTGTGTGTGTGTGTGTGTGTGTGTGTGTGTGTGTGTGTGTGTGTGTGTGTGTGTGTGTGTGTGTGTGTGTGTGTGTGTGTGTGTGTGTGTGTGTGTGTGTGTGTGTGTGTGTGTGTGTGTGTGTGTGTGTGTGTGTGTGTGTGTGTGTGTGTGTGTGTGTGTGTGTGTGCCCGATACCAATGAGATGATGCGATTATGGCACTGGTGTAAACACAGGGTTAAAATGAAAATGGCGGGGTATCTGGACTGGTGGCTTGTGTGACAAGGTTGGACAAGCAGGACCACGTGATGGGGACACACCCGAAAAAGCAAAAAACGCCTTACTTGGTCCACTTACAGGGGCGCGCGGGCAGCCAAACAAGCCCGGTGGTCTGAACATACAGGCGCACTCGCTGCTTGGCGACGTTGAAAATGCACTGCACAGCTTTGGCCTGTTTTTTCTTTGGTGTGAACGAGCCTTCATCTAACAGAAAGGCCACGTTTATGGCACACCGGCTCCAATACGCCCTTAAAACGTGATGTGGAATAATTTTAAAAAAGGGCTAGTTTTTACACTTCTAACATGGTTGTATGCCATGAATATCCATGCACTACAACTTTCTAATTAAAATGATTGTCTTTAAAAAATCATTACGATCTTAATAAACGAGCTTCGAATTATCAATATCATCGGTGTAATTTAAGTTGCAGCATACTAAGTATGTGTTCACGCTGAGTTCATGTGCAGTATTTATAGGACCTTCATTATCGCAAGATCTGTATTTAAAAATTTAAATTATGAAGAATATTTTTTTTGGAAAAAGAGTTGTAGTGATTTATATTTGGCTGAATTAGAAAATATTTCGTCGATCCGACGTGCCTTTCACATCTCAATTTTACACCCAAGCTACATTACAGTTCTTACGTATACCAACAGCCAGTATTATTTCATCATATAACTTAGAAAATATTTTCTCAATATTCACTCATCTTCGTATCGACAGCCATAATTTCTTTGCTGTCAACCATGAAAGTAGCAAGAATCGCAACTCATTTTCTTGGATATATATATTTTCTTTTCTCCCTTTTTCTAGCCGTGCTCACACCCTAGTAACTTTGATGCTCATCCAAAGGACGAAGAGGCCTCCTGGTCCAGAAACCACGAAAACATCCATCGTTCACCTTGTTGATTTAGCTGGAAGGCAAGTGGTTTTCAGTGAAGAAAAAGAAAATTGAACTTGTTTACATGAACAAAGCAGGACAATAACATTCTCCAGCCAAGGAGATACCATGACTGTTCCAGTTGTTGCGTCTCCGTTTTGTTACCAGTTCTGTCGCCGATATTTACCATTATGTTTAAAGCAGTTATCATTATCACAAGTTTTGTACCTAGTCCTTGACATTCTCTGAAAACTATTGACAAAATTACACAAGATTGTGTGGTGACTCAGCATTCAAGTGCTTGAAAATATAGTGCAGCACTTCATAATACTAGAACGCATACTTCCCTACGAAGTGTGTGTTTAGCTTGGGCTATTTGTACGCTGATGTTGTTAAAAACTGAAATATTTTTCCACCCATCAATCCTACGAAAAAATGGAACATTTAAAGACGGAACATCCTAGATCTGAAGGCCACTTCACACGAGAAAAAATTGAAAAGCGTGCGTGAGCTTACTCTCAGTGGTACTAAAAAAATTGTTCTGATGGCTAACATAATGTTATGTTGTCTCTTTCGAGTGTGTTTCAGTGAATTGACCAGCTTGTTGAGAATAGACGGGTTGCCAGGGAGACTTTTCTTATATTGTGGGTTTTTTTTTGTTTTATTAAATACACTTCCTCGTGTGCTCCCGACAAGTAAACTGTTGCTGAGCCCATCATGTCCTTGAATAATCAGTTTTAGAAACGATAGGCTTTGACAATAAAATGAAAGTTTCTTGTAAATAAAGTATTCATACAATGATAATTCAGCAGTGTAATGTAATGACACAGTTTCCTTTAAGCATACAAGACTCCATCACGTGTGCAAGGATTTGTGCTGTTTCGACTTCATTCGTCAAATTCTTAATGAAGAGTTGGTAGTTATACATCGCAGCAAATGTGCGTGAAGCGCTTTTCCCATAACGTTGTACCATGGACGTAACGAACAGTGTTAATCACTAACAGTCGCTTAGTTATGCATAGAGAAACTTAAAAGGAGTGTAACTATATATACGGAAATTACGCGCATGATGTTCAGCACAGCAGCGGAGTGAGTGAGTTAGTGTTTTATTTTCAATAAAATGCATGCAATGAGGTCCTGAGGAAATGCAGTTCACACGAACCCAATAATTGGTCCGTTGTTCATCATCGTTTCACACAATTTCAAAACAAATGAACAGGTTGCCCTGTATAGAAATATTCCTTCATTTCTTTCCCTTTTTGCTGTCCGTTATGCTCTCGCATGATGTGATCCAATGATGGCAATCCCTAAGAGACACAGCCTTTGCGAGCCATCTTTTACGAATATCACCTGTTTTCTCAATAATTGGATCTCATGAAGCTCTTGCGTGGTGGTTGCTTCTAAAGGGCTCGCAATATAGAATAATTAACCTTCAAAGACCACTTCCAATGCGAGCGAAACACGCAGGAAAGGTACTCAATTTTTCATACGAAGTGTGCATGTATCTCGTGCATAGCTCCAGCTCTGAGAGGGCTTTAACGAAAACGCAATATGCTATTTCAGTGAGCGGCAGTCAGCAGCGCAAACGTCTGGCGACCGGCTTCGGGAAGGCATCGCCATCAACCAATCACTTTCCTGCTTGGGAAACTGCATCCATGCTCTCGCCGAGAAAGCCAAGGGAACAAACCTCAAAGGTTTGTCATCTCAGCTCGTAATAAAGCCCTCCTTTGGGCTAGTTGGTACGAGGTTGAGATGTGTTGCGAAATATTGTGATGCATAGCTGTAACAAGAAGGGACAGTCCCATAGGCACAGAAAAAAAAACAGACGCAGGGCAGGTGGGCGCTAACTATCAACTGTGAATCATTAGTGAGGTGCCACTTCGCCGCGCGAAGCCCTAGATTTACAGTTGATAGTTTGTGCCCTCTTGTTTTGGTTGTGCCTCTTCTTCTGCGCCTTCGTGAGCAGGGTTGCAAGGATATTCTTGAAAAGAGCCGAAAAAAAAGGTAAAAGTAGCCAAAGCAGCCATGCTATTTATTTTAGCACCAAACGTTTATCCAAGTACAAAAGCCATATGTTTAAGATTCCTCAGTATACGCAGCAGTACACAAATTTATTTTATAAGCAATAACGGTGCACAACGAGCGAAATATTTGTTCGCTTTCGCTTTGTCTCGAAAGCACAGGTATGTTGCAAATAAGTCAATAATTATTATACTGTCAGTGCACCTTCTTGAAAGAGTACTTGTGGGTCAACAACACAGCAGCAACATAAAACGTTGAAGTTCTTTTTTTTTCTTGAAGCTTTATACCGAAATTGGCGCAAACTTAGAGTAATAGCCGCCCAACTTAGCGGTGTCTGAAGCAAGATGAGTGGCACAGCTTCATTTTGTTAAGGATTTCTCTTTGTCGCACTGTGTTTCAGCATTAGAATGCTGCGTCTGCGCTGTCACGTTTCCTGACGTACCCCCTTATCTCAGGTGGAAGGATGCTCATTGGGGCTTCTAGACGCGCACTAGCCGACTATTGGTGCAAGGAAATATGTGCGCATAGGTCAACATGACAAAAAAACTTGGAAATAATTGTTATTTTTCAGATGTGCTTCGTGTTTATTTTCACTTACTACGGAAACGTGACGAGTAAAAGCATCAAAATAGAAGTTTGATGTAGCCATAAAGTCGCCATGGCGGCAATCTGAAATTTTTGTAGTGAAACAGGGTTGAAGACAGGGCCTGTTTAGCACAAAGTAACCATCGACGGCAACACTGTTCATGAGTTTTCTTCCATGTTACAAATTTTCAGCGTAGTAATACGCACCGTATGTGATGTCGTCCTGCTGCGACTGAATCGCATATACAGTTGCTAAACGGAAATTTGTGCCACAACAATGCAAGGCAACTGAAAACCTAGTTCGGTGCTCAGCATGAGCCGTTCAAGCTGTCCGATATGTTACAGCAAGAAAAGACCTAACCAATTTTTTTAGGCCAAATAGCACCTTTCTTTTATTACCGTAATATTATTAATTGCGGTTTCACATCCCGAAACCATGGTATGACTATGATAGACGCCGTAGTAAGGCGCTCCGAAAATTTTCATTATCTGCTGTTTTTTAACGTCCACTGCGTCACAGATTACACGGTTTTTTACCATTTTGTCTTCATCGTAACGCCACCGCGCTTAGCGGGACCGAACGCGTGGCGTTCGGTTCTGCAGCCGAGCACCTTATCTACCGAGGGGGATACTTTCATTATGTTACGCTGTTTTTCGAGACAATGACCAAGAAATGTTTTTTTTTTATTTTAGAGGTTCCTTGTGGGCTTTATACATAGTTACTCAACAGCAGAAGAGCTCAAGAAGAGTGATTGCAGGCTGCGGTCAAAGATGAGAATCTTATTCAATGATAATGCGGAATTTCATATTTAGTAGGCAATGCGGACTGGTAAGCTCAGCTATATTAGAAGAAATAATGCGGTCAGAATCGTGGCACTGGCAACATATTTCTGGCCAAAGGTTGAAGAGCACGAAAACGTCGCCTTAAAAATTAGATCTCGTTATGCCAAATTCACCGACAATGGCTGGATATTGAATGCAGGACACATGACCTTTTCTTGTTTTGTGATACGGAGGCAAGCATACACCTCGACCTTTCGGCAAATCGAACATATAGCTATCTTCCTAGGCACCATTGTAAGAGATCCGCGCGAGCACGATTGCACCCGTGCTCGCAATGTTACATTTTTTATGTATTTGGCTATTCACTCGGAATAATATGTCCTGGAACGAAATGGCAAAGCAAAGGAACGGGGAAAATGATAACATTTCCGGAGGTACTGCGACCGTTAAGGAAAGTTTCTGTTCTTCAGATAAGTACTTGCAGTTTATGAAGGTAATCAGCCAGCCCCCCTCTGTGTATTTTGTCTACTGTTATGCTCGTCTTTTCTTCGTTTTCACCAACAACATGCACTCCTCTTACATCACGAATACACAAGAATACGCTGAGTTCTTATTTGACCCAGTTCACAAATAACGACTTTCAAATAGGACGCAAGGACTCCACAGTCATATATATATATATATATATATATATATATATATATATATATATATATATATATATATATATATATATATATATATATATATATATATATATATATATATATATATATATATATATTTCCAGTCCTACTACGTCCACTGCAGGCAACTCGGTCCTGTGCTTCCTGCTGCCACCTACCTACCTAACTTTCTTTCTCTCTCTCACCTACCAGCCTTCTCTGGGAATCCAGTCAGTTATTCGTTATGACGAACGGTTAACCTACCTGCGCGCAACATGACCAGCCCATGTCAATTTCTTTATCTCGATTTCAACGATGATATCCATAACCTCCGTTTGTTCCGTCGGCCACTCTGCTATATTTTTGTCTCTTAAGGTCACACCTATTATTAGGGGCGAAGCTCCTTAGGACCTCGCGATGTCCGCCATCTCCCGTCTTTCCGTAACACCATGTAACCTTCAACATATAAGTAACAGAGGGCGTTGGTGATAATCGTTTTGCATGTAACCTTCAACTTATAAGCAACAGAGGGCGCTGTGGTAATTGTAGATGCGATGACGCTGCTGTCAACGCTATATATATAACCACGTTCTATACCACACATTCCCTTCTCTCATATGGACGAAGACGAACGAAGGAAAGCGTGACCTGCTGAGTATCAGCGTCGCCGTCGACGGGAAGCTACCGCGGAGACAAAAGAGAAGGTAGCGAATGCAAAGCGGCGACGGCGACAACAAAGTTCTACACCACAGACTAGGGCTAAGGAAGCAAAGGCTAAGCGGGAAAAATGCCAAGCTGGCGCGCAGCTGAGACAACTTGAAGCGGATGCAAGGCGGCAATACCGACAAGAAAATGTACACCAGAGACGATAGCTAATGAAGCTGTGATTATGAAGTGAAAACGTAACCCGGAACTCGGAACTTCAAATCACCTATAAAGAAGAATCACCGCTATATCGCAATTGGTCTCCGCATTATCTCTTCGAATAAAATATATATAAGTATCACAACCACAATCAGTCTCAGTACTATCTCAACTTTAATCACAATAATCACCTCCGAAAACTTCGCCCCATAATTATCTTCATGCAGCTTGGAATGCAGTGATTTTTTTCTTTCCATTGCACACAGTGTCATCCTCAATTTAAGCAGAACCCTCTTTGTAAGCCCCCATGTTCCTCTTCCATAGGCTAAACCAGCAAGATGCAGCTGTAAACGCCCTCCACGTTAGTAGTGGTGGCAATCTACCAGACATCCTAGTATACTTCATTTCATTATTAGTCTTATAGTTACTTCAATCTCATGGTTCGTCTCCGTGTTTATTACCTGTCCTAAGTATGCGTAGTCTTTTAAAACTTCAAGTGCACGGCTGCCTACCTCGAAGCGCGGTACTCTTCCGAGGCTGTTGTACGATACTTTCGTTTTCTGCAGAATCATTTTAAGACATGCTTTTCTGCTTTCCTTGTCTAATTCCGCAATCATGAGTTTCAATTTGTCCTTGAGTTACTTAGCAATGCAATGTCATCGGCGAAGAGAAGGTTACTAACGAACTCTCCATTTCTCTTACCCCTAACTCTTCCCAATCGAGAATACTGAAAATCTCCTGTAAGCACTCGGTGAATTTTATTGATGAGATTGTATCCCCTTGTCTTACACCCTTCTTGATTGGTATTCTGTTTCTTTCTTTGTGGTGCACTATGGTGGCAATTGATCATCTGTAGATTTCTTGCGGGATGTTTATATATGCTTTGTTGATGCCCTTATTTCACACTGTCTGCATGATTCCTGATATTTCTACTGAATCAAATGCCTTCTCGTAATCTACGAAGGCTATGTGTGTGTTGGCTGTATTGCGAGCATTTTTCTATTCCCTGGTTGATAGTATGATTATGGTCGATGTTGAATAGCCTCTTCGAAATCCTGCTTGTTCCTTTTGGGTAATTGAATTCTAATGTTGTCTTGATTGTGTTAGCAATTATTTTTGTAGATAGATTGTGTACGACAGAGAGCAAGCTGATTGGCCGGTAATTCTTCAAGTCTTTGTACTCCTTTCTTATGTATGTTAGGAATGCACATTCTTTTTGTAGATATTGAAGAAAGTAGACGACGGTCAGAGAGAGAGACTTATCTGCAGCTATGTCCTGTGTGGCATTTTTGTAGCATGTGGGGCATTTGAGTACAGCCTGTATGGCATGTGTTTGTGAGGCAAGATTATGTATGTAAATTATCATTTTATGATAAAGTCGAAGACGATATTTCAGAAGTCGGATGGTAATCCAGTAACCAACGAATGAATGAACGTAAGTTTTACCAGTGCGCGGAACTGGCAATTCTAACCCGAAATGGAATGCACCGAGGATAGAGTCAACCTGACTAACAGTGGAGGCGTGGACTCAAACCACGGAGACATCATCAGGGCTCTTCAACTGCTACAAACCAATCAAGAAAAGAACAGACTGATATTGACCCTGCTCGAACGACTGGTCTTGGCCGGTACAGCGCAGCCTCAACCAGCGCCACCGTTCCAGGTGATTACTGACTTTAGCCAACTGCGTGGTCAGCTGAGTACACGCTAGAAACTGTTAAGGCCCGACTAGTTGGAGCTGCCGAAAACTGGTACCGTTCGAGAAGCTCCCAAATCACATCGTGGGAGGATTTCGAGGTAAGTTTCCGTCGGACCTTTGTCTACCATGGCTCCAGAGTTTACGCGACAGCCCGTCATGAGCTCTCGACCGGAAGCACCACGGCGAAAACAGATGACGCCCCGGGTCTACAGAAACTGGAAGTTGCGCCTGCTGCAACCGCTAAAGGACACGTGAACCCGCTTTTCAAACAAGCCCCGCCACATGTCGAGAACTTCGGAAATGTTAAAGCACTGACAATGAAGGAGGGCGAAGATCCGAAGTCCAAGATGTCTGCCGGAGCAATGGAAAAGCCTAGACAAGGGCGAAGCCGAAGACCACGCCAAACAAAAGCAAACAAAGTCACAAACTGGTGCTGCGAGAACAGACAGTGAAGTGGAGAGAGTAAAGAATAAAAAAACCGTACAGCGGCAAAACTGCATGAAAATGTGGCCAAGAAAGAAAGAAAAAGGAAGATGACGAAGAAACAGCCCAAGGACAAAAGGTGACTCGTAAGGAAGGAGGGCGAGGTTGCAGAAGACCGAAAGCCGAAAGGCCGGCCGAACCATAACGAAAAAATAAAAGACAAGCCACTGGAAGAATCGGGAAAAAGTGCCGGAGAGCAGACGCAAAGAAAGAAGAACGAACAGCCCCGGGCCAACCCGAACAAGCATAGTGAGCCGTAGCAGCCGTAGCCAACAGAACCAGATGACACCAAGAACATTGAAACTGCCGGAGCAAATCTGAAGAAAGAACCACCACATACCGGCGAACAAACGTCGAAGCGCGAGCCTGACCAAGTTCCGAAGCCGCAGTTTAAACAAGAGGACACTGGCATTGTGCGTGTTGTGGCTTTTCTCAAAGTTAAGCCAGTCAAAATGGCCGTAAACTACAAAATTTATGCCAAAGCTTCACTATATGAATGGGCCAGCTTCTGCGTGCCATGAAGAACTTAGTATAGCTGTTTGTTTATTTGTTTGTTTGTTTGTTTGTTTGTTTGTTTGTTTGTTTGTTTGTTTGTTTGTAGGCTAGAACCGATGGCTCATACACGCTCTGGGGGATTGGCCAAGAAGACATGTAGTCTCATACTGCACTATTGCTTCCAACAAAAAAAGGAGAAAAAGTTGTAAAATAAAGACCGTATATTAAAAAAAGAAAACAGAGATTCAGAGAGTGAGAACAAATCAACATAAAAATAGACACTAATAATTACATTTCGATTTGGGGAGCCGACCAGACATGCCAAACCCGATTAATTTGGTACGTACGTCGCGGATTTATTCAGATACGAAAATTACTTCTCGACCCGCTATTTTTTGTGTATCAACGTGGGCTTTTTGTTGAAAAACGTTTAAAGTCTTGAATAACATTACACACCGCATCGAATGCATCTCTGTAGCAACTTCCCAAAACACAGGCACCAAAACCTATAACACTTTCTGTGGTTAAATATAAACCCAGCTTCGCAAATGGAATAGCTATATGTCTTTTCTTAATTACTGCATAGTTTCGACATGAGCCAAAATAGAATTCAATAGTTTCTGATTTTTCGCAGAACGGACAAAGGGGGGAAAGTATCAGACCAGCTCTGTGTAAATAAATATTTATGGGGGAGAACATGGCACCGGAATCTGGAGATGATAATTTCCAGTTTGTTTTAACGGACTCCACTGGGCTTTCCAAGGAAATTTGAGGTGCTGATAATCTGGCCATTTTGTGATATTGCAACAATATTTTCCAAACTATCTGTAAAAATAGCGAATTTCCAATATCAAACCCCTGATAAGTATTCTGATTCGGGAAGTACCGAAATTGCTGGTCCACCAAGTGATGCTCGCGCCAAGGCATCTGTCAATTCATTTAATTTTAATCTGCAGTGACCTGGGACCCACACTAATTCTAGCAGTTTTAAATGCGGCGGTGCTAATGTGTGGAACGCTGCTAGGGCACGAGATTGTTCTGAAGTTGTCAGAGCTGCACACACCGAACGTGAGTCCGTTAGAATGATTGCACTGATCTCGGTCATAGAAATTTTTCGAAGAGCTAAACTATTAGCTACCAGCTCGGCTTCAAATATAGGAGTGAAATCTGGAAGCCTCACTGAAAAAGACCAGCCGAGGAAATCAGACGCAATTCGTATGCCTGCCTTTTCATTGTTGACAGAATCATCTGTAGCTATTACATTCTTTGTTTTAGCATGTACCAAGTAATCTTTTAATGTAGTGGTCAAAAATCTAAGAGATTGCCACTTGGCTTGTGGGGGGAAGATTTCATCGTACTCTATCCTATAGTTGAGGGTTGAGGAATTAGTTTCAATTATACCGCGCTAATGTCTACATTTATGCAATCCAGTTTCTGTTTAACAAAAATTATCTGAGGGGTATGAAATCGAGGCCAATGTGCAAGAAAGAAAGAGTTAGGGCCGCTGATAAATGCGTACTCTGATCTTCGCACCGATAAACTGTAGAACTTTAAGAAGTTTTGAACCGTTGGGATTAGGAATCGACAGAGGAGTGTTAGCGATAGCTGTTTCTTGTGTTTTTTCTGCTTCTTCTTTGTCTTGTTTCTTTCGTGGGTCATTTCATGTAAGAGGATGGCGAAACATTTGTATGTCAATCCAGTCATGAACAATCTCAGGACAACCTTAACGAAGAGGATAGGTGTTGCAAGATGGCCGAACGTTAGACATGCACATGGCTTTTGTAGATAGTGAGGAAAGACGATGACGTTCAGAAAGAGACTTAGGTGCAGTTATGGCCTGAGTGGCGTTTTTATAGCCTGTGTGGCGTTTGACTATAGCCTGTGTGGCACGAGTTTTAATATGTAAATTATCCTTTTATTATAATGTCGAAGACAACATGTATTATGATGATGTTAGCATTCTTACATACTTCTGCTACGCCCCCCATAAGGAGACACTTCGTAAACAGGGCGACTAGGTTTTCTGGCACAATCTGGCCTTCGTCATTCCACATATCTGATGTTACCCGATTCTCCCGAGCAGCTCTGCCTCTTTCGATTCCCTCCGAGGCTTTTCTGGCTTCTGTCATTTCTGATGGGATGTCATCTTGGTTATTGCAAGTTCTTACATTATGGTCGTGGTGGTCCCGGCTACTGTACTCATCTGCGTAAAACTCTTCTTCCATTTTAACTGTCCTGTCTGTATTAGTGCGTAAGTTTGCCTTTCTCGTACCTTAGTGCTTACATATGGTTTTTGCCTATATCCCAAGTTTTGTCTTCACCGCTTTGACGCTTCTTCCGTTCTTTAGAGCGTCTTTGATTCTCTCCAACTTACACCTTCTTACATCGGATACCTTACGCTTGTTGATCAACTTCGAAAGCTGTGCCAGTTATATTTTGACTCTTGCGCTTAAGTTTTTGCTGATCGAACGTTTTTTAATAAGATTCTTGGTCTCTTGGGACAGTTTGTCAGTTTCCTGTCTAACTATCATACCTTCAATTTCTACTGCACACTTCGTAATGATGCGCTTTAGATTATCATTCGTTGCGTCAACTCTAAGGCTGGTTTCTTCAATAGGATCCGAGTATCTGTTCTGAAGCGGGACTTTTAATTCTTGTACTTTCACTCTGAGTACTAGCTCATTGATTGGCTTCTTGCGTATCGTTTGCTGTCGTTTTTTCATCAAGTCTAGGTGAATTTGAGACCTTATCATTCCATGGTCACTGCATCGCACCTTACCAAGCACTTCCACATCCTGCGCAAGGCCTGCGTGTGAACACGGAATAAAGTCTATTTCATTCTTACTTTCACCATTAGGGCCCTTCCATGTCCACTTACGGTTCCCTAGTTTCCAGTAGAAGGTATTCAATATCCATAAATTATTACGTTCTGCATATTCTGCTAATAACTCCCCTCTGACATTTCTAATACCTATGCCATAATCTCCTACTGCCTGGTCTCCAGCCTGCTTCTTCCCTATCTTAGCATTGAAGTCGCCCATCAGTATTGTATAACTGTGCTTTTACCTTACTTATTGCCGATTCAACGTCCTTATAGAAGCCTATAACTAGTGAATCATCATGGCTGGATATAGGCACGTAAGCCTGTACCACCTTCATCTTGTATCTCTAATTGAGCTTAATTACGATACCTGCCAACCTCTATGCTATAGTATTCTCCTCTGTTACCAGCGATGTTTCTATGGATAAGGAGCCCCACGCTGAGTTCTCTTTTGTCAGCCAAGCCACGATAACAAAAAACGTGCCGATTCTGGAGCACTTTATAGGCCTTTTATGCCCTCGTATCCTCTCTAAGTTTTACTGCATCCCATTTAACACCCTCTCGCTCCTCGAATAGTGCAGCTAGACTTGCTTCACTAGATAAGGTTCTAGCGTTACAAATTGCCAAGTTAAGGTTCTAATGCCCGCCGGTCTAGACGCAGAGATTCTTAGTACCCTCTGCTACGTTGGAGATCTGACCACCACCTTGGTAAGCTGCTTCGCAGCCGCTGTAGACTGAGGGCCGTGTGTTAATCGACGTATGCATGTGGGAGGTAGTGGGCTTATACTGCACTAAATTGGTCAACCCTTCTCTGGTGAGGGAGTGCACTACTGGCGGTGGTCACCAGTGAGGCCATTGCTGCATATATAGAGGAAGAGAAGAAACACAACTTAGCGGTTGTCTTAATTTTATTACCAACGGTTTGCACCAGTGGACCAGTCCCCGTTGGTAATAAAATTAAGACAACCGCTAAGTTGTGTTTCTCCTCTTAAGTACGTTTAGCCCATTGCAAAAACTTCTTCAATATATATATATATATATATATATATATATATATATATATATATATATATATATATATATTAAACACTTTTAAATAACTTATATGGAACACCTTTAATTAACCAACCTAGGTAGGGCAAACTTGTGCCCGAGAATAATAAAGCAGCTAGATTGAAATCTCCTTGTAGTCTCTAGACTTACTACTTTTTTCTTCCCTGCCTACTGGGTCCTGCAGGCGCATGCGCCTTAAACCATCCGATTGGCAGAAGTATCATCCAGCGCGCGTAACTTGAAATTGCACTGTGTCAGTATACACTTCATTATTATGGGCCAATGTTCAACTATCTCACCTAAAAGAGTCTTAAAATAAATTCCAGCAGCCGTCAGGCCAAGCAACTTGCTTTACAATAAGTAGCAGTTACGTTGTTGTAACACTTTGTTTTTTGTGGTGGATCAGTTGTAAGCTGTTGGAAGTTTAAACGGCCTCTAAAAAGTATAAATTTCACAAAACGAGCGCGTTTTTCTCTCCTCACATTTCTTGTCTTCGTGGCGCACTTTGTGACTTCAGAAGCGCGGTTCAGATCACTTAATTAGGCTAAAACGCTCGATTGGTACATATACGAAGCATATAATTTTTTAGTTGTCTCCTACGGCACATCCTATGTGACTGTCCGGTCCATAGTATGCAGAGGCAGCCACCTTTATAGCGCGCATTCACAATAGACATATGTCGAATCTATTCTAGCAAGCAATCTACTAAGGACATTGCAGCTGGTGGTGACCAAATAACTGCTGATGCTTTTGTTTTTAAAAAATGAACCTGGACAAGCGGCTGCGATAGTGATGGCGCATTTCCCTGCTAGGTTGGTCGATCCTTGCTGACTGGGTGATTGTGCACGTTATGTATGATGTGCTATTTTTCTGTCGCTCTCCTCTTTTTGCTTTTCTTGTGCTATTTTTCTGTCGCTCTCCTCTTTTTGCTTTTCTTCTTTCAATCTCCCGCAACCCATTCCTACGCGTAGGATAGCAACCTAGTTATTCTCGACTGGTTGACCTTCCTACAGTCCCTTCTCTACAATTCTCTTTGTCACTCTCCTACATCGCTGTGTCATAGAGTCACCCACGTGGTATTCCTTGTCTCGCATGAATATTATGTGCGGCCAACTGATTCTGTTTAGTGTTGTGCATTTTTGAGAACGCGAACGGAGGCAACAGCGGGAAGCCATCAAGCAAGCATGAAATCTCTATAAGCTGTACGCTTTCTGCGGACATTTTACACACGCTTTATGTAAATATTAGAGGCCAAAAGGTGATGTCACCTATTGGAAGGGCATTGAGGGCGAGAAAGAATCGCGCGTTTTATTGGAAGTGTATGTAATCATATTTCTTTGGATAAACATTTACGTCGCCCCTTACTTTCGCAGTGCCTTACAGAGAATCCACGCTCACTCGCTTACTTATGACAGCCCTTGGAGGGAACAGCAAAACGATCATGGTGAGTTTGGTTTTAAATATCGAAATCATGTCTTTCGCGGAAGCATTTTTTATTGCTGTACGGACATCGCACAGATGTCTGAACTCAAAAATTCGAAGCCACATTCACTAACAGTTTCGCCTGGTACTTTCGCACTCATATCAATGCAAAGTTGTGGACGCAGTCAGCATGGGTGCTATGGCGTAATTGTATCACAATGAACAAGACTTTTGACGTAACGTAGCATGGAGGTACATATCGTATTGCAGTATTTTTAAAATAAAAAAAGTATTTGTATTGCATACTTCACGTTACCTTCAAGGAGCTTACTTGCGAATATCATATATCTTCCTTGGCGGGTGCAGTTTTCGCTAATACCTCAGAGCCAAAGCGTTAACATGTTGGGAAATATGTTTCATTAACGTTTTTGCATTACGATCGTAGTATATATGTACGTTCAGAACACCGAGAGAACCCTATTTGACGACGTTCAATTCCCCTGGAGTACTTTTTTTTCGCACGTATTCCAGATAGAATTTCGCTGTCAGACAATTTACTTTACATTCAGAGGCAGAGATCTCGATTTGCTTTCAGCCCTTATTAGAAGTAAGAGAAAACAATCGGAAAAAAAAGGAGACCAGTTATTGCATGTTGACCAGCTGATGCCAAGAACAAGCGCGCCATCGTGTTTTTCAGCCACAAAATATTTCAAATGCAACAAAATATTGCACAATGCGAGCTCGATGCCGTAATCAATTCTGAGTTGTCACGTGGCGAAACCATAACATGATCGCTAGGCGAGCACAAGTACTCTGGGTCATATTCAACATGCTGGGCCTCTTAAACATGTCACTCAATATGCTTGCTTTAACGATCTCGAAATGCGGCCGCATGGCTGGGATTCGAACCAGCGTTCTGAAGTTAAGCAGTGTGACATCCCACTTTCTAAGCTGAACTGTACGTTAGGCACTCTACGTTGTGTTGAAATTCTTTCTAATAATTGTGGAATTAGCCCAAACATTGTTAAGTTTGATAATAACTATCTCTACATATAATCGCTACACTTCAAAAAAAATTTCTTGAGAAGGACACAGGATGCAGAGCTGCTGAACTTGTACATGGGGTGTAGGTAGCTTTGTAATATTTAAAATTACTTATATTAGCAATAACTACGGCCGTTAAATGAGTTATCATTGATCGCAGCTTTTGTTTCTTTCAGCTAGCCACCATCAGTCCTTCGGATGTGAACTACGAAGAAACTCTATCCACCCTGCGTTACGGTTGGTTGAAATGAGCACATGACTATTTCCCATACATTCACCTTCAGCGCAGAAATGCTAAGGGTTTTTTTTTTTTTTTTCTCGCACACGCCTGCCTTTTTTCTGCGCTAATAGCACGCTGCGTTGAGTTATGCACAGACATTGCGCCTAGAAAAATAATTCCAGCAAAAATATTGAAAACTTAGGTATACCTTGGAAAGGTGGCTGACACAGACTACCACTAAAACGTCTTTTAGCATACACACTGAACCATGATAAGATTACACCTACAAACTCTATCCCCCTGCTATGGAGGGGAACGGAGAGTGCTTCAGCAGCTCAATTGTAATAGAAGCTCGGATGCTGTTATTATAGGTTACAGCCAGTTCACCAGGGTTTTTCTGAGCCACCTGTGTTTATATATTAAAAACGCCAGGCCTTCGCAGAAGGCGCCGCACATTCACAGCGAAAGCTAGAAAAGCGGTCTTTCAGAGCCTTTTTTAAACACTCATAGGGTAACTGCTGCAAGCACACTTGCTTGATGCTCACTACAGTGTTAGTAATAAAAATTATTGCGTAGTAAGCTGGCATTCGCTATGCTATTTTTCGTGATTCTTATGAGAAGCGCGCTATCCGCTAAACTATTGCGAGGAATTTTGTGTTAATTTTTCATGTAGTGGCGGACGATGATGATGAATTATGCCTGAAGTGGGTACGCGCCACAGTTAATTACTGAACGAAAACAAGCTTTTGTAATGGGTTGGAGTATTGGACGACGCACTCGTTAGGCTATCTGCATTGGGTGACGATTGCTTGTTCTTTTGCTGTTTTAAAACACTTTCTAATTCATATGAACGCGATTGCTTTCCTGACATTAAACCTGCCTAAGGCAAGTTTGCGAACAAGTTCCAAGCACCGGCGTGGCTCAGTGGTGGAATGTTGGGCTCCAGTGGACCCGGGTTCGAGCCCCACTGTGTGATTGGTACTAGGTAATTTCACGCGATGTGGTCATGGACGCCAGTGGTGGTGGACAACTACGGCGTTGCGCCAGCCCCGAGTTGTCATCTTATAGCAGCTCTCTCTGTAATGTAGTCGGCCCGATACACCTCATTTGCATCAATTTGTAATCATCACCACATAATACTCATACGCAGAGAGTCTCACTGTTTCTTTTTCATATCGACTTTTAGTGAAATCAAAGAGACTGATAGAGATAATTTTGTACAGCGTATTCAGGTCTTCGTTGATTTTTTTGTGTTCCTTTGGAATAGTACACCCATTTTGTTTGTAACTGGTTCTGAATGAAATTTTGTGCATCTGTAATATTTGCTGCCCAGTTACAGCTTAGACAGAAATTGTACTTATTTCTTTCTGAAGTCAATTTGCCTAAAATATCCCGCGCACTGCATCCTATTTCTTTTTGTCAGGAAGGAAGACATTAAGCCCACACTGTCAGGAGGCTATGAGGAGGAGGCTATGAAAGTTTGCTCGTTGTGGTTGCTTCTCGAAATTAAATAAAACCTATTCGAAAACTATTTTATTGCTTCAACTGCTACGGTGGGCCATAGTTGCTTGGTCAAAGGAAAAAAAAAACCAGTCTTGTACATAGCGTAGCGTATACTAGGAAGAAAAACTGAAACAGTTCGGCCATGAAAAAAAAAAAAAAAACAAGTGGCAATGCCTGAACAGAAAGTTGCCGCTTTGAGCCACTGTGAGGCACATAATATAACATTCATTAGTTCTTTTGAACCAACAGTAGGAGGAACCAACATTATCGATCCTAAATGGAAGCGCATATGCTCTAACTTGTATTCATCTTTCTGGCATGAGTGCTGCCATCTGGCCAGTGTTGGCAAAAGCTTTGTCAGCTCTTCCTAAATGTTCTATCTTGAACCGGCAGATGGCGACTTCGAAAAGCTTGATGCAGAAATTGCTTTGGCGCACACATCTTGCGGTTGACATTTGAAGTACAGAAAATTCGGAACAGAATCGGACTGGGCAAGCGTTCGCTTATGCTAATTACTGCGCACATGCTGCCATCATGCCACTGCTAACCACGCTTTCCCTATCCACGTGATAGCGCATATAGGGCTGACTGAAATTACTAACAACGTGGTTCATAGTAGAAGTTGACGAGCTCTTTAGCAAGAAATCAACGGCACAGGAGATGATGTCGTCTTCGAGTGTGCCAATAGTAAATGTGTGAACGGTGCTACCACAAGGAAGGCTGAACGCGGTCGTAAGCAAAGGCGGGTGCGTGACAGGCGGGATGAAAAAGATTGAAAATTTAACCGGTGAACTCGTCGAGCCGAATCAGTGGAGTCATTTCTATCGCGGTGTGAAACCTATATTCGTCGTAAAGATGTTCTTTCGATCACCGGAAATTTTACTTTTCCGCTGGGGTGTTGCAAGTCCGTTCCAGCGGTGACTTATACTGGAGAAAACACGGCATTCTAATCATTACTCGTAGAAAATGTTACCTGGCACTGATTGATGATTCTAAAGAAACTTTGGCACGTGCTGGAGAAATGGCCACGCTACTGATAATTGATAAAACAGTTTGGTGTGCGAAGCACTCCCTTCTAATATTTTTGACTGAATTTATAAATTTATAAAAAAAAAACATTTGGTAAATGTCTGTCCAGTTATTTTATAATAAATACCAAGTGTTGAAGGTTACTCTTGCCATATCTTTACTTTCATTTCATCAGTTAATCTGAGAGAGCTCCACAAGCTTTACCGACCTATGGCAGCAGTACAATAATTTGCAAGAACATTGTATTTGTTGAAATGTTGCCGCTTTCACTGGGAGCATATTCAACTGGCTTATCGTTCGACAATTCATCAATTCAGTCAGTTAATAATTTCTATTTGTGACAAAAAATGTGAGTTCTTTTCGCCAAGGACGTGTCCTGAACAAATTAATATTTGCTTACAGCGGAACGCACGAAAGAAATCAAGAATCTAGTGCGCGTCAACGAAGATCCCACGGACAAACTGATTCGTGAGCTTCGGCAAGAAAACGAAGCCCTGAAGAAAAAGCTTGCAAAAGGAAATGTCGACAATGTTCTCAGCGCAGGCCTCACCGAAGCAGGCAAGTTTCGTTCTGTTACTTATTTTTAATATCTGAAGTACTCTGATACGAACACAAATTGTCGAAAGTGAGAAATTTTACACTTTTTCGGAATTTAACCAATAGCCTCATTCAGGGGAATAATTTACAGAATACAAAACTGTTCTTTCAATATGTACGATCTTTGGATGGTCATATGTCACGTTATTATATGGTAATGTGTTATTTGCGCAGAATTAAGCCAAATAAAACGAAAATGGGAAGAGGACATGCAAGCCGTGATCAAGGAGAACGAAACTCAGATGCTCCTCATGAAGCAGTCATACGAAGAGAAACTCAAGAGCTCTGTGAGGAAACAGGTGCGTGGGTCTTCTTAGTGAAGCAATGCTTGCTCAAGTGAAGATCAATCCGTTTCTTTGCAACAACGCTATAGTAATATACAACGGCATTCATTAGTGATATGTATTACGTTTACTCTGGCGTTGTCGTTCAGTCACAGCCATTTTAATTGATATTAACAGGCAATTATTCTCCAACTTCCTGGACGTGTGGCATTCCACGAGCGCTTCCTATAGCTCTTCCAGTTGTGCAAGTTTGATAGAAACTTGGAGGAGGCTGGAGTTTAGCGTTCATGAGAGCAACAGACGTAATGGTGCCCCGTTTGTATCGCCTTCTCATTGGCTAGCCGGTCGTCCCATCTCTTCGAAAACCTCAACCGTTTCGCAAGGAAAAACTTTTTTTCACTGGTCCGCCATGGTGGAGGCGCTTAAGGAACTCGTCTGCTGAACTGAAGGTCGTGAATTCTATCTTGACCGCTGGTCAGAGTTTCATGGCACAGAAAGGCTATAGGCTGCAGTGTAGAGTGCGATGACAGTGCACATAAACAACACTAGATGGTGGCTACTTCCGGTCCTCTCCGCAACAGAATCACTGAGAATCATGTGGCTGTTTTGGGCCCTAAAACCTAACATATTATTTTTAAACTTTTCGCAGTTTAAGCTATGCTGGTAGGCCTTCAGCAATTATAGTTCCAACGTTTTCGCTACTCCATAAATCATAGTTACGCGTGTAAGGCACGTAGCCACAACGTCTTCTTAGAATAACAAACAGCTGAGCTAGTTCGTAGTGATTCCTTTTAAAGAAGTACGCTGTAAACACGGACACTGTATTGGTCGTTGTATTCTTTTTATTGTTGGCATCTGCCTAAGTTTCACTCCTTTGTTTTGTCGGTTTCGCTACGCGTAGAGTGCAGAGTACACGTGAACAAGAGACAGATGGGACGTGTACACAACAAATTAAAATGTAACAGGTAGCTCCTGTTGCTCCATCACTACAAAATATTCTCATCTGCATGTCAAGGTCACCGCGTCGCACTATTTTCACTTCACTGTCACATCGTTGTTATCACGTCGCTTTTTTTATGACGTCGACGCCGTTTCAGGCCAGACTGTCGCCATTTAACTGCCTTATGTATTTTTTCAGTGTGCCAATCTTGTCCCTAGCCCGCCCTGCCTAAAGTCCGAAATCTACTCCGGCTACGTAACAAATAAATTAATAAATAAATAAATAACTAAATATGATACAATATAAACTTTATCAGAATAATAGAACTTTGCCAATGTAGTGTCGTCGATCAAACTATTACCAAAATTAAAGCAAAACATTCACAACTACTTGCTAGTATACAGCATCAACTATCAAACTTGCTTCAAGCTTAATAAAAAAAAATAAGCGAACAAAACAACAAAGCTGCTACATTTTGACGAATAGTTATGTAATGCATACACCCATGTATGTTTTTTGGCCCTGTAATTCCTTCTGCAAGGAGCTCAACTTCTTGGAGAGTTGCATTTGCTGCTTTGAAGGAGCAAATAAAAAAAACAATTTTGGGGCTATAGATGATATTGTGCCCACACAGGCAATTTGTGTTATTGACAGCAATGAAAAAGCAATGATAAGAACTTAGTTTTTAAGGTTTTGTGTCTCACTGCCAAGCCTTTCCTTTTTCTGGTGCAGGATACGGATAAGCTGATAACGGAGGAGGAGAAGAAAGCGCTTCCACATCTCAGCAACCTGAACCTGGACCCACTGCTTTCTGGTCGCATTGTGCACATTCTTCAAAAAGGAAAATCGACGGTGGGCAAGGTGGACACAGACATAGTCATGCTGGGAGTAGGGTATGCGAATACATTGATTTTGACTATGTCATGGTTCCATTTTAGACGCATTGATATACTTCCATTTACGTCATAATCAATGCAATGCAGTTCATAACTAAAAATAATGTCTGCTATTCCTTCCGTAGCTTCGTCCTTTGTGAGCTTTACTAGGTTATGTCTAGCAAAAAAATAAGCCCGTAGAACCATCCTCGTATTTCGTTCGAAGGTATTAGTGTTGGCTCACGTATGTGAGGTAGTTATTCACAATATATTGTGGTCCAAAACCAAGCAGACATGATTAACTAAAACGATTGGACAAAGATTCAAACACGAAAAGTCTAGCAATAATAACTTGGTGAATGACTTGAACACATCAACACAGGTCTGGAATAGTTAGTAGGAATTCATAATACAGTTATCTGCGTCCCTCTTAAGACAGACACTTTTTTTTAATGTAAGCATTTTCACAAAAACCTGTCTACCTGGGTAGAAGATTTAAGAAGTTAAAATGGCTCCAGCCAAGTTCGCGGAGAGCCTTTCGTTTCGGGATCGATTCAGTCACTTCCTCCGGGGTTGACCGTGTTCTTTATAGAAGAATCTCCGCGTCCTGTTCAACCAGGGCAGCGACACGTTTTGCTTCACATTTCCGAGGCCATCAACATATACTGATGGCATAGTTTCTAGATAACTGTTCATGTTTGCAGCTGTGTGCTCAATGTTCCAAGACTCGAGCAAAAGCCTCCTTCCCCTATTTATTGCTGTGTTTCAAATAGAAGCACTGTTGAAGTCGATCATATCGTCTTGATTCCCAGAGTGCTCTACAAGAGCGCTGAGTTGCACTTCAATCTTACTGACGTCGTTTCCATGTTCTTAGTTTGAGTTTGAACCTTTTACGACATCTGTAGGCGTAGCGATAATAACAGAGCCAAATAACACTGTGATATTATTAACAGGGTAATTAAGACATTTATAGATCAATAGCCGAATCTGTGCAATAATTGCCAAGTACATAATAAAACACACGCTGGCACAGGGCAGGGTAAAATGAAGTTCTTCATGAGTGCGATTCGTCCTACAGGGAACTAACACAGGCCGAGATTAATGATAAAGCTGACAGGATAAGTTGGAAGTCCGCCCATAAAAACAGAGTCATGAAATGGGCACAGCGACTGTTTTATTAAAACGTCGTTGAGAATGAAGTCCGGGCATTAAACGACAATAAGTACCGAGGGTGGCTTCAGCGTGAAACATGCTCAAAACATGCTAGCCTGTATGCAATTGCCGAATGCAACTAATCTTACCAGAGCTGTGTACCAAAGAGTCAACGCGGGTATCCGGGCCCCTGGATGGCAAATGTGCATGCGTGTGAGTGTGGGCGTGCGTGTGTGTGTTTTGCGTATGTGTGTGTGTGGTAGAAGGGGGAGGGGGGGTGTTCTCAGGGATCGCGGTTGTGGTGGCAGCATTTCGCCTGAAAGCAATGCATACAAACTCGCGTACGCTCTCCTACCATTGAAGTGATTGAAGAGCCCCAACCTGCCAGCAGTTTAACATTATGTGGTTTCCGAGTCACGGTGTTCTGTGCGATGGTGATGAAGTGTAGTAACCAGGCTGGCTTGTGTATGACTTTGTTGCGTTTTAAATATGAAATACTTTCGTTTTTTTTCTGAAATTTCTAGGATTCAAGACAAACATGCAATTATTATGAGGACAGATACGGAGGTTACTGTGGACAAGGGACGTCCCGAGGCAAAGATTCTCGTGAACGGTTCACCTGTAACGTCTCCGGTGACGCTCCGCCACAATGACAGGTCAGTGTACTTTTTTCAATATCGCTAAACACCAATTAAAATAATAAGAGCGGTTTTTATTCAAGACCTTGCATTGCTAATTTGTTTTCTCAATGATTTTGGATCTGCCAGGCTATTGAGATCTTTTACATCGCTCGAGAAAAGACGTGGCACGGCGCCGGCAAGACTTCTTTAGTTACATAAATTGCATAGCTTCTAACAGACATTATTCGTCAGACTCAACACGTAACATTGCTTGAAACGGTGCTGGTCTACTGAATCCCACGCCAAAGTTTTCTGGAGAAACAATTAACAGCACTTTTGCGTATATTTCATTACACAGAACACCTAGCGATGTCACATTGATGCAGTGAGCATTGTAAATTTGTGCGCAGTTTAGTGTTTCGACGATATTACAGAGCCCACAGAAGTCTTCCAGCCTTCTTGGAACCAAGTATATATCTATGTTACTCTGTGGTATAGGGAGCAGTGCCAGCCAAGACTGGTGTGTTGTTTTCTGTCACTAACGCGAAGTGGCGTATCAGTCTGGTATAGCCTCGATTGCCTTAATGCCCTCGTTAGTCTCCGCTCCGTTGAGGGTGGAGACAAACGCGTCGTCTGCTACAGCAGTCGCCATTGCTGAGCCCACTCATTGAAGCACTGTAAGCCAGCGCATTGATTCAAGCTGCAGGCATCACTATTCACTTTTATTCTTTGCGGGTGGATATGTTCTGGTTTATTTATTTATTAATTTTTACATAGCGTATACACAGCATTTCACAAAATGCACCATCAGTTATAAATTTGCTCACGTGAGAACCCTAAGGTATACTCGCAGTGTTTTCAAGCGATTTGTATTCGCGTGCAGGTTACGGGGCGGGGCTGCTGTGTTTGTGACCGATTGATGGATATATTCATCTTCGTGTTCCCTTATTAAATAACTACTTAAAAAGGGCTGTCTTTATCATTTCAAGAAAATATCAGCAAACATGCTGCAAGCATCAACATGTCGTTTAGTAATCGCAGCGGAAACGACTATACTCATGTGTAGCTTGAATTTTAGGAGCGACGCTCCTAAGGATTCCACGATGTCCATTTTCCCCGTCGTCGTCGTAGCTTCTCATTGGACCGAAATACAGGTGTCACATGTACCATGCATACACCATTTATAGCCCATCTATGGTTTAAAAATAGACCGCACGCTGTATACTCGTTTATCCATCCGCGCATCTGTCTGCCATCTGTGTATCTGTCCGTCCGTCCGTGCATCCGTGCATGCGTCCTTCCACGTATCTGCCCGTCTGTGCATCTGTGTATCTGTCTATGTGTGCGTCCGTGTACCGGCACATCCATCATCCGTGCATTACTCCGTCGATCCATGTAACTGTCCATACTTCCATACGTGCATTGGTGCTTGCGTCCGTCCATGTATATGTTTGTGCGCGCACTCATTCTTGTGTCCGTCCTAAATACCGTTCGGTGAGTTCAACGCTTACATTATTGACCACGGGACCTTCGCTCTGTCATCAGCATTCAATTCGTCCACTTGCAGCCATTTTTGGTACCACAAATTGTGTGTTGTCATTAATGAACAACGTGTGGTACAAAAGAATACAAATGCTATGAACTTGCAAACGTAGTACGTCTGAAACGTCGGGGAAACTTATTTCTTTGTATGACTTATGCTTTCGCAAGTTTCACGAGTCGGAAATTTTCAGCTACTGCTCCGCTGACGGCTGTCATAACAAGATTTTCAGTTCGTCACGATCGGCAGTGTGTCGCAACCGCCGTGATTGCGACACGGCATCGCATTTGTATCCTAGCGATGATAAACAGTGTAGAATTCGGGCACTAGTTGCTCAGACATGCCACCAGACCTCGCCACATTGAAAAACTGACTTCACTTGCTAGCTTAGAAAAGTTTGTTGCTTGACTTCGTCATGCCTACAAAAAAAAAAACGCCAGGACTGCGCGAAACGCGCACCGCAGTCACAGCGAAAGCTGAAAGAGCGGCCTTTAGAGGGAAACTCTGGTGTATTTTCGACCATACTGAGATGACACAGTTTTGAAATAGTATTGACAGCCCTGCAAAAGCTAGGATGGTTGATTTTCCCTAGGCATTTTATCAATAACTTTGATTGAGCAATAAACGACAAGTCGAAACTCACACCGTGACTGGGAGCTGCTCCGTCATCAATAGGTGACCGGTAAGATGGGCAATCGCAGGGAACTGTGGGATACGACAGCTTCCGGTTCAACGAACCACACGGGTCAGCAGCGGAAAGCGCGCATTTTTGTACTGCTCAGTTGAAAAAAGCACCTCGTCGTGCAATTTCAGTGCTTTTGAAGTTTTTTTTTTTTGCCAACCGTGACTGTGAAGATGACAAGGTACGAAAGCCACGAATTGTCTGCAAACTATTTTGTCGCACTAAAATTATGTGCAATTCTTTTATGCTGCTCGGGGGTGCTGTCACACTGTAAACCAAATTACACCCATATAGGTGTTTTATAGTGTCTATAACTCACACCCCTACACCCCACGAAATGGGTGTATCAAGCAGCACTACACCTATACCGTGGGGCGGATTTCCTAACTTACACCCTATGGCACAAACATTTTTGGGGGTGTAAAAGCAAATGTACACCCACGTGGCCTTAAAGGAGTGAGGGTGTAAAAGCGAATGTACACCCAAGTAATCTTAAGGGCGTAAGGGTGTAATATTGCTATGACACCCTAACACCCTTAAAAAACAAAAGTAGTGTAAGGGTGTAATTCGCCCAAACAGCAAAAAGGGTGTGGGGGTGTTCATGCTGAATAATGCCCCAACACCCATGCGAAAAGTACCATAATTTGAGTGTTACCCCTTTCCAGTAGGCCCCTGTAAAAGCACGTGAAAGCTTACCCTTTAGCTAGACCTTTCATGTGCAGATGTCCTATTGTAGTGGCTCCTGCCACAGTGTGGTAATCCTGGCTCTAGCACAGCTTTTATGGTGCATATATGAAGCACGGCATATAAGGCTCTCACATATAACATGTAATCCTAGCTGAGTGCGAAGGCATCACTCAAAATGAGTTGTCATACATAACAGAACGTTCACAAAGACATGCCATAGTGCAAAATGAAATCAAGCTTTATTTTATTAGACACAGAGCACATACAGGCTTCAGAGACAAATTGTACCTTAATCAAAAGCCTTTTTCAATTGTGCAGAGCAGAATGCCATCTGCTACAAAAGAAGACCGAAAATCAGACGTCAATGGTACGGCATGGAGCTCTAACGACCGATGCATGCATATCAAAGTACAAGAGAAGAGCCTTTATTTGCACTTAAAAATGAAGGATTAATTTTAACACGCTTCAATGCAGCACAAAAGCACAGTGCAGTGAAGCATACAAACAGCAGGAAGAGTAGTGCAATGCAGCATGCCTTATTTCTTCAATATACTGAAATAATATATCAATGCACACTATAATTGCCTCATTGATACGCCACAGTTTGCATGTGTTGTGGCATTCCTTATGCATATTATGCAATGCTAGTAGTATTCTAATGAATGTAATGACAAAACAGTCTTAAAATGGCATTTTCATTTCACAATAACCCTTGTGTGTTTAGACATTCAGAATACTGGAAAAACAATAATACACGAGTAAAAACAATAGGCAAAATTACAATAGCTTAACAGTGTCACTAGATACTAACCATGCAGAATAATTGATTTAAAGATGAAAAATATCAAGCGCATCACATAATATGTCCCCCTGAAACAATGCAACATCAAAGAATATAAAATGAACACAAAAGCAGGGTGAAAGAGTAACCACTTACAGCTAGCAGAGGTGGAGCAGCCCCGCTATCATCTGGAGCACTATTTTGGAGCATCATATCTTGCTTTTCCAGGGAGAAAATTTTAATTTGGAGCAGGTTTCAGGAAAAACAAACGCAACATTTTTGAGCCTGAAATTCCAATTTACAGCATTGATAGATATGTGCAGTTTAGCGTCCCAAAACCACCATATGGTTATGATAAACGTCGTAGTGGAGGGCTCCGGAAATTTTGACCACCTGGGGTTCTTTAACGTGCACCCGAATCTGAGCACACGGGCCTACAGCATTTCTGCCTCCATTGGAAGTGCAGCCACCGCAGCCGTGATTCGATGCCGCGACCTGGGGGTCAGCAGCCGAGTACCATAGCCCCTAGACCACCGCGGTGGGGCTCCAAATTTACAGTAGTACAACAAATTAGACTGAATCACACAAAAGGAAAAATATATGTAGAAATTAATTGACATCCGCTAATTCATTCAAAATATACGAGAGCCGAGCTATTTCAATAAAAGCACTCTTGAACTGTCCCACAGTGCAAACAATGCTAACCTCCCTATTTACGAACGCTCCTCGACTCGAATCTCGTCCTTCACCTGAACTAGCTGAGCACAGTGCCACCGCTTGTCTAAAAATGACGCTTTTCTCGAGAATCGCTGCAGATTATCCCTGATATTGGGTGACTTGCTCTGCCTAGAGACTGCGCTGGAATCAATTTTCTCAAGTCAAGGGACGTTCTAAAATACGGGGCTAAAAACTCACAGTAGTATTTGCCCAGCTTGCCAAACTGTTTGACAGGCGACCCAGAAATTCCAGATATTCGTAAAGGAGGAGCTCAAGGGGGTGGCGAAAACAAAAAAGTGGCATAGGATTTTTTTTATTGTCACTTAAGGCTGCAAAAACCTCATAAATCACTCTGAAAGACAGCCAGCACTCATACTAGTACTCGTTATTGAATGGCATCTGCATGGCAGAGTAATATAGGGAAAAAATATTTTGTGTCCTGTGACAGCGAGTATTAGTAGCCACTTCCAAATCATAAAGCACTTTTCTGCAGAGCGAAAGCGTACTCTGGCAAAAGCGACTTATAAAGCATTATGGACGTCATAGAAAGGGGCGGGGAGAACTTTCTTTTAAACCGTTCTACTCTTTTCTTTTGCTGTGAGGATAGAATTAGGTCAATTAAAAGTTATAATTACGGTTGGCACATCTGTATTAGATTGGATGATGATGACCCCGCCTCGATGATTTAGTAGCCAAGGTAGGTACTCAGTTGCATTTTTCATGCAGGCGAAAACGCTGTAGGCCCATTTGCTTAGATTTCGGTGGAGAAGAACCCCAGGCGGCCGAAATTTCTGGAGCCCTCCCCTAAGCGTCTCATAATCAAATGATGGCTTTAGGACATTAAACTGCACCTATCAATCAATTGGATGGTGATGTGCAAACTTACGTTGAATAATGAATGTTATGTTTCATGATAAAATTAACAATACTGAGAAATAATTGAGGCTGGTTGTGTATTTCATAATGGTTTTGTGCTAAATTAGGAAATTGTATCCGATTGACACAATTGACGTGGCTGCTGTTCTCTTGAACATGCAAATATGGATACGAAAATAGCATGTAATATTGTGCCATAGACATTAAACATGTGCTGTCAATAGACATGAATGCCTGAATTGAATAGTCAATTTCGCGACGAAACCACGACCGCACAAAGAAAACACATGGACAGAACCGGTGCTCACTAGCAGCTGTTTGTACCATATATTCATAATATACCATATACCATATATTCATACACACAACCTTAAAAAGGTGGCGAGTCGGCATGAAATACTGATGGAGTTCGTGCCCCTAACAAACTAGCAAAGTTGCGCTGGTGCATCGCTGAAAATCATGCTGAGCAGCTGAAAGGCTGTAAAAAGAAGCATGCGCGGCCATTCACGAAGTCTGTCAGTGAAGCGGTTTACAAAATACCCCTATTGTGCAGAAAGAGACATGTTAGCCAGACGACGAGGCGCTGCGTCAATGATCGAGTGAGTGAACACGCCCTTACGGCAAAGAATAACCACGGTGCCCGTTGAAGAGCGCATGTCACTTCACGTGGATTCATACCAAGAGCAAATTCGAAGGACTTTCACAAAAGAAACTGGGTATCAATTGCGTTAGCAAAACTTCACTCATCATGTATGAGCTGAAAGCACGGTATCTAGCGATCATGTGTCCTATAGCGTCATTAGGTAAGGGACGGCCCAAGTAGGTTGCACATGCGTTGACGAAAAGTGGGTTTATATCAGCCTGTTTCCTCAAGAAATAAACAATTGCAAATGAGTGCCCATCTCGTTTATGTGTTCTATTTGTTTGTGTGGTCGTCATTTTGGCGCAAAATTGACTAATGTTTAATGCAACATGCACCAACTATCCCAACAGCGAGTTCTACTAGACATGAATGCCGCTGCTGCATATGTAAACAACAATAGCACGTGCAGCCGCCTTAGAACTGTCAAAAAAGCAGCGTTATACAGTGCCTCAGAGGAGGCACTTTCAATATACTTTTTGGAAAATAAATGGCTTAATAAGCATAGGACTTTTTTCTGTGTTCATGACACGCTGTTAGAGTGATTTCATGCCAAACGCCCAGCTATTTTGGCAACCATCTCAAATGCATTTGAAAATTATTGTGCTGATTAACTGTATTGAAAGCAGTGAAACGGTAGGATATTTTGGAGAGAAAAAATGTTCGGTCACGTGGTTGCCTTCGGAACTTCCAGAATGTCGTTTGGGTGTTGTTTGTGAAAAAATTTACTTTAAAAGTACGTTCTATACCAAACTTGGTCTACATGTTGAGTAAAGGTTCTTGTGTAAGGTGTTTGAAGCTCAGTAATAATATTGCATTTAAACTGGCACATATGCTTCTAAGAATTTATCCAAAATGTGTTATGTTTGCAATTTTTTTATTGCAATACTGCAGTTTGTATGAATATCTGAAATAGTGAATAGTTACTCCACGCAAGGTATATTTTGAGAAAAAAATATTTAAGACCTCTCAAGCTGGTAAACTTTATGAGAAGAAATCATTAATACTACAAAATCGTAATTTTTGTCCATATTGAGATGCAATTTACGCCATGTGGAGGCTCAACTAAAAATTACCTGTATACATAAATTGAAAGCCAATAAACAGTTCTTTTCATATACCATCATTACAATTTTCGTTTTGAGGAAGAAAATAATTTTTTAGCATTCCCATTGGCGCCTATCTTCCCATTTGGTCAAACGACAGCTGCCGCCTTGAATTTCCCTATTTTCATCAATGGGAAAGTTCAAAACTTATTTTCTTCCTTAAAACAAAAATATGTAATGATAAAAATTGGCATATGAAAATGACTTTTCTTTTTCTTTCGATTTAGGTTTGAAGGTCATATTTATTTGGACCACTCGACAGTTCAAATCGCGTCTCAATATAGACGAAAATAATGATTCTGCGAAATTCGTAATTTTTTCTCGTAATGTTTAGCAGCTTAAGAGGTCTCATAATATTATTTCCTCAAAATATACCTTTTGTGTAGTTAGTATTCATTACTCAGACATTCATAGAAAGTGCAGTATTACAATAGAAAAAATGCAAATATAACACATTTTGGCTAAGTTCTTGAAGGCGTGGTAGACGAAGAAAGCGCTTAACAGTGCAAACGACAAGAAGGGAAAGAAGAGGCGAGAACAGAGCCCTGAACAAACAACCAAAGTTTATTGCAAACCAACTGCAATATATGGAAAACAGAATCTGCGCATAACCACGCACCATAAGCAGAAATGCACATACATGCACCATACGGCCTACCTTATCAACAACCGGTCATATAAGTGGACCCCAGATAACTAACTTCACAGTAGTTAAGAAAAATTGAGGGTAGGCTAACACAGGAAGCACTAAGTTGTTGAATATAGAAGGCTTCACTAATCTCGTGCTCGCGCCGATTTTTATATCCCCCGTGATCAAACACTTGTCAAGAATTGGCTGACAACAAGACTTATTACAATGGTCTGCCAAGTGGCGGGGAAGGAAACCTTTTAGAGAGTTAGCGTGCTGCCTCAACCGATCGTTCATGCATCGCCCTGTTTGGCTAATGTTCACAAGTAAATAATATCTTGTAGAGAATCGCTAAAACACATTCAACGTGGCAAATAGCGTGTTTCTTAGTGCGTGCTTCGTTCTTAGGTCCTGCGCTGTTCACTATGCGACATAGGCCAGCGAGCTTGTCGCGTGCGCAGAACGCAACTCTTACACCCATTTTTCCAGTGACCTTCTTTAGCCTATGGGAAACTTTGTGTACGTAGGGAACAACAGCCTTGCTAGAATGAGGCTTGTTGAGTTAGCTGTTGCTTTGTGTCTTATCAGGCAATCTTAGTGACGTTAGAAGAGTCTCGGCAATAGAAGTTAGCAGGCGATTAGAAAAGCCTGCTTGTTGAAGGCGGTGAACTTAGAACGAGAAACTGCACTCTATCTGGCGGTGACAAGAGCCAGTTAGAATTGCCTTTAGGCAGGAAAAAGTGGTGCTTCACTTGACTAGCTTAAAATGGGTGGACGTAAAAAGAAGAAAGCTTTTCCTTGAGCAAGGTTCGTACCGCCAATATACATGGTCAACCAAAAAAAAGCATTTTTAAGTGTAGACATCGTAACTTGTCGTCATGAATCAAACTCCGACTTTAATTCCAGTTGCTTCATTTCACGCCACAAAACGTCAAATATCTCACCAGTGCAGATGTGTGCATTGGCTCATGTTTAGCACCAGTACTTTGTGACCTTTTACTCGCGCGGTATGAAAGAAGTCCCATGGCTAACTTTGATCACACGAGTACAGTTAAAGTGTTCGGCTACGTTGACGACTTTTTAGTGTTTTACCGCATCGACCAATCTGACCCTCGGCGAACCACCAATGAGATATTTGACATTTTCGGGCGTGAAATGAAGAAACTAGAAATAACGTCGGAGTTTATATCTGACGACAACCTACGTTGTCTACAATTAGAAAAGCTTTTTTTTTTGTTGATCATGTATATTGGCGGTACGAGCTATGCTCAAGAAAGAACCTACTTTTTACGTCCACCCATTCTAAGCTAGTCAAATGAAGCATCGCTTTTTCCTGCCTAAAGGCAATTCTAACTGGCTCTTGTCACCGCCAGATAGAGTGCAGTTTCTCGCTGCAAGTTCACGGCCTTCAACAAGCAGGCTTCTCTAATCCCGAGCTAACTTCCATTGCCGAGACTCTCCTAACGTCACTAAGAGTGCCTGATAAGAGACAAAGCAACAGCTAACTCAACAAGCCTCATTCTAGCAGGACTGTTATTCGCTATACGTACACGAAGTTTCCCAAAGGCTAAAGAAGGTCACTGACAAAATAGGTGTAAGAGTTGTGTTCTGCGCACGCGATAAATTCGCTGGGCTATGTCGCAGGGTCAACAGCGAAGGACCTAAGTAAGAAGCATGCACTAAGAAACACGCTACGTGCCATGTTGAATGTGTTTTAGCGATTCTCTACAAGCTATATTTTTTACTTTTGGGCACGGTTACATTGGCCAATTAGGGCGATGCATGAATGATCGGTTGAGGGAGCACGCTAACTCTCTAAAAGGTTCTCTTTCTAGCCACTTGGCAGACCATTGTAATAAGTCTTGTTGTCAGCCAATTCTTGAAAAGTGTTTGATCATGGGGGGATATAAAAATCGGCGCGATCACGAGATTAGTGAAGCCTTCTACATTCAACAACTTGTGCTTACTAAGTTAGCGTACCCTCAATTTTTCTTAACTGCTGTGAAGTTAGTTATCTGGGGTCCACTTATATGACTGGTTGTTGATAAGGTAGGCTGTATGGTGCATGTATGTGCGATTCGCTTATGGTGCGTGGTTATGCGCAGATTCTGTTTTCTATATATTGCAGTTGGTTTGCAATAAACCTTGGTTGCTTGTTCAGGGCTCACCTCGTCTCTTCTTTCCCTTCTTGTCGTTTGCGCTGTTAAGCACTTTCTTTGTCTACCATACAGCACCAACCAGCCGTATCAAGTACTTTGTTAGTCTTGGAGGCGTATGTGCCAGTGAAATTGCACTAATATTACTGCGCTTCAAACACTTTACACATGAACTTGTACTTAACATGTAGACAAATTTTGGTATAGAAGCAAGGAGCAGTACTTTTAAAATAAAATTTTGCACAAACAAGATTAAATTGACATTCCGTTAAGTTCATAAGGCAACTACGTGACCAAAATTTTTTTCTTTCAGAAATATTTTACTGTTTCACTGTTTTCAATGCAGTGAGTCATCACAATTTTTTCGAATACATTTGAGATGGTCGCTAAAATAGCTGGGATGTTTGGGGTGGAATGACCCATTAGTGAATCAACCTTTTAAGCTGAAGACATCTAGGCCGTCTCCAGTTGATCATACAACTCTAACATTATGCATTGTATACAGTTTTCTACACGCACTGCTGTTGATCTGATGGCAAACTGATACTCATATTGGAAAAATAAATAGGTATATGGGACACATAGCTTGAGATGAAGCCTTCCCATCAGAGGAATGTTCCTGAAATGTACAAGATATTTGGTGCACCCTATGAGTAGCGTCCACCACTGCTGCAACCCTTTGAGTGAGGTCGTGAGCCCGGAACAGCTGCTTTCATGTTGTGATGAGTGCACTGCATCGTCAGCACCCAGTCCATCGTAGAAGACGTAGTCTGCTTTCCTTTCAACATTCTGCATGTAAGAGATGCACAACATTCAACTAAGCATTTAAAAAATACTGGGAACAATCAGAACCTCATTATGATGTGTCATATAATAAAAAGCTCCAGCTTCCCCACTTTCAGCTTTACCACTATTCACTTTTACGTTTACAAGCATCTGTGCATATTAGTGTACGAATGGAAGTGCCATGTTTGAGTCTACACCATGGTGGTGGTGAAAAAGTGCTTCTCTCTTGAATCATGCACCTACCAAGAAGTTTGAAATATACTAGGATGCTCAAATTTCAGCGTTTTTACCAAGTTTTATTGCTTAGCTAGAATACCCTAACCAATAGGCCACTACAATGGGTGATACAAAAAATTATATAAACCCATTCAGACAGAAAAGTAGCAATATTTATCATTTACTTTGAAGGATAGTTTTGTAGACATGTACACATCACAGATGTACAATCTACTGTGTGACACTAGTGTAAAACATCGAGCAAGCCCCAATCTGAAAGGATTAACAGCACTTATTAAAGGACAACTGCTGCTGAAAACACAGTACTGTGTATTTGTGGAAGCTCACCTCTAAATTTCTTTTCCAGTTACATAAATGTGGGGTACTGGATAATTTTATGTGTCTTTTACAGGTTGCTTATTGGTCAACAAAATGATTACTTTAGGCTTTGAGTAAAACTGACAAATCTCAAAAATAAATAAGACGTGCTAATCTTATTCTTCCAGTGCATGCAGAAGCAGCTCATTCGCAGTTGAATTTTTTTTAATTCATAAAAACAGCCATACAACAGATAATGTATCACAAGTAAGTTAAGTATATGCTCAATAAGCTCTGAACTGCTGGACTTTAAATATAAAATTTTAAAAAATGCACGACTTATTAGAGAAGTAGCTAACAGGAATATATGCATGGAGGGCTTATTAGTTGGATCAGTGTGTTTGCATTCCTAAGGATGAAACCTGCACAGACAAAATGCATGAAACAGACAAGAACTGTTAGGTCTGCCTGCTTTCATTTACAGCCACCTGTGTCGCCATCCTCATTTTGTTTGTCGCGAGCGTGTTCTTTAGTGGCTAACTATGCCTACACCATTATCATCTGTGCTGTATCAGCTTAACTGAAAGTATAGTGTGGGTGTTTGTTGGTACACTTTGGCTAAACTTTCATATGTAACCACAGCGCCAAAACCCTACACCAAAATATACAGAAATATTATATTCTACAATATTCTATGTGCCGCACTACAACGGTGCAAAAATGCAAAAAGATGTGTGCAATTGAGTGTGGCTGTTCAATCCCTTATTAAAGCACATCAATATTTCCATATCCTGATTATCTACGATATACTAGAATAAATATAAACAAACCTAACAAGGCATAAAAAGCGCAAATCACTAACCAAACAAGGTACATCTAAATTTTTTGGTTAGCTGCACGATCTTTAACAAAACACATGTCACGCCGCTGCAAAGCGCAGGCATCAAAGGGGTACTGATACAAATTTTAAGTATTTTGGAATTGTTACTTTAAATAGCGTATTTACTCGCATTAAAAACGCACCCCTATCTTCAGTCATTGAACTCTGGATTTTTTTCTCCCGCGTAATAAACGCGCCCCATTTGTCCACTGCAGCCCCACTAACTGACAACTGGCGCCTCATTTACCGTTGATCTGCTTCGTTTATTATTATTATTAATATTATTATTATGCCATTTCTTTCGCCCACCTCGGCTCGCTCGCCCCCCCCCGCCTTTTTTTTTTCTCACCCGCTGCCGCGGTCCATCTGCGCGCGGCACAGCCCCCCGTTTTCTTTAACCCTGCGCTACAGCGAGGTTCACGAACACTGCGACTGTTGAGACATCGCAGCTGATAAGCACAGAGCGAGCGAAGGTCACGAAGCTAGCGGCGCCAAGAGACGGTCGCTTCCTGCAATTACGAGTATCGCGGGCAAACCGGGCGTCGGCAGGCCGGCACGCACTTCTGCACGTCGTTGTTCGCATGCACGACAGCTTACCTTTTCAGCAATAGCACGAAATCCAAAAGCGTTCTCCATGTAGCTCCCAGCGCACACTCCGTTGATTGCTTGATCGGAAACATTCTCCTTGCGGCGTGCACAAGCTTCAACGAAAGCCGTTGACAGAGGACACACACTCCGCCGCACCGAAGTTGTTCTGTACTTGCCGACGCGCCACAGCTTGCAGTGACTCGTACTGCATCTACTGTAAGCGCGAGTTGAACCGTGCAAGCCGTATAAGTACACATCCTAAGGAAAGCAAGTGAATAGTAAAATAATAAACCACCGTCAGCCTGCAGCAAACACGCGTACGACATGTTACTACCCAATTCAAAGTCTGTCTGTTGACGATGGCGATGGGCAGTTGCCCCGAGACCTCAAAACCGAAACCGAAATTCATAGCAGCACCGTTTTATGATATAATTTCCAAGCTATGTCAAGCCTCCAAGATATAGTGCAAGTTTTATGCTTGACAACATATTTATTTGCTAGCAGAGCTTCAAAGTAGTTTTTTTTTGCCGAGTGAGGCGTGATTGTGGTGTTGTTTCGAAATTTTGGAGTCAAAATTTGTTACTTGTGCAACATAGATATAAATAAAAAGTTAGCGAAGGGCGGCGGGGAGGTTGTTCTATATTTGACACATCTCCACCTCTTTCTTATGTTCGTTTGAGGAGCCTTTTTATTCAAAATGGGGCAAATCTAGCACCGAAAAAAGCTCAACGGAGCTGCATTGGCATATACATGCTATCAACGTTTTTCTAGAACAGTGATAATTATAAATAATGTTTTAATATTACTGTTTTAGAGGAAAGGTGAACGTATGTATGAGCCAATTGAGTGTCATTGGAGCTACTTTCGGGTCAGGGTTTGGCCCATTTCGCACAAAAAAAAATGAAAGCTCCCGATTTGGTTTCTCAAGTATGCAACCACAGGCAAAAATGTACATGTAAATGGGTCAGGCCCCCCTTTTTTTTCCTCTTTCTATCCCCCTGAATGCATAAATCCTAGCAACACCTCCGCTGTGCTATTAGCTTCCTTTAAATAACACTCTGCCATTCAAAAAGAACCTGGGGACTATGCTTTTTTTACCAACAAAGTATGAATGACGCTTGCTTCTATTTCAAGTCCTAACTTGTGTGTGAGCATAGCAATGTGCGATTATCAGTGCATTGTAACATCACAGTAACAACTATCAATTACAATGCTGCAACTAGTCAACTATTCTCCATTCTTGTGGCACGGGTACATTGTGCTAGTGTTGTCTACGATCGTTCACGTGTATATTAAGCGACGCGCAAGCGTTCATATTAAGGATATAAAAAAGAACAGTAAGTGCCCACAGAGTGGTGCATACCATTGTACGAGTTCACTCGGGCTTAGCGGATGTACGCTAAGCTTGTCCTGCAGCGAGGCATGCGTGCACAGCAGCTGCATTAGAGTAAGCTTAGCCTGTTATTTGTAAACATGCCTAGTTCCACGGCAATCCGAATGGTGCAAACATTCAATTTGAACTCATCCAGGTTCATAGATCTAAATATAACTCACTGAATAAATCAGGGACGTGCGTATTATAGCAAAATACTTCAGTGTGAGGAAATATGTGGACCCCCATTAAAAAAATTGGCCCCGTATCTGCATGTTTCTGCAAATGTCATCGAAAGACGACAGTCTTGCGTGTGGAGAGAGTGAACAGGACATTTATTTGGTGTTCTGTGCAAGAAAATCGGTGAGTGGTATTCTGGAGGCACTGCGTTTGAGTCCCTCGAGCGTGCAGCGGAGGCGAACGAGCGCATCAAGTCACCTCACACATTAAGGGACTTTACCACACATAAGACATGAGCGCCATCTGGCAGTTTTCTGAAAAAAAAAACAAAGCGCATGGCTCTGAGACGGGTGCGCGCGCCCACCTCAGAGGTGATAAGGTGTAGAACGCAAGGCGACGGTAGGTGCCACCACCGTCTCGTCTTAGCAAAGCGTTGGAAACACTCCCCGTTCCGTGCAATCATTGCATGGTCAGCGGAGCGTGATAAGCGCTACGGTCCTTAAAATTACTCATGTATGCTTTTTCCAGTAAAATACGCACGTGCAGAATATATACGTGTTGTTATGGTGCCTCAGACATGCGCAATAATTGCTTTTTAATTGACGATTGCACAAGCATGAACGCTCAGTCTTGAGCAACATTGGTGGGCGATGCGGATGGGGTCAGCCGTTTCAAGTACCCCATGCCGTATGGAGTGGACAAACAAGATAAATGTGCAGGCGGACAGACAGACAGACCAAAATTTTTGCGTCGAAAGTCCCCAAGAAAGACCATCGTTCTTAATAAACCAGGAGCTCTGGTACAAAAAAAAACTTAGTGTGATTTCAAATGAGAAAGCGCGCACGATAGCCTGTCGAAAACCATGTGTAATCGTTTCATGTTATGTTAAAGCGCATCATAATCTCTTTTACCGATGTCTCTGTGAGAATTAGGGAAGAATGGACATGAGCGGCAGCAAAATATTTTTAGTAAGAATCCCAAAAACGTAACCCTTGTATTAAGTCGTTGAACATGTGAGAAATGTTCTGAATAATGTAAATAGGGGGTGGTGTAATAAATATAGTACATAGCACGATATACTTTGGCTAATGATACGGGAAATGAAAACAAAGGCCGAAACATTGATATTTTCACCAGAACTTTGGCATGCGGTTTGATTGCATCCGTTGAGATGTGATATGTATTGATGCTCTAAACTATATGCATATATGATAGGTGTAACATTCAAGGAAACACCCTTGGGTGTAATTTGCGAACATACACCTATAGTACACCTAAAAATGACAAATGGGTGTACAAAAGGTGGAATTGCAGAAATTACACCCGTGCGGATAAGTTTGGCAGAAATAATAGGTGTAAGATGGGTGATTTATTGAAAAATTCACCCTCAAGGGTGTGAAATGATTTGCAGTGCAGTTTGGCTAGCAGATCAGACGACACGCAAAACAGTTTTCCTTGTATGATATAGTACTGCAGATAAAGAGTCACCATTTTAAAGATCTCAGGGGATGGGGATGACTGTTGCAGTGTGCTAAGAGTTCATTTCTGGATCGCTGCTACGGCTGAACTTGTCTGTCCATCGGCATGAAGCGCAACACTTATTGATCGCGTTGAGATAATTTTTCTCTAGCCTTCAGCGCGCTATAAGATGCATTTCTTAGTCGAAGCCAGATGCTTATTTGAACGCTGATCTTGGTCAAGCTGCACGGCACGGCGGCACATAAACAATACAGTCTGACATGGACGGCACCGAATAAATGAAACCCTGTACTTGTTTAACGCACTTCTTCCTTTGTGACGTCCTGGCGCACAGTTTGACCAAGATAAACGCAAATGGACTCGTCTAGCGCTTCGTGTAAACTTACTCTTGAGTGAAGTTTTCGCGTTTTTTGTCTAGTACATGGGTGCAATGGCCGGCGCTCATCTCATATGGCAGGTAGATTTCGCCAGCGCGTTCCCATAATATTTTTGCTAGGCGTGCCTGAGCGACATTTTATTTCTCAATATAATATTCGTACCAAAGTCATGCGTAAGCTTTTTTTAGCGTCGAATACACAGGTACCTAATAAATAGGTTTTCGCAGACTCTGGCTTCAGCGTTCTGTACCCAAAGGCTACCTGTCACTGTGGCTCTCTTCACAGCTGTGGCCCACCTCATTTTTTTTCTTCGTTTCATGGGACTTATACCTGCGTGTGCATTTCACGCTCGAGTAGGAGCAGCCAACAGCTGAACAACCGACCATGGTTTATCGGAATGAAGATAAGCGGGTGGCCGCGCATGTGAATCCCGAATAATCTGAGGTTTGTGGGGAAGCGGTTCGCCGTCGTCTACTCTTCTCGAAGCCTGTAGCAGACGGTGCATCCCACAATCTCTCACTCTTTTACTGGTCACCTATTGTGGGTATGAGATGACGTTACAAGAATTCATTGCGGATGACGTCACAATATTCGCTACACCATGCCAAGGCTGGCCAGGACGTAAGTATTGACCCATTCCATGTTTGTAAACACAGGTAGGCCGATGTCGACATTACGGGTAAAATTATAGCGACGTCCTCACGTAACTTCCGCCATAAGCGCTAAGGGCTACGATGTGCGCCAACAAACAAAACTAAGTTGTGAGACGCGACTCACATCCAACCGCGACGCAGTTCATCGGCATACCGTTTTGTTTTTCTCGTTGTTTGACTAAGAACACCACATGCACCATTGAAAACCCAGCAGAAACTGCGGTAGGCAGAGCGTCTTTCAACTACCAAGACAGATTTTTGTGACGTAAGTCCAGTGGAATTTATTTAAACCTTACGTGCCTCTTCCGACGCGCGAAAGGAAAGTTGGCGATGTCATCCCACGTGGAATCAAGCTGTGGCAGCTCGTCTGAAATTACTGGTGACAAGTTCAGCGATAATTGCACCTGCTATATGAGCGCAGAAAAATCGCCTTTTTATTTCGACACACCGGTACGTGATGCATCTCCCATGCCCCAAATCAATTTCCTCGTTGCTGAATATCGTAACACCTGACGGCAACGACGACTAACACGCCGTATGAAGCTGACAAAACTGAACTGTGCGCACGTTGTCGTCGCCTCGTTGAAAAAAGCGCGCGCTGCACCCATCTGCTAGGAAAGGTGGTTTTTTTAAAAAACAGTAGGCCCTTACTACAGTGTACTAGAAGGGGGCAGTGGAGTGCACGATGCGGCCGCGCCAAATCTCGGCTGATTCTCTCCGGCGGGTGACAGTATAGCGGTGGCGCTGTAGTTCCATGATACTTAGGGAGCCTTCATGTACGCGCGTCTCCATGTTTTAGGGTGGTGACAACTCCGATCATGGTTGCTTACAACTGGCTAAAACGGCCCCCATACTTGACGGCTGCCATGTTGGTTCTGAGTGGTCGCTCATTTACATTGACGGCGGCGTGGGTTTCAAAGAGAAGAGGTTTTTTTTTTGTATGGCAAGTGCTGAAGGCTGAAGGGTTGTTTTCTGAAGTTAGCCGAGGTTTGGTAAAACAGGAAAGACATGTTCGTGACTCGAGTTTGTATAAAATACTGTTAAACCACTTCGTTTCTCCCACTTGGTAGACACACCGCATTGACGGAGTGAGGTTATTTAGGGAGCCTATATTTGCGAGGGGGAGAACCTCAACGTCACTATGAATGGACTTCAATGCCTGCGCGCCATTCATGAAGCATATTCACCTTAGCACTGCTAATACCTCAAAGGCCTCTTAGTGCAAGGCTCGAACCCGTGCTGTTTATATGACGGAACTCGTAACGACAGGGAAGGCAGAAGAAACAACCGGGTAGCTCGCGATGTTCTCTGTAAACCGAATAGCTCAGCTAGCCTGTTTCTCATACCCTTAACATTGCGTTTCTCCATAATATAATTTCTTACAGCAAGTTTAGTTCCTGCTAACGAATCTGTACAATGACTGCTCAAAAACCTAACAAGCTGTAAGCATTGCCCAAAAAAGTAGGGCATTCAATCACATTACACCGCCCTCCCCCTATGCCCACAAGCCTGTATATTAGGCTAGAAGAAAAGCAAAGGGGAGCAACGAGGGACAAATCAAGTTTTTCCAGGTCAGATTTTATTGCAAACAGCATCCAAACGGCATCTGGCCTTGTGTCTTCAAACCATCCTGCCTCCTTTGCTGGAAGCTTGTGTCCTCGCAGTGGGCCTAGAGTAAAGCAATAAGACAAAAAATCATATACGGCTCCGACCACATATACGGAGTCCATAGACATTTTCTCCACAATCTCTAAATAAAAGCGGAGTTTACGATATCAACTAATCTGTGTGTCTGGTTATGAAACAAAAGGGCGACACAAATAACGATGCGCCACATAGGGCAGATATGAGTTATGGGCTGACAACCGACTTGCTTAGTGCACATATACTGTTCCGTTCAGAACCGACAGATAGACAGAAGGATGGACGGACACGAACAGTAAATCTGCCGCATTCTATGTTATTAAAGAGAAGCCTTGTTTGCAATTATTGAGTGAGTTTCAGTGTGGTTGCGCGTGTCATTGAAGCGAAGAACGAATACCCCATAGCAAGCCACACAAAAAGTTAGTTGAGTTGCAACTGTGCAAGACAAGCACCTACAGGGAACGCGTTCATCGGCTCGTCTGTCTACCTCTCCAAACGCCCTTCCTCAGCAACCGAGGTAAAATTGCAGGAATGCGAACATCTGCCAGAAAAGGAAGACGCGAATGGCAGCGTTCATAGGTGGTTTATGGGCCTGGCGTTTTCCGCGACGAATGCAGCGACGGCTTCGGAAACTGACGAAGTGCAGATAGTGAATGCATGCAGGACCACACATTCGACTAGTCATATCATTCGATTGAGGAACTGCGCTTCGACTACAAGGATAAACAAGCATACTCGACCATCTTCCGCTCGCACAGCATAGCCGAACGAAGCCTAATTCATAATTATACTGTGCACGTTGTCGTGCTTACTTTGCTCAAACTGCTTTTCGTTGCATATCTAAGTCAGCCATTTCACTAAATGAGCGGTGATATACTCAACCCACTCGCAATACAACGGATACTCACCTCACAAACGCCCCACAAAAGCCGTCTTACAAAGGACGTCTACTCGCACCTCACAAAGGCCGTCTACTCGCACCAAGAAAACCGCGTAGCGAGCGGTATGCAATTTAAAAATAAGATATATTGTTGTGTAATGAAACGGAAAGTGTTTATGAATGCCTCTCAGCATTTTTTTATATGCACATGCGTAATAAACATTGCGTTATTTCTTGTTGCGCATACGTGACTCGGGCAGGGTCACGTGCACCTATGTAGTCTGTCCTTTCCGGTATTTCACTATTGGCTGCTTGAGCCCAGCACTTCTGGGCGATGAGCGACGGTTTCAAAATCTGGAGAACCGAGTGATCGCGCGAAAACGAGCACGCGACACGTCACGCGAACGCCCTGTTTCGTCGCTCATAGCGTCGCTCGTCGCTGTCGCGTGCATTTTCGCGCTTATGAGGTTTGGCCCTGAAGCTCTAATGGAAGGAACTCATTGTCATATCTGATCTTGTTTTTCTCGTGATATGCTACTGAATTGCGGACTGCGTTTGTACGAGCTTCCTGCAGATTTTCGGTAACGCCTGAAAGAAGATAGGGATATGATGGTGTGCCATACATAAGAAAGCAGGGTGAGTAGCCTGTGACTTCGTGAGGTGTTCTATTGTACTCGTCGACAACGTCCGAGAGGAGGCGCGGCCACGGTTTTCGGGGTTCGTCGTTGATCTTGCATCGGATGCGAGTAACGATCGTCTGATTAGTGCACTCGTTTAGTCCATTACACTGCGGGCGTTGTTAGCTTGTTAAAAGCTGATGAATATTGTTGTGCTTGAGGAACTGCTTAAATTTGCCGGCAGTGAATCCTGTGCCGCGGTCGGAAAGGAACTTCCGCTGCTTTCCAGCAGCGAAGATAATCTTCAGACAAGAGATGTACGCGTCGCAAGACTCATTATTGCGTGCGAAAGCCCAGACATAACGGGTGGCATGATCAACGGCTAAGTGAATGAATCTTTTGGATGAGCCGTAGTTGCTAAAGCCTCCGATAGTGTCCATGGCCAGAAGATCAAATAGTTGTTCCGCTGGTGGCAAAGACTCCAAGGAACCAAATCGTTTTGTCTTCGGTTTCTTGCAGCACTGGCAAGTATCGCAGTCGCGTATGTACTCGCTCACGTCGGTTATGATGTCGGGCCAATAGTACTGTGGGGAGAGAAGTGGCAACGTCTTCTTTACCCCGACATGACCGAAAGCGTCATGAGCTTTTTGGAGAAGAGAAGACCGGAGGGCAAAAGGCACATAGACTTTTCGTATTCCTCTGCGTCTCACTATACTCAGTCCGTTCTCAATGGTATGCTTTCTGGTGGTTTGTCGTTGTGATGCTCTCGCAGTTGCTCAGCAGATAGGAGTTGAACTACCGGGCTTCGAGATAGTGCATCAGCTTCAATGTTGTCAATGCCCTTTTGGTGTTTGATGTTCACGTCGTACATGGAGAGTTTCAAGGACCACCGGAAAAGACGGCCTCGGGGATTCTTGATGCTTTTAAGCATCAAGAATCCCCGAGCACCTGATCTCTTCCGCGTTGCCCGCCGCTGCGGGCAACGCGGAAGGGATCAGGTGGTGAGACGCGGTCACGCCACTCTACACTTCTAGTACAATCTACCCTTACGTCACATACACAGTGTGGCCCGCGTTTACAAGTGTGATTCCAGAATCGGCTACCAATTTTAAAATTTGTTTTGTCAAAAACTAAACGACTTATCGTTGTGTAATTTCGCACATATCACCGGAATTCTGACGATAACACATGCTGAACGTTTCATTGAAATTGGTAAGTATCGAAAAAAAAAACGCCGGAGTTCCTCTTTCAGAGCATTTTTTCAACACTGTTTGTGCAAATGATACAAGCGCACTTGCATGATACCCACCACGCTATAAATATTTATAATTTTTGTGTAGTGGGCTGGCAAGGGCTATGTTAAATTTCGTCATTCTTCAGGGAGGCGTGGTATCCGCTACACACTTGCAAGACATTTCGTGCATTTTTTTTTGTACAGTGGCTGCCGACGATGAAGTATAGCTACCACACTGACAGTGCTATGAAACGTCTGAGATTCCGCACGTTCGATGCCTCGTCGCGCAAAAAAAATGAACTGCGGAGTGGTTCAACACCAGCCGGGTAAATAGACGCAAAGTGAGGAACCACAACGCCTCGATTCGGCGTATTATAACTGCCTTCCTGCCTCATTGAACTTCATGAAACAATGCATTTTCCGTATTTACATCAATTTAATAACTTCTGCCATTAGCCGCTGGACGACGTTTGCTGGCCCGTACTGCTTGGCTGGTACATCCAAGACCTCGTTCTCTTCATCGACGCTAGACAGAGGATGATCGTTAGCGCATTTTTTCGCACAAGTTGAAATGGTTTACTTAATCAAGGGTGAATTCATATGTGGTAGAGGCAGCATGACATGAATGCAACATGTGCATCTATGTAATGGCGTGCGCGCTTCTGAACACGGCGGCTGGCCGGCGGGCTTTGGAATGGGGGAGTCATGACATCATGGCTTCCGAATAACGAGAGTCGAGAGGCTTGGCGCACGCACACAAAAACGCATACAATGAAACCACTTGCTGAAAAGTTCGATAAGTCACAGTCTGTTTTCTATGTAATATTTTGCATTAAGAATTCTATTCCCGCTTTTCTTGCAAGATTTTTAGATTTTGATTAAGTATACACTGCACGTTGACTACATGCTGACATTTTGCGCACTTGCCAACCACCTCTGGCGAGTGCCATGTATGCAGAACAATATTTAAACAAAACTTCACAGGATAAATGTCCAGGTTGCACGTGTGGCCAGGTGCATGAAGATGTGTATTGTTTATTAGAATACTTACGATATAACTAAAGACAAAGCTAATAGGATATTTATTGCCATAGGAGCGTATGTCCTTCAGTCTGGGACCATTTCTCTGTTTATGCATGGCCTTTACGTGCCTTCAATAACTGTCTCTGGTAGCACTAAACAAGTTTCCCGAATCGAATGGTACGCTTGCAAATGTTCAAAAATATTTTAGGCTGATTTTCTGCGGGTACATTTCCCGGACAGTATGCGTTTAGTGTTGCTTCATGTGTTACTTTATGTCATGTTGCTGTAACTTAGCCGTGCAAATATGCGTGTTGTCACCTGAGTGGACGTGATATGTTGTGTTATTTTTAACATATACAGTTTTTCTATGAATGGACCCTCACGTGAACGCTAGTGTCATGTCACTAGATGGTACATTGCGCTGTTTTTAGTGTTGCTTTGTGAATGCAATGTGTGCATATGTCATTTTTATATAGCTCATAGCATTATCAAATGCATCTAGGAGAAATTTAGCGCAAGTTCTTGTTCTCATCGCTGATATATTAACGAATTTAATCATCTTAGCATTCTAAAGCACATATGAAGAAGCAGAACATAACACTAAAGAGCACATATTAAAAATAGTGCTTGAAACGGTAGTCATCACTGTGTCTCATCCCTTCCTTTTTCTCTCGAGGCAGGATAGTCTTCGGCCAAACGCAGCTCTTTCTCTTCGTCAACCCGAGGCAGCATGACAGGCACGACTCGTCAAAGTATCCAGAGGTGACGTACGAAATGGCACAGGAAGAAATCGCTCTGAGAGCAGGCATTAAGCTGCATGACGACGATTCATTAGGTAAGCATGAAAAACCGCACTTCTGTAAGTAACGAACAGAAAGCTGTCCAAGTTGTGTGGGTTCGAAGCCATGATTCACGAAATCCTAAAGCAGTAGTAGGCGACCTGCAGTCTGCGGAGGAGTATTAAGCACTCACCTATGCAACCTCAAACACTCCCCCCCTCACCATTTTTATTCCTATCTGAAGAGGGGAATGACAGTGCTGACATCAATATGGCTTTCGCTTATAACAGGCATCGCAACTTCTTTTGCAATTTTCGAATGCTACAGACCTCGCATGAGACTGGTAATGAGTAACAAATATGTTTGGGCTATGGTGCAGTGAGATAGAGTGCCGGTACAATACTGCATATGAAATAGCCCAGAGGCCGTTGGCTTATGCAAGCTTACGTAGCGCTATGCGCGATCTTTTTTTTAAGATTCTTCCCTTGCTTAGTTAAAAAACAAACAAGCGAAAGGACATTACACACAATTAGCAAAGAGGAAACCAGGCGGGGCAATCGCCTGCAAATTATGCAAGGCTAGATCCAACGGCTATCTACAACATCCTAATCCTAATCCTAATCCCAATTTAAATTGCAATGTAGCGTTGACATGCATTCAGGAACTGAACATGATGTCTATTGTAGCTTTTTAGATTATTGTCAGTTCCCTGAATTCTTCCAGTTTGTGTTAAAGGTCACCCCCTTTCTCTCCGCAACACGCATTCCCGATTTGCCGTGTGGTCCCCTCAATGTCGGTTTCATGTAATTTGGCCTTCCGCCTCAAAACGTTGCTGACTTCTGACTTAAAGCAATACTGCGATTATTACACACAATCACATGCAGTAACGTTGTCTTTAACGAAATTATTTATTGTTTGCAGAGACTGCCTTGCTGAATCGAGATATGATAGAAGTTTTGCCAAAAATCGATGAGGCTAACGCAATGAGTGCGGAACTTGAACGGGGTGTCCATTTTGAGATATTGCTTGTTTCGCCACAGCTACTGGGCAAACAGCTAGGACGCACAGAGGTAAGTTGAACAACTGCGGTTGCCTGAAACATTGTGGGCTCAGCGCTACCACAAGAGCATTTGTAAGGAATTTGCTAGTTTATGGAATATGAAAAGTGCGTTCTTCGTCCGTGTACCTCTAGTGTAAAAAAACCCCACTATGTTTGCTGCTGCCTTCAGCATCAGTATTTCTTGAAACCCTTAGGCCACTGTGAGGCGAAAGCTTGAAGTAGCTTCAGCTGTAGACATGCTAAACATGTGGTGTAATATGGCTACATTTTGTCTGTGGTCAATAATAATGAAATTAGCTTTATAAAACTCTTCTCATGCTTTCTGCGAGGTCAGAAGTTGTCGTTCTAACAATGTTCACTAATGTATGACACAAAGACGCAAAATAGAACAGCCTATGTTGTTTAGTAGGCACTGGTCAGAAGACCAGTGTCTTCAAAAAAGCGTTACCCGTTTTATCACCTTATGGCAAACCCTTTATCGCCATGACCCCAGTATTTTGCCTTTCAAAAATGTCCGTTCTGAAATCAGTACAGAAAGCTCGTGTTCAATTCACTGTAAATGTGTGCGGTTATGTTTTCACATATACGCTATGTGAACACCTGCTGTAAATGATTTTCGTAAGCGGCTGAAATATCCTTGTCATCCTGGCCACGTAAACATGTCGCAAATGGGGCATGCTGTTAAACCTTGAGAATTATTATACACACGAAAATTTTAATGCTATTTCGCATAAAAATTTTGCAGGCGAAACACACATATCACCAGGCCCGTAGAAAAAGTGCTCTGACCCCCCCTCCAAACTTTGATGAATAGTGGTGTTAAAAATTGGTGTTTCTTTTTTCTGAAAATGTGACAGCTTTTAGCAAGTGGGCCCCTCCCTTAAAAAGGCTGCATCTTGTTATCCTGAGGGGCTCGTAAAGTACTGCACGGGCCTGGGAAAACCTAAAAGCCCGGGCCCGTAAAGCATTGTTGGATCGGGTGTGGGCCGCGCTCGGGCCTGTGAGCTTAGTGCTCCGGTCGGGGTCGAACTTCAGTCAGGCCCATATTAGACCCGGGTTTCATACTTATCGGTATATTGGCGTGTGTACGATGCCCGGCTTTGTCGTTTGAACTTATTATTCAACTTATTTTGTCGACTGAAAAGGCGGCGCCTTCTCAAACGAAGCCTACTGAAACAATAGATTATATCTGATCTATGCGAAGTGACCTTCCACACGGGCGCTAGCCCTGGTAAAGTTGGCTTCTTCACCTTCCACCTTTCCTTGTCCACCATATTGTTTTTTTTTCTTTACTGCCACACATCTCCTTCTCCTCCAGAAGTGCGCGTTTGTGGTTGCAAACAACGAGCCATCTACAGCCAGACTTCGCTTCCATGTTTGCACCGAAGCCTTTAGCTATTAGCGCCTAGGCAACCTAATCTACCGCTTTCGGTCGCTGCGGGATCGCGCTCCGCACACCCTACACGCCCAATTCGACGGAGAGCGCTTAAGAAGCCGCCGGCTGGTTCACTACAGCGCTCTAACAGATTGTTGCTTAGAAGCCCTTAGTCCAGCCTAGGAAGGACACAACACTTTCAAAGATCGAAGGCCGTTACACGAAGACGATCACATAGGCATGTTCAGGAAACAGTGAAGACGGTGGCTCGATCGCTATGATTATAAATCGCTTTGGAAGATATATGGCACTGTGCTGATGGCGACTGGGTAAGAATGATGGGACAGAAAACCTTATTATTTTGATCATGAAAACGTAGTGTACGTTGAGTACAGTCGCCTGTCAAGGAATCGACATGAAAGCTTTATGTAACGCTGCCAAGCCTGATGTGTTTCTTTGAGAATTACCTAGAGCGCGTGTCTCATTTAATTGCATTGTGCAATAAATGAAGTTTGCCAAAGACTTGATAGTTGTACTTAACGGCACCAATTTGTATACAATTTACGTAGACTCCAACTAGAATTTTGGCGATTTTTCCAGATTATGGAGGTATTATATTTTGTAACCATCTTTCGAAAAGCAAATCTAATACTGCGTGGTTAGCACCGAGTTCGTGAGCCAGGCAGCTATGACACCAATTATAGTTTATATTGTCTCGAAATTATTCCGCTAAAATGTTGCGGGTATAATTACCCGAAAGCATAGATGGTATACCAGTGATTGTGGCGACATTGAAAAAAGTTCTCAAAGCACTAAAAAATATGTCGTTTGTGGCAGGTACCTTCAAAATAGCCGAAGATCATACAGGACCTCGTTTATGCTCAAGGCATAATCTGCTGCAACGAGCCGGGCTGGGCCCAAACTATTCTGGCCCGGGCCGGCTACGGGTCATACTTAAAAGTACCGGGCCCTGGCTTGGGTGGGTTGTAGCATGGCATTTTCGGATCGGGCCGGGCCTGGGCCAGAAACATTGGCCTGTCCTGTGCTTTATCAGCTAGGGGGCCTTTTACGCGCTCATTAAAAACACACCAACCATGCGGCATCATTTGCTTAAAATTATATGAATTATTGCTTCAAAGTGCTTCAATTACCTGTGTTCTATTTGATTAATTTTTACGCTGAGGCGAGTGAAATGTTCAAACGCTTATGAAGTGAGAAACCACGTATGATACTTGATAATAAATTGAAGCCCTTCCTCTTGACAAGCAATGTGAAAGCGAAAAACACAATTACATTTTCCACAACATTAGGTGGCTTTTTCTATATTTTGTTTTTTAGTGATAAAATGCACGCGTGAAGAAATATCTATGGTTCCTATATCATTCTAGGTATACGTAAAGGCCAAATACCTTAAAGCTGAACAGGAATTCGATTGGACGAAAGAGAAATTTTTGAGCCGAGTGTTCGCGATGAAAGAAATGTACAGCAAGTATGTGAACGGCGAGCACTGGGAAGTGGACGAGGTATGTTATAAAAAAAACATATACATTTGAGTGCGTGAAGGCGGGCCTAATGAGTCTTGTAACTCTGCGTATGAACCTTGAATATGCAGGAACGAGACCCTTTTTTAGAAGATCCCAACACAGAAGTCAGGATAGGGACTGTGCAAGTGTACTTGCAACCACTAGCGTACATGGTGAGTAATCGAATGCAAGTGTATCTTTTTTCATAGGCACATTAACATTATGTGAACCTAAATCACACTTATTTCCTATAGGTTGATCTCAAAGAACAACTGGAAATCATAAACTTCAAGGGAGAAGAAGTTGGGATTATCAATGTAAGAAGAAACTACTCCATTTATTTCTCCATCAAGGGCGTTGTACATAGCTTAATTACGAAATATTTTTGCATACAAAAATCTATTGTAGGCCACTTTACAGCTTCTTACATCATATCCTCGTAACTGCTTGATCTATGAAGCGTGGAAAGTTGGGCAAGTTGGTAGGACCTAACTGAATGTAGGAACAGCCCAACCTAGAAGTAGTTACTTCGTAACTACGAAAGCCTTGTTCAGTCCTTGTTTTTTCGCTTCTGTAGTTACGGAGTAAGTACTTCTAGGTTGCGCTGTTCCTACATTCAGTTATGCTTGATCTAAGTAGCATGCCATAGTAGTGTAGTGTTTGTAGTGCTCGGCTGTGGACCCGGAGGTGGCGGGCTCAATCCAGGCCTGGTCGGTCGCATTTTGATGGCGGCAAAATGCCCTAGGCCCATGTCCTGTGTGATGTACGTCAGTGCACGTAATGAACACATGATAGTCAAAATTTCAGCAGCTCTCCAGTACGGAGTTCCACATGATCGTATAGTGGCTTTGAGACGTAACCCCATATACTCTCGGCGTGGGCTGATGCATAGCGTCTTTCGACAGAGAGAGAGAGAGACACATAATTTTATTGAGGTCCTGAAGAACCTGCCGGGGAGTTTTTGTTCTTCTTTACCATAAGTGTAACGTTTTTCATGTATTACTGGCGTATTTTGACCCACTAAGCATGTTCACTTTCTCTCTTTTATTATATATTTCGTTTATTTTTTTTATTTACCTCAAGATTGTTTGAACGTTCGTTTTTGTTATGTATGCTCCTCCCCTATGTAACCAAGAAGCGGCGCTGGGGGCCTGGATGCGCAAAGAACATATATTGTCTTCCCAGCGTGCATTGAACCAAAGTCGTAATAAAGTATCCTACCACAATCAGAACCGCGCCATAACTCGAAACTGCTTTGGAAAAAAGCCCAACGCAGGCGTTACGTCGGTGGAACATCGCTTGTGGTTGCGGTGCTGCGTATCTAAAATTATAAGCATTGCATATGTACTCCAATAATAAAAGCGTCAAGTCGGGTTAACGTCCATTGTTGTTGTACGCCATGCACCAAAATAGGTCCACATAGCAGCATGCAGGGCCAACAACCTCGCAAGCACAAGCACTACACTTCAGATTGCATAGCAATAAAAGCGTGAGCAAGTTGGTATGCATTCATCTTGGTTGATCTGCAATTCAGCTTTCCGCTTCTGGTGCTGGTAATACCCATGTAATACCTTGGTAATACCTTGGCAAACAACTGGCTGTATAAAACATGCGCGACTGTGAAACATACATGTCTGCACGCATAACACTTGTTCATATGTTTAAAGCCATTTTGTAACGTTTCGCTAAAAAAAAAAGAAATCTTGAGACAGTTACATTCATTGTGCATGCTTCACACGATATCGATTCTCACGGTATGGGTGATCTGCCGAATAATGTGTAAAATCAAACTGTGCTAGGGACGAGACACCAGTGTTGAAACTGACAGGAGGAAAGCCAACTGGCAACTGATTTATTGAAATCGCGTGAATATCCCTTCATAAATTATATGCGTGCGCAATGACTGTCATGACCACGCAATGAGCTTACGTCGTATATCTCGACAAAGCCCAAAATGAGTGCGTCATCTTTCCAGGAAAGAGCTTGATTTTTTGGTGTAGAGAGAAGTATTAGTGGGAGGGGGTGCACTTTATCAAGAGGTCAGTACTCCTATTGCACGCGCGCATAGTTTCAGAAGGAAAGTTTGTACTCTAAATTAATCAGTTGTTAGTCAGCGTTCATCCTGCTTGCTTCTACTTCGGTTTCTCCTGTCAATCGCTGTTTAGGTTTGCATATTACCCCTAATGCAACACCGGAACAGTAGCATTTAGGTTCAAGAATTGATGATGATGAAAGGGGACTTTTGTTTTAAACAAGTTAAACTATGTTTAGACATATCATAGGCAAACGTTCAGAAATATTGCTTCATCAGTACAGAAAAGAATTTTTTGTCATTCTATGTTCAGAAATGCTATTCAAATAAGGAAATTTGGTGTTGGAGGTGAAAGACGATAAAAAAAATTCGTATATCCAAGCGCTAAAGGATTCAAACGGTTGGCCAAGAGTTGTATATAGGAGCAAATGTTTAATTATGTTTTCCGAAAAAAGAGTTAACTTGTAAAAAATTATTCTACATCGCTTTGATCGTCGTGTCTAATGGGAAAAGAGATAAATGTTCTTGGAGCGAATAATTGAGGGCATTTCGTTGTGTGTTGTATCACTGATGGTGAACAATACGTGTCATCAAAGGCACGTATAAATGCATCTTGTCCATTACCGATCACCCTTTGGCAATGATTCTAAAACAATATTTAAATTAGTTGGCTAGAGCAAACAATTGTCTTACCCTGCATAGGTTGAGATGGTACCATGCTCAGAAACTGGTCATGAATACACCGAGCACGACAACGTATTCCTGGACAGCCCCGGGGACCTTGTGGGCCGAGACCTGAACTTTGTCGTCCGTATCCTGCACTGTCGTTCGTTGCCGAAACGCTTCACGGTAAGTGTACAGTCCTGTGCCTTGAATATGCATTCCTGTGACTCCCGTCAGCGGGCGCTATACTGGCCATGACAAGCATAGCCAGTTGGAATTCCCACGCCGGAATCTCAGTGCTCCTCTCTAGGAACAAGCGTCTAGCGGCGGGAAGCGACAAAAGGATTGGAATCTGGCAACGTCGACGGTCCGTGAGCCAGCGCATCCCTAGAAGCATTTCTTCCTGGCTGGCTTGTTTAGGGAGACGGCGAGGCAGCCCGACCGCGCAGGTCGTGTCTAAGCAATTAACGTCGCTAATCATTTGCTGACCTTTAAGGAAAAGATGTCAGCAGCAACACAACCGCGAACTTGTTCCGTGCACATGAGGGCAAACACTGCGCCGTGGTCCCTCCCGGGCCACAGAAATTAAATGCCTTTCTCCTCTTCTAACCACTACCACCACCACCACATGTGGGACACCATTTTCCCTCTCCTCAGTGAAACTGGCCGGAGGAGCTTTGCTTCATGAGATGCGATGACTATGCGGCGGTCATGTGTTATTGGCTGATGCCAAAGTAGGTGCTCTCTTGTATGTGACTGGTGTTTTAATAAAGAAAGAGAAGCTTGACATGGCTTAAACGAACGCTGCAATGTGCTGGACGTTGCTCTGAACGATGGTTTACCAATTCATACACCCCACTCGTGATTTGCGGAACTCTAACCTTTCATGCTGTAAATAGTTGTGAATAGTGCCAGTTTGTTTTTCGATTCCCCAACTAGTCAGGAACGTTTCCTCCACCCGACGTTGTGTCACGCTACCACAGAAGACCGGGTCCGACGTAACCCTGACGTCTCGAAAATCCACGTCAGCGGTAAAGCGTTGGTGAGACACCGGTCCGCAACAGCATCCACGGCCCAATTATTAGAATGATCATGCGGGCTTCACTTACACCGCAAAATTGATCTAGAATTTCGTGATTGTTTGTTCGTAGCTTTTTCAGGGAAATCAACATAAACTTTGCAGTAGCTAAAATTAATTACTGCAGCTCTAAAAAATAAGTAAAAAATTGCGTTTATATACACATCAAAGCCAGTAAACAATAAACTGTGATACCCTGCTGCAATCATTTTTATAGCTTTGGTAGTGTAACCTATAAAAAGATGTTAATAGCATGAATTAATTAAGCGGCAGCTTGTTCACATAGGTTTTAACATAACTATGTTATTTGCTTCTCGGAAATGCTCAGCGAACGAGGAAATACGCTAGATAATCCAGGGGAACATAACTGCCTGACATATTGTTCTAGTTCTGCTAAAGGTTATGTAAATATATTCTGTAAGCTTGTACAAGCCGAAATAAAGACCACACGTCTCTGCAGGTAACCTGCGAGAAAACCGTTCTAAAAAGGTTTTAGTTTTGTTGGGCACAATATATTTGTTTTTCTTTCGACATATATTGTCTTCTGAGTCAGGAGTATCGAGTGCCACCATAGTGCCACCAATCTCTCCCATTTTATGATTTCAATAAAACAATGAAATTACAATTACATTTGGTTAGATACAAATAACCTACGTCTCAAACAGTCAATTCAGCACCAAAGTCTTGACCACGCTGCAAATGAAGACAACACATAAATGGGAAGAGGGCCCGTCCTGTTGAATTCTTTTCTTCATTTACAGTGTGGTTGTGATTTTGGCGCGAACATGGCTATCGAATTACGACATGCACCAAAAAGCCTAACAGCAAGTTCTACTACAAATAACGTATCTGCAGCTGCACATAGTAGTTGGAGAATAATAGCGAACATTTCACACACAAAAAAGCAATTAGCCGAAGCATGTGCAGTTTCTCAATACGAGGGATCAGCTGTGTGTATTTTGTCAGGCGGCGTCAAACGCAAGGTAAGAAAGTCGCTGTGTCTTACGGTAAAACGCTGCATAATAATATTTAGTGCGCAATGAACCCGCATATTTGCACAGGTAAACAAAAATAGGATTCCCAAAACACATTGATTATATGATGTAAGAGGTTTTGTCGAACACCCGACGTCAAGTATCGTTGGCGCAAATAAGTACAAGCACAATACTGTAAATATTTTATGGTCGTGTAGCGGAGTGAATGTGAGTGGGCCAGGGCGGGCCCCACTGCTCCACTACTGCATCGCAGGTTCGCGTAGTGGGCCGTAGACACAAGTACCGCAGTGTTATGAGTTGAGCCCGGGTGTGCTGATTGTTGCATCGTTTGTCCATTTATGGAATTGAAATAACCACGGCGTTTCTGGTCTGTCGCGAACCAATAAAATTTATGCAAGCTGTGTTATTCTAGCGGCAAACCAATATAATTTAGGAACAAGCCTTGAAAGTGTTATTGCAAACCAATATAGTCTTTATTAATGACAGAGACAGATATAAAATCGAAAGAGAAAGTAAGGAATGTTAATCAGATTAGGCTTGGCTGGCTACCTAACACGTGGGGTAAGGAAAGGGAAATTCATAAATGAGATAATGAGCTCAGGCGCGACGGAAAAACTGAATGATGGCCTTTTCTCGCTTTCAGGATATAAGGTGCAAATATCGCATGTTCAAGGACCAAGAAGACACAGTAACAGAGGCGGTCTCGGGAACTTCGGACCCTGACTTCAATCACACGAAAAACTTCTCCTACAGGCCAGCGACTGTTGAGGTAAACTAAAGGCCTAGAAAAATTTCGATATGTAGCAATAGCATTCGATACCGGGTAAACACCAAGCTTTACCTCAATGAATGTGTCAGTTGGTTAGATGCGTAGTAAAGGGTGCATGGTCCATTGATTTGCATTATTCAGTTCGTGGTGAAAGTTTTAAGTTGTTTATTAGAATAACCAATCAGTTTCAATATTTCAAAAATGTTTAACCACCAAATGTCCAGCCTGACCAAAATATTTACATTTATACCTATTGCGACAAGACAGCTATTTATTCACCCTTGGCGCTTATGAAATACAAAAGTGTGTTTCCAGCTTTGTGTCCTATTTCTTGAGAAAAAGACATGGCCATTAGAACAAAGTGCAGGAAGAGAACTTCATTTTTTGAGGAAGCGCATTTTGGACCTCCACGTAATTTCATGTGATATGTGGGGTTTAACGTCCCAAAACCACGATATGATTAGGAGAGACGCCGTAGTGGAGGGCTCCGGAAAATTTGACCACCGGGGGATCTTTAACGTGCACCTAAATCTGAGCACACGGGCCTACACGATTTCCGCCTCAATCGGAAATGCAGCCGCCGCAGCCGGGATTCAATCCCGCGACTTGCGGGTCAGTAGCCGAGTACCTTAGCCACTAGACCACCGCGGCGGGGCCACCTAATTTCATATACGAGTTATTTTGACAATTGACTACATTGGAAATAGCCTTCCAAACTTGCATTCTCAGCAATTGGGGGCATCTGGACGTGGCGCCATCTCTCGGCAGAAGGAGCGGCGGCCTGCCAAAGCTTAATGGGAAATAGATGAGAAGCATTACATCTCTTGAAAAAAAAATGTAGTTATGAAAAAAAACTGCGGGTTATATATAGCAGATACCCACTGGTACACGTTGGCACACTTCCAGTATCGCACTAGAGAGCGTGTGGCTTCTTAGGACAATTAAACACTGCCCATAAAACCACAAAGAACCCCCTTTATTAATATTGAACACTCTGGGATGTCACGTGGTTTGTAGTGCGGCACTGTAACTTTTCTAGACTGTTCAAGTAAGTCTGCTGTATAAAACTGGGAGTCGTTTTTGATAACTAGCTATTTTCATCAAATATTATTTTTTTCGCCTATTCCCTGATCAGTTATGGCCGGCCCCAACTGGGACCGACGATAGATCGCGCCACGTGAAGATATCCCCAAATCCTGGTCACATTTCATACTGTGAACGTTCATATAGGTGCAATAGTGCTACTTTTTTATGTAATTGCTAATTAGCACGTTTGTTTGTTTTTCTTTAATTTCTATTTATGGTGTGAGCAGTTGGTGGAGTATCTCTCGGATTCGTACGTGGCCATCTCGGTATGGGGAATACAAGTGATACCCGTACCCGAGGAGGGCATCCGTCCCAAAGGAAGGGCACTCAAGAAGAACTTTCAAGAGGACCTCATCAACCAGACCAACGTCCTTATGAATGGGTTCCGCATTAACGGCAGAGTGAGCATGCTTTCTGTGCTTACCGGTTTTAGAATATTACTGTAATAACTGGCTTGGACCTAGCCCCTAATGCTTTGCACTGACTTTCAGTATTAACGAGCACAGTAGGTCAGTAATTAAAAATAAGTAGCTACCCGGTATCAGCGCATGTCTGCCTCCGTGAAAGATATCTACTCTCCTCCTCTTCCTTCAGTTTAAGTAGAGTCCACAATTAGGCTACTTTGAAAATATGTTTCATTGAAGATTTTATGTGGAGTGATAGCGAACAGACATCCTTATACTGTGAATATGTTTTTGAATATATATACTGTAGTGAAGAGGCATACCTGAAGCTTCAGCCACGTCGCCAGCCCTTTGCGTGCCGCGACCTCAAGTTTATCTGACCAGCCGTTGCTAAGACAATGGCTACTGATTTTTAGGGGTGAAGCTTCTTATAGTCTAACCTTGTGATTAGTCACGCGTAAGAGAGAGGAAAAGGTGAGAAAGAAAAGATGGCAAAAGAAATGGATGACAATTTTTCGTCTCATTTCATAGATGGCGTTACTCTGCCGCTGCTCTCTGATTGGCTGCTACACGCGCTTTGCCAACGAGTGCCTCTCTCAGTGTCCTGTACAGTCGCCGTACGTGGCGGATAGTTGGAGGGCCATGGACGGAGGAGAGCAGCGGGCACGTTGAAGACGCTTGCGCTCTGGTTCCTTGGCTCGCGTCTTGTCGGTGTTACCCGCGCGCCGTCTGCATTCTCGAACCCCATCAGACGCCTGGATGCGTACACGGACAAATGAACACACGAACGATGAAAGGACGGACGCTTCACTCCACTCATCATCATTGGCTTCGTGGATATGCTCTCGTTTTTTCAATGCTCTGGCAGCGCTCAGCGACTTCAGAAACAATATCAGTCTTCATCAACCCCAGCATACCAGTGTGTTAGTGGAAAACACCCTTCATGGTTTGCTGAGCATAGAGTCTTACGCCTTAACTCGCCGGCTGATGTTGACGGTCTCCTCAGATTAGTTTTAGAATGTTCGAAAAGTTTCTGCAGCAAGCTTCAGCGATGTTCGCATTGAACCAAGTCTACGAGCCGCAAACTGGTGGCGTCCGGGCAAAAGCGTGGTATCTGCTAGGAAGTGCAAAAAATATTACGGCATCTCTAAGATTACCCCGCACCTCCACCAATTATAATATAGAACGGAGACAGTCAAAACTGTTATCCGAGACCAGGTAGGAGCGTAGGCCTAGCTATCAAAATCAGCGACAGTCCGGGCCGAGCGTCTCGTGCTTAGCACTGACAATGTGTGTGCCGAGATTTGCATGACCCACTACAATCATCATTACAACTGCATCTTTGCTGTATTTTCGTGGCCTTCGTATGAGTTGAGGAAATAAAACAAGGGCACATATTACGTCACCACGCTGGCTGCAAAACAATTCTCACACTGTTTCCATTCACGTTTTTTGCACATAAACGGCCTCTCGTTCCGTCGCTGTTCAGACGACAATGCTTACAAGGCCGATGCGCACAACGTACCCACCTCTTATGCCAGCCGGTTTACTTCGCCGGTTTTAGCGTGACTGTGGGGCGAACAAAAACGGCCACACTCCACGCTGGAGAGTGTTTGGTAGACCGCCCCTCTTTTAACTCAAATGTGCTTTATGCCAGGATCCACCGAGACATTATAGAGGTATTTCCGTATGACGTTGTTAAAATGCACTCTTAGAATTAAGAAAGAAAGAAGCCTGGAGAGAGAGTAAATTCTGCATTAAAGAACCGAACCCAAGATCGCACGTTCCATGGTGACAGCTGCCACGCTCTTCATCAACTACGCCACCGAAGCATACGCCCGATGTCCCACCAACGCCTCCTCTAGAAAGATGCCTGAGGAATGGCTCGCGCTCCCAGCGCAGTTGGCCTGCCTTCAGTTTTAAACAAGCTCCGCGCGGTGGCGCTCGCGACCGATACTATCATCCCGGCGGCGGGTGGTACCAGCTAAGCGTTTTTCATCTGCGGCCAATAGGGGCGCGTCAGTCGAGAATTGTTCGAGACCTGCAACTGTGCACCACTGTTTCGGAGGCTATGCAAAGTATTGCGTTGTTGCACCGTCGGCCACAGGTGACGCTAGCGACCGAGAACATTTTAAAATGAAGGAGGGAAAGGGTGGGGCGGCTGTTGTTCTTCTGATGCGGCAGGTATCTTTCTAGAGGACGCGTTGGTCCCACAAACACGCTTCATATCTGTCAAACATTATCTGTAGCACGGTGCTCTATGTTCGCCTTCGAGCCTTTCGCATCGATTACACTTATTTTTCTTACACCTTGTTCTTCATGAAAAAATGCACGTTCTCGCAGACGCTTAGCACCATCCCATATAATGACACATTTGCCTGCTTAAAGCATCCTCAAGAATGATGAGTTGCACAGTTTATCTACATAATTCGATGGTGGGCAACAATCGCAACTGCCTCTACGAAAATATCCCGGCAGGAACAGTCTGGCCAAAAGGCAGCAAGAAGTGTCTCGAGCACGCACCACGCGGACAGCTAGCGCGGTACAATGCACGTGAGCGGGACCCGTTGAAACAAAACAATGGTGCTAGCGAAGCGAGGGGAAAATGCAAAGTAAAACTATCTCCACAACGGTATTCATATGCATGAATAAATGTTTTCGCACTTTCACTGATTCCTGCGCTACACCTTGATGTATAGACTACTCTTACAGTATAACTATACTGCATCTCACTCCATACATGAATTATGACGGCAATGGAGAGAGGGATCATAGTATATACGTATGTTTTCTGTTTTCAGAATGTCGATCCAAACAAGCAAAGCATCATTGTTGAGCTACTGCTGATGAAGAAGCAACAAGCTCGGCAAAACCAGAAATTGGTACGTAGTTTATAATTCGGCAATCATTATTTGGCCAATGTGTGGTTCTCTGTTGATAGGTTTGCTTGAGATAAACATTACGAAGTAGCATGATATTACGGTTGTTGATACCGTTTATATGCAAAGGCGGCAAATGTAGTCTGACGTTTTTTTTTTTTTGTTGGGGGGACGGGGGGGGGGCTTAGACACGCCAAATTGCTGCAGTTTTGCTCACAGTGACGAAACACGATTATATATCAGCATGATATGCAAAGCGATTGCGTCGATTTCCGTAGATAAAATGTTAGCTTCAGGGCTGGGATTATTAGAAAAATTTCGGCCGCAGGAGTTCTTTGTCGTGAGGGAATTAGAACGTCCACCACCAAAAGATTTGTTCTTTGTGGTTCTCTGGCAATGACACCGGCAAAATTCAGTATGTCATTTCGCCGCTGCAGCCTTTAAATCAATGTGACAACTTTGAAACATCCGGCACGGTAAGGGAGTTTCCGCCTCAGTCCGACAAGATGGGATGGATGGATGGATGGATGGATGGATGGATGGATGGATGGATGGACGGACGGACGGACGGACGGACGGACGGACGGACGGACGGGCGGGCGGACGGATTGATGGATGGATGGATGGATGGATGGATGGATTGATGGATGGATGGATGGATGGATGGATATGGATGGATGGATGGATGGATGGATTGATGGATGTATGGATGGATGGATGGATGGATGAATGGATGGACGGATGGATGGATGGATGGATGAATGGATGAATGGATGGATCGATGGATGGACGGACGGATGAATGGATGGATAGAGGTATGAATGGATGGATTTTATTCGAAGTCCTAATGTTCGTGTCTCAACGCGCAGAAGACGGCTCCCACTTTGCGACAGTCAGGCCAAGCCCGACCTCCTCATTATAGGCCCTCTGGGCAGACCCCAGTGGGTCCCCGACATCGGGGCTCTTGATAGCGAATAACCACTTTTCTTCATTGAATGGGTCCGTGCCTGGGATCTGCAAAATTTTCATATCTAAAGGGAAACTCCAATGATTTTTAGCGGCGAAGCTCCTTATAGCGGCACCTGTTCGTCCCTCGTAGTCGTAGTCGTAGTGTGTAACCAGTCTTACGCTTTGACCTCCAAGGTGGTGCCGATGGGAGATTTCTCCTGTGCGTTTTTGAACAATAAAACAAATTACAGCGTGCGCGTTAACTAAAAGCCGAATTCTTGTGTCTCTCATTCCCCATTAGCAGCCATTGGCATGTTCCAGTAGAAAACGTTAGTTGAAGTAGAAGTGTTAAAAGCCGACTTCTGCAGTCTCTCATTCCCAGTAGCAGCCATTATTTACCTCCAAGGTAGTGCCTGGTGAGATTAATCCTGTGCGCGATTAAACAATACAAATTTTTGTTCAAAACGCCGTTGACTGATTAAATAAACCAACGAAATGTGCCAGATGTTTTCTAAAAGCAAAACGAAAATACGCCAGATGTTTCTAATGCAAAACAAAAAGAAGACGCCAGGTGCTTAACGAAAGACGCCAGGTGTTTTCTAAAGCAATGATTTTATAATCAAAACCCTATGGATAAAGGTTTGTAGTTTCCGATGCTCGTTGCCGTCGGTGTGTGCTCGTATGGATAAGGATGCCGAAAGGCGGGCGTGCAGGGCAGCGGCGGCGCGCGCTCGCAGACAGGACCCTGAAGTGAGAGAACGCGAGGCAGAAGCGTGCCGGTAAGCTGCGTGACGTCGCCACCAAGATCTTGCTTTGCGAGAACAACAAGCCACATCAGCAAGGCAGCGTCGGCAACATCCTGCCTTACGTGCACGAGAAGCGGCAGCGGCACGTCAGCGTCGGCAAGATCCTTCCATACGGGAACGAGAGACCACATTAGCAAGGCAGCGTCGGTAAGATCCTGCTGTACGGGAACAAGAAGCTACATCAGCAAGGCAGCGTCGGAAAGATCCCGCCGTACGTGAACAAGAAGCTGCAGCGGCACGTCAGCGTCGGCAAGATCCTTCCGTACGGGAACGAGAGGCAGAGGCAGCACGACAACGTCGCGAAGCAGATCTTGAAAACGTTCGACAATGGGAAGCGGCGAGGAAGCGCGCATATCGCCAGGCGAATTACCGGAAGAAAATGGCAGGGTATTTTTTCCAGGAGCTTCGCTTAATTTCATCATCATTCACCTCGTGGATCTGCCGTCAATTTTTTTTTGATATCCACCGATTTCAACAAAACTTTGAGCATACGCTATCGTCCGTGTCGTTGTGATTTGTGAGAAACGTACAACCCTAAGTCATTTAGTTTTTTTTTTAGAAAACGAATTTTAAATATAGGTATCCAATTCTAGAACCACACTTGTAAGCGCGAGCCATCCTGTATATGTTGCATAAGTGCCGACTCTTTTTCTAAACCCTCCGCACCCAGCAGGCGGATGCAGGGGACGGTTTCTTTTATGCGGTGATGACAACGCAAGCATAGTTCGGTTTTGTTGACTGCATATAATGTTAGTCGTCATTGACATCGGGACTTATATTCAGCATGCACAATAATGAACAACAATAATATCGATTAGGTGCTCGTCAGCTGTTTTACCTGCCGGTAAGTCGAGGTCAAAACGAGTAGCTTTCGTGCTAAGATAGTAGCTGCAAACATGGCTGAACTTGTCACTGGTAAGTTCATACGAGCTGCCACAGCTTGATTCTGGGTCGGATGACATCCCCGACATGCTTTTTGCGTGACGGAAGAAGCACGTGTGTTATGTTTACACCCTGCCAGCCATGGTCCCGTGCCGTGACGTCATAATATACCGAGCCAGGAGACACTGCCTATTTAGGTTTTGGTTTTCACTCATTGTTTTTGCTTATTGAAACTTATTGACGAACACCTCAGGATAATTAACCACCACCCTAGCTGTTAGAAGGCTGTTAAAGCTATTTCAAAACGGCCTTACTGTTATATGGTTGAAAATGCACTGGAGTTCCCCTTGACTGGTCCGTCGGACAGACTCAGGAGAAAAGTGTGGTGTATCTTATAGCATTCAGATAATCTGGATCTGAAAAAACTGTTCCGTCACTGAGCGGAAATCTTAAATGTAGTAGCGGATCCTCCTGGTCGTCCTTCGCAGGAAAAATGAGAAAGACTATCAGTTGACACTATGACAGGCTTGGATATTGAATCTCCATATGTGAAACAAATAGGGTTTATAATTTATGGATCTTCTCACCCAGATTGTCAAAGTGCCCACGCTTATAGCTTAGCATTGTTCTTCCTTTCGCGATTCTCATTTTTTTCTCTGGCATTTGTTTCCCTGTCAGTAGCGCTGGGCAGAACACAGAATAAATTTTATTATTTATTCCGACTTATCCTACGCTTCGAATAGGCCCTTATATCTTTCACACGTGCAAAGGCTTCATAGAAGTTTTACACTGTTCCGGGCCACCTCTACGACTGGTCACCTGATTAGCCTATCTAGGAAAGAAACTATCACCATTACACTTGTTTAAGGCAACGTACCATATTCAGGGATTACACCATTGAAAGAGTCTCATCTTTCTTCGCGCAGGAGAACCTGAGAAGATTGGTCGAGTCAGCAGAATCGCAGCACCAGAAAAGAGTGCCAGTCAGCGTTGTGAGAGACTTGTTGCTGGTGTCCTCTTCAGAAGCGGCTGACGAGCTTCTATCAAAACTAGAAGGTACTGAACATAATTATTTTCCTCAAATTGAGTGTAGACGAAAACTGTGCACGATTTGTTCCAACATTTCTATTGGAACCGTCTAATATGCCTGCCACTTTTAGGTTGTAAGATAAAACTCACACTCCAAGATATTTCTCTTCCATTTCGTTCACAAAAACTTTTTGTTCAATTATCGCCCACCCAGACGTTGAAGCAGCAATGCTGCGCGACTGCTCACTCTGAGTTGGTGGGCTGAGTTTGTGTAGGACGATCGCATTTGAATGCAGCAGAAACACTTGTGGCACGTGTACCGTACGACGCCACTGTACGTTGAGGAAATTTAGATAGTCGGAACTTCCGGAGCCCTCCACTGCGGCGTGCCTCATGTCCATGTAGCTGTTTCAGCCCGCAAGACGTGGTGGTCTTTAGTTGTATTACCTTCCAAAACTTTCTACAACATAATGAAAAATGCATTCTTCCTGTGCTATGCCGTCAAACTGCAGATAATATTGTTAATAATATAAATATGTGTACTATTATAATATTATTGTGGTGAGTTTATTGGTGTGTATTGCGTAAAAGTGCCTTCAAAACAACAGCTGGAATTACCACGCGCATTTCGGCGCCTCTTTAATAAAACTTATCAAAGTCAGTGAGTGCGATGCTTCGTCTATATAATCAAGTGAATAAATAATAAAATCAATAAATGTGAAGGATTGATGTGCTTGTTGTGTACATTTTGAGGGTACACCATTAGCGGCGTTATTACCAATAGAACTGGTGAGATTAGCGGCAAGCATGAAAAATTACGGTATTTGTTTCGTTCTTGTCTTGGTCTACGGAACGTCGGTATTCCCATAATGTCACTATAGTTTCTTGCTACCTTCTAGTATTAAGTTGATATCCAAGTCACCTTATTACCGTTACATTTTTTTTCTTACAGGTTCTTTTTTTTGTTGGCTCCATGAAAGCTCTTCATTTGATTGTAGTCAAACACACACTCTCGTATTGCTGTTTACTGCACTTGCCATGTAATGCAGTATAATACGAGTAGAAACAGCGCATTGTCTTGAAGCTTTATATATTACCTGTAACTATGACGTGCTTACGCAGAACATTGAAGTAAGATCCCTTAGTCGCCTAATAACCATAATGACGACCCATGTGGCGGACGTTTCGCTTATGTCAGTGAAATAATTGAAATGTGCAGGGGTTGCAACATATTCGAAAAGTGCAGTAAATACTACCGTTTCTGAGAACCCAGCGCAGGCTGTTTGTTATGGGGCTTTTTTTTGTGGTGTTCGCCATTCCTGCTGAACATAAAAGTTTATATAAAGTTCTCTTCTTTTTAGGCTTCGGCGACACTGAACGAGTCAAGGGATCGTCGACGTGCACGGTATCGTGACCTATTGCGCAGCAGCTCGTCTTGACCTTTCCAGCCGACGGAATAGCGGGACGCTTGTGTGCCTGCGATGGAAGTGATACTGTCCTCATCTGCACCAAAGTAACCACGAAGAACAGTTACTTCGAGCGTGGTTACTAGCGCGTGAAGTTACGTGACACTGTGACGCAAAACACGAAAAGAAAGAGCAAGGGGCAGACAGGAGCAAAAAAAAAAAAACTTGGTGCATATTGCCAGTAATACACCATTACATACTATTGCTATCTCATTGAGGGGCAATATTCTTTACAGGAAAGTGCGAAGCCGGCAGAGAGCATGTGGAGCGAAAAAGAGACCCATCTGCGCCCGAATGATCTCATCCTTTAGCAGGAATTCGACATAACGTCTAGGTATTAAGAAAAAAGAGCAATGCCGCATTTCGTCAAGTTTACTTGCTTTCGTTTGTTTTTGCAATACGTGACTGAAATGCTAATCTTTTTATAGATTTTCGTGTTCTCACATTGGTATCCGCATAAAGTGAAGTGAAATTTGGTGGTGCTTTGCCATAAAATATGCATGGGCGAAATTTTTATATAAAAAAGCGCAGTGCCATTTCTAGAATTTTCTTGTCATGGTACACGCATGACAAAAAGAAAGAACTATTGCAGTTTGTATCCATCTTAGCTAAAACTTGTACGTGTGAGATCCACAGCAGCAAGACAGTGCACATTTCTGTGAAAAAAGCTAGAATCCTTCTACGTTGTTACTTGTTCACACTAATTCGTTTTCCCTAACACCTTCACACACTGAGAATTTTATTAATTTAATGTCATGTGGAGCCCTTGCAGTTAATGTTTCATAGCATGCAGAATTACCTTCGTAATGCTCATGGAGCAGAAATTTTCCTACACGTCACACGGCACAGTGAAACAGTGTGAAACGAGCTTTTTGGAAAGCCACGCTATTATTTCTCTTTATTTGCCACATAACTGGCTACCATCACAAGCCAAACAGTGCCACAAATGTGAATTGTTGCCAAGACATCCCGCGTTAATTCAGGAAGCGCACTTAACTGCCCAAAGTATTTTTTTAACCTCCTCTTTCTCAATCTGGCCTGAAAACGCCAGCGAGATTGTATATACGTTGTCCTCGGAAAGCACCTCAATCAGAGGCGATTGCATGTGACTGTGGTGAATTGCATTGTCGGGAGAGTTACTCTGTGTGTCGACTGTATTCGCGTCAGTCGTGCTGCGTTATAAGCGTGCCTTCTGGCAAGCATGAGGCGTGAAACTAGTTGTGCTATGGCCCAGTGTTTCTACTTTTATAATTGGAGTACAAAAACGGTGAATGACCTTCCCACTAATGTACAGTATTCATTGCATCTTTGTTACGAATAAACTTTGGTCCTCAATTTATACTGCATTAGTAATATTTTTATCGAACAATGTAAGTAGCTTATTAAACTAAAACAACGACTGGTTCTGCTTGAGGTTCACGAACTTGTGGTCGTGGAGCCAGGCTCCGCGTGGACCCCGTGCACTGAGTGGAGATAGCACGTACTACTTAAGTTGTTTGGCACTCTAAAGTCTTGCCGTATGACATACCTTGATTTGCCTCACAGGTGCAGGCAGGATAAGACGTTTCCGACATTCTCTAGTTATTTATTCTCTTTTTTAAAGTGGCAATGAAGCGGTCACCCTACAATCTGTGGCTTTTAGCGAAAACCTAAGTACAGGGTCTGTTATGCCTTTGCAGATATGAGATGTTACCCGTAATATATTAGTTCAGTGCAAAACAGACCCAAGGATTTAACGGCTTTAAATCTCGCCCATCACCAGTGACCGCTATATTGCCTGTTACTTCAGCTGCAACAACGAGCGTTGCTGCCGTCTTCTACCGCAGTTTCCGCCACTGCAAATCTTTCAGTTTCAGAACGAAGCTGAAGAAAGCTCAAATATCTTGATTTCGCGGGATACTGACCACATAACAATATTACACGCCAGCATTAGGAAGCTCGCACTGCCAGCTACTTGTTACGTCATGACTCGCTAGGGCGCCAGAGTTGGCCGACTCTCAGCCTACATGTGTGTCTGTAAAGGTATTCAATTTTAAATTCAGTACTAGACACACTGCAGTAAAACTTCGCCAGCTTATTTGGGAATACACAGCAATTAGTCTACATATAACGCAGGTTATTACTGAATATCGGCTGTCATTGCTCCTTCAAACTTCTGAATAACGGAAACTTGAGCGTGATTATGTAACACATGACTTATGTCCAAAATAGTTCAAAAGAGCTAAGAAATAACAAATTTCAAAGCATCGATAGTTCGGTTTGCGTGCGTTTTCATATTGCAACAGTAAAATATACCCACTCTCTCAAGAGAAACAATAACAAGCGAACGAGTTGTATAAGAACACTAAAGACGTTGTGCCTTCTTGAGCAGCACTGTTTCTTCTTTGAAGTAGTTTCCAGGATCACAATGTAGGTTTAAATGTGTCAAAATGTTTCAACGACAGAAATCTTCAAGGTTTTTGAATCCCCTGCTCGCCTCCACAAAAGCTATCATCATCGGGAACAGCACAAGCTCTATTAGGGCACTTCTTAATGTCCTCCTTTGCTCCTCGAACATGTGGACTCGATGCGCGCTGCGGGCCGTGCCGATTTATATGATGTGGGATGAATATCTCGGATAGATAAGCGCAAAGACAGGAAAGACAAAAAAATAGAGGCAAGCAAAGATAAAGAGTCAGAAGTAAAGGGAAGAAAGGGTAAAAAAAATACGCCATCTCTTGCGAAAGAGAACCATACACCATCCCTCGCTAAAGGGAATGATGTGTAGATGCGAAGAAGCGGGCGCAAACGTGTACACTGGCCGATGACGATGGCGCTCATCGAGGTGTTGCGCAAAAGAGAAACCTCGGAGGCGCAAGGCACGCAGTGATGGGCTGGTGCTTCCTTCTGGAGCATGCCAATTACTGCTGATGGGCAATGAGAGACAGAGGACTCTGATTAGAAACAGAGATCCACATTGCGCTTTTAGTTAGGTCGCACGCTGCGAATTTTCATTGCTCAACGACGCACAGAAAAAATCTCCCACCGGCACCATTTTGGCGGCCAAGATTCAGTGTCTATATATTCGGGGTGGCCAGTGAACGCATGCGCAGCGCAAACAGTCGGTTTTTGTTTTTCAATCAAGCAACTTGCTAACAGACGCTGGCTGCTCGGCGTTGCGAGGCGAGTGCGAGGCGGAGAGTAGGAGAGAAAAGGGGAGGGGACGCGCATGCGCAGTCAGGGTGCTCACGCCGCACACCGGATTGAGCTTGGTCAGCAGCTGCTTCACATGTAAAAGATAAAAAATATACGAAAACAATTACGCGCAGAAAGAAAGAGAGAGATGGAAACGACACAAGAGACCAATGGGAAAGAATAAGACTAAACCGGAGAAAAAAAAAGAGGCACGAAGATAGGAAGAGCAAGAAAGAGAAACAAACAAATGGAGAGAAAGAGAAATGAACATAGGTAAAGAAAAAAAGCTATAAGACCTATAGATACAGAGGGGGAAAGAAAGATGGCAAAAGAGAAAAAATGGGAGGAACAAGCTCTGCTGTTGGTTCCATCGTTGCGTCTGAAGTGCCCATTGCGCTTTCTTACAGAACTTCTTCAGCAAGCTTCTCACGCTCGCGTCTTGCGCGGTTGTGGCGTGTACAGACCTCCGTTGATTTGAGAAATGCTCCCTAGATAGCACACCGCTGCTCAAGTGATCGGCTTGCTGGTGCTTCTAGAAGGACTTTTTTACAGACAGACGGGTCACTATCTTCATAGAGGGTCTTTAATCGCAGCCCATCACCATGGGTATACTAGTAAACCCCAAGGGGCTCTTCTTCTCCCTCTTCGCTTCAATATCGTCCTCATGCGCTTCCCAGAGGTCCGGAATCAAATTCTAAAAGCACGCCAGGCCATCTATGCTAATGACGTTACTATCTGTAGCCCCTCCGGCAACCTGGGTCAGATGAAAGAGGCCCTCCAACAGCCTGCCTCTATCGTAGAAAAGCTAAGGCGCAAGACTGGTGTGGAGGGCTCCCTCACCATGTGCAAAGTCACTGTGTATAAAAATGAGGCATCGGAAATCACAGGTTCACGTACGAGACAGAAATAAAAAAGTTGACACTATCCGGATTCTTCGGGCCTACTTCAATAACCGGGGTGACAACTCATTCGCAATACATAAACTGAGAACGTCCAGTCTAGATATTACTCTTATGATTAGTCCTGTCGTGAACCGACGAGCAAGGATGAAATAACGTGACATAATGCTACTCATTCAGGCATTTGTTATGAGTCGCATAGCCTATAGCTTTACTTACATGAGCATCTTGAAAGCAGACAAGCACATATAGACAAAGGCATAGGTTGACTCTCAAGAAGACACTCAACCTTCTCTCTTGGACACCCACGGAACGTCTGCTTGAAATGGGGCTCAGCAATACCGCATCCGAGCTATTCGAAGCACACCACACGAATAAAGTCATGCACATGGCTTCTGCTAAAACGGGACGTCAAACGCCATCAGAAATGGGCATCGAAGCCCCCATTCACAAAAGGGGGAAACAGCGTATCCCACTGGAATAAAGGCGAGGCTTTCTCATCGAACGACGACCACGCCACATGCATCCACATTTTCCCAAACAACGACGTCGGGCACGGGCCAAAGCTCATGACTAGTTCACAAACACTGCAAATGTTGATGTAGCTAGACCAGTGAATGGCAAATATCATGGAGGCGGCATTCAGTAAGGAAAACAAATTACTGTATCAGCCCAGGACACAGGCACATGGAAGAAGCAGGGATTGTCCTCGCCCTATAAAACCTTGGGTCCATCTTGGTTTTAACGAATTCGCAAGCAGCCTACCGAAATTTCTGTAAAGGCTACGTCTGCCCCATTGAGCATCGAATCCTCACACAGCTATCGGCGCCACGTTCAGAGGGGAAATGAAAACAGCTGATATGAATACCTGGCTACTGCGGAATTAGAGACAATAAGCTCGCGCATGCCTCGGCCCGCATGCCTCCTCGACCTCATTCTGTGGCATATCGCACTCACGCTCGGCTCGGCTTATGGACCCGTTTCTCACGTATACTGCAATTTTGAAACACCAAAGATTCGAAAGACGAAAACTTCCACCCCAAGGTCAAACTTCAGTAAGGTATCGCAGCCTCCAGAGCCTGTCCTACCCCAATACTGTCACCCACACACACCACCCCACAGTGCAGGTGTTGCGCATGTAAAACAGGCGTTCCGTATCAAACTATATGGGAATTTCATTGTAATGACATTTGCAGCACAGGACCCACCATAACATTAAACTGTGGGAGGCAGCTCTGTCAAGCTTGATCGGATCCGAAGACCCAAGAGGCCCTCATGAAACGTGTTGAAGTTAATGAGGCGACAAGCTTAAAATGCGCGAGGAAGAAAATGTGTACGAACATTTAAACTCTCCCATATTCTTCGCGCAGTAGTATGGCTTACTCTTGGGCTACCAGGCTCGCAAGTTCAACAGAAAGATTGAATAACATGAATACAACACGCAATTCATGAATCGCTTAATGGGGCAATGTGACGGGGGTACCATCCCCGCAGTTGGAATAGAACATTGAGAACGAGCAAATTTTAATTGAAAAGGGATGGGTGAGATAGGGATTTAGGGTTGAGTTGCAGATTTTGTGATCAGCTATGGTTCGAAATTCAGCGTTACTTCAGTGTGATGAGCAGCTTCGCTGACCAATCACATTCAAATGGTGTTCTGCATTTTTTCATCGAAGCCACAGCCATGATCACTGTTGCAATACAATTGAGCTTGCCTAAGAAACGCTGAGTTCCCGCGTGTGCAGCTCCCTTTATTAGCACTGAAGGTTTTAATAAGTGTCCCTGATTCGTATACCTGTGACATGTGTGTCGTTAAACCGCCCAGAGAAAAAACAAATACACCATGTACACATAAAAAGACCAGCGCGAACTTCCAACTGAATAACATTACAAAAGACGCCAGAATAATTAGACTACAAAAAAAAACTAGATCACGCGTTCCTTTGGGAACGAAAATCAAGGAACCCGGACAAAACAAAAAGCAAAAAGGAACCATGAAAAAAAAAGAAGTGATCACTCAAGAACAGGACGGGCCGATGAATCTAAATACGCCAGTTTTTTCTCTGATAAGGCAAGGGATGGTTTACTCGTGAAACTTTCTTGCGCTATTGTTTCGGCCTCAAATATGATTCCAGTGTCTTTGTTAGGGCGAGACGAAACAACTCTTGTTTTCTCAAACAAGGGCTGGCATCTACATGCTGAGCTAGAGAAGTGCACCGGCCCCATTTTCCTGGCCTACCCCGGGCCCAATACTTGCCGGAGGTGGGCCAGCCAGGCCCGGTGATGTATACCATACGGGCCGCCCAGGCCCAGCCTGTTACATCCAAGGCCCGGCCTGGCCGGCCCGGCCGGCCGGATCGATCAACGACGCAATAAAGCACATCACTTCATAGTTCTATTTCGTATACATATTTTCAATATGTAATCACTAAAACATTCACGACACGTTTCACAAATCCTTAAATGATAGTAAATATCTGGGCTGTTCCTACAGCCCTTAGTGTTAGAAGCCGTGAAATATATGTAATTAACCGAAATATGCCCAGAATAAATAAAAAAAATATTTTTTAGAAAAAGTGAAAAAGCTCTGAATGAGTAGAACACAAATGAACAATGACACATCGGGTATACTTTAAATATTTTTGGCCTCATTCGGGCTTTTAACCAGGCCCGAGCCCAGCCCGTTAAGTAATCAAGAAAGCACGAGCCCGGCCCGGGCTCGAGGTGAAAATGCGTCTGGCTTCCCGAGTCTAACGCGTGGACCAGGCTGGGCTCGGGATACCCAAGCCCGTGCACATCTTTATTGGGAACCATGAAAGGAAAAAAAAAAGGGAATGTTACTGACCCGCCTGTTTCATTGGGAATTGGTCTAACATGAAAGTGAACGTGTTTTGACAGAGACAGTTGAGCGAGCATTTTTTTGTGCATGGTTTTGCCGCAGGGGCGAAGGAATGAATTCCACATGGCCAAATTGTAAGGCCACGCATAGAAAGGCAAGCAGCTCGAAACTTGCTGCACGCAGCTGAAAAAGAAGGCACGCACGAAATCAGTATACACAGGACGAGTACGTAGTAAGAATTCTCACTGCTTGACACTTAAAGCGCGTTGCTTTGACAGAAAGACGCACAGAACGAACGCACAAGTATACCCAGGATGAGCGTGGACAACTGTCACAATTGTTACTTTGCCATATGTGAGGAGCGTGCTCCTTTCGTCAACGCGGCCACGGCAGCCAGTGAAGTGACCTTCGTGCTCGCCCTATACAAAAGTCAGATAACCGCGCGCGCAGGAGAGACAATGCCCCGTGCAGGCGTGCTCATGAAAACGCGAGAAGCAACTGCTTTCAAGGCGCGCGACACGCGAGCTTTTCGCGCCATCTCGCCATTGATGACGAAAGCACGCTGAAGTTGCGGAGCTCTGTGGACCGCCAAACAGTATATGGTGTATATAAACGGCTAGCCGTCACCAGTCTTCGCGTTGTACGTTTCATGGCTTAGTCAATAAAGAAAAAAAACGTTTCATGGCTTAGTGGCTTCGCACCACGCGCTGTGGAGCAAGAGGTCGTAGGTTTGACGCCTGGCAAGATAACTTTTTTTTCTCCTTTAGTTTTGTCTTTGCGATCTGTTAGCATATCATGAACAACGTTATATCTGTGACGGAAATACGTCAGCAGAGTCTAGGTGGACCAAGGCAAAAAACACTTTTGTGTAAAAAAGAAACTAAAAGTATCTTCCAGTGTTTTTTTACTTTTCAGAAATGTCCCTGCAGATTTACGTTAAAGCACCTATCATACTGACCAATGTAAGTTTGAGATCTTAGCAGTGGCTAAAGAAAGTTGCACCAGTAAACTTTCAATACCTTTATTAGAAAAAGAACGCCGTCATTTGAATTCCTCGGCGAGTGCTCTCCCTGGGTGGCCAGAATGTAAGTTTGAGATCTCAGCAGTGGCTAAAGGAAGTTGCACCAGTAAACTTTCAATAACTTTATCAGAAAAAGAACGCCGTCATTTGGATTCCTCGGCCAGTGCTCTTCCTGGTTGGCCAGGGATTAGTTTTGTTTTTGGCATGTCTCTTTTCTCTTATAGCGTTGCTTTTTGTTTTTTTTTGTTTCCGGAAAACCTTGTGATTTTATTTATTCTATATGTTTTTTAAGCAGTAAAGATGTTTTTCTAAAAAACTTTATTAGGTAGGTGCCTGTCGTCTTCGCATTAATTCACCGGCAAATGCGGAAATATTTTGCTTCTAATTAGATCACCCGGGAATAATTAATTGGTGAAATAATTGAATTACTTCTTTTTATGATTTTTAGGGTAGTTGCTTGTATAGCAATGTTGTTCAACGTCACAAATTATGGCAAGTCTAGTTTTTAGAAACTGAAAATCTGACGCGTGGTATCAGATCCATCGTAGAATTTTCACACGGCCGTGCTGGAGAGACCAAAACTGACGCACCAACTGTGACGAAGCCAGCCAAGTGTGTCGAAAATGCATGCGATACGTTTTTTTTTTTGGTTTATCTGGCACCGCGTTGTAAAAATTGATAAAAAAGATGTTAATTTATTTTTTTGATTATTCATTTTTAAGTGATCTATTTAGCCGGAAACACTTTTCGTCTTGGCCTGCAAATCGGCTGAGAAGCAAAGTGCCTAACTATTAAAGCTTTTGAAAAAAAAAAGCGCCAGGCCTGCGCGGAAAGCGCAGCACAGTCACAGCGAAAGCTATAAGAGTGGCATTTCAGAGCCTTTTCAAAACACTCATTGGGTAACTGATTGATATGTGGGGTTTAATGTCCCAAAACCACTATATGATTATGAGAGACGCCGTAGTGGAGGGCTCCGGAAATTTAGACTACCTGGGGTTCTTTAACGTGCACCCAAATCTGAGCACACGGGCCTACAACATTTCCGCCTCCATCGGAAATGCAGCCGCCGCAGCCGGGATTCGAACCCGCGCCCTGTGGCTCAGCAGCCGAGTACCTTAGCCACTAGACCACAGCGGCAGGGCCTCATTGGGTAACTACTGCAAGCACACTTGCTTGGTACCCATTACGGCTATAATAATAAACTTTTGGGTAGTACAGGCTGGCATTCGCTATGCTATTTTTCGTCATTCTTCTGAGAAGCGTGATATCCGCTAAATACTTGCAAAAAATTTTGCGCCAATAGTCCATGCAGTTGCTGACGACAATGAGGAAATATTTATTTATTCAATACTGTGGGCCTTTTCAGGCCTATACAGGAGAGGGCGCACAGAGCAAATAACACTTCATATCGTAAAGAAAAATAACGATATAACAGTATAAAGCAATAAATGAACAATGCACATGTGTTTCCCTGAAAAAAACTAGTTAGCATGATAACATCAACGGTAACATTGATATGCAGATGCAGGCGGTTAAGCACATGTAGCAATGTGGGAGCACATGTGCGATACACTGTTTAAACCTTTATTTCGGCGAAGATAGCACATGATTTATTGCAATGCCTCTAAATGTATTTCCAACAGCGATGAAATTGATTCAGGTGATTGTGCACTGAGAACGTCGTTCGGCAAGTCATTCCACATCTCTATAGCTGCGGGAAAAAAAGAATGCTTCAACGTGTTACAACGTGACAGGAATGGGCGTATGCATTTGTCATTGTTAGTTCTACTGGAGTGACGGTGCGGAGCCTTAAGGTAATCATCCTTATTTAAATTTACCAGGTTGTTTGAAAGAAGAAAAAAAATTCAGGCTGGCTAATTGTCGTCGGCTAGCAAGAGTTGCGACATGTGCTTGAAAACGCAGCGCGGAAACACTGTCCCGCCTGGCATACTTTGAAAAAATAAACCTAAGAGCCCGGTTTCGAATATTTTCCGGTGCATCAATCATGTTCTTTTGGTGCGGGTTCCAAACTATAGCTGCATATTCCAGGATAGGTCTAATGAGCGTCTTGTACGCGGTTAGTTTAACTTGAGGGGAAGTTCCGGTTAATTTACGCCTTAAAGAACCTAGTTGTTTAAATGCACGTGCAGAAATTTGATTAATGTGGACATCCCACTTTAACGATGACGTTATTGTGACCCCCAGGTACTTTACGGTATTTACGTGGTTGATGTCTGCCTCAGAGAAGTTGTACTGAAAGTGAAGTGGTGTCTTTCTAAGGGAAATTGTAACGCACATGGTTTTGTCTGTATTATTTGCATACCATTTTTTTCACACCATTGCCCAATATTTTCTAAAGATTTGTCAAGTTTCACCTGGTCTTCTGTAGTGCTAGTGGGAGAGTATATGACGCAGTCATCTGCAAAAAGCCTCATTGTAATACCTGGTTCCATAGCAGTGTAGATGTCATTGATATATATGAGAAAGGGTGTTAGTCCTAGTACGGACCCTTGGGGAACACCAGAGAACTATGGCTGAAGTGGGCATGCGCCACATATAATAGGGGAACGAGAACAAGCTTTTGTAATGAGTTGGAGCATTTGACGGCTGACTCGTTACGCTATCCACATTGCGCGATGAGTGGTTGTTCTTTCGCTGTTTTAAAACGCTTTATAAGCCATATAACACGATTGCTTTCTCGACATCAAGCCTGCCTAAGGCAAGTTTGCCACAAATCACAAGCATCAACGTAGCTCAGGGGTAGAATACTGGGCTGGCACCCAGCGGACTGTGGCTACTGACACCGGCGGCGGCGGCAGTGGTGAACAACTGCGCGGGACCCGAGTTGTGATCTCACAACAGCTTTCGCTGTAAAAAAATGGTATTGCTTAAAATAACACCTTGTATATTTGGGCGTCTTTTGTAAGATAGTTCAGTTGAAAATAGGCGCTAGTATTCATCCTTTCTTTGTGTACAATGTCTATATTTTTTGTGCTGACCAATTTAATAATGGAATACCAACAAGCCCGATGCGGCACTTTACTTCTGGACATGTACGTTACACTTTGCTTTCTCTGCAATCAGATCCTGCTAAAAAGCACGTGGTTGTTTTACTGAAATTCGATAGTTTCATCGCTTGGCTGACGTGTTTTTCATTGGTTGCAGCCGCGATCTCTATGAAGTGGTCTGCGTCATAGAGTTTCCTAATATACACTAGAGAGAACGCTGGCGCTACACTGCAAGCAAAGGTTAGCCGAGATGGGGGTTTTTCCAGCATATGAACCGACAAAACTCCCCTGCCCTAGTCATTTACTCCCTAGTAGCGTAGTGAACTCGGCACATGTTGTTGTAAAACACCCCCTTGCTTAATGACAGAGTTCATGAACGACATGACCTCGTTAAACTCCCCACGGAGTTTCAGGTCACGTGGTTAAAGCTCCGTATGGGATTTTTTTAAAACCCTTTTTGATCGTGACGTGCGTGCGTGCGTGGGTACGGGCGTCTGTTTAATACGCTGGTGTGAAACTCCAGCGCCTTGTGGGGGTGACCGTGCGAGCATCTGTCGACAAACAATGTAAGCATCAGCAAAGATTTTCAGCAGCCGGTTGGTGTTCAGTGTGAACGTTTCAAGGTATTTCGCGTCGTTGAACCACGCTGGAGATCGGCGCGATTCCTCAACTAAACGTCGTGAATAACTTGCTTCAAAGTGCCGAGTTACGAAGAATTGTGGGGAATAGTTTCAATGGTAAAAGTAAGCTGTTGCAATCGTGAGCAGTTGCTTCCATAGTTTCACCGTCAAAAACTTTGAAATGATCCGAAGTAGGCTTCGCTCAACCTCGGGAGCTTGCAAGCTGGCCGCCGGCCGGTGTGGAAGATGCGCCGGTGACGCGCTTGCTCCTGCTGCAACAACGTGATTGCGCCGACTGCCAGTGACGCGAACGCCCTAACTGCCGCGGTTACGATCGTCAGTGGCTGCTTCTTGAGATTAACCGTCTAAAATTTCGAAGCGATCCGAAGTAGGCTTCGCTAGACCTCGGGAGCTTGGAAGCTAACCGGGCGCAGTTGCGAGAGATGCGCCGGCGACGCGCTCGCCCCGGCCGCCGGCAAAAGTGCTCTCCCCGACAACCGGCGATGGTGGTTTCTAGGATTGTCCCCGATATTTAACCGGCAGCTACTTCTAAGCGGCAAGAAGGCTGCGCTACGCCGTCGGTACCAAGTCAGCGTCGTGGCGAGCACACAGTGCCACACCAGCCACCGTGGCGAGCTGTACGAGCCACCCGCGATGAAAAGAATGTGTTTTACGGAAAATAAATGCTGCTGGTAAAAATCAGAGTATAAATTGTCTCTTCTGCGCCATGCGACCGCCACTGCTAAATGACTAATGCGAAAGATAGCGCTGAACGAGGCAGAGGCACACAGAAACACCATATGGCATGCCCATGCATTGCGAGCAACAGGAACCATGATTGCGAACCATCTTGTTTGTTTAGGTCTATCGCTCAGTAGCTTAAACTGCGACGATAGCGGACACCCATTTCTTCGCGTGTGAAAAATTATGACAACCCAAACTGTACAGCAGCAAGCATTTTGTGACCGCCGGCTGTCATTCATCGTAAAGCCGTGCCGTACTCGTGAACGAGGCCTATCGAACCAACGCGGTAGCGCGGCATCGATGTTTTTCGCCGACGCTGTGGAATGTGCGCCGTTGAAGTGCTTATGCAAGGCCATGCGGGTCTTGCGTACGATTTAGTTCAATCTACAGATTGACACACAGTACTGTTACTGGAAATTCAGCTTATGCGACTGAGCACCAGCTGATTAAGTTTCGCCATAATTAAAAAATTACTCATTATTAGGTGAGTTTAATTAAAAAGGCATGTGTGCTGAATGATTTAGATTAGGCCACCGCAAGTTCATACCTATGACCTAAATATTTATTGCTTAATTATTCGTAAAAAAGCGTCCCTCTAGAGCTACATGGGAGGTCGAAATACGGTGCTTATATATACCCGTCGAAAGGAGAGTTGGTGTGCTTGTGAGCGGCTAGCTGTCATTCTTTCGTCGGCACTCACGCACGTCGGACGCAAGGATCAAGTGCTCCGTAGGAGCGGCGTTTCCGGCACATACTAGCCGCGGTAACAACATGACCGAAGACCAAGACGCAGGATACGAGATGATTTTGCCACCACTGCCCAAGAAACGCGTCGCGCAAAACACTGTGTTTTTACACGGTGATGTGCGTGGCAGACCGTATCGAGTCGAAGATTTCCGAGACGCGCTCGGCCCTACAGGACTGCTGCCGGAAGTGTTGGAACTGGGGTCCTACCAGATAAATCATGTCTGGGCAGTCACCATGAACAACACGGACGCTACGAAACGCTTGCTGGACGTGAAGGAGCTCAAAGTTTATGGGCGACGCTGCATCATCGTAGACCCCCAGGATCAGCAGGTGCGGCTGCGTCTTCATTGGCTGCTGTAAGGCGTCAACGATGCAGACGTGCGAACTTCGTTCGCGGCTTTTGGGAAGGTCGTACAAGTCACCCGGGAGCATTGGCGCGCTCAATCAGTCAGCGACAAGAGGTCGACCAGACATTCTGTGCTTCTTAAGCTCAAGAGTGGCGTGAAGGTGGAAGATCTCCCGCATCAAATCATGGTGGCTGGTGAACTGGCACTTGCGGTTGCACCTGGTCGGCCAATGCAGTGTCTGTGCTGCCAAGGTACCGGCCATGTCAGAAGAGAGTGTAAGGTATCCCGATGCTCGCGTTGTCGGTCGTTTGGCCACAGCAAAAATGAGTGCATGCGTACGTACGCATCGGCTATCGGATCAGCTGAAGGTGAAGACACAGCAGAGTTGGTGACGGATGTGGCCGAGGCTGAAGACACAGCGAAAAGGGCAGGTGACGGGGGGAACCCAGATGCTTCAACAGGTACGGCTACGCCAACTGCTGATGATGGACCAACAGTACAAGCAGACATAGCATCTGGGGAGGTTACTCAAGAGCCAGCCGGCCAAACCGAGGAAGGCTTCACAAGCACCCCATCGAAGGTGCCTGAGCCGGTTGAATTAACCGAACTTCCGGTGACGACCGAGAGTACCAGTGGTGGGGTGCCAAGCAAAAGACCCCACGAACAGTCTGCAGGACGGCGTGAGGTGTTCAGAGAAAAGCATGATGAGGAGCCACCTTGAAGGCGACTTCGTTTCGACGCGGCAGCACAAGGCTGCGTCCCAACCTGATATCGGACAAACACTGGACACCTTAGTGGCACGGGTCCACCTGGAGGCTCCGAAAATGTATTCGCAACTTTCCCCGCCTAGAGGGGGCGCTGGTGCAAGCCCAACATGGCGGTCGTTTGGGGGATCGTGCAGCCAGAGCGCCGGCAGCCGCCACCGGTGTGCCCGTCACTTCGAACAGTGTAGTATTTTCGGCTGCAGCAACCAGGTTGTTAAGGCTTTGCTGAGAAGGCCATTGACTCTAGCATGAATTATATCCCACAATGTGGGTTGAGAAACGCGTGGTGTGTGGCGTATATTGAAGGAAAAGAAGTCTCGGACACCAAGCACATCGTCTGCTGCAGTGTACAGCTTTGTGAATGCTGCTCGTGCCATAGCCGGAGACGACCAAGCGGCCGTGCTCGTGCGAAGCAGGAAACCTTGCGTTTGACTGCACGGTGTCTGCACAGCGACACCCAACATATTTTGTGATTCTTTTAGCTCAGCAAGTAAACAATAAAGACTAAATCATTGCTACTACGACTCGCAGTAACTCTTTGACTTCACAATAACTGTAGTAGAAATGGCAAGCGACAAAATATAAAGCATCAATGAGCCGCCCAAGTGAGGCCGATTGAACGATGGCATGGGCTGGCTGCGTGGGCGTCCACCAAACGATCGTTACGACGGATGCCGCATGGCGACGCCACCATCTGTGAAATTTGCGATACGTAAGCATCATGCCCCGGGCTAACTTCTTCACTGTGTAGACATGACTTTTGCACCGAAACTTAGAGTGGCTGCGTTAAATCTTCGAGGTCTTGCCGCCAAGCGGAAACAGAGCCAAGTCTACAGTCTGCTCGTGGATCATGATCTGGATGTACTAGCTGTACAAGAAACAAAAGTAGACGGTGTGGAAGAGACCCGGGGCGTGGTGCTGAGGTTTACGGCGCGTTACTATGCAATTCTAAGTCGAGCAATAGGCGCGCCTGCAGGCTGGGTTTTGTTCATTAAGAAGTTCCGGGTCTCGTAGTGCAAGATACCCGTCTGGTAGATTGGTTTCCTGTGATTTTGTATTTAATGAATGTCAGTGGCGTATTTTGTGTATTTATGCACCAACCATTCGCGAGGAGCGATGACTTTTTTTTTTCAATCCTAAAACAGCACTTCACTTCGGAAATGAAATGTGTATTACTTGGTTATTTTAACTGCGTCCTGAACGGGAGAGATTGATCAAACGGACGCGCCATTTACAATAAAAAAATTGCCCGCAGCTTCCCTCGGGGGAACACTGAGGAGGATGCGGACCATATAATTGGTTAACGGGGTGTTAAAGTGCGACTTACTTGGGTCGATGGCTAAATTGGTTAACGTGGTTGTGAAATGGGGTGTTAAATTGCGACTTACTTGGGTCGATGGCTAAATTGGTTAACGTGGTTGTAGGAGGGGGTGTTAAATGAGTGAACACGTACACACGTATGCGAAAGGGCGGCGCTGGTCGAAGGGACGTCGATCATTGTGTTTGTGGATTCGTTGGAATTCATTTCACCGCGACCTTGGACGTCGACGCGCCGTACAAACCAACCGACGAGCGGCAACTGAGCGAGCGAGCGCCGACCTTGAGTATATATACAGCACGACGGCGCATGCACTGTCAGCTGTTGAATGTTCTCGAAGCGCGACGCCACATGCGCGTCCACTGGAGAATCAGGAGAATTGTAGATGTCGAACGCGGTGTGTAGAGGAGGAAGGGTGCACAGATGGTGGAGGAGTGAAGCGCGCGCGGTGTGTAGAGGAGGAAGGGATGCACAGATGGTGGAAGAGTGGGCGACGGACGGCGCGGACGGCGCACTACAAGGCGCGAGTATAAGATGCTCCGCATCTAAAATAGTAGGACGCTAGCGGACATAGTTACTGAATTCGAGTTAGAAGACGTGGGCAGCTGTATGGAGGGAACGCGGGAACTGCGTTTCACACATTTTCAGGGGAATAGCCATGCACGTCTTGAACGCATTTAAGAACAAACCTCATAAGCGCGAAAATGCACGCGACAGCGACGAGCGATGCTATGAGCGACGAAACAGGGCGTTCGCGCGACGTGTCGCGTGCTCGTTTTCGCGCGATCGCTCGGTTCTCCAGATTTGGAAACCGTCGCTCATCGTCCGGAAGTGCTGGGCTCAAGCAGCCAATAGCGAAAAACCGGAAAAGACAAAGACTACATAGGTGTACGTGACCCTGCCAGAGTCACGTATGCGCAACAAGAAATAACGCAACGTTTACGCATGTGCATACAAAAAAGTGCTGCATGGCAATAATAGACATTTTCCGTTCTATTACACAACAATATATCTTATTTTTAAATTGCATACCGCTCACTACGCGGTTTTTTTTTTTTTTTTTGGTGCGAGTAGACGGCCTCATGCCAGCAACAGTGGAGTTCGCTCGCCGAAGCCGTCGCGTGAATGAGGTTTGCCTGCGCTAGCGACTGATCGCGCGAAGACGATCTACGTCGCGTCGCTCGTCGCTGTCGCGTGCATTTTCGCGCTTATGAGGTTTGGCCCTTCAGGGTCGCTTGCATCAATAGCTCACAGCAAGACATATGCTGTCTACCCAATACACTTCAGTGATCATTATTTAGTTAAATGAGATATGGGAGAGAAAACAAAAGGTGAAACTTTTTCATGGGAGCTGTGGAAGATGATTTTCACTTTGATCACTGGCGAATATTTCTTATATCAGGTAATGAACTGCATCAATGAAATAAAAATGGATGTTGAAGCTAAACTTGCAGAACAATGGGAAGAGTTCAAGCAGCGAATAAAAATAAAAGCTATTTATCGTTCTTGCGCATTGAGATGCGAAAGGAAAAAGAAAGAAAAAAAAACTCTGAATGACCTTGGAAAGACTAATTGACTTGGAGTGCAAACAACCGGGAGAGTATAAAATTGACATACGCAATATTAAGCAGAAACTTGCACTGCATGACGAGGAATGCTACCGCGGTGCACTCGTCCGTGCTAGGGCTGAGGCTTTAGCTGCTGGAGAGACGCAAAGCAAAAGAGCGTTAGGGGTGGAGAAACGAATGCACGACGGAATCATCGAAAAAAAAAAAACAGAGAAGGATGGTCAAGGAGCAACCGATACCGACAGCATTTTATCGGTATTTTCGAGGTATTTTGAAATTTTTTTTGCGTGTAGACAGGTAAACCTGGAAAGATTCAAAGAATATTATTTAGGACGCATGCCACAAGTCTGTAAGGAAGTGAAAAGCGCATTATAATTATCTATATCTGCCTCTGAAGTTGAACGGGCGATTGATAAGTTAAATCCCAGGAAATCTTCAGGACCAGATGGTCTTTGTGCCAAGTGGTGCAAGTGTTTTAAAAGGAAATTGTCTGCTATATTAGCACGCATTTTTAACAAGGCATAAGAGGAAAAGAAATTATCACCATCCATTGATGAATAACGTACCTTTCTGATTCCGAAGACAGACGAGGCTGAAAAGCTCAGGCACGTCACAGCGTACAGGCCAACCACACTGACAAACGTAGACTAAGAAATATTAGTGAAAATTTTGGCGGCTAGACTTCAGTCAGTAATAAAAGATATCGTTGGTCCACACCAAACGTGTGGAATCAAAGGTCGGTCCATAGTTACAAATGTTCATAAAATGCGATCCGTGCTCGAATGTGTTGACACCTGTCATGCTCGTGTGGCCATACTCCAGCAGGATCTGGAGAAAGCGTTTGATTGCGTTGCGCACGCTCTTTTGTTTGCACTAATGGAGCACATTAATGTTGGTAAGATAATCATTGATGGTGTAGCCATGGCACATCAAAATGCTAGTAAGAGACTAATTACCAACAAGACATTGTCCCCCCCCTCCATTAGAATTGAGCACTCAGTGCGTCAAGGTTGCCCTGTTAGTCAACTGTTGTTTTGCACCTATATTGAAACATTATGTCGGTCGATATTGCAGAATAACATCAATAATGAATTTAGAGTACAATACTCAGAAGTCACACTACTCGCATACGCTGATGATGTTGTTATTTGTAGAACTTTCTGTGAAGGTATTGAAGAATCAATCAGAGTTTCTAAATATTTCGCCGAAGTTACAGGAAGCCACATAAACTGGGGTAAATGCCTCGGCTTTTGGTTTGGATGTTCGCCTTGACCCCCAGAATTTTTGCAGCCAATAAGTGGACAAGAACGCCAGGTAAATATTTTGGAGTAGCACTCGAGTGATACAAAAGTACTGATGAATATTGGACACAGCAAATGAAAGAAATTAAAGAGAAAGCGAATAGGTGGAATGCAACTTATCTGTCCATGTTTGCTAGGGCTACTGCATGCAACTGGTTTTTTTGTGTCTAAGCTATGGTATGTGATGCAAGTTCTGTACTGTTCCCGGGTAAATGTGCAAAAATTATATCGGGTGTTTGCAATATTTGTGTGGGGGTCTAACTGGGAAGGGTGCAGTCGTACGAACTTGTTTAGACGGGTGAAGTGTGGATGCCTTGGGCTAGGACTTTTGTTTATCAAGCAGTTAGTAAATAGGTTTTTATTTTTTCGCGAAACAAGAGATACTTTCCGACTAACAGTGTGTCAAACAAGACTAAGTAGACTGTTACCAGAGTTAGTTGTGAGCACTCATGTTACCTCTGGGGCTGTGCAAGGATACATGAAGGAAGTTGTGGCCCGCGTGCGGTGTTTGTGTGTTCGTTTTTCAACTGACTACTTGTGGTCTGTTGGAAAGAAAAAAAAAACTGTACAAAGTTTTATGTGACACTATGCTCCCCATACCACAATACGGAGCGCTATATACAGCCCGCAAGGGTCAGAATGTACTTAAACGAGTTTGAAAAATGCCGGCAGCTCCAAGTGCAAAAACGTTCTTTTTTAAATTACACACAGGAACACTTCCTGTGTGAACCTTCCTAGAGGAGCGTGGGTTTTATATGCCTTGGGGATCTCATTGTCTAATCTGTAAGAAACCGGAAACAATTGACCATGTTTTCCTGCACTGTTGGGAAGGAGTTTACTTTTAGGACGTATTACAAAGGACAAATAAAGAAGAGTTCCCGTTAGACCCTCATGGGATCAGGTATTTGGCAATAGAGAATGAGGATGAATTACCTTTCGATTTTATCATGATGACTGCCTTGCACAGCACATGGCGCTCTAGAATGGCTGCATTTCACAGGGACCCTGACAGGAGACCAGCAAGAGAGTATTTTAAAGAAAGTATCTCAAGATTTCTTGAGGTAGTAAGAACAGGTGAATGTGTACCCTTATGGGTAGAAAGGGTAGAATCTCTACTGACCATGAAGGTCTTCTAGAACGTGATGTGTTATAGTATTGCTTGACGGCTTTAGTTATGTTTTAATTTTTTGTGCGGTTCGTTGTGTATTGTCATATATTTTTCTTAGCAACCCGTTTGTGAAGTTTAACCTAAAATAAAAAAAAGTGAGCGGCCAGCTGTGGTCAGGGGGAATGTCATAATACAACGAGAACGTTGTGTGCATGCCTGCATATGTGTAATCAATATTGTGTGCTTCGAAGGTAATTTGATTAAAGTTACATACGAAACGACATTGGATGTTTTTATGTGAAAATTTACTCCCATACGGACTGACCTACAAAACTTCCCCGATAGTTTAAATAAAAACTCTCATAGTTACATGAAAATGTTCCCCGATGAGTGTAAATAAAACCTCCCTTAAAATCACCCAAAAACCCCCTACTAGTGGGGAGTAAACTTTTAGTTCCCCTCGACGGTGTTTTTAAAAACACCATAGGGACATGCACTCGAGGACAAGTCATTTACTCCCATATCGTCTTTTTCTGTTTACGATGTAGTGTCAATTGGAGCTGCAACGCGCGGCGCTTAAGCGAGCATGGAATTAATGGGCAGTACACAGACTCGTGTAATCTCCTTACTTCTGGCCTGCTTCTGGCTCCATGTTTGTTCGTGTGGCTTGGAGCTGTGTTCTCGCGAAACAGAAATCAAGAAACGTTCACCGGTTGTGCTTCATCACCTTATTTTTTTGTGCTTAACATCTTCAATTAGGTCACGGAAATTAAAAGGAGTCGTTCTTTTTTTCATAACGAAATAAAAAAAGCAATAAATGAAGCCGCAAGTGCAATTCACCACCCGCAAGTACGAATACTAGGCAAATCCGTGTAGTACCCATCATTCCCATGGTCGCTGAACAATCGTAGCGCCAGAGTCCGCTCTAGTTAACTTTAGTAAGCTCTATGGTCTGCCTGTCACGCATACTTCTTAATGGTACTCAAATCAGGTGACCCTTAAAAATTTCCACCTGCTATGGAACTCCTTGCTCATCTTCGTGCTTCGTTTTAGGTTGGATGCATATTGCGTGGCATCCGCTGTATGAAAATCTTGGACCTTATTTCATCTCCTGGGTGATCCGAGGCTCTCTGCACGTACAACGAGATATGCAAACACCATTATCTCTATTAGCCAGCTGCCTGTTGGAGCGAGATCGTTAACGTTACGGGTGCCTCCTTTGCCTATGCTGCAGATTGGTGCTAGGAATGGCATAGCTTGTTCACAAGTCAATCCACCTGCTTCATCAGCACCACATCGAATTTCGTTGATACTTCTGGATCAACAAGACACTCGTTATCTTGCAATTAGTTCCTGAAATGGCGCACCTGCATATCGCCCCGGGGAAGATATAAGCAAGGCCATATGTCACAACTATCGCCAACCGGGCCATCTTGCATCGAAGTGCCCCCTTTCCGGAACTAGTGCCCCGCTACCCATGCTAGAAAACAAGTATTCCCTGCCTGGTGTGCCTTCAACCTTCAGAACCACTCGAAAGATTTTTTGTGCAGCGCGCTGTGATTCAAGCAGACATTCCACTTATCGGCACTGTAGACGCATTTCCAGACAGTGGTTCAAAGCACACCATACTATCACTGGACGTCATTGGATCTGTCAACCGGCTACCTTGGGCCAAAGCTCCCATATCTGTTGTCGGGGCCGGTACCCTCATGCCAGCTGGCGCATTATGTACTCGTATCGTTGTGGGGCCTCTTTCGGCAGTGTTTGAAGTTCTCATTGCGGCTAGAAACCGCTTGCTTTTAATCCTCGGAGAGGATTGGTTTGAAGCAGCCCGCGCTGAGCTTCTTGTCCGACCACCTCATTCAACAGAAATTCGCCATCCCAGCACAGGTGTTGCTGTGCGATGCATGGAGAAGCTGCTTCCAAGAATGTCTTATGCTGTTGTGCTGTCTAATAGCTCTATGTTTTTTTTACACAGATGACGTTTTCTATAGCCTGTTCACCGTTTTCGCCATTGCCGCACATATCCCAGCCCGCATGGTTATTTCTCAAATCAAATGAAGGGTTACTTAATGTGATGCCACATGAACCAAACGCGGCGCAACTTTACTCGAATGACACCACGATGGAATCGCCATGTCCGCAGCTACGTGATGTCCACGTAAGTATCCAGTTACAACAAGAAGACACTGCAGTTCAACACGTCGTCTCTGCCACTGACTAGAATGATTTGGGGCTTTACAAAGGTACTGACCACTCCCCGTATTTTCGCCAGATGTATCGTAAGTCATATGTCGCCTACAAAAATCCAGCAATGAGGATGACAATTTCATTCAAAGCCACTGTCTCACAATTCCCACAGCCAATTCTTGAATTCTTCATAGCAGGCTCAGTGAATCCATCACTCATCAAGGCATCCTTTAACCAAGGAAAATATGGTTTAAACAGGGGTGCTCTATATGGTCGGCTCATGTTGATTTACAAAGCCGAATTGGCCTTGCAAAAGTATCTGGTGAGCTTTCTACGTTAGCCACATTAGATATTGCAAATCATGTGATAGCGTGGAACACAGTACATTGATTTCAAAATTAGTGGACTGTGATGTGTCCAAGTACATTATATCTTCAGTTCAAGAGTTTTTTTTTGAGAGACAATTCTTTTGTTGAAACGAGGGAATTACTTCTACCTCATATAATCAAACAAGAGGTGTTCCACAAGGATCAGTTCCTCACCTCTTTTATTTATTATCTTATTATCATCCATTCCCGTTCATCAAAATGTTCCTCCTTACGTCCACGCCAATGATATTGCTCTTTTCTCGTCATCCCGTGCTATCAATACTTTGTATAAAATCTTATAGTCGTATTTGAGTGAGCTTGAGGTATGGCTTGGCGGGCTGTCTTTTTCGCCTAATGTTAGAAAATGTGCTCTGCTTGTATTTTCTCTATCTGTTCCCGTATTTCTTTTACTGCATTACCGAAATGATCCGATTCGAAAAGTAACGGCACTAAAATATCTTGGCATTGTTTACATGGACATTTTAAATTGTCAGCAACAAACAGAATCAAACAACCGTAAAGCAGAAAGCGCCTTAGGATTTCTACGCCGGTTTTGCAATAAGAATTCAGGGATGCACAGGGATACGTTACTTATCATATACAGACTTTACGTACGCCCAATTCTGGAGTTTGGTTGAGTTCAGTTTTCCGGAAGCGCAGAGTACAAATTAAGACATCTTACATTACTAGAAAGGCAAGCAAGTGTCTCGGGCTACCCAGGTGTGTTGCGAACAGCGTGGTTTATTTGGAAGCTCGAATAATTCCACTTGATGCAAAATTTCGACAGCTTACTGTGCAAACGTTTTTAAAACTTTACGATGCGCCCCTCTTCTGTTCACAGTTTTAATCAAACATCCAGTTTCTTTCTTTGAGCGCCCGTGGTTTCGTTATTAGAGACCCCAAGTCATTTTCGTCAAGTCTCTGTTATCAAATCTTCAGGTTTCCCTCCAGAATTTGACTCCCCAAATCCTACGCTCGATGCCAGTTGACTTACTTTTCGATAATATTTTTTTCAAAAAAAACGCCAAGTTGCTTCCAAAACATGTTCTTGAGGGTCTCCTTGAAGCCCATCTCAGTCATTTTCCCTAAATACGTAGTAATTTCAACGGATGCTACGCAAAATCTTCAGAAGGCTGGAGTAGATATTTTTTCTCTTCAGCTTAACTGGTCTTTTGCGCTCCGATTGCCTCACTTCACACCAATTTATCTCGCAGATTTCCTGGCTATTACATTGGCTCTTCGAAATATAAGTTCTCAGCAATCAAAATCTCTTAATATTTCAGATGCTTTGCCTGTTTCTACACATTTAACGTCCACAAAGCAGTCTCCTCTTCTCAGAATATTTTGGTCTTTCGTACCGCGTACCCTATCAGAAGTTCGGTTTCTTGGGGTCCCCGGGCATGCTGGAATCGCACTAAGTGAAACTGCTGACTCGCTCCCTTCAGCACCTTTAAATTTCCCGGTGGTACTAGTAGCTCCACAGTTTCCATTTATTGCTGCCAAACGACTCAAACGCCTGTTAATCTTAAAAATAAACAAAACATCACCCCTACATTCTGAAGAATTTCAGCGGTTGCAATTCACATGGAACACCACAAAATGCCTTTCCCGTTAATGAGAGATGACCCTTACAAGCTTTCGCTGTAGAGTTCCTCAGTTAAATTTTTATCTTCACAAATCAGGATTTTCATTGACTAACCTATGTGCAGTTGGCAATGAACAGGAAACAATTCATCAATTTCTTCTTACATGCCGTTACTTCGCCTCACTGCGCCGAATAATTCCTAAGACACCAATTGGTATGCTTGAATTGGCAGTTGATACATCCACCCTTTTATCATTTTGAGCAAGTCCGTTGGGTACGGGCCGCAGTGCTATTCTGTCAGCTCTACAAAAATTCATTCAGGCAACCGGAAGGATACGCTGCTAGTGGTACTGCTGGATGTATCAAATTCTTTGTCCCCCTTCTTCATTTTGCTAATTTGTTTTATATATTTTGGTTTAATTATCGAATTCTTCTGCACTTTTTCACCTTTCTTAAAGGAACAATATTATTGTTCTTATCTAATTTCTCTCTTTTTTGCGAGCGTTGTATAAAATATTTTGATTAGGAGGTACAGTGTGGCCATTCCCCCTAGTGGGTATGAGCCAAGAACTTCTAGGCGACAAGACAAGTCAAGAGCTTCATGCTAAGGACTCAATCGTCAATACAGGATTGCTGGACCCAGAACATTACCAGAGAGTTAGCCAGCCACTGCAAACCAAAGAATTGAAAACGAAGAAACAAAAGGAAGCCTACGGAAGCATGCACTCAGCCCTACTAAAACGTGTGAGTGTTCTGAATGAGCCCCGAAGGCATATCAGCTGTAATATTGAGGCTTTCAGAGATAAGGAACCAGCAGATGGTGAGCGCAAGGCCAAGAAACAAGCCACCGAGCCAGCTGCTAAGCGAAACCCGAATAAGCGACACAAGCCGAGTCAAGGAAGCCTTGCTGCTGCGCGCTACATGAAAGCGGAAAAGACATCACAGGAGGCAGCTGCCTTCTACCGTGACAGCTGTGCGGGAGAGGCTAAAAAAGCGGAAATGTCACCGGGCTCTGGACAAGAAAGAAGAGATCAAGGTCAGAGGTGTCCATACTTTTGAAGACATCACTGAAACGGTGCGAGAGGAGGCAGCAAATGTGGGATCCATGCAATGAGCAAGTGGAACAATGTCAAATAGAGTGCCAGCCGAAACTTCGGGACAACATTAAGGCACGCAGAAAGATCAAGCCTCATACAAAGATGTGAAGAGTTTTAAAAAGGACCACATTGTTCCATTGATTGATATTTGGGGTTGAACGTACCAAAACCACACTATGATTATGAGAGACGCCGTAGTGGAGGGCTCGGGAAATTTTGTCCACCCGGGGTTCTTTAACGTGCACTCAAATCTTAGCACACGGGCCTACAGCATTTCCGCCGCCATAGGAAATGCAGCCGCCGCAGCCGAAATTCGATCCCGCGACCTGCGGGTCAGCAGCCGAGTACCTTAAACCACAGAAAACCGCGGCGGGGTGACCACATTGTTCAAAGATTCTGGGAATATATTGGAGTTTTGGTTGCTGCTGGTCTATGGGACATGAAAACGAAAATGGGGTGGGGTGTGATCTCAAAAGCCCATCAACCGTTTAAAAAAAAAAAGAGGGTTGAGATATGAGAACTCACGTAATCTGGCAGCCTTGTGCTCCATGTTGAGCTAGTGGGGACGCGGTTTCGTGGTGTTGTTTCAGACGCGAATGCAATAGGACTGCATTGATGCCGTAGCCTCTGTTTATTGAAGCTGTGGGGGGGGGGGGGGGGGGAGTGTTTATGTTCATAAGAAGGAAAAGAAAAAAAAGTGAGCCCCGCAACTGTCTCCATCAGGGTGCGACACCTCAGAAGTGGCTCACAAGGGATGGGGGCGAGGAGGGATTAGAAGGATAGGAATAAAAGTGTAGACAGAGAGAAAGAGAGATGAGGTAAAGCCAGAGAGCGAAGACATATCGAGGGGATAGGAGAGATAGGAAAGATGGGAACACGGTCACAGGAGTCCGAGGACCGGGCCCGACTTGCGAGAGCTCTTGTCAGCGTCAGGAGATGGCGTAGAGCAAGTCCAGTCGGTCAGAGCTACACTGTCGTCGGATGTCGGCGTCAGTAGATGACATAGGGCGAGCCCAGTCGGCCAGAGCTACGCTGACGTCGGAGATCGCGAGGGCACAACCGGTCGGCACGGAATCCAGCGAGCGACTTATTGAAGCTGTTTTCGTCATATCAACGCCTTGTCTACATCTCCGAGTTCTCACAGTATACAAGATGCAAAAATAAAAGTAGAATACTATGAGGTTAATCCCCATAGATAGTGTGAATTTAATTATAAACTGCATATTGACGCGTGCATAGCTGCATTTAGCGGCGAGATAGCGACGACAACGAAGAACACGGATTTGCTCGAGAGGCGCAGCACAGGCGAGTGAAGAAGACGACAATCTGAGCGGCCTTTTTTGTGAGCGTCTCTACGGGTTCCACTGCCAATGTTTTTAAATAAACCTTGTGTATTTATAACCCGCGACAATACGGCGGGCCAGGAAACAACGATAATATTATAATAGAATGTTATAATGTATGAGTAAGTGGAAGCTTCATGTGAGTTATATTTTACCATTGTGTATACACTACGCCTTCTTTATGCCTGCGAGAGAAAAAGAAGGTTAGCAGCGTGCTTGTTTCACGAGACCACGGGTCTCGCGAGCACGCACTGAGAAGAAGACGTTGACTGCCGTCGGTGCTGGTTGTTTCGATCGAAGCTGTGCGCCAGCCATGTAAGTGTCCACATATCTGTCAATCGAATGGCAGCTTCTATCCTGTACTTTATAGCCAGAGCCACAAAGCGGAAAGTTGTTTCTTGGAGCCATCAGTAGCCAGACATCCCAAATAGAAGTTCAGAAAATCTGATCAAGACCCGATAAGGTACGGGTTATTTTACCAAGGGCAGGTGCTAGTGATACCAGTAATGTAATAAATGCGCCATGTACCAGTAATGTCATCAACTAAACAAATTTTTTCAGATGCCTGCGTGCGAAGCATTGGTGATGGCAGTTTCGCAATGGCTTAGGCCTAGCCTTTTACATAGAAGCAGTAGAAAGCACACTTTATCATCTCGCTAAGCCTACTCATGATATAGCTTTCTTGAGGATTTACACTTATTACTATCTCATATATATTCCTTCGCAATTCAAAACATGTACAGGAGGTTTTAGTCGCACAATGCACAATGTCGCGAACTTTATTAGCCACGGATCGTTTCTTCCCAGCGAACAGTTTTTAACTGTCGCAACTGATCCATTATAAGGTAAGTGAATATCCAGTTACCAGTGATTTCCCCGTAGTATTTGTAGCAGAAATACGAATACCGTGGCCCGTGCGCACACTTCTGTTGGCATTTCTTTTCAAACGATTGTAGCCTACATTGCAGTGAGAAAAAACGCATACGAGGGCGACTCTCAAGTCTTTTTATCGCCACCAAAGGAACAGCACAAAGAAAAAAAAATGCAAACAGCGAAGCTCTTAGTGGCCCGACTGTTCACGTTTCTTTTGATCGCGTCTGTATATGAGCAACACACGCAGTTGCGAGAAACTCAAGTTCGCAGAAATTTCGAGTTCGACTTTGTGTACGTAAACCCCGATACATCTACAGGGATGACCTTTTGGACCAAGTGTCGGAGCCAATCGTCATCTATCACTCAAAAGATGCCGAAGAAGAGTAAGTATTCATAATTTGTTACACTAGAATTTTATTCCGACTGCTGAATTAGCCCATTATATCACATCAGCTAGCTGTTGGAGCAGCTTAAACTGAGTGTATTTGTTTCTGTATTGGTGTTTTCTATTTTTATTGCAGTGAAGAACACGACTACAGAGCGGACTACCTGAAGTTCACTGTATTTCTTCTGATGACATGTGAGTAGACCATTAGGTTGTTAGCTTACACATCACCTTGTTGTGTTGTCATCGCGAGGCATTCTGATATGTTTTTAGAGTAGCCCATTAGCTGATTTCTCATCCATCATGTTATATCAACAAAATATCGTATTCAGTAGCTGAGTATAATGCATTTCTTCCAGCGTAAAACGTTTTCGTGTCAAAGTTCAGCTGAAACAGTGTACTGGCTTCATAGAAATCATTTGAGTGCCATAATTACGAGGTTTGCGTAGTGAGGTCACTGTGCTCTTGTAGGGGCATTGGTTCGGGCTTCCTTAAGCACAGTTATATCCAAGAGTTATTTGTGGCCCGTAGTCGGTAAACAATAAAACTGATCATGTTCACATTGATTTCACTGCGGAAAGTTCACACTACAGCAGTGAAATATAGACATTGCTTTATTACGGTGATTCGCGTGCCTGTAAAATCCCATTTGAGAAGTTGCGACCACGAAGTTTTAACACCTCTGCTTAGCCGGAAAGTAGTGTGAAATTGCAAACACATTTTCCGAACAATCTGAAACGCTCTACTCTGACCTCGGCGGTACTTCGCAGGCTTCTTCAAGGCGTTCCAGAGGCAACTGCGCGTGCCGTACATGAGTTGGGTGTACCTGCTGACCACGCTTCTGCTGTGCCTGATGTCGCTGACAGGTCCACTGCGCCGGAACAGCGGCACGGTGGCGGCTGTGGGCGTGCAGGCCATCCGCGCTTTCGTGCCGGCCTTCGTGGTGCACACGACGCAGGGCATCAACAACTACATCTTTCGCCGGTGCCACGTTGAGATCATGGTCTTCTCTATCGGAACATTCAGTACGTCCGTCAACCCTAGCAGCGCTACGATTGGGTGTGTCTCTCGCAAGTGGAGGCTGCCTCGGCAAAGCGTATCAACACATGCAAACAGCCCATTGACTCTGTAATGAACAGCTTTGTTTGCTATTTCAAACCTGTAGAGTGATATTGCGAACACACTATCAAACAGATGAGTGTAAATACCACATCGTGATTTCACCAATAAACGTGATCGGCTAAAAAACACTCGACGCTGCTTTTCCACACGTTCTTCGATGAAGAAAACGATGTACAACGACAAAATAAGTGCTTCAAAGAAAACAACGTATTGCGTTCCACATGAAAGCTTTTTTAAGCTTTTATTTGGTCAGTTTACATTGTTGTCTTCACCATGCTTAACCCCAATCAGACGGCTTTCCGTCGAACTCTCGATTTTGCACGTTACTGTTTCACCATTTCATTCTCTTCTATTTTTTTTTGTAACGCGTAAAGAAAAGTAAAACAGTAATATGCGTGAGACTGGCTTCTCTGAATACATTTTTTTTTGTTACTGTTCGTTTGTTTGGTTTGGCAGCAAAATGTAAAAGAAAAGAAATATTACGACAATTGGTGATATACAGTATGTATTATTTCATAAAAACTTTGGTCATTGAGAAGAACACTTATCGGAGAAATACCAGATTTATGATGTTCAACAGTGTTTTTCCAGGTTGTGCTCTTCAATATTCTATGCTTCAACGAATTCTCTTATTGCCACAACGTCCAGTATACGGAAAACAAGTGCTAGTATTTGCAACTCATTTCCGCAAAATGAAGGAAATGAGTTGTATACAAGCTGCAACAAAGCGTGCAATTTGAACAGTACGTGTCATGCGTGCCTGCTCGAAACGAGAAAAAAAAACAAGGTAGCATCAACGACGTTTGTGATTGAAAAGACAATCTCATTTTTAAAGTAGGGCCAGTCAGCTTAATATGGTGCTTCGTGGTAACATGCTGCGAGTCATGAGAACTACGTTACTTTACAGCATCGGCTTGTCACTGTTGGACATTCACAGATGTGAATTATATCAAAATTGTTGCGGCAGTGTATGCCTATTACGACGTAAAAAGGATCCCGATTGCAAAGGGCGTTGCCTCTGGGCAACAACTGGAACGAACAATACCCATAGCGTCAAATTCTGCACTAGTCCCGTTGCAGTCTTGTACTTTGGGACCCTCTTCTGTATATTTTACTCCCTGTAACATCCTTTCATGACATGATAATAAACTGATTGATTGATTGATTGAAAATAGTGAAGTTCTCTAAACCAGTGAGAAGAGGTCGGCTAACTGGCTCATGATTTCAATTACTGTGACTCTTACTGTTATCCGGCCACTAGTGGGAGCCTGAGGCAGTCTGGGAGAATAAAGTTTTGGCTAGTATGAGTCGAAGCTAGTTCTTTTTTTAAATAATGGTCTTTATAAGTCTTGTGAACGTTAAGCGCAAAATTTTCTAAGTCTGAGTAAGCTTCACGTTTTATTGCCGACATATGGCCCCATCTATGTATTATATAATGTATTATATAAGCTTATGTTTACCCTGTTTACGCTGTATCGCTATGCACAACCTCCATATTTGTTGGTCAGAGGCGTCCATTGAAAAGGGGGGGGGGGGTTGCCATGACTCTTTCAGGAGAAGTTCCTAATAACACTACCTCATAGGAGACGTATATTGTAAAAGCATCCTCTAAGCTTAAACTATTGATAACTCATATAAGAAGGTACATGATTGAAAGGCAGTAAACTCCGACTATGTGATCAACGAAAAAAAAAAACTACCGTGTCGTAAAATTTCATCCGACACGTATGACTTGTATCTGATAATTTTATATGATCATGCCGAAGCACATTATTCATGTGTTAATATGAGACATTTGGATACGGGGTATGTGTATATTAAGAGCATTCTCGATATGGCAAATCTACGCTAAAGGACTCATGAGTCGATTCATTTAGGATCACGCCAACCCCAGTCTGGTCGTGAGTTGAGGTCTGAGGGAGTCCAGCTGAAAAAAAAAAAATGTTTTGTAAGTTGTAGTACAAAGCGAGTCCGGTTGAGAAAAAGTATGCTAGTAGGGTCCGAGTGAGACTGGTTTGATGAAAATGCTGTTGAGCCTGAGCCCAAACCTAGCGCTCCAGGACCTCTGAACTGGCTACACTTTTCTTGGAGACAACAATGTCAGTGAGATTACGTGAACCCCGAATTTCAGTGTCTGCCAGTCAGATAAAAAAATTAAGCAGCTTGCACAAAGTCATGCAAGCCCGCTCAACCCTTGTTTTTTCTCTTTCCCAGCTTTTACTCTACTTTACCATGCATGACTATGCTCGCCCTTTTTTCTATTTCGTATGTTTTTTTCTATCTCTCTGTCTGTTTCTTTGTTTTTCTATATTTTTCTTTCTTCCTTTTCTTTGTTTTATTTTTCTGTGTCTTTGCTGTATATGTGTTTTTTTTATCTCTTTGCTGTTCGCTCACGTAATATTTTTTCTCGTGATCTTTATATCTCGTTCGATTTCTTTTTCTTTTTCTTTATAATATTTATTTTTCTTTCCTTCTCTTGTGTACCTTCTCTCTACTTTCCATCCTCTTTACTCTCACTTCTCTTTGGCATTACTTTGCGATACTATACTATGCTATACAAGGCTATGCATGTATTGTTGAGTGATTACGACACTCACCTTCGGATTGTTTGGATGGAGGTGATTGAGTGCGTGCCACTTCATGATAATTTTGGCTGTTTTCCGATTCTTAGACAGCACGTAGACAGTCTACGAAGACTGCTTAGAAAACAGCATCGAGCCCATGCTGTCCGAGAAATGGAACACATTTAGACGGCTTTCGTGCACCGAAGCACCACCTCACGTCGAGAAGAAAAAGCTAAAATAAACAAGTGTAACAGTTGTAATTTCTGCTTATGTCGTGTCGAAATAAAAAACAAAGAGACGTTACTCATATTGAGCGTCTGGGAAAGCATCTGCTTGAGTGCAGATGATCATTCGAGCGAGATTTGATCTATCTGAGCGATTTGCTGAGCCACCATCTTGTTTAGACAGCAATGTAGCCTGCATCGTATTTGTCTACGATGCGGTCTTTTCGGAGCTGTCTATGTTGCCGGCTACGCGAGAATTGGAATGGGACTTAAGATGGCCGCCGTTTATTTAGCTGTCTATTTAGCCGTCTATGGTGAGTATCAGAACACACCATTCATATCTACAACATAAAAAACATGACCACGACAGCACTGCTCTAAAACTCCCGTATAGTTCTTATGTGGCTCGGAAAATGAGCAAATCCTGCTATATACCTGTTCCGTGGGTGGTAAACACCGATTAAGGTTGTATTGTTATCAACCTCTACAGAGTGCTTGGGGGGTGCCTGAGCGCGCCGTTTCTTAAAAGAAAATGCTTAATTGACGACGCATAAAATAGAACAAGTCCTACTGCTTCACAAACAAGCGCGGTATATATGCCATCGTGCTGGCCCTTATATATCCATGTTTCAATGTGGTTCCAGAGAACTCTTCTAATTCACAGCATCTAAAAATTGGAAGAAAATTTCCAATCACCATTCCCGCATTACTACTAGCTAAATTAGTGCAACATCAATGAAACCAAACAGACAAGGTAACCAAGGAAAGCGTGAGGTATCTGATCTTTAGTAGTTACAATAAATACGTGAAGAAAAAGGTGGGATAAACCTCAGTCAACACTAACTGGGGTTGGCTTTTCTATTCATTTGTATTTTAGTACCCTTTAATTGGTTTGTTGGTTTGTTTTATGTGATGACAGATATCTTTTAGTTGCTTAGACGGGACATGACGGGAATGTCAATGGCTTTCATGGTCAAGGCCGTTCCAGAAGTAGAAGCTAGCAGGTACAATTGAAGATCAATGTCAGTAAATATATTCAAGGTCGCTACGATGCAAGAATCAATAACCAACCAACAAATATTACGTAAGTTATTCGAATAACTGCGGGAGAGGATACGAAGCATACGTAAACAGCACAAGCACTCCCTGTGTGTCAGAGAGAACTTAATTTTTGCGTGAAATTTTGAGGAACACGTCATGATTTCGCGTCTTTGTGACAAACTGTTCAGTGGTGAATCGCAACGGTGCTTTGTTACAGGTATGACCGCCGTGATGGCTTCGGCGTACGCACTTCGCAAGGTGTCCGACGGAACGTGGAGCGTCAGGGAGTGCGTCTTTTTTGGCCTCTTCATGTGCTCCGTCGAGCGAGTGCCCTTGAGCAGCGTCATCTTCGATGAAGGTATGTTCTAAGGTACCAAAAGTGGTCGATCGTGCTTTACAAAACGGGGATTCGTCATAATGTTAATTTGCTAACCAATATAGTTTTTTTATAAAACTCTATATCACAACATTGCACTACTGAGTAACGCGGACTTCGTATATGCATCACAGGAACCTCTTTAGCTCAATATTTTATCATTACAGGTCGCTATCCTGTAATTGCCACAATGATTCAATCGGAGGCCCTGTTTAATACAGGAATGACGTGGTGTATTTTCGGCTTTCTTCTGGGAAACATAAACCGTAAGTCGACTGCAATCACTTTGTTATTTCCAGATTGATTGATTGATCAGTGAGGTTTATCGTCTAAAAACAATCATTTGATTATGAGAAATGCCGTAGTGGAGGGCTCCGGAAAGTTCGACCACCTAAGGTTCCTTAATATGCACCCAAATCTGAGCACAGGGGCCTACGGCACTTTCATCTCCATAGAGTACCTTAGTGACTAGACCATCACGGTGGGGCACTTTGTCATTTCCAGCAGTGGGCTCAAGATGCATGGGGGCTAAATGTGCCCAGACCTAACTTATAGCCCTGAAGGTCAAGTATCACTAAACTATAATCTTCAAAGTATTGCTTCCTGGTGTAGTCAGTGGAGTATGGAATTAAATGCTGAAAAAACAATCTATATGTCAATCGCTAACAAGAATTTGAGAAACTGCCGTTCGTCTACAAACTAGGTTCCGAGCAGCTTACAGAAGTCAGCGAGTATAAGTACCTGGGAATCACAATAACCAACACCCTTAGCTGGAATGCTCACATTTCTAGCATATACAACTTTTCGGTCAAGAAACTTTACTTTCTCAGACATAAGCTAAAACATACACCTGCTAGTACTAGGGTAACTGCTTATACATCACTAATGCGACCTAAACTCGAAGATGCCTACGTTGTCTGGGATCCACACACCAAACTAGCATTCATGCTCTCGAAATGATTCAGCGTAAAGCTTTGAGATTCATCTTTTGTAAATATCGTAATAGTGATTCACCCTATAGTCTGATGACGCAGCACAGCATTCAACCACTTCAGTTACGTAGAAAAATCCAGAAACTGAAATTTCTGTTTTGGCACAAAAATAATATTTTAGCTATCAACCTAAGTCATAATTTAGAATCACTTACAGCTCGTAAGACACGATATCGTCACGCTGACTCTTATCGTAGAACACCTTATCATTGAAGAACTAATCTTTTCAAATATATCTTCTTTCCTCCACTATAACTGATTGAAACAACCTATTTTTCTCACGTCTAGTAGTAGTAGCAGAAGAAAACTTTATTATGTACATTATCCAGGCAGGCTACAACTCCAGTGCCACGAGGAATATACGGGGTGAAGAACGTCTTTCTAACGCCAATATTTTAGAACATGCAATCACTCGACACTACAGTCTATAATATGCTATATGTATAACTTCACTATTTATTATCTCGTGTTGTCTGATCCGCAGTCTAATAAACTATCACAACTTCTAAAGAAGGTTTATTTCTTAATTTTTATCTCTTGTATGTGAGTATCCACCTATCACGCACTCTTACTAATGTGGCTTTGACTTCAAGTATGTGAACATTTACGCCTGACTATATTTTGGTGCCAACTTTTGGTTTTTGGCTACATTTAGTGTCTTCGTTTCTCATTGTTCTTCTATTATAATTGTATGGTTTACGTTATTCTTCTTTTTATGTTTGTTTTTGTTTTATATTGTGTTATTTTTGCTCATTATGCATTATTGACATTTCCAAATGTTTGTGGGCGTTTCGCGTTGTTTAAATGCGTTATTTGATTGTACATTCACCTGCCCCCCTGCTTGGGCCAATTTTTGGGGGCCTGCAGTATTCTGAAAAAAAGAAGAGTCATCTCGCCGAGGCAAACGAAACTCTACACTAAGCGCTCGCTGCTGGCAGCGGTTCGCTTCCTTCAGTTGCTGACAAAGAAAATACCTAAAGTGAACAGTGATTTTATTTTAAATTTGCTTAGATAACTTACTCCGACTCTATTTCTTTATCGCATATTTCTTTAACGCTATTTCTTTAACGCAATAACGCATTCTTGCGTTATTGTTCTCGTGGGTATTTCACTGTATCTTTCAAAAGTAGCAGTTTGGCCGAGTTGGCACAGAATGAGTCGAGCTGTAGCGTTTACAGGTAATTAAATCATGCTGTCAGGCTGTTAGGGACAATTGCTTTTTGACGCTTTCACGTAATCAGTGGAGCTGCAAATATCATTTGCGATTTTTCCACAGAGTACTACGACATGATGCTGTTCCCGATCCAAAATCAACTGGTGGCGGTTGTGGTGGCGTGCGCTCTCGGGGCCGCAACGATGAGTGTGCTGAAAATGATCACGTATGGCACCGACTCGGTCGTCGTGGTGGTGATGTGTGGCACCTACTTCACCTTTTTCCTGCTCGAGTCTGTTAACAGTTCCGGAGTCACTGGCGTCATCGTTTACACTATGGTGGTGACGTCTGACCGACTCATCTCCTGCTCTGAGCTTGAAAGCTCGCTCGAGGCGTGAGTGACATGTTTCGTCGCGACGCGCTATTAAGGGAGCCCTCTAATATACTTCACAACCTCATTGTTTTACTTGTTTCTCTAGCTGGTTGTGTATACTGAGGCGAAAGGACCCTCTAACGCTTGAAAACCTCGGTGATGAGTGATGACCGCATAACTCGAAGGTGCTCGCCAGAACTATTGCGAGTGGGAATGACGAGGAGGGCACAGACGTGTGGATGGGTAAATGTAACGAACGTAAACGTAATTACAGCAATGCATCCAAATAGCATTTACAGCTCAACTTCTTTTTTCTTTATCACGTTTTTTCACTGAACGCGGAAGAGAATAAGGGTGTACGACTTTCTCAGCTGGAAAACTGCAAAGCTGCTCGGTCAAATGATGCACCGAACGTCACGGTGGAGGAGAAAACGCGCCGGTGACGCTCCCGCCGTTTTTTTTTTTTTTGTAGAAACTAAAAGAAAAAATGTAAGAGCGTTGATATGTAGACGCCATCGCAAAAAGAAAAATCACTAAAGCTGCAAACTAAAGTCTCTCGATGATTGATTGATTGATATGTGGGGTTTAACGTCCCAAAACCACTATATGATTACGAGAGACGCCGTAGTGGAGGGCTCCGGAAATTTAGACCACCTGGGGTTCTTTAACGTGCACCCAAATCTGAGCACACGGGCCTACAACATTTCCGCCTCCATCGGAAATGCAGCCGCCGCAGCCGGGATTCGAACCCGCGCCCTGCGGGTCAGCAGCCAGTCTCTCGATGAAAAAAGTTTACATTGTGGCGTCACTCATCGTTCTCGAGCCGTCCTCCTCACTCTCTTGTTTACCCCTCCGTTTCTCTAAAATCCACGTCTGTAATTGGTGCTTTCCTTAATCATGATCTTGCAAGTGGCTGATGGTGTTATTTGTTATTATGCAAAAGGTTCAAAACGAGTACGCATGCGCATATGGCTGCAGCCATATTCTCGCCGTGACCAAAGACGAAATCGTAGCCAGGACATAAACTGAAGAGGAGGAGCGCTTCAGTTGGCACCAAGTCGGCCAAGATTGTTTTGCGGTGCTCGTTCAATACAATATACGAGTTTTTAAACAATGCTCGGTTGCCGTAAAACAAGAGAAAACGGTTTTGCTCTCTTCAACTTACCTTGTGCTATCCGAAATGAAGCACGCCGTGAAGTGTAGCTATGAAACATTTCACGCGAACGCTTTCGAGCATTTCCGTCGACGTATACAACAACGCGGATCTGCGAAGAGAGTTTATTTATCGGTTTTTATTGAACCGCCAGGAGCGCGTCTAATCTGTGTCTAGTACATGTCAGTTGCTGCAAATACTTGTGCGTATGCACGTATACTTAGCAGCTGAAGCGTGTAATTAACACACCTTCAGGAACATTTCACACTTGATGAGTTGACTGGGGCGTGGCATAAAGAAAGCGAAACGGGCTGCTTCGGGACACCTTGTCGAGGAACGAGAGACGAGACGGTGACGATGAAGCCGTGCAGTGGTCGGGGCTTTTATTTGGGACGCGGACGCGGGTGAGGTCGCAGCTGCAGCGTCCAGCCAGGCCAAGAGCTAGGCCAGAAGAACTCTCACTTTTCAGGAACATCCGCGCACTGCTCAAGAATCTTCTAGCATCACGATTGTCAAAAACACTCCCAAGCATTTTCCCGAGCGTGAACATGGTTAAGTGCGAATACACGGGGTGATGCTATGAGGGGTATTTATTAATTCGCACTATTATATTTATTATTCACACTATGGTGCCTTTATGGTGTAATGGTTCCTGGGAATCGCAATTTGATCACAAGGGGGAGTTTTCGTTAACTCACTGGCGAATGCCAACGGATTTTAACTTTACTCCCCCTCAAGACCCGCTTTCGACGGGAGACTGAGAGAGAAGGCGGGCGCGCGAGAGAGAGGGGTGCGCGCGCAGCTGCAGCGAGCGAGGAGAGCGGAGGAGCGAGCGAAGGTGGAGAGGGTATAAGGCGCGTTACTGACACCGATATCAGCGTCGCGTCCGTGGCTTCTTCGGTAGAGCGTCGCGCTGCGGCCCGCCAAGTCCTCTTTCTTTTAAAGATAGGGAGAAGACTGCGGACGCCGCTGACGGCGGTGGATGGTTTGGGGTCGCTTATAAAGTGTATTCACACTTAAAAGGGCACATTTAAAAACCGCCATCGCAGTGCTGCTAGTCAAGCGTTCGTACAACGCTGTCCATTGTTTTTTTCTTGCGTCTGCACAAGCCGGTTGTAATCACTCGTCACAACGTCACGCCGTGTGGTCACTGTCAGGATCCAGCAAGAAGCGCGTTCACTGTGTCACAGCACGAACAAAACACATTCGGAGAACTGGACTAGTTATAACTGGACGAACTATGATGTACGACACGAGACGCCAAGGCTAGTGGCGCAAATTATAGTGCTGCACAACGTTGCCACTTCTGTAACGCACATCCCACTTGCTCTTGTGTTGTATCGTTTATGTTCATAAAAATAACCATCTATTCTACGACTCGTTTCGTTCAATGTTGTTTCAAATACACCTATTCGCTGTAGGCAAAAGTCGCTACCTTGGAAACTTGTTTATTCTAGGGATCTTATGCAAAACATTACAGAAGCGTTCACGAGTGGCCTCGTTTCACCGTTGTCGGTCGCTCTTAAAATGCCGCATTATTTGTTGGCATCGCAACAGCGTCCTCAATGCGTTGGACATTACGGGCAATATGGCATGGAAGCTTTCTGTAAGGTAAGGCTTTGAGTTCATTTTATTGGGCAGCCTCCCGACGTCAGAGGGCGAGAGAAACACGGTCAGGTGAGTATGTGAAAGTTTACTTGAGGGTAAGCATTGATTTTATTGTGTTTGGATATCTCTACGCTGAATAATTTGCACTGCATGCCCCCCATCGCTGCTGTTCTTGTGGCACATATCTCTTAAACGTTTAGTGTACGCAACCAGCCAGCAAAACTTGTAGAAAAATGAAGTTGTGAAAAGTGTTAGAGGACCCCTTCAAAAGTTAGGTGCCGCAAGAACGCAGCGACAGCGGCTCCCAGTGCAAAGATATTTAGCGTTTAGTTATAAAAATACAATGAAATTGATGCTTACTCTCAGAGCGTTTTTCGCGGGCTCACCTGCCCATGTTGCCTTCGGCCAGTGATGTCGGAAGGCTGTCCAATGAAATGGACTGAAAGCCCTAACGTAAAAGAAGCTTCCGTGCTATATTGCCCGTCAGCACAACTTATTGAGGACGCCGATGCCATGGTGACAAATGATGTGGTATCTTGAAAGGGAACGACACGTGTGAAATGACGCAGCTCGCGAACACTACTATATTTTTTGTAGCTATGCTGATCTTACTTTTTGCGATGGCACCTATAAATCAACGCCCTTACACTTTTCACTTCAATTTCTTCAACCAGAGGGGACTCTGGCGCTGTGATCGTTCAGCGACTGTGGAAATTTTGAGTGTATAGTACTCTGATTATCCTTGTATTTGTTCTTGCGCGCCTCGAATCGTCCTTCTGACTTTCTTTATTGCTGTGTTTAGGTTTTGTTTCGAGTAAACGAACGCACCCTTTTGATCTTCGTGAGCCAATTTGAAATAGTAAGCCCAAAAGATTACGGTGGCGAAGTGCAACCCCTGAACATTTGCTGATTTTCCTCTTTGATAAAACAGCCCCAAGCCGCGTGAACACTAACAAAGCCAGAAGTGCGAAGATTAGACAAATCGGTGCACTACCTGCCATTCTCATGCTCGCTGAAGCACCATGCGTTGCAGCTCTCATAGACACTAGTGCCAGAGTTCCCTCTAGTGTACATTTAGGAAACCTTTGATTGAAACAACGGCGCCCGATGCGTTCCCGTGCGTTTACTCCAAGGAGATTTTTAAAAATTTGCTGGAGTGGAAGCTACCGCAGTGCTTCGCCAGCAGTAGTGAAGCCAGCTTTTGCCCTCCGAAGATCTCAGAAACATGCTATTTTCTCGTGGCGCCCACGTAAACATCAAGTGGCTTAGATTTGTTTGTCTAACGGAGACGTTAATTTTAAATTAAAAGAGAGTTGTTTATGGAGAAATAATCTGCAGAGTATTGGTGACATAATCTCGAACAAAGTAAATTTGCCTCGAATTGGAGGCTTACTTAAGAAAACTAGTAACGAAAAAATTGGCAGATCCCACGTGCACTGGGAATCGATGATATAATAAGCACGAATAGGAAAGGTTGATATGTCACTTTAAAATCAGCACAACGTTACGAGGTGTAAATGATGTCGTACATGACTTCCGTGTCAGGATCATCATGTTTGAATGTGTCGCTTGCCTTTGTCATCTGTTCACGTTATGCATGTGATACCAAATGTAGTATATGTGCAGCTAGCGAAATGGCCGCGAGCTCGCTATGAGCATGGTATGTTGTCATGTTCTTACATGACATGCGTGTCAAGATTATATGTTTGCACAAGCCATATACTGCGTCATCTATTGACGTCACGTAACACCAAATTTGGTATATGTGGAGCTAGCAAAACGGCCGTGAGCGCATCGTGAAGGGCCCAATATACGCCAATGTAGTGTTGACGCGCACCCACGCTTGGCACAGCGACGCTACGTTAGCTAAACGCGGGCACTCTATAGTCTGATGCCAGGTGCGACCGGAGCGACCAGCATCCATCGGAGCGGCCCGACGGCAACCGGTGCGAAATGCGACAAGATGCAATTCGCGCCAATTCGTTACCCAGACAACACTGCTTTGCCGTCTTTACGTGACGGATGGACGTGAGACGCGGTGAAACGCGCATGCATCGAAGCAACGCAGGGCGGCGAGCGCCTGGGAATATACGACAGGACCGACGCCTGGCGCGGCAACGCCGGCGTGACGCGACGAAATGCACTCCGGCGAGCACACGCACCGCGTCACGTCGAATTGTATTAGTGCCTTTACTGTGATATGTGGTCATGTTCTCACATGATTCGCATCACATGATTATCATGTTTGCACCAGTCACATACTTTTGTCATCAATTGACGTCACGTAATACCAGATTCGGCATATATGAAGCTAGCGAAACGGCCGTGAGCGCAACATGAGTGAGGCATGCAGTCATGTTGTTACATGACGCGCATGCCATGATTATCATGTTTTCATCAGTATCATACCTTCGTCATCCTATCACAACCCGTAATACCAGACTTGGTATAAGTGAAGCTTGCGCTACGGCCGCCAGTGCATCAGGAGCGTAGCATGTATTCATGTTGTTACATGACACGCATCTCATGACTATCATGTTGGCACCTGTCACATATTTTCGTCATCCATTCACGTACCGTAATACCAAATTTTGTATATGTGGCGCTAGAGAAACAGCCGCAAACGTGTCATGAGCGTGGCACGTAGTCATCTTATATTACACGTATCGCATGATTATCATGTTTCCACCAGTCACATACCTTAGTCATCCATTCACGAACCATATTACTAAATTTCGTATGTGTGACGCTAGCGAAACGGCTGCGAGCGCGTCATGAGCGTGGCATGTAATCATGTTGTTACATGACAAGCATGCCATAATTTTTGATGTTAGGGTCTTTCATTGTGTTTTCCATGCAATCATGCCATCCATACCAGTTTTGCAACATGCCATGTGAACGAAACCACCGCAAGAACTGCAGGACCATGAAATGTAAATCATGACATTTATCACAGACATGTCACGATTTTCATGTTAAAGCTACTCAGATATGTTCTTCATACAGTCATGTTATTCTAACCCAAGTTTGGTATCGATACCATTACCGAAACGGCAAGTAGAGCAAAAAGTCGTAAGCGGCTAGATAGATAGATAGATAGATAGATAGATAGATAGATAGATAGATAGATAGATAGATAGATAGATAGATAGATAGATAGATAGATAGATAGATAGATAGATAGATAGATAGATAGATAGATAGATAGATAGATAGATAGATAGATAGATAGATAGATAGATAGATAGATAGATAGATAGATAGATAGATAGATAGATAGATAATGTAAATTATGACATTTATCACAGACATGTCACGATTTTCATGTTATAGCTACTCAGATATGTTCTTCATAGAGTAATGTTATTCTAACCCAAGTTTGGTATCGATACCATTACCGAAACGGCAAGTAGAGCAAAAAGTCGTAAGCGGCTAGATAGATAGATAGATAGATAGATAGATAGATAGATAGATAGATAGATAGATAGATAGATAGATAGATAGATAGATAGATAGATAGATAGATAGAGAGATAGAGAGATAGATAGATAGATAGATAGATAGATAGATAGATGGATAGATAGATAGATAGATAGATAGATAGATAGATAGATAGATAGATAGATAGATAGATAGATAGATAGATAGATAGATAGATAGATAGATAGATAGATACGCCTAAAATCGCCGAAGCTCGCTAAGAAATGCTTCGCATTTAAAAACGCACTTGGAGCACTATCTGACCCGAAAACGTTGCCACTTTAAACTCGTTGGGCGTGCGAGGAAAACGCTCCGTATAAATCACCGAACGCCAACAGCTCATCAAGCCCCTAGTAAGATGGCTGCCGCAGCCGCCTCCTTACGGTTGGCGCGCCTTCACTCGTGGGCAAAAAGTCCCACTCCAGGAATTTCTTTGAACCACCTCGGTTTACTCCAGCGCCGTATCGTTCGGCACATTCTTTGACCGCGGCTTTGCTGTTTTTAAGATGTAAAGTCGGGTATAGCTTTTCTCTTCCACGTTTAGTTAAAAATCATGCTGAAAAGAACAATCTTATAGTATTCTTAATTTTGATGCTATGCCGCGAATACATTTGACGTTAAATTTATCCAATCGCAGGCCTGTGCTGTTAATTGTCATTTGCCCTCACAATAGTTCTCGTGAGCGCCAGTAAAAGTTGTGCAGTCAGCACCAATGTTTTCAATCGTCAGCGGAACTCTCTAAATGCATTGTTAATGCTATAACTTTATAACTTTTGTCCAGTGTTGGTGATCCCGGGTTAACGCATCGAGCTAGTCATCAAGAAGTATACTCCCCAGCATCATAACCTGTGCTGGGTAGTGACGACTCTCAAGAGGGAGTATTAACATGACGTACATGATGTTGTTTTATATGATCAGCGTTTGATGTGCTGGTTAAAAAAAAAATGACCTGCAGCTTCTTTGGTAGTTTGGCTGTGAAAGAATATCGATTACTTACGTGCATGTTCTTCATTTGCTTGTACCACGATATGTGCGTCTGCCGCAATCATTTAGTTGATAATGTACGGCCACACATGTAGACCTAGTTGCCTCGAATAGCGCTCACTGTTGTTATAATAACGGAGTGACACTTGTCCTTATGGCCACAGTTTCACTCGTTTCGAATTTGTGACCGAATCTCCTTTAAAGGGCCACTCATCAGTTTTGAGAATTTTGAGCTAACAAGCGCAACGCGTAGATGAGGCATTCACGATCATGTCTGCCAAACTTTGCTAAGCTACGCGCCGCGGAAATGGGTAAAATTTCAAGATGAACGCAGCTCCTCCTTCCTTCGGCGGGCGCGCGCCCAGAGAATAAGGGCATGACGTGCACCCATGAATTTCCCTACATCATAGAGTTTCATACAATAATAACTACATAGGAATCTGGCACTGCGACTGTGTACCCCCATGGGAATTACGGAAAGTACAGGCTTCGAATTGTATAGGTTTAACTTGCGTAGTGTCTACAGACTTTTTTCTACAGTTTCAGTTTCGTTCTTCGCGAAGCGCGGGTAGTGGGGTGCGGGGAAAGAGGCTGAAGCAGTGCCTTTGTTGTTAGAAGAGGCTGACGACCACTAGATCTCCTGATTTCCTGCGACGCTGGAGCTTTACGAGTCGTATTTGACAGCCTAAATGGTTCAATCACCGCTGCACATAGATGTGGCGTCTCATTCCAGTGCAGGATATTGACTCGAGTTCCTGTTTTTCACGAGCACGTATTGCCAAATCCTCGTTTGAAATTAACTGCAAAGCGATGATGAAGCAAAGTAGACGCACCGTCACGCTCCGCTGACTCGACTTCACAACAAAACCAGAGGGTGCGTTGAGGGCATACCACTGGGACCACTGCGACAGACCCACCTAGCGTCGCAGAATACGAAACAATGAGTGTTTCACACTAAATACTGTACTGTTATTTCTATAAATAGATAATACATACTTTTGAGAGAAAAACGAGCATGTTTGTTTTCAAGTGTTGTAAAAAAATATTTCATTAAAGCTTGATGCCAAATCTACAACGCAGTGGCACAGCAATGCAAACCCTGTTGGTTAAATTCGCCCAGGTTTCATTTTTGCCGTCTGGTCGCGAAAACTTTTTGCAATAAAGTTTACGCACAAATAATTGAAGCAAGTTTAAATTAAATTTTAGTTCATATCACTTTGTTTTACACGCGAAAAAAAGCGCCGCCAATCCCGAGAACATAATCCATTTAAAGCGGATCCAAAGCCTGTACTTCCCATGATTCCCATGGGGGTACAAGCGCCGCTGAAAGAGCCCGCGTAGACAATAGCGCCAGATTCGCTCTAGGTATTATTGTATAAAACTCTATGCCCTACATACACGGCAGAACAGTGACATTTGGCGTTTACGTAGACGACAGTGCTCTTACGTTGCACACAGTGGTACGTGGCATGGCGAAAATTATTTAACATTACAAGCGTAGTTTATGTAATTTGTTTCTTGAAGAGATTACTAAAAGTATACATAAATAATGAGACGCAATAAGGACATGTGAGCGTCTTTTTTTTCCACTTTTCTCCTGTGAATTGCAAAGAGATGCGGGGCTAATGTGTCGTCGTTGCGCATGCGTTCGTGTCCTCGCGGTCAGCGCATCGAGCAGACGACAGCCGTGGAACGCTCCTACGCGTTCGCGCACTAATTGTGCTCATCTATTCAACCGCGTCTAAGCCAGCGTTTCTAAACTATCCTGAAGAAACAGGCAGTGAACTTCTGAACAACGATAGTCAACCCCCCCCCCAAAAAAAAAAAAAAAAGAAAAGAAAACGCCGCTCGCGTGCACTGGGGTTGGGCTTGTTCGGGCACGTCATGTGCACGTGACCTCTTGGTAGAATGCCGGAAGGAGTAGGAAACGGGCACGGAGGAAGGAAAAACCTTTCCTTCCTCCGTGGAAAGGGGTTTGGCTTGCGAAGGCAACGCTGAGGTGCAGCAACGCTGACTAAATTTCAAGGCCGAAAGGCTGCCGCAGTGACGTCAGAGGTTGGGGGACCAGTTGCCCAACTGAGCATGCTCAGTAAGACTTTTTTTCCACATCTTTTATTCGGCCCAATCAAACCGCAGCAGCTGCGAGAGCGGGAGCGTTGGTTCTCCTAAAAGTTGAACGAAACACAGGCTTTCCGCAGCGTTCGCGGCGTAGCTGGGCCCCCACCCTGTGACGTCACTGCGGCAGCCTTTCGGCCTTGAAATTTAGTCAGCGTTGGGTGCAGCCAGGTTCCGAGCTTGCCTCCTCTCATCCTCGTTTCGCACCGCCGCTGCATAAGTTGCGCCATTCTTGAACCTGTCTCTAGCGCCGCTTTAGAAAAAAAAGAAAAAAAGAAGAGAAAGAAAGAAAGAAAAAAAGAAGGAAAAAGAACAGCTTTCTCAGTTCGTATTGAACCGATAGAAAAATTCTCTATGGCAAAATGTTCGTCATCGGGCACCCAACAACTTCGGCCTAACTAAAATTTGGTATGAAGCCTGGTGAGTGGCTATTTAAAGAAAGCATTGGATGCCTTCCGAAACATGTCGTATTTATCTTCGGCGTCCCGCGCCGTCAGCGTGAACACGAGTAATGCGAAAAAATTGAAGTGATGATGTCGCCACGTGACGTCAGCATTACTTCACATATCGCCGAAATTTTTATTGTCATAACGTCCCTGACATCATGACCATCATGTCACATGTTGACGTCATCACAACACACCCTCGCTCTGCCAAACGGATTCTGATGACGGAGGCAGTGGAAAACCATGTAAGGTGCAGAAAGCTTGCAATGCCTCTGTTGTGGAGGCTGATGAAAACGGCGTTCCGCGCGGAAGGATGGCAAAGGGAGGCAGGAGAGGATCATTATATACACTGAAGAGAAAAAGAAGACGGTTGTTGCCTTCGAGTCGTCTTCGGCGAACGAGAAAGGGACCCTGTTAGTTTGTAACACTTGATCTTTCTTGGTCGCCATAGCTAATATGTTGAACGTTATTGTTGCTGGGAACACATTCGTGGTGCACTTAGGCACGAGGGTGCATGAGGGTGTTCTGGTGCACAATCCATTAAAAAGAGAGAGCCAACAAAGGACTAAAATGAAGGCTAATAAGAAGCTTTGGTATGATGCACCACGCTATATATTCTGATTCCCTGCACCTCTACAGTCCCTGCTAATTATTCTAGTGGCAGTACAAATGTTTGCATGAACTTTCTTCTGCAAAAGCTTTTACAATATGAACATCAATTTTGCGAATACTCATGTGGAGATTCTTGCAGGGATCTGCGACTGTTTAAAACAGCGTCGAATGTGGAATATTGATTGAGTTGTTTGCCCAAATGGCGTTGAGTGCCAAACACTTGATGAGGAATTTGCAAACGCAGCCTCACTGTGTAGCACTTTTAACTGCTTCAAAGAGTTGCGGCAGATCTATACCTTTTGTAAAATGTAAGTTGCAATAACCATCTAATGAACTCTTGCACGTAGTTCCCTGAAATTCTTAGTGTGAATTTGAAACACAATAAGATCTGTTTTTGTTTTGTGGGTTTGTGGGTCAGTGCAAAATTTTTGATAGCGATTCAGGAAACTGAATCCTGAAAAAGTAGGAAGTCCCATATTCGGAAGTTAACTTCAAATGTGCCCGCTTAGCACCGTTAGTTTTGATCTTTGCTGGTTTTCGCCAACACTGATGACACATTTAATCAAATCAATTGGAGATTGCAGCATTTACGAATTTGATTGTGAGGGACCAAGTTTCGCGGGAAAAATGCTTATGTCCGTCACGCTGGCTACCTATTCACCCATCTTCAAATGCGATAAAACTTAACGAGTTTTTTCACTGTTCAAAGCTTGACTCTTACCTTTGATGACGTCCAAAGTGTCAAAAAATAAAGAATGGTCTCATTTGTGAAAACCTATTGATTTGGAAACCTAATGAAGGGTTTGTTATACGATGAGAAATGACATATTCTTAATCAATATACAAAAGTCGGAAATGTTATTTTACTGGTGCATGTATGCTTAGCTTATAAAATCGTACTTTGGTCTCTGTTTCAATCTGTGCCTCCAGTAGCTCTTTTAGATGCCCGAAAATCTACCTTAGATGTGCAATGGCGCTTATTCAAAGAAACCATCTTGAGCCAAATAATGGCTTGGGTTTTCGGTTTAAAAAGCACGATTATGATAACTACGCTGAACTTACTAAAAGTGGTTCTATTTTAGCCATCCGCTGGGAGCAGGGGTGCTACTTCTGCAAGCACTATTATCAGTGTATGGCTCTAGTGAAATTCACGAACAATTCGTTGTTCTCTTGTCAGTGTTGTATTGATCTACTAGGTTTCGCTATCAAGCCTTTTCTTAGCTACTCATCTTTGTTCATTTATTTCTGTACCACGGTATATTAAAACTATTCAAGGCGAAGGTGCATACCACACGATACCAATGAAAATTATGCGTAGTGAGCACCGGTTCATTGGCGCAGGTACTGGTCTGTGTTACTGGACTGGACTGGAACGCTGACGACGTTCATCTGCGCCACGTTCACAGCCTACATGCTTGTCTACTACTTCCGCACCTACGACTGGCAGGAAATAGTCCTCAGCTACGTCGCCAAGATGACCATGCGGTGAGTGCGTGCAATGCTTTTGAACCTGACAGTGCTAAAGAGTGCCTTTCACGAAAATTTCTGTGCCGGTGCGGGCATCCTTCGTTGTGAAATTTCAAATTGAGTGGCAATCGAAACCAGGCCTTCTGTATGGTTTGGAGGCACTCAGTCAGAGAGGCACATCGTTGCTTGAAACCGCTTACGTGATAAATTCTATGCAGATACCATCTGATGCCAGGAGTTCTCTTAGCACATGTAATGTTGCGTGGTGGATGTGTAGAATCGTGTCAGTTGTCGAGGCATTTGAATCGAACAACCAGTATGGGATTTTAGAGGCCCACCAATTTGAAAATGTTCAATTTAAAAGACAGACACGCAGCGCGGCTATATATGTATGAATATGCATGAATATCTAGAACGTTATGTGTCACGTGGGAGGCTAACCATAGAAGGCAATTTTACCCTACCTGATCATCAGTGACTGGATGACATCTAAATTCCATCGGCATCATCCGCAATCATCAAGGATATTTAACCTCCATCGGGTGGTCACCCAGCCCACACGTATTCAGAGAACTACATGAAATATTATTTATGTGCCATTTCTCGGTCATCACTTCCCGCTAGAAAGCACAAATTGACAAATTTTGCTAGGCATGTAGGATTACAAAATACCATATTGCCCCATCCGCTTAAAAACCCCTGTCCCTGTCTCTGAAAAGGGCAGCATATTTTACGCTTTTTCACATGCTGATGGCGTTGGTACATTGTTAACATTTGTTGTGAATTCACTGAATAATGGAAGATGTATACTAACGCTTCTTTAAATATAGACACTATGTGAAAAAAGTACACAAAATTATATTTTTTAAATGCGAAGAACTTCTTAGCGAACATACATACATACATACATACATACATACATACATACATACATACATACATACATCCCATCCCATCCCATCCCATCGCATCCCATCCCATCCCATCCCATCCATCCATCCATCCGTCCGTCCGTCCGTTCGTTCGTTCGTCCGTCCGTCCGTCGATCTATCTATCTATCTATCTATCTATCTATCTATCTATCTATCTATCTATCTATCTATCTATCTATCTATCTATCTATCTATCTATCTATCTATCTATCTATCTATCTATCTATCTATCTATCTATCTATCTATCTATCTATCTATCTATCTATCTATCTATCTATCTATCTATCTATCTGGCCGTCTACGTTTGGGTGCTCTCGTGGTCACCCCTTTAACCTGGCATGAACCAAAATTACCATGGGATGGTAAGATAGTTCGACGAATATAACGCACTGGTCAAGACATGAACAGTACCACAATCCCCTCGCGTACGTCGTCAAACACTTCCCGCCAGACAGTGGCACATACCTACGGGTGTGTATGTGCTGCTGGTATGCGGGAATGTGCCACAGGAGATTGACAACACTATCTACCCAGGAACAGCGAGAACGCATATGGGAAACTTTACCGCGTGAGCATTAACAAATGCCCAACATCGGTAGCAACGACCCAACAAAGGCATGGAATAAATATCAGGGTTCGAGCTGGAATCGAACCAAAACATTCTGCGTGGCAATGAAGCATTCTGCCACAGAGATACGCCAGGTCTCGGAACTACTTTTCAAACAGACGCTAATCTTCGTGAAACGTCATTAGTGCTTACTGTGCTGCCTACCCATTTTTATAAACAGTACATATGTAGTCCTTTGATACATCCATCACGTCGTGTTAACGTGTATTGTGGTTAGGTGCCATGCGCTGAAGGTGATTTATGTAGCGGTGTTCAGGGCCAGCATCTCCGCGAGCAGAAGCGCTTCATATCAGCTTCTGGTGTTGCTAATACGCTTGTTCTATTTGGCATCGTTGCACGAATGCAAACAACTGGTTATGTACACATTTGCAACTATTCAACATATGTCTGTGCATGCAAAATTTGTGCATATATTTAGCGCCATTTCATGTCGTGCCGCTCAATAAAAAAGTTGCAACACGGTCACCTTTCCTCTGCATGCTTCGCATAACGTCTATCCCCAGGTACGTGAGATCTGCCGATTTATTTCTTTAGTCTTAAAAAGTATGCACCAGTTAAGTCAACAAAATAAAAAAGAACAAATCTTTGGATAACGCACGAGATATTTTTATGCTAAACGAAAAGTAATATGGCTGCGCAAAACACTCGAGATAAATTCAATGCACGTTAACAGACATGTACTCAACCTATTCATAACAAATATGAAATCAAAAATCAAGGCAGCTGAGAGCTACTATCTTCTAAACCTTTTCTTAAGATCTTAAAAAGCGGACCACAGAAAGTTCGGAATCAGCTGAACCTAAAGCACCATAACAGCCCCACCACAAACAGTGATCATAACAGATACTCTGGGAAATTTTCCAACCCATATTTTCAGACAAAGATAATGGAAAAGAAGCCTCTATAGTGTTATGCGATGAAATTCCTATCAAGCCACTCAGAGTCATTGAACCAGTCCTGTTACATCTGTTATTAAATAATCACAGGAAGAAAGCGATCAGACCTGATAATTTATAACATACCGAATATGTTTATTAAGGAATATGCTAAGTAGAGTGCTAAATCTTCAATAAGCCATAAAAGACCTCCTCACTTCCTGCTGAGTGGAAAATTCTAAAGTATTTCCGTGCACAAATGTGGCTACACATCACACGCATCTAACTTCAGGCCAATTTGCTTAACCTCCACAGTATGTGAACTTCTCGAGCGCACAGTACTTAAACACTTATTTATATACCTCGTACACGAATCCATTCTGTGACTCATTTTGCTCAATAATTCGATTATTATTATTGCGATACCGGTATGTTGAATACAAATCTGATAATTATAGTTGGTCGAAAATATTGTCCTTCAAGACCTGACTGCTGACGACGTGCCTCCAGAAGTGTAAGTAGTAATGACATCAAATAGCAAATGCCCTGCTTTCTTATCAACTCCAGAAGAAATGGAACAGAACCTTTTTTATTTCATACTGACAATAGACCATTTTATATTGCAGCTCTGAAATACAAAAAAAAGTGAGAACCTTCAGGACAATTGTGACGGCTTAACTTACCCATACGGAGTTGAAAGACGCCTACCTAGATGCTTGTATAAGAATGAACTGCGGTGTAGACCCTACATCTGCTCGTATCGCAGGTGCATAGCGGTGCTGATGTTGTACCCCGTCATCGGCCACTTCGGCTACCGCATCACGGCCAAGCAGGCGATTGTGCTTGCCGGAATGGGCCTGAAGGGCACCTACGTCGTGTCCCTCGCCACGTTGTACCACATCATGTACCAGGACATCCACACCGAGAACCTGACGAAGGTTCGAGTTGCGCTACCGCGATATGTAATACGCATTTTGCTTGAACAGCCGTGCGGAAGTTTTCGGTAGTGTGCAGGATATTTTCTGCTCAAAGGGTTTGTAGAGCAGACGCTTCTCCGAGTGTGGTGTGAAATATATGTGCTCTTTATGCACACAGAACATGTTTTCCTGTCGTTCTGGCATTCTCTAGACCAAAGCAAGAGAGCGTAGAAGGTCTCAAGCACTTTCAGTAAACGTAGATACGAGATCATCGGTGACTAGAATCTATACTTCTATTTTCGAACGACCTCACAACCATTTATGTAATGATTTTCATCTTGCACATGTTTTCGTACAAAATATCTACCATACCATGGCTGCACTTGCCTAATTTTTTATATGAGTATTGTTTCGGATGGCCGTGCTGTTGCAGCAAAACATTCTAAATCATTGTAGAACATCTAACTCAAAACTTCTCTCATTTTCTGTTGCAGTCGTTTATGTATGTTGCTTCGGACATGATCCTCACACAGTTCATAAACGCCTCCCTTGTTCCCTTCCTGCTCAAGGTGCTGGGTAAGCTGGCGCAGTGCTTTCGCCGACGATTGTTTATTGGATAATAAACTGTTGCGGATGTGTAAACAGGTCAAAACATGGAAAACTAACAATTTGTGATTTTCAACAAAAAATTGAAGTGACGTGGGTATGTAATAAACATCTTTGGTAGAAAATGAGCTCTGGAAGTCCGCGGGTGTGCACAATAGCATGTGTGACGTTGTATGCTGCATAGTGTGAAGCCATCGTTTCCTAGCAATGTTTCCGCCGCTCCAAATTGTTCAGTGAGAGAGAAAAACTCTACTAAAGATATGAAACCTCAGTACAGCTCTGCTAAAAGAACCAAGGCCTAGACATCACACAGGTCATTAGGTTTCAAATGCTCCAATAATGCTGCAGTTTTTAAACCAAGCTGAAAAAAGCTATATCGATTGCATGAGCGGCTTTGAACAAAATCGCTCGCCGGAATACAGACGGCCACACAGCACGCAACATCAAAGCTCGTGAGCACACCAATGCTGCCCGATGGCCAGGCCCTTAACGTATTTCTAAAGGAATAATGAACTATAAATTCAGTGATCGGCTAAACACGCTTATAATGCAGCTGTTCATTCGGGAGTGCACAAGGATTAACACTCGTGGCATTCTTACGATGAAAAAGTGATGATGTCAATGGCCCCTTTGCAGCGTGCACGAACGTATGCACTGTCTGCGTTCCCAGGTATCCTCGACGTTTCTGAGGTGGAGTGGCGCACAATGAAGGACGCCGTGGCGTACCTGCAGGAAGCGGTGGACGTAGCGGCACACATGAGCCGCAACAACCCGTATTTCCTGGTAGCCGACAAGACTTGGGTGATGCGAAACACGCGCATTCGGAACCCGCTGGACTTCATGCCCCGATACAAGGCAAGCATTACGCTATATTTGTTTCAGCTACGAGCACTGAACCATATCTTTATCACTTGAGAACGCGACACAACACATTTCTAAGCACGTTCAACACCCTACAAATGTGACAGTTTGTGATCGCATCACTTATGACTCATTCAAAAAACAAAGCTTGATGGTTAGTTGCTTATCGATGAGGGTCCCGAAGTCGAGCGACTGTAGCGGATCCCTGGTAATAAGAACTCAAAAATAATAAATTACACAGCATTTCAAAACAACTTTACGCAAGCGAAAGTGTAGTGAACGTACTAGAAAAGAAGACGAAAGAACAACAGCTTCATGGCTCTACAGCCAATGCAAAAGAATTAGTTATAGATGTACATATGTACGCCATGGATTATGTCTAAATTACACACACTTCGAAGTTATGAACACACTTTAACATGGGAAATAATGATTGTTGACAACCTGATTAAACAAACCAAAATTTGAAAGATGCTTGTAGTGATGATGATGATGATCATTGTACTGTGTATAGGGCAAGTTGTTCCACAATTGAATTGATTGATATGGGAGGTTCAACGCAGCAAAACTACCATATGATTATAAATGACGCCATAGTTTAGGGCTATAGTATACGGAGATTTTGACTACCCGGGTTTCTTTAACGTGCACCCAAATCTGAGTACACGGGTCTACAGCATTTAAGCCTTGCACCACAATTTACACGCCATAATTTATTCAAGACTAGTATATGTATTTTTGTTTAAGTAGGCAGGCTAGAATACTGAGTAAATAATTTTAGGTAAAAGAATAATTGTTAGAAGTTTAAAGATTAAGAAGTCCCCTGCACACTGCAGTATACTTCATGCATTTACACGGCTACGGTAACTTGCACATTGTATACATTTTTATTTTCAGGAAAAGGTTTTCTATTTCTCATCTGATGGTCTATGTTTTTGTAGGCATATCATTATCTGCGCAATACATCTTCACTGAACATTTCATGATAAAAAAATGTAATTGCCTTTCACAAACACTGGCAGCCTGACAGTCTAACAGTAAATTCTCTCTGCAAGTTGAAAAGGAACAATATCTTATGACCAATAACTTCAATGATGAGTGTTTGTGAAATGTAAATGTCAACGCATAACAAGTTTTATATTTCGAATTTTATAAAAATAGGAAACTAATGAAAAAAAACTGCGAAAACTTCTGACAGAATGAAAGGCTAGAAAATAGCGGTCCATCTTCAGCTTCTGTTTTTCGTCTGCATTCTGCACCGTTTTTCCGTAGTAAAAGCAAGACCCAAGTGGCCCCAGCCTCAACTCGCGAGAACAACAGAGTATTTTGCATAACACACAAAGCAACACGATAGGTTAAAAAAGAAGTATGGACATTTCTCTTGTGAGTTGATTCCTTTCAAACGCGTTTAATAACATTTCGCGCAGCGCATGTACATACCTCTTAAAGGCACCCTGAAATTGTTTTTACAAGTAACCATTGAATGGCTTCACTGAAGGAGCTTATCGCTTCCAAAGTTCCTCATCGCAAGAAGTTTTATGGTCCCCCCAGTACAAAGAAAGTTACAAAGATTGGTCGTACGCTTCAATTTCATTCTCTCTCCTTTCGTCCCGACAAAAGCACTGGAAGTGAAGCAGGGAGAGATGGTACAGAAAAAAAGGCAGGCGTTCCTTGTCTCCACATTTTTTTTTTCTTAGAATAAGCGTCTTTTCAGTGCGATCTCGTGCGCACGCGCGGACAAACCGCCGCCACCTGCAAAGACCCCTGTAACGACCAAGAGCGTCATAGTGAAATGAGACAGTGGCTGATACAATGGCTGTGAGGAGTGATTTTCGAGTTTGTATCACCACTTGTAGAGAGAGCAGAAAGGAATCTTAAGCTGACTTGTATAAATCATTGTGAATTCTTGGCCACGCGCCGCGCTATAATATTTGGCTCACGTCTTTTCGCGAGCCTGGACTACCGATTGGCAGCGTTTTCTGACCACGTTCAAAATGTGTTACGGGGCCCTTTTAAAAAACACTATGGAATTACTTTGCAGAAGACCGAGAAGGCGCATGGCCGCAACACCCGCAGAAGACACCACGCCGAGATTCTCGCGGTTGAAAACGTTCTGCGCATCGAATCGGTAAGTCCGAGAATTTACAAGCCCGTTTCCACAAACAAGGCCCTGAAGCACACTTGTTGCACGTCGAAGCGCAGGAAGTTCTCTTCCACTGCGGCTACTAACCGCCGTATTCTAGAACGTCTCTTCCATCAACGCTTCTCCTTGACTTGAAAAAGTCTATGGGAGCGCCGTCTTTTGGCAGACCAAGTCACTGCATATAGGCTGTATTCTGCAGCGATTCCTGAGAAGCGCGGCGTGAATTTCAGTCGAGCAGCGGCGCTGTGCTCAACTCAGTCAAGTGAAGGACGAAATTCGAGTAGAGGAGCATTTGTGAATACAGGGATAAAGCATGATTCCGGAGGAAGTGCTGAGAGCAGTGTACACTGCCCGACCGATTAGGCAGCGTATCTCAGCACCTTAGAGCACGTCACGCCCTCTGGCGAGAAGAAACTTTCGCTTTGTCGGCTCTGACTATGAGTTTCGGTGGCTATCATTACCAGTAAACTAGTCCTACAAAGTCCTACAATGCCCTACAAAGTTGACGAAAGACGACACTCCGTCATAGCGCAATTGTTAGTTTATCGAGGCCGTATTTAGAGTATTGGTTCCGATTCCACCGACGTTAAGGGTAGTTTTTTTTCCTCTTCTTGCTATAAAAAGAATAAATTGTTCACTTTAAATAAGCCAATTTAAGCTAATGTAAACGCGGTTTAAAATAAAAAAAACATGGCCCCATATCTGCATGTTTCACTGCAAATGTTGTCAATTGACGATAGTCGTCCGTCTGGAGAGAGTGAATAAAACATTTATTTGATAGCCTGTGAAAAAAAAAAGTCGGCGAATGAGATTCTGGAGGCGCTGCGTAGAAGTGCCTCGATGCGCGCAGCGGGTAGGTGCCACTCAAGTAGTATTTGCAATATTTATTTAAACCTCCTTGGTGCCACCACTGTATGGTCTTAGCAACGCGCAGGAAACACCCGGCTTTTCGTGCATATCGTTGCATTGTCAGCTTAGCGTAATAAATGCTACGCTCTTTCGAATAACTTACGTATGATTTTGTAGTATGAAGAAAGACGCCACAGTATAATGACGTGTTGACGTTCAGCCCAAGAAATGTGCAATATTTGCTTTGTAATCGATACTACGCATAAGTTTGAACGCAGAAACCAGAACAATATGTGGGCGCTGCGGATGTAGCTCCATTTTGCAATTTAAAAGCCCACGAAGGGAAAAGCAAAGGGACTAGCCGTTTCGGGTGACAGGCAAGTCGACAGTCAGACATACAAACATTTTTGCGTCAAAATATTGCAAGAAAGAGTATGATCTTTCCTAAACGTCCACTTTGAGACAGTTTCAATAGCTCTGTCTATAACAAAAACAAGCCTGAGCAAGAGTTTCATTTGTTTACTTATCTTATGTGCTGTCACTTAAAGCTATGCGATGCCTAGTACACATATGCATTCTATGACTCTTGGTAGTATAGGTGACCTAGAGGACGAGGGATGTCCTAAATACCTCTGCAATACGATTTTTTAGACTCGACTAGACTCGACTCGAGTTTTGGTAGTATTAGGAATATAAATGTATGATCATCAACTTTCATACTAAAAGTGCGAACAGCTCGAGTCATGTACAATTCGAAAACTTGTAGCTGCCGTTCTTGTTTGATCTTTAATAAAGAACACAGCCAGGATGGCTGAGTATGCATTCATTTTGAACTCTGCATAGCTGCATGCCTTTGATTTTCCCGCAGGTGAGCTACTCTCGGCAGCACAGACAAGGAGTTGTCCGGAAGCAGACAATGATGGCGCTCCTTGCGGCGCTCCAGTATCCATTCGACAAGAAAATGTGAGTCGTTCATAAAGTAGCTTCGACAATATTTCATTTAGCGTTGTGTACAGTGACGCACAATTGCCAGAAAATAATTGGCACCCCGAAACAAACCAAAAGTTGCTCCCATCGTAGCTTCACAGCGTATAAATTGCTTAAACGCATTGCAGTAGAAATCAAGGTACTTTTTAGCTGCACCATTCGATTTCTACCTACATACTCTGGCTACGAAGAAAAAATTTGTCGAACCAGTTGATGCCTAACTTCTCGCTCTCGACTGTACATACCCTAAGCCTAGAATATTAGGAAGTAACAGATCGAGCAAAAAAAAATGAAGTCCTAGTTGGAACACGGGGCCTCCAACTAACGAAAGAATGGCTTTGTCTTCGTCAGATACCTGGACGTCGACATTATCAGCTCACTCGTCGATGTTCCGCAATGGATCCTGTGGGTGGTAAGTCACTGCATGAAATCTGTAATGTTAGCGTCGAAAGCCTTAACCAAGATAACGTCGTGCCAGCAATTGTATTAGGCAGATGAATTTACTTGTTAGAGAATTTGTGGCTGTGTTTTTTAATACCTCTTCAGTCACTTCCATTATTCAATCACATTTTTAATTGTATGCGCGATGGCATTTGAGTGTCGGATATTAAGCTTTGTGAGTTCGTACCTTTGCAATCAGTTCTTGTTTAGTGCAGATGTCACTTCAGATAAAGCTGGTAATTACAGAGTATAGATGCGTGGTTACCAAGGGGACATTGAAAGTAAGCACAGTAATACGCTGACACTATAAATATTGCGACTTCTGTGGTGTTACTCGTAAGGTTTTACTCATGAAGCCACTTCCATGAGTAGGATATACCTTTTAGCACGCTGAATATTTGTGCAATCAAAGAATACACAACGGGCAACAAAAGTAAATCGAGACGACTCCAAAAAACTGTTATCCCTAATCCTATCCCTGCTCCCCGGAGAGTATTTGTCATTTTGGATATGGCAGAACCTCACGAAAGAACAGATTGTGCACCATACTAATTTGTTTTAAGGTCCAAATTTTGATTCGCTCGCAGTGTCTTAAACTAGTACTCAATTTTAAGCTACTATCAGTCTCTTTTTTTCTTGTTGACCGATTATATCAGATTTAACAGTTGTATATGACGCTGACCAATCGGATCAGAGATAGAACTCTGCACTGCCTTCCGTGGTCACATGAATATTGCACAACTGAAGCTCCTCTGTTAGTAGTCACAACTGCGATTCAAAGAAGCTATGGACTGACAAGGAAAGGCCTTGGCCTGCCGTCTAGCGGTACTTCAACTCGCAACGAAAAAACTCTTTACAGGCGCCTGTGTCCAAAAACTTCCTTTATCACCTCGCAGAGAGCAAAAGAACTAGTGGAAATCTCCGGACTACAATGAAGATCTGATAACTTTGTTGATTTGTATTGTTCTATTAGCTTAGCCAGCCGTAACACAAATCGGAGAACTGCATTTGGCACTAGAGCTCTCCTACGACTTTTCTCGTCTTGCGTTTGCGAGCCTATAGCTATACAGCTCTATTTTATTATATCATGACTACAGCAAGTTACTAGGGCAGAAAGCGATGGTCGAATAATAATACACTAATTCCTGGATCCAAACAGTTTCTTTAAAAAGATCGGTTTGTTTCTTTTTAACATGATTTGCTTCTTAAAGGGACACTAAAGGCAATAACAATTTTTCAGTGAAAAAGCTCACTCTATGACAACGTCTAAAACGACAATTTTATCTAGAATACCCCTACTTACCGAAGAATTAAGGTAAATGCAGGAGCACACATGCGCTACGTGTAGGACATCCGCAAAATGATCCTGATGACGTCATCATTACCACCTACAATTATTCACTAATTGGTTGATATGTGGGATTTAACGCCCCAAAACCACCCTATGACAATGAGATATGCCGTAGTGGAGGGCCCCGGAAGTTTCTACCATCTGTGGTTCTTTAACGTGCACCCAAATCTGAGCACATAGGCCTACAACATTTCCGCCTCTATTGGAAATGCAGCCGCCGCAGCCGGGATTCGATCCCGCGACCTGCGGGTCAGCAGCCGAGTACCTTAGCCACTAGACCACTGCGGCGAAGCTACAATTATTCACTAGTATTCAGACCAAAGCAAGAACTTTTCATGCACTAAATGAAGAACCTTCCATGCAAGAAGAGCCGTAATAGAATTCTACTTCTTCGTTTCTGTTTAATTTTTGGAAAAAATTACGCCATATCCTGCTAAAGGGAACCATGTGTATATGTGAAGCAGCAGACGCTTACGTTTACGCTGGTGGTGACGTTGACGCTGGCGCTGATCGCGGCGTTTCGCAGGAGATAAACCTGTGGAGGCAAAAACACGCAGTGATGGACCGGTGTTTCCTACGGGAACATGCCAATCACTGCTAGTGGACACTGAGAGACAGAAGACTCCGAGTGGACACATAGATCCAAAGTCCACTTTTAGTCAACGCTCACTTTGTTATTTAGTAAACGCTCGCCGTAACAACACGCAGGAGAAATTTCTCACCGCCACTACTTTGGAGGTTGAAATCTAGTGCCCTATATATGGCATGGCCAGTGAACAGTTGTGCAACGCGAGAAGTCTTTTTTTTTTTCAACCAAGAAGCTTACTAGTAGCAGGCGCTGCCTGCGTTGGCGTTGCGAGGCGAGAGAGGAGCGTTGGGGAGAAAGGTAGGGGCGCACATGCGCAATAGAGGTGTAAGCGCCGCGGAGAAGAATGCCTAGACGAGAGGGAGAGAGAGTAGATTAGGAAATGCTCCCTGCATTTGCGTTGGGGGGTGATAGGGGCAGCATAGGAAAAGAGAGAGGGTAGGGGACCCGCATGCGCAATGGCGGGGTTAACGCCGCTGAGAAGGACGCCTAGAGGACAGAGAGGAGGAGCGGGCGCAAGCAGGTGGCAGTAAAGAAGTGGAGTGAGTAACGTACATCAGTGGGAGAGAGAGAAGGAAGAGAGTTGTGCATGCGATGTGTCAGTGCGGACGGAAACGACGGCGCGGTACTTGGTACTGACTAATACCCCTGTCACACGGGCACCCGCGAAGACCGTTTAACTCCCTCGTCCTTACAACAACGAAGATGCCGTTCGTGTCACACGGCCACCCTTACGCAAACGAAGGTAAACGGAGCGTTTCGCAAAGGACATTCACCGATCTCCCTTCGCAGTGAAACGAGGTACTCTCGTCCCTAGCAGTCTGGAGGTCAGAAAAAAATTTCGAGCACTAAGTGGCCGCAGTGAAAGAATAATACATTTTGGCAATCTTAAACGTTCTTTCGTTGTAGTACTCATTCAAAACGCGTGTTTGTTTACATATATTTACGCCCGCCAGAGTTCACTTACTCTGAACACCGATGCCTACACTCCGTGTCTCGCACATGGTGCCTCGCGAGTCGGGCTAGCCGGCGCCATTGAAAAATATTTCGTCCATACGTGTGGTTGTGGTCGTCGCTGTGTCACTCATGACTGAAGAACACAAAATGTGCGCTCACGAGGCAAAGAAGCACAAGAACGTTCGTACACAGGCGTAAACACAGGCAACAAAACAACTAAAAGCACAATGTGGCCAGCGTCACTAGCAGCATCGCTACATTTAGCAAATTCGTTTTTATTTGAAAATATTTTCATGGTTTGTTAGCCTCTTACCTACTTAATAGTGTTTTTTTATAAAAACCCCATAACGAGGATTCACAAAAAATCAATAGAGATGAAATTAGAATACTTTTCTGAAAATTTAACGGCGCCAGCTGAGCCCCCTCGCGCCAACTGTTACAACCTTTTCATTGCCGTGTGACACAGCCACAACTTCTTCTCCGTCGAACCACCTAGGGGAGATTTACGTTGACGGTGTTCTACGGAGTTTAATGGTGGCCGTGTGACAGGGTATAAGATGCTTTGCGTCGTAAAGAACCACCGGGCATTACTATGGGGAAAGACGTGAGTGGTTTGGAAGTTCAATTTTGGCTTGGGTAAACTCAACAGGTTGTGCCATCTAACGAAGCACAGCTGAACCAAGCACGCTTCCCACCTTGGGGGCTATGGCCAGAAATTTTAAAAGACTGTTGTGTCAGCTTTGGCTCCCGCTAGTTTAGTCCTGCTGCTACTACTGTCGGCGGCCGCACAGTAAAGCTGGGCAACGCTGTGCACTACAACAGTGACTTGACAACATAGGGTTTGCTAAAATTAACTAGAGGGGAGTCTGGCACTGCGATCATTCAGCGACCATGTGAATGATGGGTAATAAACGTATTTGCCTGCCTTTCTACTTGCCGGCGGCCAATCGCACTTGTGGCTTTGTTTATTGCTGTGTTTCGGTTTTGTTTCGAAAGAAAGGACATACCTATGAGACCTCTTTACTTGATTTGAAGTGGTAAGCCTAAAATATTATGTTGGTAAAACCAAACCATTGAACATTTGCTGATTTTTTTCATTCGTGACAAAATCTCCAAGCTACGTGAACACGAAGGAAGCCAGAAGCACGAAGTTTAGACAAATTCGTGTTTTACCCATCATTCTCATGTTCGCTAAAGCACCGTGCGTTGCAGCTCGCATAGACACTAGCGCCCCAGCTCCATCAGGTGTATATTCAGGAAACTCTATATTTAACAGCTTCTACTTTGAGTTATGCAATTTGATGTGCGCTGAGGCAATGTGGAGAACTAAAGCAGTATTATATTTCAAAATAAGCAGTTTTATGGCATAAAAGTGGCACTACAACGTTTGTGGGCCGCTGTTTCAGCAGTAAGCATCGACTTAATATTTTATTTTACTGTTCCTTGAAGCTGACGGGTTGTACGCGACAGCTTGCTGTGTTCATGACGTGGCTGGAACTCACCAAGGAAAGAGGTACAAACGTACTGGGAGGAAACAATATTATCTATTAAAGCAAAATGTGAGATAATAAGGGGAGCCTTGCTTCGCTTCACTCGCCCCTTACCCGGTCCTGTGCCCAGCTAGCGCACGGAACGTAAACACTTGAATACATTATAAACGAGGCAGGCAAGGTTTCATGCTCTGCAAAATAAATAAATGGAATACAGTACCAGTGTCATCACTGAAGTACAAGACTGTCAAAAGAAATCGGGGCCCTTTTTTGTCCATTCGAATGATACTTTACAAGCAAGTGCTGCTAGCGCTTGTAGTTCCGGAGCAAGTAGGGGTGAGACAGGTTAACTGATTTGTTCCAATGTACGCATGTTGGTACGAAGCTGGGACTAATTCGCTAGGGTTCCGTTATGCAGGTGAAGCGGACTTGTTGAGGCTAAGCAATTGTTGACTACAGCAGACACGCTTCGTTTGCAGAAAGACCGGCTGGGCGAACAACGCCACGAGGAGACTGAGCTGGACGACGAGTCCGTCTCGCTGTCCGAGAAGATGGTCAAGCCGCTCAACGAACGCCTCATGGACCTGTTCGAGCACGAGTGCTACGAGGTGATCATCACCAACACGACGCTGGCCTTCGTGCTCCTGTTGGTGGGGCTGCTGCGCGCCGCCATCTACAGCGACGTGCGATACTTCACCGTCATCATGCTCGTCGAACTCCTCTACCAGCTCGGCTTCCTAGTCGAGGTTGCCACTATGGTAAGTTTTCCTGCAAAAATAACTTTATAAACGGTATATAAACGCAACACTCTGTTGTAAAAATATTGACGGTGTCAAAAGCGAAATCTTGATCGTGATAAGTTCCGGTCTTTATTGGACTAATTGGTCCTAATAACAGGTTCCTCGCTGCTAAAGGGTAAAGCCCGATGCGGATAAAGTTTGGCGCGGACTTCAGCCAAATGACGCTTACGGAGCCCGATGCCAATGTGCAGCTCACGATCGTCTTAATTCTGATCGAGGCTGATCGTCATTAAAAGGAAACGTGAAGCAGCGGCTGATGTGGATCAAGTGTTGTCCGGATCGACCCGATTGCGTTCAGAATTGGCCGTGTGACGGTGATATGAGATACCAAGAGAAAAAGTTGTAAAGAAGGAAATACTGGGAGGTTGCGACAAGTCCAGGATAGCCGGTTTGTTTCCTGGACTGGTTGATTGACATGGCTAGTGTTGCTACCACAATGATACGCAGGAAGACTTAATGGCTTGAGGTAATATGTTAGTTGGCATAGTCATTTGGAGTATTTTACTTGCACTATCAGCGTTCGCACCACTGAAAAACGCCCGCCGTGTATAAGAACTTATCACGCGTGGTCGTGCAGGGCACTTAATCCATGTACCTGAGGAGACGGCACATGATATTTTAGTCCGTAGAAATCAGCCTTGATAAAGCAATAAGGCGAAAGTGACTGTGCACAGTCAATGTATGTTATGCTTCAGAGCGCAAGCAGTCCAGCTGTTCATGCCTAATGTGCACTGCAGCAAAGAGTCGCGGTGCTATTTTTTGACAGCACAAGTTGAGGCAGGTCATGTATGGCCCGGGTTACGAGTGGTTACTTAGCGTTTTGTGCTTCGGAGTAGTATACGGTAAGTTCTGTTAGATGTAGCAAAGTCGACCGGAATGAATTACAGCAACATAAATGTTCGAATAATAGCCAAAGCAGTAAGCGCGTCAAGTGCTGGGAAGTCTGGAACTAAGCGAGAAGGACACATTCGCCGCTCTTCCATGATGCCCACAACGACCTCCTCACGCTAAACAGTGACTTGCCACCGATGCTCCTGAGGTAAAAAGGGAACTCTTTGTCCCACTTTCGTCGAATGAAGGGTCATAAAGAGGTACAGGAAGTTGGAGGGTGGGTGCGTAGCTTGGCGAACTTCGAACTTTTTATAGGGACGTGGCCCGAATTCTGGGAAATTCTATCTCAGCAGAAATCGGTAGGCATGCGTGTGAGGACGACAGGAGCCTGGCTCTCAAACACTTGCATAAAAATTTGTAGTGTTTAAAAACACCGCTGAAGTTTCGAACGAAAGTAAGCATGTATTTTCCTACACCTATAGAAAGGCAGTTCTGCTCAATTTTTTTTTTCTAAGCTGTCAGAAATATCACAAGATAGAGTGCATATTCGAGAACGCCTCAGCAAGTACGCCTGTTGCGCATTTCGCATGTCATTGACAGAGAGAGTGAACGTAACAGCCATTCGGCAACAGCTGCAGAGGTGAACATTCTGATTCGCAGTTATCAGCGTACGGCCAGAAGGTGGTCAACCTGGATAACTACAACAAGCTGGACCTCATTCTGTTGGCTTCGTGCATGCTGGTGTATGTGGTGCACGTGATCGTGCACTTTGTGAGCGCTGGCTCCAGCTACGAGCAGATGCTGGGCATCCTCTTTGTGGTCGTCATCTCCGCCCGCTTCACGCACGCCATCAAATACGTCGAGGTGCGCACGCACTGAGTATATATGGGTATATTCACCCTACTATTTCATTAGGACGCCTTGATGCATGGGTTCATGCCTATTTGAAAGGGGAGTTGTTGCGCATACAATCGGAACAACACAGAAAGAAAAACGAAGTAGACGGAAAATTACGGTTGTAGTGATCCAATCTACCTAATTTTTCTTGCTGTGTTCTGATAGCATGCGAAACAATACTCATCACAGGTTCCCGAGTCTAGTAAACTTTCAAGAAACTTAATTTAATTTAACCACATGAGCGTTCATGCACGCTGTTCAGTCTCCTTAGTTTTCATGTTTTCACCGCCTGAATTGTTTTGTTTCTATTTTGTTGGGGAGGGGGCGAAGAGGCTAAGATATTTCTTAATGGTCGAGTGCTTTTGGCACTCGATTGCTTTACCTAGTGTTCTGGCAAGAAATACCAGTTGTGGTGGCCACGTTTTTGATGCAGACGAAAACGTTGCAGACCAATGTACTTGGATTTATATAAACGCAGATTAACACCAAGTGGTCGAAATTTACGGAAGTCTTCCTTACGGTACGGAGGGCCTCATAATGATGCTATCGTTTTGGGACGTAAAACCGCCATCATTATTCATATTGTGGATCTCACAAAGTTTTTGCATCGTCACGTCCTCCAATTTGTGATTTTTTAAATACAATATTTTTTCTACCGATAGAAATTGACCAGGGGCACTATGCTGGATAATCTGTCATTGGCAAAACTCGGCATTTTTCCGAGCTCTGGTGACACTCCCTTTTCACCGTGCCAACATTACCAAAAAGTCAAATCGGCGCGCTGCGTTTCGTTGGTTATCACCGAACAGGGCATCACACCGAGGTCGGTCGAGAAACTTGGTGGTCTTTACAAAACCAGAGCATCTTTCATTTTCGTGGCGTTCCACTGAGTGCGACAATCCACACATGCAATAAAAGCTCAAGGAACTTGTCCTGGTATTTTTTTATTGCATGGGTTGTTTCAATCAAGTGTGAATCATTCCATGCCTTCACTAAGTATCATTTAGAATAATCAACACGGTGTCCTCTGAGATTAGTTCCGGCTGAGCGCATCGCGGTCGCAGCTAAATCTGAGGCCACATACTGCATAGAGGTTCCTAAAATTAACTAGACTCTGGTGATGCGATCGTTCAGTGACCATAAGAATGCTGGGTAGTACATGGATTTGCCTAGTCTTCGTACTTGTGGGTGGCGAATCGCACTTGTGGCTTCATTTATTGCTGTGTTCCAATTTTGGTTCAAATGAAAAAACTATCCCTTTTGAAATTCGTGACCCGATTTGAAGTGATAATCCTAAAAGAATAAGGTTGTGAAGCGCAACCGCTCAACCTTTACCGATTGTTTTTTTTTTTTGAGAAAGCAGCTTTAAGCTACACGAACACACGCGAATCCAGAAGCAGGAACATTAGACAAATCTGTGTACTACCCATCATTCTCATGCTCGCTGTAGAGCCGTGCGTTGCAGCTCCCTTAGACACTAGCGCCAGAGTTTCCTCTAGTGTATATTTAGGAAACTGTGGTATAATCATTGTGATCGGCTTGCATGTGAAGGATCCTTAACTTGTAGAGCTGGCGCACACCCTCCTTGTATTCTTCGTCTGCTCGCTCCCCAAGAACGTGCGAGAGGCTAGTTTTTTTACTTGGTTGTATAGTTGGCTAGTGAGATCCGAACTTGCTTGACCGAGCCGATTAAGCAAAATTATACAACGACCGAGGTAACCACGCCACGTTATAGTAAGGTCATGCTAATGAAACCATGCGTATTTATGGGACTGTGCTAACTAGAGCATGTTACGTAATGCACGTTAAACCACCGTTGATCCAACCGCACCTCCCAGGGCATGCGGTCTACCGGTGAAGGGGATAACCGAGAAATTCTCCCAACATATCCCGAGCTCACTAGACATTTCTACCTGTCCAGAAGGATTTTTCCTCCGCCTCAAAAAAATTTGACTCGGCCCCAAGCACATACATTAAGGCTTTTGCAAACGCGGATGTACCCTACATTGAAAATGTTACTCATCATGTACCCTGACCTATACCCAAGTAATTTTTGCCCACATTGTGGGAAAACAGCTTCATTAGAACATATGCTTTGGCAGTGAACCAAATTCGCTCATTTATCGAACATCACCTCTGCCAGATGGGAGGCGGCAATCCGCAGCTCGTCCTTGGCAGATCCGCTCTGGGCGGTCTACCAAGCCTGCGAGGCGGCTGAGAAGCTCGGCATCTCAGTCCCCACGTGGGAACGGCCCACGACATAGTGATCTGTGTTTTGGGGACCGAATAAAACTTTATTCAATCTAATCGTGAACACACTATGTAAAACCATGCCAATCACACATTATAATAAAACGATACTTAGGATCGTGTAATATTTCATTATAATAGATAACACCATACTAATCAATACCTTGCTAATTGCACCCGATGTAATTATCTCAGTCCTAATTGAAACCTTGCCCATCGAAATCCAATAGTTCTATGTTATAATAAATGGGAACTTATTTCTTAATTGGGCTACGCCAGGCGTCCGTCAGGATCTGTCCACCGCCTTCTCGCATAGCAACAGCTGCGAGCGACCACGTCCTTTGCAACCAGAGCCCCCCCCCCCCCTCCCCCCAATGTCTCTCACCGTTCAGCAACGTTGCGTTCAGTCTCTCTCCTCCCCGCACCCCACTTTCCCGTCCCCTCGCGCCACACTCGTGACCGTTCGCTGGCTGGGCGTCTCTCAAGAACATCTGGAAATGTGTGCTCAAGATGTGGCTGTGAAACGCCAACGCCGAGCCGGAACACTGTTTGTTTTGTTCACTTCAAAGTGTTTTAGGGGCGAAGCTCCTTATAGTGACAACCATTCGTGCCTCGTAGCTGTTGTAGTATGTAACAAGTATAACGTTTTGACCTCCAAGGTGGTTCCGGTGAAGGATTTCTTCTGTGCATTGTTGAACAATAAAAAATAGTGCTTAATGTACATGCCAATGGCTGCTAATGGGGAATGAAAGACAGGAGCATTCGGCTTTTATTACAGGCACGCTGCGATCCCTATTATCAGCCTTTGGCATGTACATTAAGCCCTATCTGACAAGAAAGGGTTGCTACGTTATACTCGCTGGGTGTAACCTCCTTTGATTTAGAAAGGTTTAGCGAGCGTTGAGCCGCAGTGCCATGAGTACGATGAACTAGTGTATACCATGAATGAACTCGAGGTGGTTAAAGGTGGGAAGTAGATACGGAGCCCGAGCCGTAAGAAAGTAAAAGCCAAATTCTCCTGTCTCTCATTTCCCATTATCAGCCATTGGCATGTACATTAAGCACTATCTTACAGGAAAAGGTTGGTACGTTATACTCGCTGGGCGTAACCTCCTTGGTTTTAGAAAGGTTAAGCGAGCGTTGGGCCTTAGTGCCATGATGACAGTGAACTAGTATATACCATGAACTCGAGGTGGTTAAAGGTGGTAAGTAGACCCGAAGCGCAAGCCATAGGAAAGTGTGAGTGTAACACCTCTCGTTTAGTCCTTGGAATGCCCGCTGGATGGCAGTGCTTCTAAATGGGGAATATATGATGAAAAGATGCGAGATGGTGGTACTTGAAGTATTGAATAGATGGACGAACGGACACACAGACAGATGCATGGATGGATGTGCATCGTCCATGCATCTACCCCCGCGTCCGCATGAACGGACGCAGGGGCGGATGCATGGACGAACGCAGGGATAAACGCACGAACAGACGCACGCACGGACGAGCAGATGGACGCATAAATGGTCACACAGATGGACGCATGGACGGACGGAAGCAAGAACGAATCGGCGGACGAATACTTCGCCCCACTCTCCATCATTCACTCCGTGGATATGCTGCCAGTTTTTAGAAGCGAAGCTCCTTAAGGCGTGGGCTGTGCGTCCCCTGTATGTAGCCACCTCTCGTTCAGTTCTAAGTATTACGCTAGCCACCGCCCGATCTAAAGGGTACAGCCATATCCATCCGTCCATCCGTCCATCCATCCATCCATCCATCCATCCATCCATCCATCCATTCTTCCATCCATCCATCCATTCATCCGTCCATCCGTCCGTCCGTCCGTCCATCCATCCATCCGTCCATCCGTCCGTCCGTCCATCCGTCCGTCCGTCCGTCCATCCATCCATCCATCCGTCCGTCCATCCGTCCGTCCATCCGTCCGTCCGTCCGTCCGTCCATCCGTCCGTCCATCCGTCCGTCCGTCCGTCCGTCCAAAAGATGCAAGATGTTATAAACCAGACGGCGGTACGTGTAGTTGATTATGAAAGATGCGAGGTGTTATAAAATAGGAATGATGCCACATATGGCGCGTGTCATCGTTCGATATAGTGCGGCGACGTACGCTAGGGGGAGCGTTGCAATAACATCGAGTGGGCAAAATGATTCATGGTTTACCAGGTTTACCTCCGGAGCTTCGCCCACTCATCATCATTCACTTCGTGGATATGGCGGCATTTTTTTTAACCCGGTGCACGCTAGCCACTATTTTTATAGAGCTGAAAACGCTGCCCGCCCTGAACTTGCCCACCCTGCACTGTTGAAATGCTGACTCAATCGCACTGATGTGCTCACACGTCGTGTTCCTTGGATAACTACCGCAAATGCCCCCACATGTGTTTTTCCTGCTACTTGCATTGTTGTAGCCGGATTGGGAGGTTGCTCCTTTTGCTGGGCGTTGTATCTCGTCGTTGCGCCGGTGTGTACGTTAGTGCTCATTGCTCCAGCTACAGAAGCAGCTGTTCTCTTCATTTCAAGAGCGCTCACTAGCGACGTGCCGCCGCTCAGGAGACGCTCACTCCACTCTTAGTGCATGCTCTAGTTTGGTAGGAAAGCGGTAGGTGACCGTACTTATATATAGCGCTTATGGGCTTTACTACCACTCGCTCTGGCGCTATTTCTTTTCTTTCGCTGAACATCAGTCATTGCGCGTCAATACCGCTACCCAATATTAACACCGCAGAAGCCGAGGTGGCGGCCCGGCGGGCTCACATTGCGGCTGCAGCGCAGGCTCACCGTCAGTACCCTTCTCGAACTTTTCACTACATCTTAAAGTTCAAGATCCTCTGGCTTTGTACTTTGCGAATCATAAAGCCATTATACTAAATGGAAAACGTTCCTCCGAGCTGATGTGCTCCGTAAATAAGCTCTTCAACAAAGTGTATATAGTGCACCGGTATGTAAATATCTGTATATAGTGGATCACGTGTATATACAATCACACCACAACAACTCTCATGTCACGCCTTGATATGATCATAAGTGAGCTTATGTAGAGATGATTCACTGTTTACCAGGTGGAATTTCTTGAGCAAGTTCCTTCATCATCATTCATCAGATGAGGTGAATGCGGAAATAATTTATCAGCGCTGCTGTCATGCGCTCCGCACTGTATTTGTGCCATGACCTTCATTGTGCAAGCTCAGAGCAACATTGTGTGCCCGAGCTTCTTGCATAGCACCCCAGCCTGAACACAGGCCTTCAAAAAAAAATGACGTTATGAAGAAGTAGGGCTTCACGTTGACGGCTTCATTTAAGAGTTTTTGTATTTTAGAAGGTAGCTTGTTGTGAGGCCGTATTATTTCCCAACTCTTCAACTGAAGTTAAGTGCACTTATGAATGCATTGCAGCTGCTTCTGGTCCGGTGTGCGGATCTGATCCACAGGACCCTGGACGCTCTCATCTACTCGGCGTACGAGGCGGGCCACGCCATAGTCATCGGCGAAGAGGAGGTCCAGAGGAATGTGTGGAAGTTTGTCGACTCGGCCGAAATTGCTATGGAGATCCGCGAACGCGCCACGTTCAACCGCCTGCTCGTCCTCCAGAAGCTCGCCGAAATACACGTGGGTCATCAATTGGTTGTGTGCTACACATAAAATCGCAGCGTCGCCATCAGGCTCCTGAGCACCTTAGGATCGAAATTTGAGTAGATAGTACTGCAGAAATGCAACACACGATTCGGACGCGTGGTTCTGTTGTAAAGAAAGGAGCAGTCTAGCCGATAAGCTGTCATCAGTTGTGTAGGAAAGCCTGTGCCTAGATAAACGAGAAGCTCACAGTAGAACGATAACAAGGAGTACTGTCTACATTATTCGGCCGTGCCGAAAAAAAAAACTGGCTAGTAGTCACAAATGCGTCATCGTACATTCCAGCGTTACTGATGGCACTCGTGCCATCAGTAACGCTTCTCGCGCGTCGTGCGTGCAATCTGAGCTCAGCGCATGAAACACTCGTGGAGGTTTCAATACGTTCTGGCGTGGCCCTCATTGCGTGACAGTACTTAGAAAAGTTTCAGCCAATGGAAGACGGCTACAAAGATAATAAGCGTAGAAGTGGAGTAAAGTACGCCCCGTTGTCATCGATTCTCCTCAACGAAGTATATGAGCATGGTATAAATCACCATAAACATAAAAAAAACTGACAAAGCGCTTGTGAAAAACTGACAAAGCTTGTTCTTTTTCGATAATTGTAAGGGGTAGGGGTAACTCTATGGGAAGATACTTGGCTACCCCTAATGCACGCTAAGCGTTGAGGGTGAAGAGCTTCTTTGTAGTGTCCCGGGATTCAAATGAAAATGTGGTTGGATCCAGACGGAACCCCTACACTCTAAATAGGGTAACCTATGCAAAAGTAAACTTTTCACATTTTTGTGCACCTATAACCTAAAGGTTACGTAAGTGTAACCTTTACTTTTACCTTTCTAATGGTTACAAAATAAAGGTTCAATCTTGTTTATATAAGTTACACCCTTTTCTTTCGGAATGTAACCTTTGCGAAGGTATACAGCAATCTGAAAGACATAGGTTACTTTCAAAACGTCGTTTATTAAAATGTCTTTCGTGCTTTCTCAATGACTCAAGGTAACTCTCATATATGCTGCAATGTGACCCGTATACAATATAATATCCAAACAGCAAAACGGCGCACAAAACCAAGGCGAACAAAAATATCAATGGTGTACAAGGCTACATATTCTTCTTTCTCAAGAGCAAAAGAAGATTCTTCAGATGGTTTGTGAGCAGTCCACGAGGCACGAATGCACCCGTGCCTCGTGGACTGCTCACACACATAACTCAATGCCCACACATAACTGAATGCACAAGGAGCGAGATGCGCAGAGATTTCGAGAAATCATGTCACATAAACTTCGGCGCCGTAAAAAGAAGCGTGCGCATTCGTGAACATGCGAAAGCATACAGAAACAGGCCGCAGGAAGAGGGAGAGGCAGCAAAATAAGAACTTTTTTTTGGACAAACAAACATTCTAATAATCATCATATCTGGGGTTTTACGTCCCAAAATCATATGATTATTAGGGACACCGCAGTGGCGGGCTACGGAAATTTCGACCACCTGGTGTTTTCTAACATGCACTGACATCGTACATGGGCTTCTACCATTTCGCTTCCACCGAAATGCGACCGCCGCGGCCGGAGTCGTACCCGCGAGCTGCGGGTAGGCAGCCGAGCACCGTACCCCCAGAACCACCGCGGTCGACAGAAAAAATTCCAAGTGTGCTGCGCCCACTAACCTTTCGAGTACTCAGGCTGCGCGCTCTGCGTAGACACTTCAACAACTCCACTGCTTTGTTCTGTACCACCTACATAGAATACACAATGAAATAAGAGACAGAATCGTGTCGTAACAAAACGTAAAATTCTGTCACGCTATCGATGCCCTCTGCACGATATGGTGCGCTGAACCCTCCGACAACCAGTTTCGTTTATGTGCTGCATAAAGCATAATTCTGTGGCATCACACAATAAGTATATTCACTCGTGCCCCAAGCGTATCGTCAAAAGCTTACCGTGCAGAGCTCACTTCACAAGTACAGAAAGCACGCACAAAGTTCTAGAACTCTGGTTTAAAATAATGTTGCCGCAGCCATGCACTGGGAGCATGCGCATTTATGACTACACGAAAACCCGTAATCACCGCTGCGCACGAGCACACATGAGAAGGCGATATTTATTCGGAGGATAATCACCCTACTTTTTAAAGATAGCACATGACAACATGACGCAGCTGCCATCGAAAGGTATCTGAAACAAAACACACTTACCCTAGTCAGTTATTCGGCTATGGGCCGCTGGGCAGTGGTTGCAGTAGTCGCAACGAATGCCGTTTGTTGTGGAGTCATCCAAGGAACGAAAAACGACGTAACGCCGACAATCACAACAAGTTTCGTTGCAGCTGCCACGCAGCATATCCCACATGTCTTTGCTGCTCAGCGGCATCACCGGTTTCACGCAACGGCAACGCACACAATCCCAAGGAAGCGAATTGGAAACAAAGTTTGCAAGCGCCGCCAGAAAATGGTGTGCCTCACGCGTGCTGCCCGGGCGATTCGGCGCTGCACGCTGCATGCTATGCACGCTGCGCCTGTCGTGGCGGCGCCTTCCCGCGGTCTAGACTTCATGGCGCCGAATGCAGCCGACCGCCAAGCGGAGGAGAACCCGTTCTTGCGGCTACGGTATACTTTTACCGTGCTTTTACCCTTTCTTTCTTTTTTGGCGAGGGACGCGGTGAGGCTGTGTACACATAAGTTTCAGCGTTGTTCATAGGTTACTACGGACAGGTTACGCTGCGCTTTTCGCGCTGGAAACGTATGCATTGCTCGAAATGTGGATTTTGTAGCTTTTAGGCACCGCAAAATAACGAAAACATGAAAATAAACTCCTTGTAACCTTTATTTCATAAGTTGCTCACGCCCAAAAGTTACATTATAGGTAACCATATTTAGAGTGTAGGATAACTCGCTTGATTATTGGTTCCACAGTCTCGCTTCCCAGGAATAATGGTTTCATTCCGGAGCCGCCAGGCGAGTACCACGATCCTGAACGACCTGAGCAGGCAAATCAAGGAGATGCAGCGCGACGGCGTACTTGATTCGGAAGACTACAAGAGTTTAAACTTGGTGAGACTAGTGGCATGATGAGGTTTATATCTTGCAGCGTTAAGTGCTTGTTCATCATCTGTATCCGTATATTTATCGATCAAACAAAATGAACGGTCAGGAGAGGCTTTTTTGAGGTCAGCCAAACCAGTTAAAATTAAAAAGAAACTTTACGAGTACAAATCATATATTTGCAAAGCCTGGTTATAGTGTAGGGCACTCCTGTTTTATGTCAACATATGCGTGCTAGTACTGATTATTTGTCCAAAATGCTGTACGCCCGAGTGGTCCGATTTAGGTGCACGTTAAAGAACCCCAGGCGGTCGAAATTTCCTGATCCCTCTACTACGGCGTCTCTCATAATCATAGGGAGGCTTTGGGACGATATGCCTCATATGTAAATCAGTCAAATTACTAATTAATCGTCATCGATTCGAAAGTATCGATTGATTGCCTTCTCAGTTTCGAAGATCACGTCTCAATCAGTCACGTCGTCTGCATATAGAATCTCAATTGACATTTGAAATGTTGTCTTGTCTATTGTGATCGTAAAATGTCTGAAAACGTTCCTTGATAGGTTTCAGAAAAACCTTATCGCCGCCCTTTAACTGCTTGCTGTAGCCTTCTTTCTGTGAGAGGGCCCTCTACTCATCAGCGCAGCTGCTAATAAGGAAGAATTAAACTTTGAAATGCACGTGTAGCTGAAACAACTATCCTGTTGCGCTGGTTACCGCGGTGTTGCCGTTTCTTACCCGGCCTTCTCAGACACTACGTGTGAACCTTTCTCCGAAAAAATCGCCTCTATAGGTGACAAACTTGGAATCCCGTAGGTAGACGGCACATCTTGCCAGATATCAGCGGACACGTTTATCTATTAGCGGTCAGTAAGAACACGCTAGAGGCTTTCTCAGCGCGGCTGCTTGACGTCTGACGTGGCATTTTCCTTCTGAGAATTCCTTGATATCGCGTAACATTTTTGACTGAAAATAGCAGAAAGGAATAGAATGGTTGTTCTAGTCGCCTATCTTGCTATTAACAATGCTGCAAAAAAGAATTATTCGTCACAAACTTTACGCTGAACGGCATGACCTCTAGGCAAGTGATGAGGTCCTTCATGTCTCGAAATTAGAATTTAAATTTTAGAACGTTTATTGAACGTCGATAGATGCGTGCAAAGCAATGTCTGTTTTCTTTCTTTTCTTGTACACGCAGGCTCTGCAGAATCGGCACATGGAGATCTTGTCCGAGGCGTGTAGCTTACCCACCAGCTACAAACCGATTGCCATGCTCCGGGTCATTCCGTGGATCAACTCGGACAGCATCCGACAATTTCTGGCGGTGAGTAATGCTGTGGATGCTTTACCTCTGCGGTGGCGTACTGTATACGTTGGTTACTCCGTCTCTCAGTGGCCCCTGGGTCACTCTGTCTGCTTCGAAATTACGCTTAAAGCTGGTGTACAACTTTTTTTTTCCAGATTAAGATACGACCGGTGTCCTTCGCCCCCACCGAAGTCATTGTGGAGAGGGAGGAAGAGAATCCCATCATACTGACCTATTCCGGGATTTTGAAGGTGAGTATTCTCTTTTTGACCATTTATGCTCTCACGCTAGTACAAACAACACTGAATAATCTCCAACGCATTTCAAGGACAATAAAGCAATCATTCGGCATATGAAATCCCGAAAGATTCACAAAACTTCATTCTGGTAAACAGCAATATTAGTTGTGCGCACGTGATTGAATGAAGGCATGAACAAATGAATTTTAGTTCTGGTGGGATGACGGAAGTTAGACTCGAGCGATAAGCTATGATTATGGTTTGGCAAGTAAACGAAGTGCAGGAAGCGCTGTGAAAGGTGCATGTTAATACAGAATACGTGGGATGCATAGTTTGGACCTAAAGCAGCGAGACGTGCGTACCATATGAGTGGGCAAGTATGTTTAGAGAATTGTTCTCTTATCGTCATTGTATCCATGCAGCACTAAACCCATCGCTGCTGTTTATCTTTGGAACACATCGTTATAACACTCGCGCTTCATGTGCAATGTAGCACCGTACAATTTTCCTCTGAGTATAAACGGCCCTATACTCGTTTACTTGACATTGAGGGTAACGCCCGCCGTATGCAGAGTTGATCGTAACTTAGTGGAGCAAGGAGACAATGAATTCCTGTATATCTCGGCTGCACAATTCAAGCAGCGTAGATGTCATGGCCATCTGTGCATTTTCTAAGTGATGACGCCTGCAGATTGAAGGCGAATACGAGGAGCGTGGCGACGGGGCGCTGCCCAACTCGGCGTCAGCGCTGTTCTTCTTCAACGAGGGCTACTTCGTCGACTACGTCCCCGCGCCCGCCTGCATCGGCGACCTCGGTCTCGTCACCGAGGAGCCCTCCATCACGCGCGTCATTGCCGAGACGCAAGTGAACGTAAGCGGCCTCTTTTTGACAGATTAGCGACGTGCATGAAGATTGTTTCTTTATACGCTTGCTGTTAGAAGGCCAGCAATAATAATCCTCTTCATATTGTGATCCCTATAAATGTACACCATACTGCACATAGCATGAGAAACGACATATCTAAGATGTTCAACTCTTTCGCAAATTAGGAACCACACAATATTCTGCGCGTGCTTCTTTCGCTGTACACATGCTATACAATACCGAGTAAGCCATCAGACCAATTATCTAAAAAAAAACGTAAATTTGCACCGCGTTTCGGCGTGTGTCTTAAAGTGGCCCTGCAACACTTTTTGAGCATGGTCAGAAAACGATGCCTAGGCTCCCGACAACATGCCAGCCAAGTAATATAGCGCAGCACGCGGCCTGAAATTCGCAATAAATTATCAAAGCCACCTAAAAATTGCTTTGTCTTCTCTTGACCAATCACGGAAAATAAGCGCAGTAAGCCCATCAGCAATTGGCTGATTTAAATATAGCTTGCTCGGTTGTCACAGAGGTCGCCCCAGGAAGAAGTCACTTGCCCGCGCGCGCGCGCGCGATCACACTGAAGAAGCCGCGTATTTGAAGAAAAAAAAAAAGGAAAAATTCTCAACGTCACGAGGCGTGAGTGATGTTTTTTGTTTGCCCTCCCTTCCCTCTCTGCTCAGCTTCCAGCGCTTTCGTCGGGACGAGAGGAGAAAGAATGTGATTTCAGCGTGTGACAAACTTTTGTAACTCCGCTCGTACTGGACGAATTCTTAAAATTTTCGCGGTGTTCAGTTTGTTAGATAATACACTTTTCAAGTGCATTAATTCCACGGTTACTCAAAAAAGTGTTTCAGGGTCCTTCTATTCAGTGGTGTGAATAGTTCAGAGATGCAAAATTTTGTTCAGATGTTTACTTATTCTCAGTCCGTTTTTTTTTGTTAGGCCTATATGATCCCAAGAGAGCGAGTGATTGAAGCTATAGGAATATTCACGAACGCACCGAGTTTTCTGTACGACATCTGGGCGTACATAGCAAGGAACATCGGCCTCCTTGTTCTTCAAACGCACCCCAAGTACCAGGTAAGTGGGAGGTCCTTTTTACAGTCGACTTGTGCCAAGGAATGAAAAACGTTTATTACAATTCATTCTTCGGCCTTTCAGACAAGCAATGTAGAATAATAATGAACAGTTAAGTTTATATCCTCCGAGAAAGACATGGATATGCGAGTATGTCAAATGCGGGTTCAAGGTTTCGAATACTTCGGTTCAGAGGGCGTTCTCGGAAACTAATAATGCGAAACGTTATGAGAGGTGCAGTCGTCCAATAGTGTATTTAAATAGTGCCTCTTGAACTATAAGATACAGAACACTCTTGACAATTTCCTGTCCCCTTTATTATAAAACGGACACCACATACCACAACAGAACGCAAATAGGAAATGACACGCGTTCTTTATTGTTCACGCATATTTATAAACCACTAATATTAAAGCAGAGTCTCTGATTTTATTTGTCGCTTTAAGAAAGTACGTTGAGGCAACTTGTGGTTGTCGTCTGAGAATACCACTTCCTAAACAATAGCAAGAGCACTGGTTCAATGTGTTGGTATTAAGAACTCGCATGCCAACCGCGAAGAAGTGGCCCTCGCTTGTCACAACATTTTCGTCATAGCTGTGACTTTGAAACGCAAGTAACAACATGCAGTACTAAAGTCCTGCGTCTTTGTACTCATGATGCAATGAAACAACTGGCCAAGCAAGCAACCATTTCACGGCATTATGGCTTAAGCTATTATGAGCCTTTCGTGATGCAGCTACAGAATACCTTCACCTCATAAAACGGAAAAAGACTAAATAGTTAAATCTGTGCACTGTATAAAATGTTCTGAAGGTATGATGACTTTATAAAATCAAATGACTAAATAAATGCTGAGACATGCATCTGCCGACTTTCACTTAGGCGAATATTTGGAGCCTTATCGAGGATCCCTATGTGGAGATTTATGCATGGAAATTTAAAATCTGCGTTTTTTAGCGTTAGCTACACTGGCATCGCTGAGCCAATTTCGCGTGGCAATGGTCTGCGCATGCGCAATGATACTCCGCCGCTGCCACGCGTGGCTCGCCGCTGGTGTGCGCGCAATTCGATGCGCTGCGCAGACAATCAGTGGTGTCACGCACCGGAGCCGGCACCTCCCTAGCACTCGGTTGCGGCCGCGCGAGACTCGCCGTCGCCGGTGTGCGCCTCTGACTGGCGTTTGCCACTGTGGTATAGCCATGGAGAAGGAGAGTGCAAATGCTGCTCAACGGTGCAGTAGAGCGGAGAAGCCTAACTCATCGGATCCCGAAGTAGTTGCCCGGCAAAATGAATATACATGTGCCACATAATACGTGTACCGTGTGTGTGTCATTGGAACAGCTGTGAGCATGATATCTGGAAAGCTAAGAATAATCAGCTGAACCTTTGCTAACGCTACGTACATCCTGGCATAGCTGAGCTAAGGCACTGACATTTTTTCTGAAATCCCTCACCTAAAACAGACTTGGCCACTCGAGAAGATCCAGCGCCGTTTGGACTCATTCCTGATGCCAAACTTGGAAATCGCGACGAAGTTCATACTGACGCCCGACATCCACGACGCCATTCTCATTCAGGGCGTCGCTATCGACAGCGAGACCCAGGAGTACCTGGTAGGACCCATGTACGTCCCCCGGAGCACTCGCAGGCTCAGCTTTCCCGTAAGCCTGACATTATTTCCTATACTTAACTAGTTTCTTTCATCACCGGTTATTAATGTATAAAACTAAGAAAATACAACCAGGTTGCAAACAGCAGGTGGCAGCTTCTGAATTGACGCTTTGTTGAACTGATGAGTGAACATATCAAATTAAAGAATAAGTGTAAATACCATTCCCAACAAATACGGCGCAAACCCAAGAGTTATGTATGGAATAAAAAACTTTTGTACTAAATGCGTAGATAAACATAGACCATGACAATGGACAAGCTTGCATATACTTGTGTGGGCAGCACTAGTAGAGAAGAACGAAGGAAGGCACAAGGACGCACAGATGGGTGCGCCTTAGGAGCTGTCATTTTATTCAAAATCTGCTTGGCATACATATATGCAGAGCTTTTATGGTTACGTGGTCATCTCAAGGCACTGGTGCATTCAAGAAAACAATTTATTTTTTCTGACAACACTATAGATGGAATCCTCACACATTTGAACTCATATTGATTTCTTAGGGGGATTTATTTTTGATACGTTTACAATAATGAGGTGAACAACCACAGTCACTATCCACAGGTCGAACCTCCCTGTACCTTCCACCCGTTGCATGACTCAATGTTCGGAAAAAAAACTGGCAGGGACTATTTTTATATAGGTACTCCATTTACACCAACAAGATAACACGAGGAGATGCGTAACTGGAGCGGACAACTTCGTGCAGTCAATTTTACGTCAACCAACCCATAAGGTGCGTAGCACGACTGCCTCGCTTAGTGATAGACCACAGAAGGCAGTGCAGGGCGTGCCCCCCATCAGCCAATGCAAAATGCAGCGTGCAATACCGTTGCGCCACTGTTCACCACCACGTAACCTGTCCTCTCGACTCTCGTTTCCTACTTCGCTCGCTGTCATCGCTGTCACCATCTGTCATATGCGCTGCTTTCTGCGTTCACATTTCCGTCCTCTGCTCTCTCCGTTACGCTGACACTGCTCAGCTCAGGAACGAATACTTAGACGTTGAGGCCTATAAACGTTACATTCTATCTGAAGTTCAATTCAGGCGTTCTGCGTAGCAGGCAGACGTTCCGGCATGAAGCCACGGCAGAGTCGTACAATCGTGGCAGGCACCAAACATGACATTTGTGCAACGGGTGAGTGAATTACAACTACCCACTCATTACAAAATGTTGAGCTGCTCAGGTGCCTTCAGGTGCTTCAGGTGCTCAGGTTTCGGGCACTTTGTATATTTGGAAAAAGAATAAATCCAGAGTAGTAGACCTGTTCAACAATATTTGCCTACTATCGAAGGCGAAACTCAACCATCCTCCTATCTTGTATATACTAATGTGGTATTTTTTGTTTCGTTTATCAACAGTTATGCATGAATTGAAAAACGTTTCTTCGTCCTAAATACGTAAATAAAAATAAACGATGACAATGGACAAGCTTGCATATACTTTTGTGGGCAGCGCTAGCCAACAAGACCGAAGGAAGGCACATGGACGCGTCAATATCGAGAAAGAAATAATGTCCTTGTTAAAAAAGTGATCCAAAGCTTGATCGCCCACTTGCCAGGAATTAGTCCTGCTTTTGGCTACAAATGGTTTAGAACGCCACCAGCATTCATAACCTGCACTACGCGTACAACTGTGCCACTGTTCCACGTAGGGCATCTTCCACCACCGGGTAAGGCCAGTGGTGATAGTGATGGCGGACAAGCGCTACCGTCTGCCCCCGGAGATCGATTGGCTGCAGCGCACCGAGGGCGCCGAGAACAACTACGAGGAGTACATGAAGCAGGAGTTCGGCCAGGAGCAGATGTACATCCAGGAGGACTTCTGAGCTGCTCCTGCTGGATCACTCATTCGCGGGCGATTGCCCTGTATATTAGTGCGGGATTGTAAATAGTGCAATTAGCGATCAATTTTGCCACGGCAATTCTTCGACAGTTTTTGTTTTTATATTTTTCCGAGCCAAATGGAAACAAGTCTGTTGAACTCGTACTTGAGGCTTCATTGTGCTTGCGTCCTTGTTCGTTACACTTTCAATTTCGCACTCTGTCACAATGGTGAACCATGGCTTACGTATAGAAAAAGCACAAGTACGCATTTACAAGACACGCTTTAACTGGCCCCGTGAAATGAAATAAATATAATACGGGATGTGCTGTAATTTCAACAGTAACAAACCATTTACATAACAAGTTTAGGGTGTGTACTTTATGCAGTTTGCCCCCCTTTATAGTCAACTACTCTAATGACAGTGCGAATGCAAAACTGAAGTATAGTATACGTTAAAATGAATTTCACAATGTTTTTGTCGATAAAATTACGGGAGGCGTAATCTTTGTCCCTACTTTTAACCATAGGATCTGAAGCATTGCCTCCGAGATTCAGAGTGAAAATACAGTCACGGGGTTGCAATTTTATTTTCCTACGTATCGGATAATCTCTCCGGGTTCATTAAAGTTACAGACCGTCACTCCCGTATAAGCGAGAAAACCATCAATTTCACGTTCAAGAGAGTTCCCTGAGTTCCCCTGTCACTCCTGCCTGGGTTTTCAGTTGAGCATTCAGCATTGTAATTCAGTGACCGTATTGCTGTCCCCCGGTTTGTTTCCTACGGAAGGCATAAAAATGATCTCAATGGAAACTATCTAATGCAATCTACAAAATGTTAACGTGTGCATGCGCTGAGCAGTGGATTTCGGTGAGATGTTATTGAATCGGCGCTATGAAACTTCCGCAGATGTGAATGCCCCGCAAACCACAGAATATCCAGGGAGTGAATCATGATGAGCGGGGCGAAGCGTCCGTCAGCTCGTCCATGCTTCCGTCCGTCCGTTCGTTCTTGCTTCCGCCGTCCACGCGACCATTCATGCGCCCATCCATGCGTCCGCCGCACGGACGGACGCATAGATGGACGTGCGTTCGTTCGTGAGTCCGTCCAACTATCTGTCCGTCTGTTTGTTCTTGCGTCCATCCGTCCGTACGTCCACGCGTCTATCCATCCGTCTGTCCGTCTGCTACACTGTCCATTCGTCCATGCGTCCACCTAGCGAACACTCCAAGTACAACCATCGCCCATCTCACAGCCCCTGTGGCCCATACCCGCTGTAGAGCGGGAATGTACCACCGCTGGCTACGTACTACTACATACATACAAGAGTTAGACAGACCCAAGCCTTAAGGAGCTTCGCCCCTAAAACCTGTGAACAAAGACACTTGTAAGGTTCGCATATATCTTAAAATATAGATATCTACTGCAGACTGAAGAATTTTCACTGTAGTCGCCCAACTGGGTCCATTAAGCTGTATTCACATGATTGGCGTGATCGCAGATGGATCATTCGCGGTTTGACTTAATTTGAATTCTTCCGCAGGCAGCTATAACATAGCCGGGAAGACGTCATGCTACAAGCGAGAATTTCGGCATTTTGCCCGAGGATTCCCACAAGGATTTGGTCTTCCATCGTTTCATGAATCGGTTCGCGTGGACCGAGGCGGAAAAGTGGGAAAAGCTGATGTACTGATGAATGGTGACATAGTAGGCAATCCACAGGCTCGAGTCGTGATTTGGTCTGTCGTGTGAGCACAGCTTTAAGGAAAATTTAGCGGTCTCCAATAGTAGAGTAAATAGCGCTCGGAATCACCATCCACTTATTCCAACGACACAATCCGCTTAAATAATGAAATAGACCGGCAGTTGACAGAGCACACAAGAAATTCGGTGACCATTAAATGTGGTGCGAACAGGCTGTGTCCTCAGATCAGGCAAAAGACAGTGCAGACCGGCCTTTGTACGTATGTCAACGGTTGCTCCTTGTGCACACATATTCACGCGTCTACTAAACTGTGACCATGCAACATCGAATGAATGAAGGCAACCTCGAGCACAGCACGCTTGAAATCATTTCCTCCAGCCTCACCTAAACAGTCTGCAGATAATGAAACGAAATTGGTCCTAGAGAACCTCAAGGAGACAACACCCGATGGCGGTCTGATCACGATTTTTTCGCACTGTTTTTTAAATGCGAAGCATTTCTTAGCGAACTTCGGCGACTTTGAGCGTATCTATCTATCTATCTATCTATCTATCTATCTATCTATCTATCTATCTATCTATCTATCTATCTATCTATCTATCTATCTATCTATCTATCTATCTATCTATCTATCTATCTATCTATCTATGTAGCCGACTATGACTTTTTGGTCTCCTGGCCGTTTCGATAATGGTATCGATACCAAACTTGGTATGTCATAACATGACTATATGAAGAACGTATTTGACTCTTCATAACATGAAAATTATGATATATATGTCATGAATGTCATAATTACCATTTCGTGGTCCTGCAGCTCTTGTGGTGGTTTTGTTCCCATGGCATGTTGAAAAACTGGTATGCTATAACATTATTGCATGGCGAACACAAGCGACAGACCCTAACATGAAAATCACGACATGCGTGTCATGTAACAACATGACTACACGCCACACTCATGATGCGCTCGCGGCCGTTTCGCTAGCGTCACATATGCCAAATTTGGTATTAAGTGACGCCAATGGATGACGAAGGTACGTCCCTGGTGCAAACATAATAACGAGGTGCCTGTCATGTGAGAACATGACCACATGCCACAGTCAATGCGCCAATACATTTTGACGTGACGTGGTGCGCGTGCTCACCGGCGTTCATTTCGTCGCGTCACGCCGGCGTGACCATGCCATGCAGCGGTCCTGCCATATACTCGCAGACGGGCGCCGCACTGCGTTGTTTTGACGCATGAGCGTTTGAGCGCGTCCGGCGTCCCGCCGTCACGAAAAAAGGGAGACGCAGTGTTGTCTGGGTAACGCATCAGTGCGAAATGCAGCATGTCGAATTTTGCGTCGGTTGCCGTGGGGCCGTGCCGACGGATTCTGGTCGCGCATGGCGTCAGACTGTAGAGTGCTCGCGTTTTTCTAACGTAGCATCACTGTGCCCAGTGTGCGCGCGCTTCAACGCTACTTTGGAGTATATAGGGCCATTCATGATGCGCTCGCTGCCGTTTAGCTAGATTCACATATACCAAATATGATATCACGTGACGTCAATTGATGACAAAATATATGACTGGTGCAAACATGATAAACCTGACACGCATGTGATGTAAAAACTTGCGAACACGCCACGCTTATAGCGTGCTCACGGCCGTTTCGCTAGCTCCACATATACTAAATTTGGTGTAATGTGACGTGAATAGATAGCGTAGGTCAACTGCACCCAAACATGATAATCATGATACGGAAGTCATGTACAAGATCATTTTACCACCTCGTAACGCTGCGCTGACTTTCAAAGTGACATATCAACATTTCTCATTTGTGCTTCGCACATCTTCGATTCCCACTGTACGTGGGATCTGCAATATTTTTTTCCGGACGCCACGCATATTAGACCCTTTTCTAAATTCTGCGCCAGCTCCCGATTGAGAGAGAGAGATATCATCATCCTCATCATCATCAGCCTGACTACGTCCACTGCAGGACAATGGAATCTCCCATGTTCCGCCAGTTAACCCGGTCCTGTGTTTGCTGCTGCCAATTTATACCCGCAAACTTCTTAATCTCATCTGCCCACCTAACCTTCTGTCTCTTCCTAACCGGCTTCCCTTCTCTAGGAATCCAGTTAGTTACCCTTAGTGACCAGTGGTTATCTTGTCTACGTGCTACATGCTCGGCCCATGTCCATTTCCTCTTCTTTATTTCAACTATGATATCCTTAACTCCAGTTTGTCCCTTAATCCACTCTGCTCTCTTCTTGTCTCTTAAGGTTACACCTACCATTTTTCTTTCCATTGCTCGCTGCGTCGTCTTCAATTTAAGCTGAATACTCTTTGTAAGTCTCCAGGTTTCTGCTCCGTAGCTAAGTACCGGCAAGATACAGCTGTTATATACCTTCCTCTTGAGGGATAGTGGCAATCTACCTGTCATAATTTGCGAGTACTTGCCGAATGTGCTCCACCCCATTCTTTTTCTTCTAGTTACTTCAATCTCGTGGTTCGGCTATGCGGGTATTACGTGCCCTAAATAGACACAGCCTTTTACAACTTGAAGAGCACTATTACCTATCTCGAAGTGCTGCTCTTTTCCGAGGTAGTTGTACATTACTTTCGTTTTCTGCAGAAGAATTTCAAGACCCACCTTTCTGCTCTCTTTGTCTAACTCCGTAATCATGAGTTGCAATTCGTTCCCTGAGTTACTCAGCAATGCAACGTCATCGGCGAAGCGCAGGTTACTAAGGTACTCTCCATAACTCTTATCCCTAACTCTTCCCATTCTAGACTTCTGAAAACCTCCTGTAAGCACGCGGTAAATAGCATTGGGGAGATTGTATCCACCTGCCTTACACCCTTCTTGATTGGTATTCTGTTGCTCTCTTTATGAAGCACTATGGTAGCAGGTGATCCCCTGTAGATTACTTCCAGGATGTGTACATATACTTTATGCCGTGATTCCGCGGTGTCTGCATGACGGCTGATATTTCTACTGAATCAAACGCCTTCTGGTAATCTATGAAGGCTACGTATAGTGGTTGGTTATATTTTGAGCATTTCTGTATCACCTGATTGATAGTATGAATGTGGTCAATTGTTGAGTAGCATGTTCAAAATTCTGCTTGTTCCTTTGCCTGATTGTATTCTAATGTTTTCTTTACTCTGTTAGCAATTACCTTTGTAAATAGCTTGTATACTACAGAGAACAAGCTGATTGGCCGGTAATTCTTCAAGTCCTTCTCATCTCCTTTCTTATGTATTAAGATGATGTTAGCGTTTTTCCAAGACTCTGGTACTCTTCCCGTCAGGAGACATCTCGTAAGCAGGGTGGCTAGTTTTCTTACCACAATCTGTGCGCCATCTTTTAGCACATCTAATGTTACCTGGTCCTCGCCAGCAGCTTTGCCTCTTTGCATGCTCTCCAAAGGTTTTCTGACTTCTTCTATCATTACTGGTGAGGTGTCATTCGGGGTTACTGCTAGTTCTTATAGTATTAAGGTCGTGGTTGTCTCGGCTACTGTACAGATCTCTGTAAAACTCTTCCGCTATTTTAACTACCCTATCCATATATGTAGTTATTTCGCCTTCTTTGTCCCTTGTGCATACAGCCTATCCTAAGTTTCTTCTTCACTGCTTTGACACTTGCTTTGTTTTTTAAAGCGTGTTCGATACTCTCCATGTTACACCTTCTTACATGGATATATTATGTTTATTAATCAACTTCAAAAGCTCTACCAGTTCTTTTTTGTCTGTTGTACTAGAGACTTTTATGATTAGACGCTTCTTAATTAGATTCTTCGTTTCCTGGGAAAGCTTGCCTGTGCCCTGTCTAACTACCCTGCCTCCAACTTCCACTGCACACTCCGTATTGATACTCGTCAGATTATCATTCATTGTATCTATGCTAAGGTTGGTTTCCTCACTAAGAGCCGAGTACCTGTCCTGAAGCGATACTCTGAATTCCTGTACTTTCCCTCTCAGTGCTAGCTCATTTATTGGCTTCTTGCGTATCAGTTTCTGTCGTTCCTTCGTCAAGTGTAGGCGATATCGAGACCGTACCATTGTAGGGTCACTGCATCGCACCTAGCCAACTACTTCAACATCCTGCACGATTCCTGGGTGTGCACTTATTATAAAGTCTATTTCGTCCTTATTTTTGCCATTAGGGCTCCTCCATGTCAACTTGCGGTTTTCTCGTTTTTGGTAGAAGGTATTCAAAATCCGTAAATTATTGTGTTCTGCAAATTCTACTAGTAGCTCTCCTCTGGCGTTTCTAGTACGGATGCCATAATCTCCTACAGCCTGGTATCCAGCCTGCTTCTTCCCTACCTTTGCATTAAAGTCGCCCATAACTATGGTATACTGTGTTCTTACCTTACTTATTGCCGATTCCACGACTTCATAGAAGCTTTCAACTGAAGCGCCTTATGGCTGGATGTGGGCGCGTAAGCCTGTACCACCTTCATCTTGTATCTTTTATTCAGTTTATTTACGATACCTACCACCCTTTCATTAATGCTATAGTATTCCTCTATGTTGCCAGCTATGTTTCTGTGAATTAGGAACCCCATTCCCAGTTCTCTTTTGTCAGCCAAGCCCCGATAGCAAAGGACGTGCACATTCTGTAGCGCCGTATAGACCTCATCTGTCCTCCTAACCTCACTGAGCCCTATTATATCCCATTTAACACCCTCTAGCTCCTCGAATAGTACAGCTGGACTTCCCTTACTAAATAAGGCTCTAGCGTTGAACAATGTTAAGTTCAAATTTAATTCGCGGCAGATTGCTGGGATGGGATCCCACCGAAGTCCCAACGGAGAGACCGTGTCTCCCGGCAGCTTCCTTGGCCAGCTGAATCGTCCAAAGTTGTTTGTCCAGGCTCGAACTGAGGAATGCGGTCCGCCAACGCGCCCGAAGGTCTTCATTGGAGGCCGCGACCCTAGAATTATGACTAATGCTGGACATTCCCATAGTATATGGTCAAGAGTGGCTCTGGTGGTACAGTACTGGAATATATTAGAACTATAAACGTCGGAATATATGTGGTGCATGATGACAGGGTTCGTGTATGTGCGTGTTTGTAGCTGCCGCCACTGAACGGACTGGGCCCGATTCAGCTTGGGGTAAGGTGGAGGGTACTCCCGCCTTTGCAGTCGATAGTGTTGAATTATGTCATTAAATTTAGTGAGCCGATCGTCCCATTCCCACACCAGCGCAGAAAGGTCCGTTTGGGTGGCCGCTTCGCCTGACGTGACTCGAAACGTAAGACCTCGAGCCACGTTGTGCGTGACTTCATTTGGACTGGCCTCCGCGTTACATAATGGTGTGTGGGCAGGGAATCACAAGATGTGTACGTATTTGTCCGCCTCGTGAATTTTGCCTGCTTTAAGAATCCGCAATGCCTCGGGGGAGATTCTGCCACTGGCGTAGTTTCGAGCGGCTGTCTGCGAGTCGCTGATTACGCATGAGGCGTTAGTGTGGGCAATGGTCATGGCGATAGCCACTTCCTCTGCCGTTTCTACGTTCTGTGTGATGATTGACGCGCTGCTTTTGCATTGTTGTGTGTGGTGTACGACACCAGCCACAAAGCGGTGACGTTCCTGGTAGCGTGCTGCGTCGACAAAAACTGCCTCATGGTTGCGCCCAAACATCTTTGACATGGCTCTGGCTATACTGACACATCTGCCCTTGTTTGTTCAGAGTGCATGTTTCTTGGTATGGGTGGTACTGTTAGCTTAGCACGGATAGTGCGTGGTATGTCGTGTTTGTCTCCGTGTTGAGTGTGGTAAGAAATACCGAGATTACATAGAGTCTGGCGGCCTGGCTTAGTCTTGACAAATCGCTCGAATCAGGAGATTTCTTGCACCTCAATAAATTCCTCAAGGGTATTGTGCAAACCAAGTTGAAGGAGTAGTTCAGTGCTGGTGTTTTGAGGCAAACCTAGCGCTTGTTTGTACATTTTCCTAATTAGGCTGATGAGTTTTGACTGTTTCGTGGTGAACCATCGCTGGCACGCCGCCGTATAGGTGATGTGACTTAGAACAAATGATTGGATCAAACGGATGATGCTAGCCTCTTTCATGCCTTGGTGTTTATTGGTAATGCGTCTCATGAGGCGCATCGTGTTAGACACCCTGGCTTCAATGTTGTGAGCGGTCTCTCCGTTGGTACCCTTACTTTCTATGATCAAACCTAGCACTCGGATTTTGTCCAGGGCGGGTATGGCGGGACCATCGCTTGTCATAATCACCATCATCATCAGCCTGACTACGTCCACTGCAGGACAAAGGCCTCTCCCATGTTCCGCCAGTGAACCCGGTCCTGTGCTTGCTGCTGCCAATTTATACCCGCAACATGATATCCTTATCCCCCGTTTGTTCCCTAATCCACTCTGCTCTCTTCTTGTCTCTTAAGGTTACACCTACCATTTTTCTTTCCATTGCTCGCTGCGTCATCCTCAATTTAAGCTGAACCCTCTTTGTAAGTCTCCAGGTTTCTGCTCCGTAGCTAAGTACCGGCAAGATACAGCTGTTATATACCTTTCTCTTGAGGGATAGTGGCAATCTACATGTCATAGTTAGAGAGTGCTTGCCAAATGTGCTGCACCCAATTCTTATTCTTCTAGTTTCTTCAATCTCGTGGTTTGGCTCCGTGGTTATTACCTGCCCTGAGTAGAAATAGTCTCTTACAACTTGAAGTGCACTATTACCTATCTCGAAGCGCTGCTCTTTTCCAAGGTTGTTGTACATTACTTTCGTTTTCTGCAGATTCATTTTAAGACCCACCTTTCTGCTCTCCTTGCCTAACTCCGTATTCATGAGTTGCATTTTGTCCTCTGAGTTACTCAGCAATGCAACGTCATCGGCGAAGCGCAGGTTACTAAGGTACTCTCCATGAACTCTTATCCCTAACTGTTCCCATTCTAGGCTTATGAAAACCTCCTGTAAACACGCGGTAAATAGCATTGGGGAGATTGTGTTCCCCTGCCTTACACCCTTCTATATTGGTATTCGGTAGCTTTCTTTATGAAGCACTATGGTAGCAGTTGATCCCCTGTACATTTCTTCCAGGATGTTTATATATACTTCATTGACGCCCTGATTCCGCAGTGTCTGCATGACTATACTATAAGAACTAGCAGTAACCCAGATGACACCCCACCAGTAATGATAGAAGTCAGAAAAGCTTTGGAGAGCATGCAAAGAGGCAAAGCTGCTGGTGAGGATCAGGTGACATCAGATCTGTAGAAAGATGGAGGACAGATTGTGTTAGAAAAACTAGCCACCCTGTTTACGAGGTGTATCCTGACGGGAAGAGTACCAGAGTCTTGGAAGAACGCTAACATCATTTTAATACACAAGAAAGGAGCTGACAAGGACTTGAAGAATTACAGGCTGATTACCTTGCTCTCTGTAGTATACAAGCTATTTACAAATGTAATTGCGAACAGAGTAAAGAAAACATTAGAATTCAATCAACCAAAGGAAGAAGCATGATTTTGAACAGGCTACTCAACAATCGACCACATTCATACTATCAATGAGGTAATAGAGAAATGCTCAGAATATAACCAACCACTGTACATAGCCTTCATGGATTATGAGAAGGCGTTTGATTCAGTAGAAATATCAGCCATCACTTGTAGTGAGTTTTATATCAGCGTGTACCTGCGCTTGGGGATGTTGTTTGGGTGGCCGACCTCTAAGTGTAGGGCGAAATTGCAGTATCTCACATTTCTCCGCCGAGCAGGATAGTCTAGTTCCTTGTAAATATCGTTCGACTGTGTCAATCCCCTCCTGTAATCTCTGTTCAATGGAACCATCACTGCCGTCGCACACCCAGAGGGTGATGTCGTCGGCGTAAATGGTGTGATAAAGTCCTTGGATGGTTCAAAGTTTTGAAGGAAGACCAATGAGGGCGATGTTAAACAACCAGGGAGAGATCACAGAACCCTGCGGGGTGCCCACACTTCCTATGGTTATTTCGGACGACCTGATTGCTCCCAGAGTGATCGTGGCCATTCAGCCCGTAAGAAATGCCCTTATATAGTTGTACGTGCGAAGCCCCAAGTTTAGGGTATTGACCTGATATATAATGGTGCTATGCGCGACAGAGTCAAGACCAAGTACGCCCTTAGGGGAGCGTCCGGTACTGTTTATGTTGTGATGCTTAAGCTGCAAAATGGCATCCTGGATTCAAAGATGCCTGCGGAAGCCAATCATGGTGTGTGGGAAAAATCATTGTCTTCGAGGTAATTTGTCAGTCTAGCGAGAAAAGCGTGTTCCATCAATTTGCCTATGCAAGATGTTAAGAAGATGGGCCTAAGATAGTCAGTATTCAGTGGTTTGCCTGGTTTCGGTATCAGAATCACCTTGGCCGTTTTCCAATGCGGGGGCAAGATTCCGGTGTTCCAGCAGTTATTCATATAGTCTTGGACATGCATGATCGACTCATCGTCCAAATTGCGTATCATCTTATTTGTGATGTTGTCCGGACCTGGTGCAGATTTGGTGTTAAGTTTTTGTAGGGCGGCACGAATATCCGCTTCAGTGAATTCTTCGTCTAGAGTGGTGCTGACCTGCCCCGTATAATCTGGATGCTGCTGAGTAGGAGCCTGTGAGATATATTTGAGCTCTACCTCCCTAAGAAACTCCTTGTCGGTGCCCTTGTAAGGTTGTATTAGTTTGTTGATGGTTTGTCGTTGGACGGTTTTGCTGTCTTCTGGATCGAGCAGGAATGACGAAAATGCCATGTTTTACTAAGACTTAGCTGCCTGTCCATCGCATCCCAGGTTTCATCCCAGTGTTGCCGGCTTAGCTGTGTCGCACACATCTCTATCTCTGTGTTGAGGAGTGCTATGCGTTTCTTGAGGTTTCTGTTGTGTTTCTGTGTCTTCCACCTCTTTCGGAGCTATTGCTTTGCCTCCCACATGTGGAGGAGCCAGCTATCGATCTCTTCGAAATGTGCCTCGGGAGGTACGATTTGAGTGTCATTATTAATATCCTGTTTAAGCGTGTGTATCCAGTCTTCTATGACGCTGATGGGTTGGACTTGGTTCTCCCGTGATTTGCGAAACTGGGTCCAGTCTACTAACTTTAGTAACTTTAGCTGTTTTCCCATGGGTTTACGGGGGCCACCTTGAACATGTACCTCAATGATGTAGTGGGTCGCTACCCAGGTCCTCCAGGGTATTTTTCCAGGTGGCTGCTGATGTTTTCCTCGTGAACGTCAGATCAGGAGTTGTGTGTTTACTGGAGCTAGTGCCCGCGCGTGTGGGTGTGCTAGTGTTGGTGATGAGAGTTAATCCCTCCTGCTGCGAGTCAAACCAGAGGGCCCTACCTTTAGGAAACACATAAGAGTATCCCGAGGCAGTGTGTGGTGCGTTGAAGTCCCGCGCTATTGAGATAGAATTTGGGCCAGTGATGTTGAGGGCACGTTTAAAAGTGTGAGGAATCTTTGCTTCTTTTGTTTAGGGTTGCTGTATATGTTTAGTATAAAGAGACTTTCGTGTGTCTTTCGTTGCGGAACGAGTTCAATAAATATTTTGTCTATATTGGTGGTTTCCGTGTCGTGTTGCGTGAACGTTAGGTTTCGTCTAACTAGGGTGGTAAGCACAGTCGTCTCCCCGTTGCGATGTCCGATCGAGCGGAAGCCTGCCAATTTAGCGAGACAATGTGTCTCCTGCAATAAAATGATATCGGGCTTAACTTTCCCTTTAAGGTATTGGTGAAGATTTGCTTGCTTATTCTCGTAGCTTCTACAATTCTATTGCCAAATTGTGTAGGCGTGAGTTCTAGCTATGATGAGACGCAGGGGTAGGAATGTCGCCGGCTGTATCACACTGAAAGCCGACGAGGAAGGTTGCTTTACATTCGCTGTGGGGTCCAGTCCGCTAGGTGGCAGAGGGGTGATTCCAGCCTTCACAGCGATGAGTCGCTGTTGTAGGTGTTCGTTTTGTCGCTGGTTAATTTTAGCTATAGTCTCTACGCGGTCAGTAAGGGCTCAGATTAGTCGGGATGCGTTGCTCATCCACTAATTTAATTCTTTAACTGATTGCTGAACATCTTTCAGGACTTTATTTTCTGGCGTCACGCCTGTGTGTTTGTCTTCATTGGCCTGGGTTTCAGCTGTGCGCTTGGGAGGTGGTGGCGTTGTACCTTCCTCCACTTTTTCACTGGGTGTAACCGCTGAGAGCGGCGGTACTACTGATGGCGCATGTTTTGTTCTTTTATAGTGGTGTAACTTCTCCTTGAGGGTCCTGTTTTCCTCTCTTAAAGCTGTCATTTTCTAGTTCCATTGTGCTAACATCTGCTTTAGCTGTGCTATTTCAACCTCTAATTTACCAAGGTTGCCTTGAGAAGCGGCCCCCTTGACTACGCCTACCTAGCCCACCTTGAAGGTTGCGCCAGGTCCAGGTGTATGGCTCCGAGATATTGACTGTGACCGGGAGCGGGGCCGGGAGCGGGGCCGGGAGCGGGGCTGGCAGCCGGGCCGGGGGCGAGACCGCGACCAAGACTGCGACCGAGATCTCGACCAGGCTTTCTTTTCGGGCTTCCGTGTAGGAGTAGTGTCCCGCTGCTCGAGGCTGTTGACGAAAGGCGTTGGCTTCGTCGGGTAGTCCTCATATTGTTGCTGTCGTTGCTCCCATCACTGGCGTTTCACCAGGTACAGCGTTTTGTAACGTGCCCTGCATGCCTTCTCGGCCGTCTGGTGGTCGCCACCACATAGTTGACAAGTGGGCTTGCATTGGTGATCTTGCGGGGGTTGGTCGTACCACAGCCACGGCACACGTGGTCTTCCGGGTTTGGGCATGCATCTGCGTGGTGCCCCAGGCGACCGCGTAGGTAACACGTCTCTATCTGCTTGCGGTAAAGGCAGCTTCTCAACATTGCTCCAACGTATCGAACGTATGTTGGCACGCAAAGACCAGCGAACGGTACGATCACCGTCGTTGTGTTGCTGAGGCGTTTTGCAGCGATGACTGTGGGGTTCTTTGTCGTAATCACATTAGCCGTGATATCCCGGGCGGTATCTTTCAACGGGATATCACGTATCACGTCTTTTGACGTACCGTCTGGTGCTGCGTCATATGCGCTGGTATCGTACGTCCTGTTGCCGACCACAATGCGAGAGATTTTTTTGTATCTATCAGAATGCGCCTCGATGGGTGTGCTCACAACGATGATATTTTGCTGGAAACTCGGGCATATTGTGTCCTCATCTTGGGCGTTTCTCAGAATTTCAGGAGCACGGTAAATGCTAGTAGCCGGTCGGGCAGCTCCATGATCGGTAAGTCGAAGGCCGCCTCTAGGTCGGATGATGATCTTGTAGTCGCCTCGGGGCAGTGGAAGCACCCGGCTTAATCTTGTTATTTGACTCAAACATTGCTCACGCCGTTTCCTGCTGTTATTCCCTCGTTGAGAATCCGCACAGGGTTCTAGTGATTGCCCGCGGGTCGACCTATTTGATCCTACGGTGCTCCATCCTGTACTTTCTTCGAATTCTTCACGGGAAATGGGTTCTCCCTCCACAGTGACCTCCATTTCTTCTCAGAAAGTCGGACACGTCAAACGCGCCGACCGGCGTTTCTTGGTGCCCGCAGAGTTAGGCCGGCCGGCCTAGGCAGCAGCGTCTCTGGCAGCTGTGCTGCCGGTGGCTTGGCAGGCGTTAGGCGTAGCTCTCCCACCAGTGTGGTTGACAAAAATGCGTCGGTAAAGGTGTCAAAATTCAAGCCACCACCAGGAACTTGGTGCCGGGCGATTCCCGATGACAAGCTGAATACGCGGGTACCAAAGTCTTGTGGGCTTCTAGGTGACTTCCGCTGCAAAACATGCATTGAAACCGGAGCCGACACGACGCGCGTCCACTCGCTCCGACGACAGCAGCGTCTCCCCCGAAATCGAAAACACATTTTTTCCCCTATGTATTGTTCACCCAAGGGACGCTCATAGGCGTACCGTCCAAACGCGGTACACGTCCAGCAGGAAAGCAAGCAGTGTCCGTGTGCGCTGCAGGGAACGCTCATCGGCGTCGCTGGGATACACAGCCTACCGGCTGGCATGAGCGAACAACATAGGGTGGAAGAACCAGATTGCCAGAGTAAATTATCTAAAGGTTCTAATATGGGCACGGTAGTTGACAATAGGAAGTGTTGGATGTACCCCTGATGTCGTGTGGCCCTGTAAACAGGCATTTCAGTGTATGTATACTACACTGCTTCAACGTGGATAACAGTAGCCTCCCTGGAGATCAATCCTAAGGGGAAGACTCGGGATGGCAGCCCTGGAGACAGTGGATACCTCGGGGCGTGAAGGGTACATTACTAGCTATCGCTACCCGCTCTGCTACGGAGGCAGACAGTTTCCTAAGAGAAGCCGAGCTGAGCACGTCACCGCGACGAGCAGCGACAAGTTCAAGCACGTCAATATTTAGGACAAAAAATTCCACGGTGAATAGGATATTGCCTAATGCAAATTATTAGCGCACCTTCGGGCTAGGGTATCACTAGCTGTGTTTCAGGTTCGTTTTACAGCGCGTGCTCTAATAAGATTAGAATACATGCCACACGTGGCGCAGTGGTTGTACACCGCTCACGCCGGTGTTCGTAAACAGTATCGAAGAAAAAAAAACTCGGTAAATAAAAAACACTGGGACTCAAACCTGGGTCCACAGTGGGCCAGCACCGTATTCTACCACTAAGCCACGCCAGTGCTTAAGACTCGTCTCTAAACTGGCCTTGTGCAGGCTTTGTGCCGGGAAAACAAATCGTATTGATATGAGTAAAAAAGCATTTCAAAACATCAAAGGAACAGCTCGGCGTCACACAAAGCGAATAAAGTAACGAGTTTGTCGTCCACATCTCCAACCCATTAGAAAGCATGTTCGTAATTGCCTATTAACTGTGGCGCATACCCACTTCAGGCGTATTTTTTGATTTTTAATTTTTGTAAGTGTGGAGCGGATACCACTCTTCTCCGAAGCATGACAAAGGATAGCATAGTCAATGACGGCCTACCACACAAAGCTTGTTATTTTTTATAGCGTTGTAGGTATACCTAGCAGTGTGATTATAGCATCTCAAAGACTGTTTAAAAATCAATCAATCAGTCAATCAATCAAATAACTTTATTTTCACCAAAAACAAAAACATTTACGGTAAAAAAAGGTGGCCGGGAAAAAAGCTGTCCAATGACAGCTTGACAAATCCCCAGCCACCCATCGGTGGGAAAACGACAGGGTACAGCACCTAATAAATGTGGGAGAAAATGCATAATATTAGTCGCTAAAAAGTTTCAAATTGATATCATAGTGCATTCACTACGGGCGCAGGTGCACTACAAAGTGAAATGTACCTAATTATACACTTGCTAATGATAAGTAACGAGAAAAAAAGACAAGAAAAGTCGAAAAGAAAAACTGACAAAAAACAAAAAGCAAAAAAGCTAGAGAGGAAGAAAAAACAAAAAATGGAAAGAAATATATTAGGCACTTCAAGTACATTAAAATGTACAATGCGCAGTTATATACTGATATGCATGTGCATAGGATTCATATATATATATATATATATATATATATATATATATATATATATATATATATATATATATATATATTTATATATATATATTTATACATATATATACATATACATAAATCTTATGAAATAATGAAGGAAAAAGGAAAACACAATAACTTGCGAAACACGTGTATACTCCAATATTGGAAAAGGCTCTGAAAAGCCGCTCTTCTATATTTCGCTGTGACTGTGCTGCGTGTTCAGCACAGGTCTGGCTTTTTTTTTTGGTATGACTATGCCATAAAATACAATGTTCGTGAAGTAGGTCAGCGCCAACTGCGTCATTTGTGTTTCTGTGAATAAGCGTGGTACAGACACGTATTATGTTCTTTTTGGTGACGCTCTATGTGGCTGATGAAGATAAAAAAAGTATGGCTGAGCACTTCGCCATGAGTTGGAAGCATTATTCAAGACACTGGTGACGCAATCGGCATTTTGTGATGACTGGTTATTATTTAACTCTTCTGCCGCACTATATTACATAGAGTGTGATTCTGTGTCTGAAATGATCGAGGCCAGGATCTTTTTGCATATTAGTTACAAGCTCCATCATCGGTCGTTATTAGAATTGTTGACTGTGACGCAGGGCAACTGTGTTTGAATCTCAATTGGTCGGGATAATGTTTCCTCATTTTATGTTTTTGTGTCGATCAGTTAAGTTTTTATGTCTATCGGTTAGCGACTGATGATGACAGTGACACCATGCAACGCTCACTATAACAGTCGAAGCTCCCTCGCTGCACGCCAGGCTCCGAAAGATCTCTTTCGCTTTGCCCATATGATGGCATCCTAGCGATTGTAGGAGAAGCTGCCCAGCGTTCGCAGAGGACCCGCAGCCGCGCGATCTGAGCTAGTATCCATGCTTCAATCCCCTCTGAGAATGTGTGTTCACGATTTGGCTCATGAGCCCGTGAGTGGCCATGCTGATGAGTCCCAGCACACTTTTTATACTTTCCTGCAATAAAGTATCGAGTTCAGTTCCCTCGCATCGAGGTCAGTTTAACAATGAGGTCACATAAGTACTGTGACTCATGAGGAATCCGTGGTATATTGGCGAAGGGGTCTGTTTTCCCTCAGCTATTCTGTGTAGTTTGAGACCCTTAAATTTAGCCTAAGCATGTTGTCCGTCTTATAGTGGATGTGGGCCCAAGCCCAGTGATGTTCAGCACTACGCCGAAGAATTCCCATTTAGGGACATGAGAATTCCCTATTTCGGAAATGTTTTTCTTTGAATGTTCTCGAAATTACCAGCATATTTTCCTGTACAACAGTACTGATCTACGCCCCGTCCACACACACACATACTACGATTCCACGTGTCTCGCGTACTGGCGATTTTTGAGATCAAGACTAGCCCTTCCATTGCCACACAAGAAAAGCATAACTTTAACAATTCATATAGTGTTTGTACACTTCAAATTGTGGGCTGAAGTCGAGCACGAATAGTGACCTAGACATCACTCCACGTAAACATCAGAAAGAAAAATCAAAGGCTATGCTTGCACGGTGCATGCGCCAGAACTGATTGCAGCACATGAAGTCGTACTGTGACCGCTAAATATTTGCCATCATGGAGGATTTTATTAATTATTGAAATTCCCTCGTCGCAGGCCAGCAAAGCGATGCGGGCATTGCTAAGTTTTCTAAAGACGACTGGACTACGCGACCACTTATAAGCGTGCAATGGACAAGGTCACATCTACACACACGTTGCCCTTCACTTCTCTCTCTCTTCTCCTTTCATCCCCTCACCCCTTCCCCTAGTGCAGGGTAGCAAACCGGACGTGCGTCTGGTTGACCTCCCTGCCTTTCATTTTTTTCCCTTCCTCCTCCTCCTTGAAATTCCCTGCAATTTTATGAAGATTATATTTTCCTTTCGGGACAAAATGACGGGCTAAAATTCTTCAAAAAAGAGAAAATTTCATGCGCGGAACATCACTGCCGAAGCCTGAGAATTTCCGCTCTTGAATCCAACGCGGAGGCCGAATATCCTTATAGAGATAAACCGGAAAATCGCCTGCCTTTCCGTTATTGTCGTAGTGATTTGTACCATATAAAAAACTCCCACGGGGTCTGACTGGTGGGAGACTTTGATATAGAGAGAGAGCCCTGAAGCCCTATATTCTCTAGAAAAATTTCTGCGACACAAAATACCTACTGGACCGCTTTCTCCACCTTAGCATCCGAACCTCCCATGCATTGGACCATAATGGCATCGGCGTATAGGACATAGTTGGTATTGGCAGTAGCAGAAACACTTACTAAGTGGCTTTTCATGGCAATGCCTAACATTAGCAGCTTAAAAATGCCCTTTTCAACTGCAGGTTGAATTACTAAATAATAATGATTACGATGTACTATTTACGACACACAAAGGCTTAGCCAAACGTTCAGAACTCTCTTCAATTCATATTAGCAGCAAGACATCGACACTATAAATACTACTGATTTATTGAGACTGTTTTTGTAGGTGTGGACTGTTTCCATTTTTCACTTTGTGTCAGTGCCCGTCACAAAGTGTAGAACTACGAAATTGTTTACACGTTCTTTTTTTTTTCTTATGTCCAAACGTGATTCTGTACGCTTTTTGATTTTTCTGCACATGTGAAATATTCTTTTTTTTGCTTGTATGCTTTGCCCTGGCATTTGTTTCAGCACTTGTTTGTATCATTACTTGCTTTTTTTCTAGTCATGTCTTTCGTTCTTACCCAGGCATTGGTGCCGCAGGGGGACAGAGCTTAATCAAGCTATAGTAACATAAGCTTTCTTCGTCTCTCCATTTTTAACCATAATGCCCTTTTGTTTTAAATCGAATCACTAATTGATTGATTTGATTAGAGAATAACTGATTGTTTTGAGGCTTTGGAGGAAGGCACAAAGCAATCAAATGAACCTTTGATACCGACGTCATGCTTCAAACCGCCTCCAGGTTGAAATTATATGAAATTACATCGACGGCTTTGGTGACAGCAAAGGCTAATATTTCCTAAAGATCTCGTGTTCATCGGTCAACCATTTGCCTCGTTATCAAGAGCACAACATCTTGGCTGGAGAGGACGAGACGGAAGCCTACCGTGTTGTGTGGATCGACCTCTTCAGCCTCGTTTTTCCCGCATGCTCCACCCCCTTCTTTGATGCGCGTGGTGTAAGGGAGATGGAACGTAGGTTCTCCTTGGCGCGTGCGATGCCCAGCTTGGAAATGAGTACCACCAAGTTGGCCCTTTAGGCCTACAGCGTGTGGCCTTCAGCCTAGAGGAGATTGACCTCCTCGGTCAATCGATGAACGATGGTCAAGCGATGAACTTATGATCGAGATTAGACATGTTTTGTTCGTAATTGCTGCATTACTTCGGGCTCAGTTATTATCAAGCTCATGAAGCAAGGCTTCGATATCAAGTTTTTCAAAGGGCGAGTCAATTTTCTCCAGTACTCAGGTCTGGTACACCAACTAATTCTAGTCTTAGAACGGGCCAACCGAAAGGTATTCGCAACACAAATGAACATGAGAGCCTGGAAAGAAGAAATATGCCTGGCCGTTCGTCTTTTCTTCACGAGCGGAACTATCCTACGGTGCGTATACCGTATACTACTGGCGCTTAGACTGTTTGGACCTCAGTACGCAGCTTCTCTATATTCCCGCTAGGTGCCGCACGAATTGCTGGAGTTGCAAATATATTTATTCCTTCTTTGGATTCCTAGAGAAGGGAAGCGGGTTAGGGGGAGACAGAAGGTTAGGTGGGCAGATGAGATTGAGAAGTTTGCGGGTATAAATTGGCAGCAGCAAGCACAGTACCAGGTTAACTGGCGGAACATGGGAGAGGCCTTTGTCCTGCAGTAGACATAGTCAGGCTGATGATGATGATGATGATATTCCTTATTGGCGGCCATGTCATTGACCCCACTGCTTCTCTGTGCTTGCCCTAATCAATCGATTACCAACCTCTGATTATTTTGAAGTTAGTGTCACGAGGATTATTTTCAAGAGATTTCATTTGCCTCTGGTGAGCCCCTGCCAGTCTTCTCTTTAGGAAACTTCATTTCATTGCTGCTGCAGCAGCTCCTGACCACAGTCATCAATTACTCTTATCGAGGAGGCTATGAGCTTATCCCACCTTTATTAAAGCTTATGCCTGCACCGGCTTTTATCTAGCGATCTATAGCCTTCAAAAAATACGCAAGAAGTAATTCCATCGAAATCACCTCAAAGACGATTCAGACCGTCTTGGTTGCAACGAACGCATCCTCAGCTAATCCTGAGATTTCCTCCAATGGGTCATACTTGGTCTGACGAGCCTTGCGGTCTTTTATTAACTCGTCCCAGTCCATCGTGCTGAACTTATTAGGTGAAGCCAATAGGCTTTCCTGCATGACCAAGTGGTGTCACGAAGCGCGCCTCCAACGACGTTACGAAGGGCGCCACGAATCTCGCCGTTGCCACCACTGTTACGAAAGACGGTGACGCCGACACTGTCACCAGCCGTTTGGTAGCGGAGGTTTCTCAGCTCGCGACTGCTTCTGCGCAGAGCTGATAGACGAGCGAATGAGACGACGGTGAGGTAAACAAGGTTTATCATTATGTAGAGCATATATACAAAGGCGTTATCATCATGTGCAGCATATATACAGGGCCGACCGCTTAGAGACCCGAAGAGCCGAGCTCTCCTCTCTAACGCATAGGTCTACTGCTCACGACGCGCCGCAGGGCTTTTTTATATGCACCGGGAGGATTCTTTAAGAAACCAAATGTCCAACCAAAAGAGCCGCTGGCCGTGAGGTCAGCATCCTCTAATGAGGTTGCCGCTGGGCCGCGTCATTCTCATCAAATCCGGTGCCGCTCCGCTGCACGTGGCTGCACCCAAGGACGAGTGACGTCGCCACGCATTGCATCAGACTCGCCAGACAAGAACGCGCCGATTGCTTCGACGGGCTCGCTGTGCGCGCGCGACAGAAAGGCACCGCTGCGTGATGACGCCGTTGAGTTGTTCGCGTCAGGCGGGCTCACGTGCTGGCCTTGACACAGATTGCTTTTTTCAGAGGCATGGACGTTCGGTGTGGACTCTCAGGCATAACAGCACCCCCGCCGCCAGACAATGCGCCGGAAAGACGAGCTGCTTCCATGTGGCTCGGATGTCAGGCGCGCTCGTTCGCCAGGTCCCTCCAGGTTCGCTTCTAGGGCCATGGGGAGAATGCAGCTTCAGACTCTGTCCCGGGAACACATCCCATTCGTGAGGACGGATCCCAGCTCCACCGGCTTGTCGCCACAACTTGTCGACCAGCTTTGCTCCTCTCTTCTGACGATCTTTGGTCTCAGCACTTGTCGGTGGTTCTGCAACTTGTCAAGAATGGTTCGACAGCAGACGACACACGACAAAAGCAAGTGCCCTCGGTCACCCGACAGAACACCAGACAAAGTATAGTACAACATATACCTAGCTACGTGTCTATCGGAATTTCATTCCCTCTACATCAAGAGGCACATGTGGGACACAAGACTGTTAAGATGAGAACTGACATTTTTACACGTACAACAACGCAACGAAATAGAATACAACATAAATTTGGTTCCTTGAGCTCACTCTGGACGAGAGCGCTCAGCTAAAGTCGTGAGGAGGACAAAAGTTTGCCCCGAATCGCCAGCGAGTAACCGAAAGGTGGAGAAGGTACTAACTAAATGCACGGCTCGATGCGTCTGTATTAGCATTTAGCTTTCCTTTTTTTTTGTAGCGAACGTAAGTTGTGCTGTTGGAGCATCATGCTCCATCTCAGTAACCAACCACTTTAGGCGACGATACCTATGCGGTACCAAGAGCGGCTCATACTTGCGACGTTGCACAGGGGAACAACAATACGGCTTGCTACGTATTGGCTCCTCACAAGTTAGCTCCATATCGTGTTCAATCACCGTCGTGTTTCCGGGATGGTCCGAAAACACGTCTTCAAACACGAAACCAATCTTTCTCAGGTTCTCCTTCTGTACTTCCCTTAACCTAGGCTCTAGGTTCAACTGCTCCAAGGTTACCTCCAATCCCCTTTTGATTACATCACTAGTGATCAAAATTTCTGCTCCCTCTTCCTGTGAAGCATTCAACAGCAGATTTACGACCGCTTGACGTTGAACGTATGGTTTCATCAAGTTACTGTGATAAATTTTTTTCGACCGCCTTCCTAATTTCACTTCACAATTGGTATCAGAAAGCTTCATGTGTGCCTTCCACTTGTCTGCAGATTTCCCCGCTCTCTGACAAGTGTCGCATGAGCATACAAAGGCTTCGATATCCTTCCAGCATTTCGGCCAATCAAACTCAAGGGAAACTCTAGCCTTCATCTTTTTAATGCCTAGATGCCCTGCCCATGCGTTTTCATGCGCCAGTTCCAATAGTTGGCGACGATACTTTTGTGGCACCAAGGGCTGCTCATATTTGCGACCTTGCGCATTTGTGTAGCTCCGATACAGGAGCCCTGCTTTCTCAAAAAAAAGAAACGTTCTTCTTCTTTTTTCCCCAAGTTTACGCTTTCCATTAGCGCTTTATTCGAGAGGTTCTCACGCTGCTCTCGAATGAGCGTTTCTCGATCAACCCTCAACAGCTTACTCCAACTTTCCGCTACAGGCGAGAGCATTGCACCCCTCTCACTCTGGCTCAATGGCGCCATGTCGTCTCCCCCTGCTACGGAATCCGCACCAGTTGCTTCGGCGACGGGCTGCTCGAGTGACTGCTCACGTGACTCACATAGAGAATTTCCTCTCTGAGGTTCCGTCGACTGGCCGCCAAGGTCACTTGATAGTTCCCCACATTGAACAAGATCAAGTTCCTGCGAAAGCTTCCGCGCTTGCCATCACGTGAAGGTCATGTACGCTAAGTGTGAGAAGAACGATTTACCCTGCTTTTTGAGAAGCTGCTCTGAGTTGTTAGAGAAAAGATAAGGAAAAATATCGGGAAGTGCGACAGACACAGCCGCTTCGGTGCGAAGCTTACCGAACGGGCCTTCAAAGACAACCGTAGCGATTGGTAAGCCAGCACTCTGCTCTTCGGCGACTTGCCTAATCCACGCGCATTCTCCTCTAAATTCATCCGCACACACCAATGAAGGATGGACAACGTCCGTGGTTGCCGCTGAGTCTCGAAGTGCTCGACACGCTTTCCCATTCACCTTAATTTCTTGGAGATACGACTCCAACAACCGCATGTTCTTTTCCGATTCTCGGATTGTTGCGAAAGCAAACTTTTGCTTACAATTTATCGCGATGTGCCCTTCCTTTTTGCAGTTGTAGCATATTCACGGCTCTCGTTGATCAGGTTTCTTTGAAAAGCCCTCTTTCCTTTCATCCTTTCCAACGCGCACTGCCCTGCCATGCAACTTTCAGTGAGTACAATACTTCTCAGCTAACTCTGCTGCCTTGTTTAGCTGTACTTCACCAAGTTTGTCCTGCAGCCAAAGCTTGACATCCTCCTTGATTCCACGGTAGAATAGCTCCATTGCAATGCATTTTACGACTTTATTGCGATCGTCATAAACACCTTAGCCCTTCAGCCATTCAATTAAAGTGGCTTTAAGACGAAACGCGAAGTCGACGTGTGACTCATTCTCCTTTTTAGCATACCGGAACCTTTGCCTGAAAGCCTCGGGTGACAACTTACAACGTCTCAAGAGCACTTCTTTAACCTCGTCATAGCTCTCAAACGTTTCCCTCGACAAGCAAGTTATCGCGTGGGACACTTCGCCAGGAAGAAGAGCTAACAGGTTCCGCGCCCAAAGAGACCACTCCAAAGCATTTCGCTCACAGACGTGTTCAAACTTGACGAGATACTTCGCCATGTCCTCGCCTACTACGAACGGTGGCAGTTGGTCTCGAATTTTATAATCGCTGACATGAACTGTCGGAGAAGTTACGCTAGGCACCTGTGAACACTGTAGGATTGCCGATTCTATTCCTTTGAACTCGAGGCGCTCCTGTCTCTCAGCCTCCTCGCAGCGTTCTCGCCTTTCGGCTTCTTCACGAACTTTTTGCCTTTCAGCTTCTTCACGTTCGCGAGCTTCTCGCCTTTCAGCCTCCTCGCGGCGTGCTTTGATATCGGGCCAGGCCTCATCGACTTCCTCAGCCGACACTCATTCATCCTTCATGATCTCAAAGATAGCTTGCTTTCGTTACGCACGGCCCAAAGTAATGCCGAGTTCCTCACAAAATTCGACGAGTTCCTTCACTTTGAGGTTCTCCATTGTTCACACTAGCCTCTTGCTGATTGCCCCTGTTAAGAATCTACTTGCCGTACCCACTATAGGTCTATAGCAAGGCGCACAAGCAATTTTAACACTGGCTTATTTACACCCTCCGCAATAACTTTGGTTTCAAAGCGTTCTGACTTTGCTTGAAACGATAAAAGCTCACTCACCAATCCTTCACACAGCCCTTCTCTAAAACTACTATAACCTGAGCTAGAGTATTCTGGTGAACGGAGGGGAAAACATCAGGCGCTCATCGCATCGATGTCGCTGATGCCGGCCGATCCCGCCGCTGCCAACCACTGTCACGAAGCGCGCCTCTGAAGATGTTACGAAGGGCGCCACGAATCTCGCCGTTGCCACAACTGTTACGAAAGACGGCGACGCCAACACGTTCCCGAAGGCGCCACTGCTCCGATCTCCGCTGACACGGTCACCAGACGTTTGGTAGCGTTGGTTTCTCAGCTCGCGACTGCTTCTGCACAGATCTGATAGACGAGCGGACGAGACGACGGTGAGTTAAACAAGGTTTATGTACAGCATATATACAGAGGTGTTACAAATTTGGCGCTGGGGCCGACAGGTTAGAAACCCGAAGAGCCGAGCCCATACATTTCCATCATTTCCGTGCCCATACATTTATGCACGTATATACCCCGACTCGATTGATCCGCATTGCTCGCATTGTGGCTCAATAGCCACACTTAATCACATTCTCTGGGCCTGCAGGGAAGATCCCCCCTCTCTCGATCTCCTAGCCGCTCCCTCGCCAGAGGGGTGGGAGGCAGTTCTGACCTCCACCAGCCTGGCCGTTCAGCTCCAGGCCGTACAAAGGGCAGAGGAGGTGGCCATCAGGTTCAGCCTGGCGGGTCACCTACCTCCTTAAGTCTGACGACAATAAAGTTGTGTTCTCTCTCTCTCTCTCAGCTCGCGACTGCTTCTGCGCAGAGCTGATAGACGAGCGGACGAGACGACGGTGAGTTAAACAATGTTTATGCACAGCATATATACAGAGGCGTTATAAATTCGGCACTGGGGTCGACAGCTTAGAGACACGAAGAGCCGAGCTCTCCTCTCTAACACACAGGTCTACTGCTCGCGACGCACCGCAGGGCTTTTTTTATATGCACCGGGAGGATTCTTTGAGTAACCAAATGTCCAACCAGAAGCGCCGCTGGCCGTGAGGTCAGAACCCTTTAATAGGGTCACCGCTGGGCCGCGTCAATTTTATCAAATCCGGTGCCACTGCGCTGCACGTGGCTGCACCCAAGGATGAGTGACGTCGCCACGCATTGCGTCAGACTCGGCAGACAGGAAGGCACCGATTGCTTTTGACGGCCTCGCTGTGCGTGCGTGACAGAATGGCACCGCAGCGTGATGACGCCGTTGAGTTGTTCGCGTCAGGCGGGCTCGCGTGCTGTCCTTGACACAGATTGCCTTTTTCAGATGCATGGACGTTTGGTATGGACTCGCAAGCATAACCTCGGGTAAAGTGATCCTTTCCGAGGCTTTCCTTTGTGTTAGCCCACTATACGCACAGCGAATGTTTCGGGAAATGCCAGACCAGTGTGGTGCAACTCGTAACGCTTGAACTTACGCTAGCTGGAACCTAAACGACCGTGACCAAAAACTGTGCATCGTAGCTCGAACAAAGTTTCTCCCCTTAATAGCTGCTTGTATATATCCGCAGGCTTGGCAGTGTGTGTTAATGTCCCCTACAGCTGTGAGCGGTGACATTCGAACAAGGGTAGGCACCTTTGTTACCACCGAGAAAAACTCCTGTTTACGATTTTGAGGGTTACTTTAAACAGACAGTACAGATACGCTGCACCTGAACGAACTATTTAAGACGATTTAGACCAGTTAGGCCTCCAGATTACAGTGGCAAAGCGCAGGATTGTGTTTTAAAACAAGATATTTCCTCAAAAGCAAGGCAGCCAGGCCACGTCGTCTCTTTCTTCTAACCAATACAGATTGAGAGTGTGGCAAGGCAGCACCCACAGCAATGGCTTCCTCATATCAACATATTTTCACAGCACAAGACTACAAGAAGTTACAACGTAACTACAGAAGAAGAGACAAGGAGAGAAAGAGCGCTGACTTCAGCTGAAATTTTATTAGCGAAAACGCTGGAAATATATACTCGTGACAGAATATCACCGCGCAATCGCGCAACCTTTTGCATCACAGCAAGACAATCATCATCTCATTAAATGGTTATGACGCAACACCTCAGAACAAATTCACGATCTATTGTGTCGAAGCCAGAAACTCGATTTCTTTTTAGTTAGAGCAAGTGAAGGCATGCCGATACCTCGATCACCCAGTATTTGAATTTCATTGGCCTCCATAATTTCTCGTGTTAGCTGGTGACAGTGTTTGGCTACAACAGTGCACTTTTCGAATTCTGGTCTGCAACCACAATCTCTGCAATGAATGCCGAAATGACCTTGAGCAGCTGAGTATACATTGTAATGATGCTTTCTTAAACGTTCATTCAGGCACCGGCCCGTTTGCCCAACATATATCTTGCCGCATGACAACGGGAACAAATAAACGACGGCTATCACACATGCTACGAATAGTCTTCTGCTACATAGCTCCCTTCTACAAATAGCCTTCTGCTACTAGCCTTCTGCTACATGCTACATAGCATACTTTTCCATGTTCTAACAGCCGAGCTGCTTAAGCAGGTTGTAAAAATTTTAGTGCGAATAATGTGTAAAAAATTGGCAGATACCACGTACAACGAGAATCGATGATATGCGAAGCACGAATGAGAAATGTTGATACGTAAGTTTAAAATCAGCTTAACCTTACGAAGTGGAGGTAAATGATGCCGTACATGATTTCCGCGTTATAATTATCATGTTTGGATGTGTCGTTTATCGTCACCTATTCCCGTCACGTGATACCAATTGTAGTATATGTGGAGCTAGCAAAACGACCGCGAGCACGCTATGAGCGTGGTATGTCACCATGTTCTTACAAGACACGTGTGTCAGGATCATCATGTTTGCACCAGTCATATATTTCGTCATCCATTGGCGTCTCATAACACCAAGCTTGTGTATGTCTGGTGCTAGCAAAACGGCCGCAAGCGTGCAATGAAGGGTCAATATACTTCAATGTAGCATTAAAGCGCGCGTGCGGAGACCACAGCGACACTACGTTAGAAAAAAACTCCCAAGCATTTCCCCGAGGGTGAACATGGTTAGGTGCGAATGCACGGGGTGATGCTATGAGGGGCAGTAAAGTTAAAATCCGTTGGCGACGCTGATATCGGTGTCAGTAACGCGCCTTATATCCAGATGGTAGCGTTGCCCCCGGGACATCCATCGCACGACCCGCTCTCGACGGGAGACTGAGAGAGAAGGCGGGCGCGCGAGAGAGAGGGGTGCGCGCGCAGCTGCAGCGAACGAGGAGAGCGGAGGAGCGAGCGAAGGGGGAGGGGGTCAACAGCGTGGCGTCCGTGGCTTATTCGGTAGAGCGTCGCGCTGCGGCCCGCCAAGTCCTCTTTCTTTCAAAGATAGAGAAAAGACTGCGGACGCCGCCGACAGCGGTGGATGGTTTGGGGTCGCTTATAAAGTGTATTCACACTTAAAAACGCGAGCACTCTATAGTCTGACGCCAGGCGCGACCAGCGTTCGTCGGCGCGGCCTGATGGCACCCGGCGCGAAATGTGGCATGCTGTATTTCACGCCGATCTGTTACCCAGACAACACTGCGTCTCCCTCTTTTCGGGACGGAGGGACGCCGGAAGCGTTGAAACGCACATGCGTCAAAGCAACGCAGATCGGCACGCACCTGCGCGTATATGGCAGCACCGGCGGCTGGCGTGACAACACTGGCGTGACGCGACGAAATGAACGCCAGCCAGCATGCGCACCGCGTCACGTCGAAACGTATTGGCGCCTTGACTGTGGCATGTAGTCATGTTCTCACATGAGATGCATCTCATGATTATCACGTTTGCATCAGTCACATACCTTCTTCATCCATTGGCGTCAGGTAACACAAAATTTGGCATATGTGAAGCTAGCAAAATGGCGTCAGTGTGGTGTTTAGTCATGTTGTTACGTGACACGAATGTCGTGATTTTTATGTTGGGGTCTGTCGCTTGTGTTCGCATTGCAGTTATGTCATACCGTACCAGTTTTGCAATACGCCATGGGAACGGAACCACAACAAGAATAGCAGGACCATGAAAAGTAAATGATGGCATTCATGACATAAATAGAATAATTTTTATGTTAGGACTAGTCAGTTATGACTGTTTTTTATACAGTCATGTTATGTCATACCAAGTTTGGTATCGATACCATTATCGAAACGGCCAGGAGAGCTAAAATTCGTAGGCGGCTAGATAGATAGATTGATAGATATAAAAATAGATAGATAGATAGATGGACAGATAGATAGATAGATATATAAATAGATAGCTAGATAGATAGATAGATAGATAGATAGATCAATAAATAGATAGATAGATAGATAGATAGATAGATAGATAGATAGATAGATAGATAGATAGATAGATACGCTCAGAGCCGCCGAAGTTCGCTAAGAAATGCTTTGCATTTAAAATGTATCATTAGCCTCCACCCCAGCTGCAGTCGCAGTTGCGGATCGGAAACGCCAGCTGCGCTGCCGCTAGGAGGCGGCACTCACCAGCGAGCAGCTTTGGGTTGTCCGGCTAGCCGAAAATGCCACCAGAGTGCAAGGACTTCGAACAGTCACCTCAGGCACCGCCATCATAATCGACGGAGGATGGGAAGGGACAGGGGGTAATTTCCTCTTCCCCCATTTCACACTGAGGATACTACCAGAATTCAAATAAAGTTTATTCAGTTAAATATTGTGATTCCCACATGGTACAGTATTTGTTTTACCACGCAGATATGCTTGGTTCGATTCGGGCCCTAGCCCTATAGATGTCTGATACTTTTGAAACCTGCAAGAGTCACCCGATTTTCTGTCACGTTAGTGTTGAATTGGCCCTTGAACACTTTAGCGTCATAGTTTTACATGGTAATTTTCCACGTATTCAAATAGACACAACCAGTGAAATAAAGGTATCGCGTCTCCTGTCTGGAAGAAAGCTCGGAAGTATTACAATTATCCACGCAGGCTCTCACTCTATAGTCTAGTTAGGAGCGACACTAGTCCCTTAAAACGGTCCCCAAGAAAAACTACCGCCTTTAATAAATAGTTCTGAGGGTCTGAACGGGCATCAAACTCAGGTTGTTTGCGTGGCAAACGGCGGTTATACCTCACAGCCACGCCTCTGATTGTGAATAGACCAAGATATTCAATAACAGAAATCACTCGTATAATTTGATTTACTTGCGAACAACTCACTTCTTTCCAACTCTTATTTACAACTCTGTAAAAGCGCTTTACGCACAGACCAAAAAAAGCAGGAAGAATACAATAAAATATTAGTATCTTGGTTCAACGTCAAAAAACCATCATATGATTCTGGGTGGGGTCGCAATGAAGGGCTCCGAAAATATGACAATCTGATATTTTTTAAAGTTCACTAACATAAGTTAGTGCTCAGGCCTCTATAAATTTCTGTTTAGCCTGTCAACAATATCGTTATCAAAGTAGTAGAAGTAGTAATAGTAGTAGAAAACTCTCTTATATACATAATCCAGACAGGATTGAACTCCAGTGCCCCGAAGAATATACGGGGTGAAGAGCAAAGTTTGTCCGGCAGGGTGGTGCCCCTATTCCAGGCCCTCACTGGCGCGAGCCATTCGTTCAGCTCTGTGGATAGGTCGCAGCTGATGCACTAGGGCTAGGTTAGACAGCAGCGCCTCCCATTCCTCTCACAGGCCAGTGGTATCGTGTTCTTCGTCGTGCTCTGCACACTCCCACGTGATGTGAAAGAGTGTTGGGGTGGCTCGACACCACGGGCATATATCTCTGTATGCCGTGGGGTAGATCAGGCGAAGAGTGTGCAGGTTTATGTAAGTGTTAGTCTGTATTCTTCTTAGCACTGTTGCCTCCGCAGCGCTGATCTTGCTATGATGACGTGGATACAGCTGCATATTTTCCTGGTAGTACTTTAACATCGTTGCGAAACAAGGGTCCAGGGGTGTAGATTCATCACTTGCGTTGTCTTGAGTGGCTCGGTGATTTGTGAAGCCTCGTGCCGCCTCGTCCACGCGCAGGTTCCCTGTTACGCCCTCGTACCCCGGTGCCGAAGTCACAGCCTGTACGTATTTTACTGTGGGGTACCATCCTGTTCCAACCAATATACGGAGTGTCTGTGTTCCGATTTTGCCCTTTAGATAGTTTGTGCAAGCTTTTTGCGAATCTGTAATGATTGTTAATGGAGAGTTTTGCGTCCATCCCTCTTTTATTGCGAGTGCTATGGCAACCTCTTCTGCTTGTGTTGTCGACGCCTGATCTATTGAAGCGCAGGCTGTAATTTTACCTCTATGGTCGGTGACTACACACATATATCTCTTTGCATTGGTGTGATAAGGTGCGACGTCAGCGAGTCTGGCCGTGTTCCAAAATCTTGCCATTTTGTCAGTGTAGTCAGCCCTTGCCTTTCTTCTTCCAGCATGCAGAGTAGGATTCATGTTGCTTGGCATTGGCAATACGGTGTACCATTCTCTAACTTCGCTTGGTACTTCTTTAGTTTCTTGGTGTATCTGTAATAAAGTGTCACGCCCTAGATTTGTTAGGACTGCTCTGCCCATTGGGGTCTGGAGAAGGCGATTTTCTTGCGCTAGTAACTGGGCCTTGGATAATTCTTCAATTGTGTTATGAAGACCAAGCTCTAGTAGCTTGTCATTTGAAGTATTCCGCGGCAATCTCAGGGCTGTCTTGTAAGCCATTCTAAATATTTGGTTTGCTTTTTCTTTGTCTTCCCTGTTCATAATTTGATACGGAAGCGAGCATGTAATGCGACTGATGACGAGGCTTTTGACCAATTTTAGGGTATCTTGTTCTCTCATGCCTTTATGATTGTTTTTCATTTGCGAGATCATGCATGATATCTGCTGTACTCATGTTTTGAGTCAATTCAGTGTGTGCAGACATCTTTGATTAGCTTGAAGCAACATTTGTAGTATTCGTACGGTATCTTTCTCCGGAATTAAAATATACCTGGTCGAACCAATTGAGAAGCCAGGTTTAAAAATAAACGTGAAAGTAATTTTATCCTTCGGAGGGATTACATTACGTTATAGACACAGGGAGGCGTACTCTGCCGTGTGTGCGTACACAATGACAATAAAAAGATTACCTTGTTAGTCTATTGTTATTATTATTTCTGGCTACGAAACTACCTGAATGCATGACCTATAACTAACACACTTGATGATCCTGCGGCCCGGTTCTTGCCGATCCCCCTTTGTAGGCGATTGCCAGCAAAGTTGAAGGCTCATAATCATCATCATCCATCGAACCAGTGATCTTCTGGTCGGCAGCGGAGCACCGTAACCCTGTGAGCTTTAGTTCAGTCACATCAAATGTAGCCGGCTTTTGTAACTGTCACCGACATTTCATCAGCTTGCACCATTTCCATGAAGTTGCGAATCTTATTTCTTACCGAGTTTATTGTTTGACATGAGATATGTCGTTCACGTGTACATTTGGAATTTATGTTATGGCTGAAGGATATTTTGTCCCTTACATCGCTGAATTCAGCTAGGTGGCATGTAAAACCCATAATCATCATTATTGTCACTTTAATATCCATGTTTTAGGTGGTGCTCGAGCCAGGCTAGAGTAAGCAGGAGAGGAAGAAGAAGAATTTATTCACTACCGCACAGAAGCACGCTGTCAGCTCTGCTAGATCCAACGATCTGCATTTTCAGCAAACGCAGCCACTTACTAGTCCGTCATCCAGGGCGCAGCTTGTTCCATGTACCCGGAAGCAACGCCGTAATCGTGTCTCCTTCTTGGCACGATGACCAGGGCCAGGTGCGTCCCAAACACTTGCTTTACTAAAGGCACCCGCCAATGCAGTTTATGAGATCTGATGGTAGCGCCAGAACACACAGCCTAGCGAGTAGGCGCAGCCAAACCGAGTCTTCCATTATGTATAGCGAGTAGACGCAGCGGACTCGCTCGCTGGGTTTTGTGGCGACCGGTTGTACCCTCACAATCTCCGACGTCAGCGTAGCTCTGGCCAACTGGGCGGGCCCTACGTCATCTTCTGACGCCGACCTCCGACGACAGCGTTACTCTGACCTACTGGACTTGCCCTACGCCATCTCCTGACGCCGACAAGAGCTCTCGCAAGTGGTGCCCCGTCTTCGGACTCCAGTGACCGTGTTTTCATCTTTCCTATCTCTCCTATCTTGTACTAGAAGGGGGCAGTCAAATGAACGAGGCGTCCGCGCTGCATCTCCGTGCCCCGTCTTCGGACTCCCGTGACAGTGTTTCCATCTTTCCTATCTCTCCTATCCCCTCGATATGTCATCGCTCACTCTCTCAGCGCATCTATGTCTCCCTCTCTATATATTGTCGCAGTACAACGCGAACAAAGCACAAGTATGCCTTGAGGCAGCGAAAGCAGCGTGTTCTCAACAGCTGAGCCACAAGATCTTCTTCGTTCTCGCGTCAAGCCAGAGGCCCACTACCTGGTGTCCGCTAAATCCCCCCATCATCGTTTTTGTCCACATGTAGACACGGGTCATTTGCCTCCCTCTCAAAGAGCATCGACCCGATGCGAAGTCAATAATGCAGTTTTTGTTAAAAGATAAGTCTCACGCAATCACTCGCTGACGAAAGGCTTCATGCGCACTACGTGAACGAGTTCAGGATGGTGCTGGCGACGCTTGGTACTACACGAATTGTCGGGAACTTCGTAAGTGACGTCACTCAGTTGTCGCAGCACTCGGTATGGCCCAAAGTATCTTCTTAAGAGCTTTTCTGATAGTCCTCGTTTCAGTACGGGTGTCAAAATCCATACTTTGTCGCCAGTTTGATAGACAACTGCTCTGCAGTGAGCATTGTAGCGGCCTGCATCGTACTCTTGCTGCTGGCGGATCCGTAAACGTGCCAGTTGTCTAGCTTCGTCCGCGCGTTCTGTAAACGTGTTGGCATCTGGGTCGATGTCGTCACTTTCGTGCAGCAGCATCGCATCTAACATAGTTCGTACTTCTCGTCCATGAACGAGGCTGAACGGGGTCATGCGGGTCGTTTCTTGCTTGGCCGTGTTGTACGCAAACGTTATGTATGGCAAGATTTCATCCCAATTTTTGTGTTCAATGTCTACGTACATCGAAAGCATGTCTTCAATGGTTTTGTTCAGACGCTCCGTCAGCCCGTTTGTTTGAGGGTGGTAGGCAGTGGTCTTACGATGCGTTGTTCCACTCGGCATCAAGACGTGATCCAAAAGAGCTGCCGTAAATGCGGTTCCTCTGTCTGTGATCACGACGGTTGGTGCACCATGCCTCAGTACAATATTTTCGATGAAAAATCTTGCCACCTCCACTGCTGTACGTCTCTGGATAGCTTTTGTCTCGGCATAACGGGTCAGATAATCTTTCGCGACGATAATCCAGTGGTTTTCTGCAGTGGAAATAGGAAGTGGGCCCAAAATATCCATGCCTATCTGGTAGAATGGAGCTGTTGGGACCTGCACGGGTTGCAGGAGGCCAGCTGGTTTAGTCGGTGGTGACTTGCGTCGCTGGCAGTCGAGGCAGGTACGAACGTGGTGATTCACGGCTGTGGTTAGTCTCGGCCAGTAATACCTTTGCTGTACTTTGGCCAACGTTCTCATGTAACCCAAATGGCCAGAGGTCACCTCGTTGTGGCATGCTTTGAGTATTACGGTACAAAGGGCTGCTGGTATGACGAGCAGATAGGCGGATCCTGTCGACGAAAAGTTTCTTTTGTAAAGTACTCCGCCCCGTTAACAAAACGATGACAATACTCTTGCGAAAACTCTTGGCGCCTTCTGAGATCTGCCTTCCAAGTAGTTAATTAAGCCAAGCAACTCAGTGTCGTCACGTTGTTGCTGCGCAATGGCGGTCGTGTCGAGGATACCGAGAAATGCCGTTTCCTCCTCCTCGGGTAGGGTTGCCGACTCAATGGGTGAACGGGACAGACAGTCAGCGTCCATATGTCGCTTGCCTGACTTGTGCACGACCGTCATGTCAAACTCTTGCAGTTTTAGGCTCCAACGCGCTAATCGGCCGGTGGGATATTTTAGATTAGTTAACCAGCAAAGGGAGTGATGGTCACTAATAACTTTGAAGTGCCGGCCATATAAGTACGGGCGAAATTTCATTACTGCCCATACTACGGCGAGGCATTCTTTCTCTGTTGTTGAATAGTTAGCCTCTGCGCGTGTTAGCGTTCGGCTTGCGTAGGCGATCACTCTTTCTGTGTCCTCTTGTCGTTGCACAAGCACAGCCCCAAGACCTACATTGCTAGCGTCTGTGTGAAGCATCGTCGGGGCTTCTTCGTCGAAGTGGGCGAGCACAGGGGGCGTTTGGAGACGTTGACGCAGGTCGTTAAAGGCAGCCTCCTGTCCTTCTTTCCACTCAAAGGCAACATCATCTCTTGTGAGACAAGTTAGAGGCGACGCGATGCGGGCGAAGTCTGCGATAAACCGGCAATAATAGGCACAAAGGCCTAGGAAGCGTCTGACAGCCTTCTTATTAGAGGGTACTGGGAACTGTGCGACGGCGGCAATTTTTCCAGGATCGGGCCGGACGCCTGCGTTGCTGACGACGTGACCGAGAAACTGAAGTTCGTGAAAACAGAAATGGCACTTTTCTGGTTTTAATGTTAGGCCCGCGAACCATATGGCACGTAAAACAACTTCCAGTCTTTTGAGATGCTCGTCAAAAGTGGCCGAAAACACTATAACGTCGTTCAGATAGACTTCGCACGTCTTCCACTTCAATACCGAAAGTACCGTGTCCATAAGCCTTTGAAAAGTTGCGGGCGCGAAGCACAAACCGAAAGGCAAGACTTTAAATTCGTATAAACCATCTGGGGTCACAAAAGCGGTTTTCTCTCGGTCTCTTGGGTCAACCTCGATCTGCCAGTATCCACTCCTCAAGTCCATGGAAGAAAAGTAGCGAGCGTGCCGAAGTCTGTCAAGGGAGTCATCAATACGTGGGAGCGGGTACACATCTTTCTTGGTCACCCGATTCAGCTTCCTGTAGTGCACGCAAAAACTCAGGGTGCCGTTCTTTTTCTTTACTACCACTACAGGCGATGACCAGGGGCTCTGTGATGGTTGAATGACGTCATCTGCAAGCATTTTCGCGACCCTTTGTTGTATGGCTTCGCGTTCCTTTGAAGCTACACGATAAGGGTTCTGGTGGATAGGTCTCACTGTGTCCTCGGTGATTATTCGGTGCTTTGTCAAAGGTGTTCGACCAACTCGTGATGTCGTTGAAAAGCAGTCACGGAATTCGGCTAGCAGCTGAAGAAGTCGCTGTCGCTCGTCCTTTGACAGAGTGGTGCCAACATCGAGAATGGGTTCTGGTTCTTGATTAGGCTCTTCGTCCAATACCGACAAACATAAACTGCCTCGCATTTCTACAATATTGTCGTACGAAGCGATAGCTGTGCCTTTTGGAAGGTGCCGGCGCTCAGCACTAAAGTTCGTCAGAAGTAAAATCGTGCGTCCACCAGTGAGACGGACGATACCTCGTGCGACCAAAATGCCATGACTAAATAGCAGCGAGCCGATTTGGTCAGCAATGCCTTCGCCTTCAAACGCTTCGTCGCCTTCTACGGAAACCAGAGTGCATGACCGGGGCGGGACGACCACATCATCATCAATTATACGTAAAGTGTTGCGTATTGCGTCTGAACAGTCAACTAAACCAGGGCTGTTGCGGAATGTAATTGAACGGTCCGGGATGTTGATGACGGCACCATATTCTCTTAAGAAGTCCATCCCTATGATCAAGTCCTTGCAAAACGAGGTGAGGATGACGAACGTCGCCACGAAAGAAGAGCCACCGATGTCGAGTCTTGCTGTACACCTTCCGACAGGCATCAACAGCTGGCCGCCTGCTGTCCTCAGGTGAGGTCCCGTCCACGTAGTCTTCACTTTTTTGAGGCGTACGGCAAGGTTTTCACTTATAATAGAAAAGTCGGCGTCGGTGTCAACTAAGGCTGTTACTTGCTGTCCGTCTACCGAAACGGTAAGATCTGGGGTCACAGTTTCGTCGGTGTTACAACTTCTCGGCTTTACGGCGTCCTGTGGTACAAGTAACGGGGGCTTTGTTTCGTCGCCTTGACGGCCTGCAACCTCACCCCCGGAAATCGCCGCCTTCAGTTTCCCCGGCGTGGACTTGGTGACCACCTTCCACTGACGTCGGCTGTAGTTCGGTGGCGCGACGAAGGCGAATATGCCGAAGACGGAGAGCGTGGTCGACGTCCATAACCTGGCTGGTAATCAGGCACACTGTCGTCATTATTGGCACGGCGGTTGTCAAAATAAGACTGAGACAAGGGGGGGTCCTTGAAAATGAGTGTCCCGGCGTGGTGCGTAGCCGCCGTTGGCGCGTCGATCGTCAGACCATTGCCGAAGAGGTCGAAACATTACTACGCGGTGCCAGCAATGGCGGGAAATGTGGCCCACACCTCCGCAGGTAAAACAAAGCGGACGCCTATCTACAGTGCACCAGGCGTCTGTTTTACGAAGCTGTGGACGCCGCAATGACTCGTAATGTGGCAAATGCCGTGTCTCATTGGGAGACGGCTCTTGGTACGGCGGCATTTCGTACGGCGGTACGACGGCAGGTCGTCGCGGTGTCTGTTCTTGTGGCGACCAAGGAACGGCTGCCGATGGCTGGTGGTACGATGGCGCAACGGGCGGCGGGCGGCGAATCGCGGCTGCGTAGCTCATAGGTCGCTGATCGTCAGTAGGATCAGCTGTTGAAAACGCTTGGCGTATTTCTTCGTGGACGACTTCAGTGACAGACGCCATGGGTGGTTCCGTGACCAGATTCCGCAACTTCAGCAGCTCTTCGCGAACAATCTCTTTTATCAAATCGCGCAACGAGCTTTCATTGTCAGATGTCGTAGCGGCGACTTGCATGTGGGCGCTAATGGACAAGCGATCGTATTGTCGGTATCGTGGGTGAAGCGCCCGTTCGATAGCCGTAGCTTTTTTGATGAAGTCTGTCACGGTGCTTGGCGGGTTCCGCAAAAGTCCGGCGAACAATTGCTATTTAACGCCGCGCATTAGGTAGCGCAGCTTTTTGTCGTCGGTCATGTGCGGGTCAGCTTTATGGAAGAGACGGGCCATGTCCTCAGCGAAGATTGCGACCGTTTCATTGGTTTTCTGAACCCGTAACTCGAGTAAATGCTGCGCACGTTCGTGCCGGTCGACATCGGCAAATGTTTCAATCATCCATCTTTTAAAGTCACTCCATGATGACAAACTGCCTTTTCTGTTCTCGTACCAAGTTCTAGCGCTGTCGTCAAGATAAAAATAGGCACGGGAAAGCCTTTGTTCAAGGGACCACTGGTTGGTGTTAGCGACACGTTCATAGTGATCAAGCCATTCTTCGACGTCTTCATGTGCTCCACCGCCAAAGCAATCAGGCACCAGCGGTGAAAAAAAGGTTACCTGAGATGGGGTTGGCAAACTACTGTCTCGTAGTAACTGTTGTGGATTGGCGGTGGCCATTGGTAGATCTGAGCGGTGCTTTGTAGAGTGTTCCTGTGAGAGAGTGAACTCTGGAAGGAGGCCTCGCAAGCGACAACTGAAGCGATGCACGGGAGTGTCCACAAGTGCTTCTGGGCTGAATGAATGGCTCCCCGTGGGAGTGTGGAGCATCAGGTGGGGTCGCGGGCCAGCACCTCCACCACTGTCGCAGTACAACGCGAACGAAGCACAAGTACGCCTTGAGACAGCGAAAGCAGCGTGTTCTCAACACGCTGCTTGTAAACACGGGTCATGTAGACACGGGTAGACACGGGTCATGTAGACACGGGTAGACACGGGTCATGTAGACACGGGTCATGTAGTCACGGGGCATGTAGACACGGGTTATTATATATACCTTTAATTCTATCCTTTTAATCCCTCCTCAACCACATTCCCTGTGAGCTACTGTTGAGGTGTCGCACCCTGATACAGACAGTTACGGGGCTCACTTTTCTCTTCTGAACTAGAAGGGGGCTCGGCTGATTCTCCGGCGGATGACAGTAGCGGCGGCGCTGTAGTCTCATGGTACTGAAGATCTCAGGAGCGTCTGAATTGGGAGCACACGCGTCATTGGCTGCGAAAGCGTGTAATTGCTCGTTTTTAGCGTGTTCAATACGTTTCGAAGCTCACCTGCTATACGCGCATTGATGCACGAGCGAATGGAGGCACGCCTGAATTTCGTCGAAATATTCACTGTTTCAAGGGCCTGCCGACTCACGAAAAAGAAAAGTACACTCTAAACATTATCGGATCCACCTAGCTTCTCACTCAAGCTGGGCTACATCATAAGTGGCTACTGGCAAACGTAAAACAGAGAAGTATCAAAACCACGATTAAATCATACGATCGTTTTGTCGGCAGTCCCTACGATATCCAGAGCACTGTTGGTGATGAGAGACCACATGCGCCCGATTGTTTAATGAAAAACCTGAGTGTAAGTGACGCTGCCGCAACGTTTATGTCAGTGAGAACTCAGTTTATTTATGCCAGCTTTATAGAAGATAATAATTATTGCTTCCTGAAAGATTGATCTTGTTTTAACCACGTGCTTTAAGCTTACTTTGCTGTTTTTATGCAACCTTCAAAAGCTTAAAATGCCAGGAGGCCAAGCCAGGGAGCCGAGCTGAAGAAACGCGTGTACCTCTGAGTCATGAACTCTACGTGAAAGGGGTCATCTTTAACATATTAAAAAGTTGCCGTTTTACTATAGCCCTTGTGTTAATCTGTGCAAATTCACTGAAACTAGTTCTCATTTTGTATCAAAAGCTTGTACTGCTCTTTATAATTTCTATATATATAACGTCACTGCAAGCCAGCAAATTTATGACGATGGTTTCTATTAGATGTAGCTCTTTCAATAAGTGTCAGAAGTGTAGCTAGGCAGTGGTACTTTTTGTTTTGAAAAATTTAACCCTATCAGTCATGTCTAACACATGATGTCATAACCCTTGAAGTGTGACACGCCGATATACTGAATTCGAGCTTCATAAAACCCCATGTGAGAGATGGCGACTTATTCAGAAGGGGCGTGTGTTAATCTGATTTCTCCAAGTCTTTCTTTGTTGGTTAGGCGTCTACAATATTAAGGATAATTGAGCCGATTTATTGGAAGTTATCTATGCTCAGAAAGCTGTCAAATTAAAAACAGAAATACCGTGTCAAGCGCACGTAGAACAAGACAGCCATAAATAAAAAGGGGAGAGGAAGAGAATATGGGCTCCCTACACCACGAAATGTTTTCGTATTTAGCTTTTGAAGGCATACTAAAATATTTACACGCATTCAGAGCAATTACCAATCGCCAAGTTAGTCGTTCTGCTGCATCCCCCCACAATAAAAAAAAACAAATTCAAAGTAGCCTTGCGCCAAACGTTTACAGTTGGTGAAGCTGAATATAGCGTGTCTCTGTACAAATGCACACTGTAATTTCACCTTTTCGACAGTATGACGTCTTAAAACTAGTTCAATTATAACGTAGTCTGACTAGAAATGCACCACTAAAAAATAGAATATCTGTGCTAATGGGCATTGCACGAATATTGTTAATGGGGTGGTGACGTCTGACTTAAATGCTTGCACTTGTATATATATATATATATATATATATATATATATATATATATATATATATATATATATATATATATATATATATATATATATATATATATATATATATATATATATATATATATATATATATATATATATATATATATATATATATATATTGTGAAGAAGAAGATGTGCCTGCAGCGAGCAGCATCGCCAACGCCTGTCTCTCTCGGCTCGTGCTTCGGTTCGTTGCTGTGCCGATCGCTGGACGGTTCTTGACGCTGTCTCGTCGCTGTCTTTAACGGCTAATAAACCTCCTCACATTTGGTGAAAGGTGCTGTTAATCCCCGTTGCTACACCCTGGAGCTGCGAAGCCGCACGCTACCACCTGTCATGACTGCCAACGCCACTACATCGACGCCTTCGCTCCAGTTCAACTGCCCCGGCCATCCTAAACTACGGGAGCCGAAGGTCTTCAGCGGTGTGGATGGGACCGACGTCGAAGACTGGCTCGAGCACTATGAACTGGTGAGCGCCAACAATAAGTGGGATGAAGCCGACAAGCTGGGCCACGTGATATTTTATCTCACTGGCGTCGCCGAATTGTGGTTTAATAACCACAAACACAACATCCCCACATGGAGCGTCTTCAAGACGTCATGTGCTGAAGTGTTCGGTCGGCCGGCTGTCCGCAAGCAGAGGGCAGAACAGCGCTTGCGCGTCCGCTCTCAGCAGACTGGCGAGACCTTTACCAGTTATATTGAGGACGTCGTCGACCTTTGTCGACGTGTGAATGACACCATGCCCGAATCCGACAAGGTCAAAAACATACTGAAGGGCATCGACGACGGCGCATTTCAAATGCTTTTGGCAAGGAATCCAAGCACAGTTTCTGAAGTCGTCAGCTTGTGTCAGAGCTACGACGAGTTGAAAAAGCAACGCACTCTGACTAGGCAGCCTCAGCCTGGTGGTGAGTCGCTGTCCAGCTTCGACTACATGCCCGACAATTCACCATTGCTTCAGCAAGTCCGAGTCTTCGTCCGGGAGGAAGTCGCCCGCCAACTTTCCCTAGTGCCCTTTACTCACGAGACCACCACCCGTCTACCTGCCCCTCTTCGCACGGCTATATCGGAAGAGGTTGCACAAGCTGTTCCTCGTGCGCACTACGAGCCACCTCTATCAAGCCGTGGTCACTGCCCGGGTGTCGCACAGCTGGTAGGCGCTCCTGTCGCCTATCCGCCAGCCGTTCAGCCTGTGGCCGCGCCCCTAACCTATGCAACGCAGCCTGTGGCTCCGCGTGTCGCCTTCTCACAAGAGATGCAGCCCGTAGCCGCACCGCTCACATATGCAGACGCTGTACGTAGGCTCCCGCAACCACCCTACACCACGCCCACAGCCCGCACACCCGGCTGCTTATACTGCACCTTGGGCGGCAGCACCAGTCGCCAATTCCTGGAGGACGCCCGATAACCGACCGATTTGCTACGCTTGCTTCACTCCCGGACACGTTGCTCGCTACTGCCGCCGTCGACCTCAGACGTTCGGCAACTATGCCCGGTCGTCGCATCCCGGCAGCCAACCCTTCGTCCAATACGGGCCGGTCTCGCCACCTCGCTATGCGCCTACTGACCACCTAGACTTTCAGCCGCAACGCGCACCCTCTCCTCGTCGGCGATCGCCCTCCCCCATGCGTCGCCGGCCCGGACCCTCCGACCAGGAAAACTAAGCAACGCAGTTCAAGAGGCAAGAACTGCGCCGTTTTCGAACTGTCTAAGCCCTCGCTCCTCTCCTGCTAACGTGGTCGCAGGAACTGTTGAAGGTTATTGTACTTTCGCCCTTGTGGACACTGGCGCCGCTGTTTCTGTTATTGCCGCTAATCTCTGCCGTTTATTACGCAAAGTAACGACGCCGCTTTCGGGACTGTCGCTTCACACCGCAAGCGCACAGCAAGTAACGCCTCTCGCAGCCTGCACTGCAAGAGTCTCCATCGAAGGCATTCTTTACATCGTGGAGTTTATTGTTCTTCCTGTCTGTTCGCATGACGTCATCCTCGGGTGGGACTTCCTATCCTGCCATAATGCCGTCATTGACTGCGCACGCGCCGAAGTTGAGTTTTCGCCCTTGTGTGATGTCCCATTACTGGACGCTCCTCATCAGCCGCCGAAGTTGCTCGTTCTTGAAGATACCGATATTCCGCCTGGAAATTTCACCCTTGTTCCCGTTTCATGCAACGCCTACACTGACGCTACAGTTCTTTTTATGCCTTCCGATATCTTCCAATGTCGTCGAGCTTTGCCGCTGCCTTTCGCAACAATTGAACTTGCCACCGGAAGAAGCAACATGTTCGTAAGCAATCCGCTTTCCACACCTGTCACATTGCTTGCGGGGGAATGTCTCGGCCGCGTGCAGGATCTCGACCCTTCGTTTTTGTTTGATGTCCCGGACGACTACTGCGACCACCCAAAAGCACTGTCAGCACTTGGGGAGTCGTCCAATGATACGTTTTCCAGCGCCATCGCTGACACTCTCACTCCCACCGAACATGCCGACCTGCTGGATCTTCTCCATGAGTTCAGGAGTTCGTTCGATGTGTCGCAACCTCAACTGGGCCGCACATCACAAGTCAAACATCATGTTGACACCGGCCTACACCAGCCACTGCGTCAAAGACCATACCGTGTCTCCGCTGAAGAGCGCCGCGTCATCAACGATCAAGTCGAAGATATGCTTCGTAGGGACGTCATTAGACCATCTCACAGTCCCTGGGCGTCTCCCGTCGTCCTGGTGCGTAAGAAAGACGGATCTATCCGATTTTGCGTAGACTATTGTCGTTTGAATAAGATAACCCGCAAGGACGTCTATCCTTTGCCGCGCATTGATGACGCCATTGACACCCTTCACGGAGCGGAATTTTTCTCGTCGCTAGATTTGCGGTCTGGCTACTGGCAGGTCCCAATGGCAGAAGCCGATCGCCAAAAAACGGCATTTATTACACCAGACGGACTATATGAATTTAACGTCATGCCCTTTGGGCTTTGTAACGCGCCTGCCACGTTTGAACGTCTTATGGATAATACGCTACGTGGCCTCAAATGGAATATGTGCCTGTGTTACCTCGACGATGTCGTAGTTTTCTCCCATGACTTTCCTACGCACCTCCTTCGCCTCAGGCACGTTTTGAGTTGTCTGACCAACGCTGGTCTGCAGCTTAACCTAAAAAAATGCCGCTTCGCTGCACGCGAGCTCGTCATCCTAGGCCACATTGTGTCCAAGCACGGCGTATTACCAGACCCAGCAAAACTTCGAGCAGTCGCAGAATTTCCCAAGCCGACGACCATGAAAGAACTTCGCAGTTTTGTAGGCCTATGCTCTTATTTCCGGCGCTTTGTTCGCAATTTTGCATCTATCATGTCACCGTTAACGCAGCTTCTTCGCGGTGACGTGAACCTCACCTCCTGGTCCCCTGCATGTGACGTTGCCTTCGCTGCTCTGCGCCGTCTGCTTACTTCCCCACCTATTCTTCGCCACTTCGACCCGACGGCTCCTACCGAAGTGCACACCGACGCCAGCGGCGTCGGGCTAGGCGCTGTCCTCGCTCCACGAAAGCCCGGCTATTCAGAATACGTTGTAGCCTACGCTAGCCACACTCTGACGAAAGCCGAAACTAATTACAGCGTGACAGAAAAAGAGTGTTTGGCTCTGGTGTGGGCGCTTGGAAAGTTTCGGCCGTACTTATACGGCCGCCCGTTCGATCTAGTAACTGATCACCACGCACTTTGCTGGCTCTCCACGCTAAAAGACCCTTCTGGCCGCCTTGCGCGATGGGCACTCCGCATCCAGGAGTACGACATTCGCGTCGTATACCGCTGCGGACGCAAACACTCTGACGCTGATGCCCTGTCCCGCTCACCTTTGCCACCAGATCCGACGTGCGGAAACACGTGCCTCCAGTACTTGTCATCGTTAAATCTTGAATCAATTGCCACCGAACAACGTCGTGACCCGTGGATCGCCTCTCTTATCGAATATTTATCTGGCACGCCCAACCTTCCAGTATCTCGATTCCTCCGACGTCAAGCTCTCCATTTCGCCATCCGCGATCAACTTCTTCATCGACGCAACTACGCTCCCGATGGCCGCCGGTGGTTGCTGGTCATTCCACGCACTTTACGATCGCAAGTATGCGCCTCCCTTCACGACGATCCACAATGTGGCCACGCCGGAGTGTTCAAAACATATGAACGACTTCGCCATCGCTATTACTGGCGCGACATGTACAATTTTGTACGTAAATTCGTGCAGTGCTGTCCTAACTGCCAGCGACGTAAATCAACACTGCCACGTGCGACTGGCGCATTGCTGCCACTTCCATGCCCTGCCAAGCCATTTGATCGCGTCGGCGTTGACCTCTAAGGTCCGCTTCCATTGACACCAGATGGTAATCGGTGGATTATAGTGGCGGTCGACCACCTGACACGCTACGCCGAAACAGCCACTTTGCCGAGCGCTACAGCTCAGGATGTCGCCTCTTTCATTTTGCAACGCTTTATCCTTCGACATGGTGCACCTCGAGAGCTCCTTAGTGACAGAGGCCGCGCTTTTCTTTCCGAGGTCGTCAAAACTCTGCTTTCGGAATGCCACGTCATTCATCGGAAAACGACAGCATACCACCCGCAGACTAACGGACTAACGGAACGGTTCAACCGCACGCTAGGTGATATGCTCTCAATGTACGTGGCATCTGATCACAGCAACTGGGACCGTGTTCTCCCATACGTCACGTTCGCATATAACACCGCAATACAATCCACCACGGGATTCTCACCTTTCTTTCTTCTTTACGGACGTGAGCCTTCCCATACAATTGATACCCTACTTCCTTACCGTCCTGATGCTTCCGAGTGTCCACCTATCTCCGATGCTGCTAGACAAGCCGAAGAGTGCCGCCAGCTCGCCCGTGCGTTCACCTCGGAAGAACAACAACGCCAGAAAGAAACTTGTAGCACCTCTCTTCCGGATCCCAACTATGCCCCAGGGTCTCTTGTGTGGCTTGCCATCCCATACCAAACACCGGGACTCTCCTCGAAACTTGTCCCGCGGTACGAGGGGCCTTACACCGTTTTGGAGAAAACCTCTCCGGTTAATTTCCTAATAGAACCAGTTTCCCGATCGGACGACATGCGCCGGCGTGCACGTGACATCGTCCATGTTTCCCGACTGAAACCGTACCATGAGCCTTTGCCTGAAACTTCTTAAGTCGCCAGGATGGCTCCTTTTTCAGCGGGGGCGATTGTGAAGAAGAAGATGCGCCTGCTGCGAGCAGCATCGCCAACGCCTGTCTCTCTCGGCTCGTGCTTCGGTTCGTTGCTGTGCCGATCGCTGGACGGTTCTTGACGCTGTCTCCTCGCTGTCTTTAACGGCTAATAAACCTCCTCACAATATATATATATATATATATATATATATATATATATATATATATATATATATATATATATATATATATATATATAATTATTTATTTATTTATTTATTCATTTATTTATTTTTTGTGGCAAAGCCTTTGAACAGTGAGTCGTCCTCTCCGGCGCCTTCTAGTGGGTCGCCCTTTTTATAAGAAGAAGAGCAGCTCGTGCAGAGAGTCGGTCCCCGCATTGACTGTTGCTGTCATGAATCATCGCAGAGTGTCCGCCAATAAACGTCTTAACAATTTGGTGGAGAGTGCTGAGAGTGCTGTGCCCTTCAAACACCTTCGGTCCGCATTCCATGCCCTTGGAGCATCGATCCCGTACCGTGCCTTCAACCATGCATCAAGACACCGCCGAGAAAACGCTTCTTCTTGCGCCGACTCCATGTTCCGGTGTCCCCCACATCCGCGACCCTCCTGTCTTCACCGGCGTGGATGGCACCGACGTCGAGGACTTGCTGGCCGTGTACGAACGCGTGAGCGTCCCGAACCATTAGGACGAGGCAGGTAAACTCGGCAACCTCTTTTCTACCTCGCGGGTGTGGCCGGCATGTGGTACAACAACCAAGCATCTGATTTCCCGACTTGGTCTGTTTTTAAAACCGCTGTCGTCGACGTGTTTGGCCGTCCCGCCGTTCGTAAGCTGCGAGCTGAACAGCGTTTACGTGAACGAGCTCAGCAGACCAGCGAGTCCTCCACAAGTTATATTGAGAACATCCTTGACTTGTGCAAGAAAGTCGACTTGAACATGTCAGAGGCTGACAAAATCACGCATGTTCTAAAATGCATCGCCGACGATGCCTTCACCATGCTCCTGGCAAAGAACCCCGGCACTGTGGCAGAAGTCATTACGTTGTGCCAAAGTTACGACGAGCTGCGGCGGCAGCGCTTGATGACCCGTCGACCGCCACCACGTGATGCTGATCTCTCGGCCTTGTCAGCAGTTCCTGACCACGCAACCTTGCTCACCGGAATCAAGTCGTTCGTGCGTGAGGAAGTTGCCCGCCAGGTCTCTTTACTGGCTTTTGCTTGCCCACAACATGCTCAACAGCCATCAAGTACACTTCTACCTCCGCTCTGCCAAGCCATTCAGCAGGAAGTCGTGGAGGTCGTTCCTGAATACCGCCAGTGTTGTGTTCTGGGTTGTCGGTTTCGGTTTCGGAATGACATGTGAGGATGACAGGGGGCGCCGCTCTGGCATCCAGGATTTCAAGGCAACTGTAAAATAAAGGGAGTGTGCGTTGGGTAACCGTGGAGTGCGGTTGTTGTTATTCTCTTCGGCGCTTCGCGCCAACCCGCGTGTTCGGGCTGGTCGGTGTCCCCGCCGTCCGCGTTCGTCTCCGTCGGCCGTCTTCTTCTTCTTCTGCTTCGTCGAGACCAGCCAGCCCCCACCACAGCAATGGCGACGAGGACGTGAAAGAACCCATTTCGTTCTCCATGTTCGTCTTTTTCTTGCTTCTAACGGACCTACCCTGCTAACCCTAGACGCTCTTTGTTCCCAGCAAGGTGGCTGCTGCACGCTGCGTCGCTTCATTCCTTCTTCATTCAGCTACGCCGGCTCTGGCTTCTTCTTCAAACAGTGTACTGGCGTCATTTTCTTCTCGCCTGCACCTCTCCATTCTTCTCGCTTGAAATGGCGTCTCCCATTCCACCTCCCTTATTTCTTCATTCGCCCGGATACCTGCCACTTCCATGGGCGGACTGGAAATTTGTGTTTCAGGCCTACGCAGACGCGGCCGGGGAGGACGCCAGCAAGCCCGAGCGTCGCAAAGCCCTGCTGCTCAACGCGTTGGGCCCTGCAGGGTTAGAGCTCTTCTATACTTTGGACGCCACCAACGCGTCGCCGACGCCAGCGACGGGCGATGCCTTCAAGAATGTTGTTGCTCTTTTCGATTAGCATTTTAAAGATGTCTCGTGTGATTATCTCGCACGCGTAAAATCCAAGAACGACGACAATTGCCTGGTGAGCCAGTCGCCGAGTTCATTACTTCTCTTCGAACGCTCGCCGCGTCGTGCGGCTTCGGCGCGCTCGAGGACGATATCATCCGCCATCAGCTTTTTACCGGGGTAGCCTCGCAAAACGTCCGCTGCCGCATGCTTCAAAAAGGCTTATTGATTTTATTATACGAAGCCCTCTCGATTGCGCGGGAGACGCTCTAGGTGCCGACCAGTGCAGACGCGCGAAGATCGGCTCCTGCTTTCAAGAATGCTTTCCTGTGGTATTCACGAATTTGTCGCCAAGTTTTCAGTCCCATCGTGTGCCTAAGTTTTCAAGAAATCAGCAGATACCACCTTTGTGCTGGTGAGTGGACTTTTAAACCGTTTTTGGGGCATTCTTACACGGCAACGCCACCGGGGGATTTAAGCCTAACAACCAAGGAGGCGATTGTCGCCGATGCGCCGACCCGGCGCCAACGTGACGCAACGCTCTGCGCGTTTCAGAATCTGCAACTGAGAATGGAATACCAAGTAGATGGAGAGGGCATCTCTCCAGAGGATTGCACGGAAGACATGGGTTGGAAGGTTGCCGAAACGAGACGCTCAACGAATAAGCAAGCCACGGTTAGCGTTCCTGCTGCCAAGGGTTCGACCAAGGCTAGTGTGGCGGGAGATGCTCGAACCAGTCGTAGTAGGTATGATACCAAGCATACAATCGTGCAAGCTGGACGCATGCCGCCACTACCCAAAGACTTCAGCAAAATTGTGCTACGACCACGTGGAGGATTAAATATCTCGAGAATTGGCACTGGAGCCGTGGCAGACGCGATAGTACTGGCGGCCGGCATCAAAGAGGAGGAGGCCATGCAGGACATCATCTGTTCCAAATTGCAGCAGAACATTATGGTGGCGAGCACTCCGGACCAAAAGAGAGCTTCAAGATACCTCAAGGTCAAGCAAGTTTACATTGGAGGCAAGGTTTTCGAGGTTAGCGCGTACGCCATGGCACCCCACGATACTTGTAAAGGAGTGATTCGCGGGATCCCCGTAAGCGACACTCAGGACATTTTGACCCGAAAGATTGTGAACGCGAACAACCCGCTCGCGCTGCAGGCCAAGAGAATCAAGGACACCGGGGCAATCATCATAGCGTTCGAAGGACACAAGGTGCCCAGATTCGTGAGATATGGACCTTCACTTTTGCAGTGCTCTCTTTACCGCAAGAACATTGATATTTATTACGTCTGTGGAAAGCTGGGACATCGGTCTGACGTCTGTCCGAACCCAGCTGAAACCATCTGCAGAGGCTGCGAGATCAAGAACCCAGACAGCCTGCACCAGTGCAATCCAAGATGCAGGCTGTGTGATGGTCACCATCCCACGGCAGACAAAGAGTGCAAGAACAGGTTCTTAGTGCCATACGTCGTCAGACGCAGACTTTGGGAAAGATCGCGAGCAGCCGCAGAAGCCCGGGACGCATCAATCACATCGAGTCCAGACATCAACGACAAGCAGCTTATTCCAGCCTACGGGACCCAGAGCATCCAGACTATTCAAGAACAGCAAAGGTGGCCGCACTCCAGGGGGAGGTCGCGTTCCAGAAGAGGTTCTAGACCCAAGGCCCGCTCAAAATCACGGGGGCGCTCGAGTTCTCAAGGGTCGGGATCAGGCTGGGCGGCACCCGAATGGCCAGCTGCCTGGCGTTCAGTTCGAGATCACGGCTTCACACCCGGCGAGGACACCTGCAGTTACATCGAAAGGAATGGCCAGCTGCCTGGCGTTCAGTTCGAGATCACGGCTTCACACCCGGGGAGGACGCCTGCAGTTACATCGAAAGGCAGCTGGGCTGAGCGAGTGGGCAACGGCGCGGCAGAGGTGATGACAGGTAAGCTGCCAGAGCATGATAGAATTGCACAGCTAGAGCAAGAAAACGCGAGACTTACAAAATTGAATGAGAGGCTATCAGCTGAGTTAAAGGAAATAAAAATTATTCTCACTAAGCTAACCAGCGCGCAGTCTTCACAGCCAAGGCCTCAGCCAGTTGATGTCCCTGTGGCTGAAAACATGGGGGACTCGAGAACCATTAAATTGAGGGAAGTCATGGCAGAACACGTAGAAGCCAACAAAACGACCATGTGAGATATGAAAGAGGTCTTTGACACGCTCAGCAAAGTAGTAGCCAATCTTAAAGAGCAGAAGGGTAGGCTACAGTCAAGCGTGGCGGCACTGGAAGAGCATATGACTTTGCGCATTACAAAGGTCGAAGCATATCTGCACAATACAGCAAGGCCTCCTCATGCACCAAACTCACCCCTTCGGCCACCAATACTAGTGGTACCAAACCTGTCGACAGGCGCAGCATCAGGCTCTGGCCGCCCATGTAATAACCATGATGACAGCGCTACGTGAAAAATTTCGTATCTGGCAATGGAACTGTAAAGGTTACCTTTGAAAAAGGCAGCCCTACAGCAGTAAATCAGGAGCAGCCAAGAAAAGCCTCATATTATAATATTACAAGAAACCCTTTCACCGCAAGCAACGTTGCCTGGATTCCGGCCTGTAATAGGGGAAACCGAAGGGAGGGGAGTCTGCACCTTCGAATGTAACAAACTAACGCACGTAACCCACGACCTCAAGATAGAAGCAGGCCGGTTGGCACACGTCATGGTAGAGATCGTGCCAGGTACCAACAACCATCAGAGCATTTTCATTCTTAATATATACAGCAGTTCAAAGGAACAAAAGCAAGGGTTCAAGACGGTTCTAAAGAAAGCTGTTAATATCGCCGGGGAATGTCCACTCGTCATAGCAGGTGATTTCAACGCCCCTCATCATACATGGGGTTACAAGTACTACACATGGAAAGAAAATCGACTTTGGCAAAGTGCCAGTGAACTTGATCTCATCCTAATCACAGACCCCAGCCTACCAACAAGGCTTGGTACATCTTGCTGCAGGGATTCCACCCCGGACCTTACATTTGTTAGGAACATCAAGAAGGCCCAGTGGATGAACCTTGCTGTAGACCTAGGCAGTGACCACTGCATTCTTGCCACTACCTTCTCCGTGGAGCGTAAAAAGCAGACAGAATTCCACTTCACAAACTGGGATAAGTTCACGAAGTTAAGGATGGAAAGGGAACAAGATGGCCACAGACAAGGCTTGGAGCAGTGGGTCAAACAGATTAAAGATGACATCAAATCCGTCTCCTCCTTCATTACCACAGATTTTCCGGTTGAAAGAATGGATAGCCGACTCACTCATCTTCTTGAGGCAAAGCAAGCACTACTGAACCGTTGGAAGGGTCAGCGCCTGAACCGAAGACTAAGGAAGAAGATAGCTGAGGTAAACAGATCAGTCAAGGAACATTGTCGCGCACTATCCAGGCAGCAATGGGACGAAATCTGCAACTCTGTCGATGGTCAGATGCGCAATGGCAAGACATTAAATGTGTTAAAGCATCTCCTCAACGAAAACACCACCAAAACTAATCAAAAGCATGTTATCGCTCGAATTTTGCACAAAGAGATAGGGCGCACTACAGAACAGCAAGTTGTGCAGCGGCTCGTGCATAAGTACCTCCCAATCAAAAGAGGATTGGCACCACCAAGTAGACAGTACCAGGGCAGGCCCAATCCAGGTCTTGAGGGCGACTTCAACATCGAGGAGATCAGAAGAGCCTTGCATGATCTCAATGGCAGGTCGGCCCCTGGCCCGGACGGTATATCAAACAAGGCCCTTCGTAACCTTGATGATGATTTAATTGAAACCTTTAAGGATATGATCATGCAGCATGGAAAGAAGGCAAGGTGCGAGAGCAGTGGAAGCTGGCGAAGACGATCCTTATTCCTAAGCCAGGAGGGCCCCCTAACTTGGACAACATGAGGCCAATATTCTTGACATCATGTATCGGCAAGGTTGCAGAACATGCCATACTGCACAGGATAAACAAGTACTTGGAAGATAACGACATATATACACACAATATGGTTGGATTCAGAGCATCGCTATCCACACAAGATGCATTGAAGCTTATCAAACACCAGGTCATCGACAATGAAACTAGAGACGGGAGAGCCATTCTGTGCCTAGATCTAGAAAAAGCTTTTGACAACATCCACCACTCATACTCGAAGCAATTTCCAAGCTTGGTCTGGGGAAAGCCTTCTATGACTACGTATGGTCCTTTCTTACAGATCGGAAAGCCGTGATGAAGATTGCAGATATCGAGACCGCAGCAATCGAACTAGAAGCAAGGGCACGACACAAGGGGCAGTAATTTCACCAATGCTGTTCAACATTGCCATGATTGGACTGTCAAAGAAATTATCGAGCATTGAAGGATTGAAGCACAGGATCTACGCAGATGACACCATCTGGTGCACAGGTGGAAGCGAGGGGCAGATTGAGAGCGCCCTGCAAGAGGCGATTGACACCGTAGAAGAGTACCTTCGTCCTTCTGGGCTCAAGTGCTCCTCGAGTAAGTCAGAACTTTTACTGTATCGGACTGTACGCCGGAGACCGAAACCCAGGGGATGAAAGCCGTTAAACCAGATAGACATCCACCTCCGTACAAATCAAGGAGATTCCATCCACAGGGTCGACTCCATCAAAGTCCTGGGCATGCTGATAGAGTCTACCGGCGCCAACAGCAAATCTATAGCCAAGTTAACTTGGAAAACAGACAGTGCGGTGCACCTCATACGCAGAGTGGCCAACAAAAGAAATGGGATCAAGGAAGACAACCTCATCAGGTTGATGCATGCGTTTGTTCTAAGCCACTTCACGTACGAGGCAGCAATGCACAACTGGTCAAGTGCAGAGTCCGAGACACTGAATGTGCTCCTCAGGAAAGTTATCAAGAAGGTTCTGGGCCTACCCATACATACCAGCACCGAGCGTGTGCTTGAGCTTGCCATTCACAACACGCTCGAAGAAATAGCAGAAGCCCAAGAGAGAGCACAGTTTGCAAGGTTATCTATAACAAGGTCGGGGAGAATGATCGTGCAGGAGCTGGGCCAACACCCAATGGCAATCAGGCACAATTACAATGATCTCCCCGACAACATCAGGGAGAATATCACGGTGTCTCCTATACCAAGAAACATGCATCCAGAACACAACGTCTAAAGAAGAGTAGCGAGGGCCAGGACTATACTTCGTCAAGTCTCAAACGAAGAACGAGGGGTCGTATTTGTTGACGCGGCTTCCTACGCCAATGGGAAAGCGTTTGTGGCAGTGGTGGTCGATGGGGCTGGCCATGTCGTCAACTCAGCGATGGTCAAGACGAAAGACCCAATCATTGTGGAACAAGTGGCCATCGCCTTAGCACTCAAGATGGATAACATTGAAGTCGTCTACAGTGATTCCACGGCAGCATTACGGGCGTTCGCCAAGGGGACGGTCTCTGAACAAACGCTGAGAATACTGCAAGGCAAGAACATAACGCATCATCTTCTGAGTTGGTTCCCAGCTCACCTTGGGCAAATCAACGATTCCCCTCCCAATCTCAATGAAGCAGCACACGAGGCGGCGCGAGAACTCTCCAACCGCGCCTCCCCGGGGATGCGTTCTACCGGTGAAGGGGATAACCAGGAAATTCTTACAACATATAACGAGCTCACTAAACATTTCTACCTGTCTAGAAGGATTTTCCTTCCACCTCACAAAAATCTAACCCGGCCCCTAGCACTTACATTAAGGCTTTTGCAAACGCGGATGTACCCTACTTTGAAAATGTTACACATCATGTATCCTGACCTCTACCCAAGTAATCTTTGTCCAAATTGTGGGGAAATAGCTTCATTAGAACACATGCTCTGGCAGTGCACCAGATTCGCTCATATATCGAACATCACGTCTGCCAGATGGGAGGCGGCAATCCGCAGCCCATCCTTGGCAGATCAGCTCTGGGCTGTCCACCAAGCCCGCGAGGCGGCTGAGGAGCTTGGCATCTCAGTCCCCACGTGGGAGCTGCCCGCAACACAGTTATCTGTGTTTTGGAGGACCAAATAAAAGTTTATCCAATCCAATCCAATCTCGATTGCGCGAGAAGATGAGCTTATTCGCTCCCAGTTGGAGCAATTCACTCCGCATTCAGTGCAGCAACTTTCTGCAGCGGGGGGCCAAGGCGGCGGCTCTTTGTTTCAGGGGACGCGTCAACATGGCGGCCCTTCATCTTCGTCTCGGTGCGGCGGCACCGAGACGAAGATGAAGACGAAGACGAACATGAAGACGAAGACGAACATGAACGCCCGCCTACACAGCCCTTCCGTGGCGGCCAACATGGCGGCCTCTCTGCGTTGCGGGGCGAGGAAGCCGGCAATATGGCGACCCCATTCCGCCAAATTCTGGTTTTCAGGAACAGCACCGAGCTCCTAACTCGCGTTCGCAATTTTCTTCTCCAAGCACAACCGCGCATAGCTTTCGTAGCGGATTGGCTCGGCATTTAGCCAATTTTGCGCAGTGTCCCGCGAGAAACCGCACTTGTCTTGCGTGCGGAAAAATCGGACATTTTCAGTCCGTATGCAATTCCCATCCAGCATATCTTCCTGAACCAGTTTCTTCGTCCGCCCCTTCGAGCAATGCACAGACCAATACGGTCACTGTTTTAAGTGTGAATGGCCTCCACACTACGTCCCAGCCCAGCATCGTAGCTTCAGTGGGCCATGTGCCCTTATCATTTCTCGTGGACACTGGTGCCTCAGTCTCTTTAATCAGTGCCGCTGACTTTCATAGTCATTTTTCCAACATTCGGCTTTTGCCTTCACACGTCGTTCTACAAACATATTCCAAGGAAATGATTGAGAATTCAGGTTATTTTACAGCTCAGGTCTCCTATCGGAGTCGCACTGCTTCCATTACTTTTTATGTAACTGCCAATGGCAGCTCGCTTCTGGGACGTGATGCCATCAGGGCTTTGTCCATTAACATCGTCGGGGCGTCTATGACGTGTGCTCAAGTCGACGTCTAAGATGATCTTCCGGCCAACGCGCCTTCTGAATTTCACCACCTGTTCACCCGTGAACCGGGTTGTGTGCGCGGTTTTGTGCATAAAGTGATGCGTCGACCAAGTGTGTGCCCTGTGCGCGCCAAGCTACGCCGCATTCCTCTTCTTCTCCATGAGCAAGTCTCCGCAGAACTGTCTCGCCTTCAAGCCAGCGGAATTCGACTGGGTTTCTCCACTGGTCGTCGTCAAGAAAAAAGATGGATCCCTTCAACTATGCGTCGACTTACGAGAACCGAACAAGGTGATTGTCGTAGACGGTTTTCCATTTCCGCACATTGAAGAACTGCTTCATCAGCTCTCCGGAGCGGTATGTTTCTCCAAGCTGAACCTCGCGTCCGCTTATCACCAAGTTGAACTTTCTGAGTGCAGTAGAGACTTAACCACATTTGTATCGCACGAAGGCTTGTTGCGGTTTCGCCGCGTGTGTTTCTGGCTTGCATCTGCCCCGGCAGTGTTGCAGAAAATGATGTCGAAAATTCTTAAGGGTTGTAATGGCGCCCTTTCTTACTTGGATGACATTTTGGTGTGGGGACGTACTCGCGAAGAGCACGATGCTAACTTGAATACTGTTCTCAACCGCATCAGTGAATGTAGTATGAAACTTAATAACAAGTGCATTTTTTCTGTGAAGGAGTTACAATTTCTAGGACATAATGTCAGTTCCCGCGGCTTGACACCTGTTGAATCCAAAATTCAGGCCATTGTCAATGCCCCACGGCCTACTGATGCCAAAACCTTGCAATCTTTTTTAGGTCTTGTTGGTTATTATGCCAAGTTTGTCCCTCACTATGCTGATGTCGTTGAACCACTGCGTACTCTACTTCGACAAGCGCAGCCTTTTAACTGGTCAGCTGAAGCTGAGCAGAGCTTCATTCGAGTCAAGTCAATACTGGCCTCAAAGCCAGCTGTTAGCATTTTCAATGAGAAGCTTCCCATCGTCATCACGATGGATGCGTCCGATGTTGGACTGGGAGCAGTGTTTCAACATCTCAGAGGTGATCAGCTGATCACTATCGCTTTTGCATCTCATACATTGACCCCTGCTGAACGCAGATATTCAGTAGGAGAGCATGAAGCTCTCGCGTGTCTTTTTGCCTGTGAGAAATGGCATGTTTACTTGTGGGGCCGGCACTTCACATTACGTACAGATTACCAAGCACTAGTTGCTCTTCTTTCTGCAGGAACCGAAGGCCGCCGCCCCATCCGCATTTCCCGTTGGTGTGCCAAACTCATATATTATAATTTCAGTGTTCAATATTGTAAAGGTTCTAATAACCTAGTTGCTGGTGCCCTGTCGCGCCTTCCTCTTCAGATACTGGTTACTGAAGAGCGGGATGAAAAAGTTGTTTCATTAGTTACTTCCTGCATTACTAAAGCTGAGCTTCAGGCAGCTACAGCCGCAGATTCCACTTTGTCTCAAGTTCTCAAATATTTACGTGAAGGATGGCCTTCCAAATGTGCTCTTGCTTCTGAATTCTTGCCTTACTTAGTAGTCCGACTGGAACTGTCTTGTGTCGAGGACTTGCTTTTCCGCGATGAACGCGTGATTCCCCCTGCTTCTTTCCGTAACAAGCTAATACAACTTGCACATGAGGCCCATCCCGACATTGTCCACACCAAACAGAATCTCCGAGACAGGTACTGGTGGCCAGCCTTAGACAAGCAGGTCGAGCATGCAGTTTACAACTGCCATATATGTCAGGCAGCTGACAAGTCTCCCAAACCTGCATTTTCTCCGTTGCAGCCAGTCCAGTGGCCTGATCGGCCTTGGCAGAAACTCGGCAAGGACATCATCGGTCCTTTGCATAATCTTCCGCGAAATGCCCGGTTCATTGTTTCTCTCATCGACTACCATTCCAAATGGCCAGAGCTTTGATTCACACATACGGTTACTTCTGAGGTCATCATTGAGTTTCTGTCTTCAATCTTCAGCTGGGAAGATTTTCCTGATGCCATAGTTACAGACAAGGGTCCACAGTTTCAGTTCCAACATTTCGAGGCTTTTCTTTCACAACGAGGAATTCAGCACTTGAGGTCATCAGTTTTCTATTCCCAATCAAATGGGCAAATCGAGCGCTTTATTCGCGTTCTGAAGAAACATAACCAGATCGCCCAATTAGAGCACCGTCCCCTCAAGCAAGTCTTGACTGAATGTTTAGCTTCGTACAGGTTCCTACCACAAGGCACCACTGGAGTGTCTTTTGCTCAACTTCTCCACGGTAGGCAACCGCGAGTTGCTCTCGACATAGTCTCTTTGCCTCGTAACAAAGCAGTGTCTTCTGCTGATCAAATCCGTACCAGAGTTTTTCTCATCAACAAGCAATGAAAAAGTATGTCGACACCCGTCGAGGGGCAAAGCAGCCCAAAGTTCACACTGGCGATCTAGTCAAGGTTCGTGTACCAGGCAAGCGCCCCAAATATCGGGGTCCTGGTTTGGGGGGCTAACCTGGTCTTGGGCCAGGTTAGCCCCACTTCTTTTCGCTTAAGTCATGGTAACATATGGAATGCTTCACGCATTGGTATTTTTCATTCGAATTCGCCTTCAACACCTAAAGGTCTACCCCATCACGTTCCGTCCACGCCTTTCAACTATGCATCAGACTGTTACATGTGGCCTCCATGTACAGGCAAATCTTCTTCGAGGGGGAGGAGTTACCAGTCGATGTCGCTGGTTCAAGTACACCAAGTCATACAGTTCACTTCGAACCTTCAAATACGGCTGAGACCGTTGAACCTGACTCCGGTCCACAAAGTTCTTTCGAAGCTCATGCTGCGAGCGCTGACGAGACCGCGAATTTTAACGCTCGTTCAGAGCCTTCACAATGTTCAGAGCCTTCACAATTAGGTGCAGAGACACCTGATTCAACACCCAAAAGGGCCCGTCCTAAGCGGAAGCGGCAGAAGCCGCCTCGGTTTGAAGACTACGTGACGTAGAACTCTTGTTCATTACTGTTTGTGAACATTAATGTTCTTTGAAAATGTCCAATGCATCCAAATCAATATTGTACTGTATTGTACTGAGATGTGTACAATTTTTTCAGTGCATTTTCAGGACTTCCAGTGTACACTTTTTCAGTGCATTTTCAGGACTCATAATGTGTGAGTTCGGTGTGCCGTACTCTGAATTTCATGTGTTCTAACGTACATACCTTGTATAATACGTTGGTACCGACTATGTATAAATATAGGCAGTGTTTAGGTGAACTTCTTTCGAGGAGGGGATGATTGTTGTGTTCTGGGTTGTCGGTTTCGGTTTCGGAATGATATATGAGGATGCCAGGGGGCACCGCTCTGGCATCCGGGATTTCAAGGCGACTGTAAAATAAAGGGAGTGTGCGTTGGGTAACCGTAGAGTGCGGTTGTTGTTCTTCTCTTCAGCGCTTCACGCCAACCCGCGTGTTTGGGCTAATCGGCGTCCCCGCCCGCCGCGTTCGTCTCCGTCGACCGTCTTCTTCTTTTGCTTCGTCGGGACCAGCCAGCCCCAACACACCAACCAGCCGCCTCCTGTATCTGCGCCACTAAGCTACGCCCAAGTTGTCGCCAGGCCGCCCCCACCGACTTCTGTCGCTGTTCCCCTAAGTTACACCGAAACCATCGCGAGGCCCCAGGCCTTCGGAGAAACTGTCTCGCCTACATACGCTGGCGTCACCCACGTGCCCCGAGTGCCACCTACCATGCACTCATATCAGGAGCCGGCTCGCCCACCACGTTCTGCGACATGGATGGGACCCGCGAACCGATGGCGCACTACTGACAATCGCCCCATCTGCTTTGCTTGTGGTTGCGTCGGTCATGTAGCACGCTATTGCAATCGTGTGCAGCAACCGCAGGTCGCCTCCAACTTTTCTAGCCAATCAAGCCGCTTTTATGACCAACCGCTGACTATGTCACCGTCGTCCCGCCCCGTTCCGTCTACCCGCCGTTCGCCATCTCCACGTCGTAGCTCACTGTCGCCGATACGGCTACGTCCACTCGAGGGCGACCAAGAAAACTAGTCGTCGCAGTCCACGAGGCAAGGGCTGCGACGTTGTTGAACTGCGGAAACCCTCAGGAAAGTCCGTCGAACCTGATAGACGTGCTTGTGGATGGCGTTCGTGCATCTGCCCTTGTAGATACTGGAGCCGCCGTATCCGTGATGGACGCAAAACTTAGCCGATTACTGCGCAAAGAGACCACGCCGCTTTGCGGGCTCTCCCTCCGTACAGCCAGCGCCAAAAGCATTCACCCTACAGCGATGTGTACAGACCGCCTTATGATTCAGGACGTGTTGTATGTGGTCAAATTCATCATAATTTTTTCATGCTCTCAAGACGTCATCCTAGGATGGGATTTTCTCTCCCGCCACGACGCCGTCATTCATTGCGCATCGGCAGAAATAGAACTCACGCAATTCTCTTCTTTGACGCTGGCCGACAGTTCTGCAAGCAAGGTACTTGTCAGAGACGACACTCAAGTGCCTGCAAACTCGCCCGAGGCGGTGTCGCTCTACTGCGCAAGCCTTTCTGACACCGCTGCACTCCACTCGCCATCTCATCGTGTTTTCTTAAAAAAAAACTTGCTGGTTCCTTTCGCGACAGTGCAACTCACTCATGGCAGCACCACTATTTTCGTTGTGAACTCATCTCTGTACAGCGTTACGTTGGTGCGAGGGCAATGTCTCGGCAGCGTGGAACTAATCGAAGACGCGCAAGTTATGGATCAACCCAATGACATGCACTGCTCAAGTTCCTGTACGCTTAGTGCTGTTTCGACATCTGCTTCATCATCCGATGATGTATTCGGTCCCTCCATACCCGACAACCTTACGCCGGGCCAGCGTTCTCAGCTTTTGGGCATGTTAGAAAAATTCCGCTCTTCTTTCGATGTCGCTCAACATTCTCTCGGCCGCACATCTACCGGTACGCATCGCATCGTCACAGGCGCGCAACTACCGCTGCGGCAACGTCCATATCACGTATCTCCCACAGAGTGCCGTGCAATCAACGAGCAAGTCGACGACATGCTTCGCCGCGATGTTATTCGCCCCTCTAGCAGCCCCTGGGCATCTCCTGTCGTTCTGGTCATAAAAAAGGACGGTTCTGTGAGGTTTTGTGTGGACTACCGACGCCTCAACAAGATCACTAGTAAGGACGTTTACCCACTACCGCGGGTAGATGACGCGATTGACAGCCCGCAAGGAACAGAATTCTTTTCATCCCTCAGTTTGCGCTCAGGGTACTGGCAAGTACCTATGGCTAAGGACGCTCGAGCGAAGACCGCATTTGTCACCCCCGACGGCTTGTACGAATTCAACGTCATGCCGTTTGGGCTGTGCAATGCGCCCGCCACCTTTGAGCGCATGATGGATACTGTTCTGCGTGTTCTGAAATGGCACGCGTGCTTGTGCTAGCTCGACGACGTCGTCGTTCTCGCTCCGGACTTCTCGACGCATCTTCAACGCCTTCGGCATGTTTTAACGCGTCTGAGCAACGCCAGTCTGCAACTGAACCTAAAGAAGTGCCGATTTGCAGCTCGGCAGCTCACAATACTCGGCTACGTCGTGTCCAAGGATGGAATTCTCCCTGATCCAGCGAAGCTTCGGGCCATGACCGAGTTCCTTAAGCCGACATCCGTCAAGGAACTGCGCAGTTACGTAGGACTATGTTCCTACTTTCGGCGCTTCATTCGAAACTTCGCGACTATCATATAGCCACTGACGAAGCTCCTCGGAAATAACGGGCCTTTCCATTCGTGGTCATCACAGTGTGACGACGCTTCCAAAACACTTCGTCGTTTGTTGACGTCGCCTCCCATACTCCACCACTACGACCCTACGGCCCCTACAGAGGCACACACGGATGCCAGTGGTGTCGCCCTCGGCGCTGTCCTTGCACAGCGCAAACCAGGGTTCCCGGAATATGTCGTGGCGTATGCAAGCCGTACGCTTACTAAAGCTCAGCATAATTAAACAGTCACCGAGAAAGAATGTTTGGCAATTGTCCGGGCCCTTGCAAGTTCCGACCCTATTTGTATGGTCGCCCATTTGATCTCATCACCGACCATCACGCACTATGCTGGTTGTCGTCGTTGAAAGATCCCTCAGGCCATCTCGCCCGGTGGGCACTTCGCCTGCAAGACTATCACATCCGCGTGCTGTACCGCAATGGAAGACAACATGCTGACGCTGACACCCTGTCGCGCTCTCCCTTGCCTGACGACAATGCCAACAACTCATCGTCTCACCTTGCCATTTCTTCGATTAGCATTCATACTATTGCTACTGAACGGTGCAAGGATCAATGGATTGCCTCACTGATAGACTTGCTGACTGATCCATCCACTCCATCTACTCGCGCGTCGTCAAGTCCACCATTTCGCCCTTCGCGACGATCTCCTACACAGGCTGTCAAGGTTGCAGGAGGAAGTAGGTCGCTGGAGGATACTAAAAACAAAAACAGGGTTTATGGGACTATTTACATATATTTACAGCAAAGAAAGCTTAGGGGTTTCCCAAACCACGAGCGTGGTGGTTGAACATTACATAGTTCAGAGTGACGTCCAGCACTCTGCGGCGTCGTTTTAAGCCCTGTCGGGCTCCTCCTCTCTGAGTCGAACACCAATCACACACACACAGGTGAGGGAGATGAGCATGCACGGTCCACGTGAACACTGCACTGCAAGGTGGTGCCAGCAGGGCTCTTCTTCGTCGTGTGTGTGCGCTATTCGAGAGTTCCCACGGTCCTGGCAGCATACTTCAAAGGGTCCGCGGATTTTCTTGCTTAATTAGCGGGGCGATTTGCGGTGGCCGTCGCGGTCTCTTCCAGGAAGATGCGGTCTTTGTTGGCCTCTCTCGAACGGTTACCGGCGTCTTGGCGACACGATGTCTCGTCCTCCGGCTAGCACGTACATTGCCTGACGAGCATAGGCAGTCGGCCGGTCGGCTTTGTGTTTGGGGATTAAAAAGGAGCGCTGCTCTCCTGTCAGCTCTGGCTCCGGTCACAACAGCTTCCCGTCGCCAGATGAATCACCGAGGTCATCAGGCACGCTGCTGCTTGAAGGGACGACAAAAGGGTCCGCATTTGAAGGACGGGAACTCGCCTTTGCTTGCTGCTTGGTCTGGATAATTGCTCATATCTTCGACAGCGTCTTGGCGCCGAAGGGATTGAGAACCTCTCCAGTGGATCGGCTTACGCACAAAGGCGTCTGCCCAGACGAATTTCCAGGCCAAACTGAACAGCTCCTCCGCCGCCCGGAAAATCTCGGCTGGCCAGCGCTGCCAACCGATGGGCACGAAGAGAATGGTTGGTGACGAGGACGATGGCCTGGCTTTCTCCCCCCAGCTGCGAACTCGAAACCAACTCCCGAACCAGCTCACAATGGTCGAAACCAGCAAGGCCAACCACACAACACAATGCCATGCCGAAGCCAAGCACATTGGACCCGCTTAAAACCCTCCAGGCTTCTCAATAAACACAAACAAAAGAGAAACCTGTACGCTAAAATTTTGAGACAATTTTGTGCCACCAAAGTTACAACAATCATGGACGTGGACATGACTACCGAAAATGGAACAAATTGCCGTCCGAGAAAAGTGCACAAAGGCAAATACAATTTGGCCCCATATATCCGTAATCCCATTTTTACAATACTGGCTTTCGCCCACTCTCCGCACTACCAAGTTGTAACTCACATTTAACTTCATGACTAATTTCATGAACGACAACTACCTAAATTCCACACAAATGCAGCCTGAACCTACAAAAGGTATCTGGGCGCATTTTATATTCTCTCATTACAAACTTTACAAGGCGTAGTCGAGAGTACCTACTTTTATGTCACTCTGACGCCAACAAATCTCTCTCACACATGAGATCGAACTGCGTTTTTATAGATCAGTAAAATGTATTTCTAGCCTCAGAATTTGGTGAACGCAACACTCTCAGTATATCGAACTGTGTAAATCTTTAAACGCATCTCTAATCTCAACGTTCGATATAACATAACGCTCAGCGAAAGAATTCACCTGATCCCTGAGCACATACTAAAATAATAAAGGGAAATGCAACTCGTGTACTAACACGCTCATTTGTTGAATGTAGTTTTATGTCAGCCCATGTTTTTAAAGAACGCACAAGACTTTGCTGTGCGCCCTAGCACGACATCATACTCTCATCCAAAGAGCGTTAGCACACCAATCGCACACCTAACCGTAGGCCGTTTCCCAGTAACTCAACTAAAACACTTACAATGCTTTCAAAAAATCGAGAAGGGAAAAACTGCTGCTACTGGAACTAGCCGGGGAGATGACAAAGGAATATTACTTCAAAAACCAAAAATAAGCAAACAAACATGCTTCCCCGTAAATTCCTGTGTCCTCTTCTCCAGCTTAGAGCTGTCCCTCACCTCAATCGCACACGCGGCGGTCGCGGTCTTGGCGGATTTCGAGGACGCCCGAGTCCACAACGTGCACGCGCTACCAGCTGAACGGCAGCATTACGCCTCCTTTGCGATTTCGGCCGACTTCTGTCCGTTTGGCTGAGGGCATTCGAGCAACGCGTGGGAAAGAGCGTCGGTGTCCTTTTTGGTCTTGCTCCCGAGCGATGTTTAGCTATTGCAGCCTTTCGTCTAGTACCACGACGACACTCTCTTCCACGAAAAGCCCTAAATCTCCATCGCGCATTCCGTCGGGAGGATGCGCGCTGTGGCCTGCCATTTCGCCGCTGGCACCTTACTTCCCACCACAAAAGCCTCTTCGCTGAACTGGCCGATTCACCTACGCTAACGCTGTACTCAGGTGCGCCCCGAAACGTTCTGTGGATAGAACGGAAAGACTGGCGCTTTCCAGGTGATTCCATTTGCGAGCCGGCGTTCTTTCTACTTTTGGTTCGGCTCCTTGCACGCATGCAAACCGGCTTTGACGCCAATGCAGAACTCCTGGTTCTACTTGCTACGCTAAAATATTTTGCGCCTTTTCCCCACGTAGTACCTTTTTTCTCTCGCGCAGCTTCCTGGCGTCTTTTGCGTCTGTGCCGCTTCTTCCGACTCGTCTCTACCACTTTGATCCCAAGCTCGTCAACTCTCTCACAGTATTCGTCAGCTGTCAAACTCGCGCCGTCTAAGTGATTTTCAAAAAACAACCTATTTCGCTCTTTAGACTGGCGGACAGCTGAAGACACTTTGCAACAGTGCAGTTGTTTCCCTCTGAACCATCTCGTTCGCACTCCTGGGAGCTATCGCCAACTGCACTGTTACCGTCACTCTCTACATTCGCTGCTTCTGAGCTTTCTCTGGTGTACTTGCCTACTTCGACCTCATTTGCAAGATCCACCGACGCGACCAACACAGTTGAGGTCTGTGCCAGATTGTCTACAGCTATTCTAGCTGTTTCACTAACAGTTAACTGGCACAGCACCTCGTCGCACACGCTCTGGCCTTTGTCGGCCTCTCTACTCAGAGCAGCACCTTTTGCAGCTTTCAAACTAGATTCGGCTTTGAAACTGCTGCTATTTTCACACGTGCTAGCCTTCTCTAAAGCTCTGGGCTGCACCTCACACTTCTCGTGCGCTACACTTGCGAATGGCTGAAACTTCCGCCTCCTTGCCTCGACGTTTTCTTCCGACAATTCAATCACTAGGCTGAGTGCTCGCTCACGTTCTTCACCTCGCTTCCGTTTTTCTATCTCCCATTTTCGCTCGCTATCTCCCATTTTCGCTCGCTATCTACCTTGGTGCTATAAGAGACACGCGGACCTCTCTCAGGCTTGGTTTTACTACCAGCACAACGTCGCGCGTTCTTCACGGCAGCGTTCGTGAGCTTGTACTCAATTCGCTTTCTGTCAACTCTGATGCCGAAGCACCGCAGTAAAGCTGCCTTAGCTACATCGTACCTCTTGAACTGTTCCTCGGAAAGGTATAGTATCCTACCCATCAAGTTGCACGGAAGGACACTCGATAAGGCGAAAGACCAATAGTCCTCGTTGAGCTCTAGTTCTCTGCAAACTTTCTCGTAAGAGGTTAGATAACTCTCTAAATCCTCCCTCTCTTCGAATGCATGGATCCTCGAATTCACTTGAGCCGATCTAAGGTACTGTATAGATCTTTTTCTCTCTTGCTGTTTAAATTTCAGGCTTTCCTCCCACTGGTCTCTTTCTTTTTGTCGTTCCAATCTTTCTTTTTCTTCTCTTTCCTCCCTATCCCTGCTTTCCTTTTCTTTTCTTTCCCGTTCCTCTCGTTTCCGTTCCTCTTGTTCGCGTTCTTCTCGCTCCCGTTCCTCCATTTCCTGTTTTTCAAAAATCTCTACTGCGTTTTTAATTTCGTCCTCACTAACTTTTTGCGAGATCAGCCTCCAAATCGCTATCCTGCCCATTCCTTTCTATATTTCAATGCCTAGGTGCTTACTCACAGCCAAAAGTTCATCTCTTAGTATTGCCTTCCACGACATGGTTGCCCTTGTGCTTTGGTCCTGCATTTCACACATAATTAGGTGATCCCTACAACTCAAAACTCACAAAAGGTAATCTTCCTAATTCACACACAATCCAGCTTCTAATAAACTCACAGAATTGAAGCCAGGAAAGTCAAAGCAAAGACCAAGCACTCACCACAGCGCAGCACCATGTCGCGAAGTCCATCTCACCGCTGCCAACCAGTTGTTAGGGTTGGGAAGAAAGAAGGTCGCTGCTGATGGCATCCCACCGCTGCCACCAGTTGTTAAGGGTCGGAAAGAAGAAGTTCACTGGAGGATACGAAAACAGAACATGGGTTTATGTCACTATTTACATATATTTACAGCAAAGAAAGCTTAAGGGGTTTCCCAAACCACGAGCGTGGTGGTTGAACGTTACATAGTTCAGAGCGACGTCCAGCACTCTGCGGCGTCGTTTTAAGCCCTGTCGGGCTCCTCCTCTCTGAGTCGAACACCAATCACACACACACAGGTGAGGGGGATGAGCATGCACGGTCCACGTGAACACTGCACTGCAAGGTGGCGCCAGCAGGGCTCTTCCTCGTCGTGTGTGTGCCACTAGTCAAGAGTTCCCACGATCCTGGCAGCTTACTTCAAAGGGTCCGCCGATTTGCTTGCTTAATTAGCGGGGCGATTCGCGGTGGCCGTCGCGGTCTCTTCCAGGAAGATGCTGTCTTTGTTGGCCTCTCTCGAACGGTTACCGGCGTCTTAGTGACACGACGTCTTGTCTCCCGGCTAGCACGTACATTGCCTGACGAGCATAGGCAGTCGGCCGGTCGGCTTGATGTTTGGGGATTAAAAAGGAGCGCTGCCCTCCTGTCAGCTCTGGCTCCGGTCACTACAGCTTCCCGTCGCCAGATGAATCACCGAGGTCATCAGGCACGCTGCTGCTTGAAGGGACGACAAAAGGGTCCGCATTTGAAGGACTGGAACTCGCCTTTGCTTGCTGCTTGGTCTGGATAATTGCTCAAATCTTCGACAGCGTCTGGGCGCCGAAGAGATTGAGGACCTCTCCAGTGGATCGGCTTACGCCCAAAGGCGTCTGCCCAGACGAATTTCCAGGCCAAACTCAACAAGGCGCAATTACAACGGTGACGGCTGCCAGTGGCTACTAGTCATACCTTTCAGTATGCGCTCTGACATATGCGAATTCTTTCATTCTGATCCACAATGTACGCACTCCAGGGTATCGAAGACTTATCACCGCATTCGTAAACGGTACTTTTGGCGCGGCATGTGCCGCTACGTGAAGAAGTTCGTTCGCTCCTGCATAGATTATCAGCGCCGCAAAGCTTCACCGCACCTGTCGCTGGTAGGTCTGCAACCTCTACCTTGCCCTGCCAGGCCCTTTGAGTGCCTTGGCATAGATTTGTATGAGCCACTTTCCTTAACGTTGGCTGGTAACCGCTGAGCCATTGTCGCTGTGGACCACCTCACGCGATACGCCGAAACGGTCGCTCTTCCCGCGGCTACAGCGAGCGATGTGGCCTACTTTCTGCTCCAACGATTCATTCTGCGACACGGTCCACCCAAGGAACTGCTCAGTGACCGAGGCCGTGTCTCCCTGTCTGAATTCGTTGAAGCCATTCTCAAAGAGTGCAACGTTCTTCACCGCAATACTGCTGCTTACCAGCCGCAGACGAATGGCCTCACCGAGCGCTTCAACCGTACGCTCGGCGACATGCTCTCCAAGTACGTCGCCGCCGATCACACAAATTGGGATTCCATTCTACCCTTCGTTACCTACGCATACGATACCGCCCTTCAGAGCACTACTGGCTTTTCACCTTTCTTTTTATTATATGGAAGGCACCCGCACACACCATCAACACGATACTTCCGTACAGGCCAGATCCATCTGAGTGGGCCCCTATTTCTGCTACAGCCAAACTTGCTGAAGAGTGTCGAGAGCTTGCAAAGACCTTTACTGCGCATGATCAAGAGCGGCAAAAAAGCATTCGCGCTGACGCCAGCACTACTGCTCCCACGTTCCTCCCTTGAGCGCTCGTCTGGCTTTCGATCCCTACCACTGCAACAGGTCTATATTCAGAACTATTGCCCAAATACGAAGGCTCCTACCGTGTCGTCAAATGCACTTCCCCAGTCAACTACTTGATTGAACCCATCAAACCATCTTCGGACATGCGCCATCGAGGACGCTACATTGTTAACGTGGAGCGCCTCAGAGCGTACCATGACCCGCTCATTGTAACCAGCTGTTAGGTCGCCAGGCGGCTCCCTTTTCGTACCCGGGGTAGTTGTGGTAAAGCCTTTGAACAGTGGGTCGTCCTCTCCAGCGCCTTCTAGTGGGTCGCCCTTTCCATAAGAAGAGAAGCTCGTGGAGAGAGTCGGTCCCCGCATTGGCTGTCCCTGTCGTCAATCATCGCAGAGTGTCCGCCAATAAACCTCTTCACAATATATATATATATATATATATATATATATATATATATATATATATATATATATATATATATATATATCTGTGTGTGTGTTTACTGTGTACATCAGCATCATCAGCATCATCATCATCATCATCAGCTCTACTACGTCCACTGCAGGACAAAGGCCTCTCCCATGTTCCGCCAGTTAACCTGGTCACTGCTCGCTGCTGCCAATTTATACCCGCAAACTTGAACTCATCTGCCCACCTAACCTTCAATCGCCCCCTAACCCGCTTGCCTTCTCTTATAATCTAGTTCCCCTAATGAGCAGCGGTTATCCTGTCTACACGCTACATGCCTGGCTCATGTTCATTTTCTCTTCTTCATTTCAACTATGATATCCTTAACCCCCTTTTGTTCCCTATTCCACTCTGCTCTCTTCTTGTCTGTTAAGGTTACACCTACCATTTTTCTTTCCATTGTTCGCTGCGTCGTCTTCATTTTGAGCTGAACCCTCTTTGTAAGTCACCAGGTTTCTGCTCCGTAGCTAAGTACTTGCAAGATACAGCTGTTATATACCTTGCTTATGAGGGATAGTGGCAATCTACCTGTCATAGATTGAGAGTGCTTGCCAAATGTGCTCCAACCCATTCTTATTCTTCTAGTTAATTCAATCTCGTGGTTCGGCTCCGCGGCTGTTACCTGACCTAAGTAGACATAGTCTTATACAACTTGAAGTGCACTATTACCTATCTCGAAGCGCTGCTCTCTTCCGAGGTTAATGTACATTACTTTCGTATTCTGCAGATTAATTTTAAGACCCACCTTTTTGCTCTCCTTGTCTATCTCCGTAATCATGAGTTGCAATTCGTCACTGGAGTTACTCAGCAATGCAATGTCATCGGCAAAGCGCAGGTTACTAAGGTACTCTCCATTAACTCTTATCCCTAACTGTTCCCATTCTAGGCTTCTGAAAACCTCCTGTAAGCACGCGGTAAATAGCATTGGGGAGATTGTGTCCCCCTGCCTTACACCCTTCTTGATTGGTATTCTGTTGCTTTCTTTATGAAGCACAATGGTAGCAGTTGATCCCCTGTATATTTCTTCCAGAATGTTTATATATACTCAATCTACGCCCTTATTCCGCAGTGTCTGCATGACGGCTGATATTTCTACTGAATCAAACGCCTGATCGTAATCTATGAAGGCTATGTGTAGTGGTTGGCTATGTTCTGAGCATTTCTCTATTACCTGATTGATAGTATTAATGTTGTAGATTGTTGAGTAGCCTGTTCGTAATCCTGCTTGTTTCTTTGGTTGATTGAATTCTAATGTTCCTTGAACTCTGTTAGCAATTACATTTGTAAATAGCTAGTATATTTAGAGAGCAAGCTGATCGGCCGGTAATTCATCAAGACCTTGTCATCTCTTGACACTTTTGACACTTCATACAACAATATGCTTATATTACAAAACATTGTCATAAATTCGCTAGCTTGCAATGGCGTTACGGCAATAGAACAGTTGGAAAGCAGCCCAATTTAAGCTGTCGATACAAAATGAGAACTGGTTGCAATGAATTTACGCAGATTAACAGAAGGGCTATATATATACAATTGGCACTTTTTATTATGCTTGAGGTTTTTTTATGTTTAGTCCTGCCACGGTGGTCGTTAAGGTAATTGGCTGCTGACCCGCAGGTCATGTGATCGGATATTTGCTATGGCGGCTGCATTTCCGATGGAGCGGAAACGCTGTTAGCCCATGTGCTCAGATTTCGGACCACGTTAAAAAACTCAAGGTGGTCGAAATTTCCGGAGCCCTCCACTACGGCGTCTCTCATAATCATACGGTGGTTTTGGGACGTTAAATTCCGCATATCAATCATCATTTTTTATGTATGTGTAGAGAGGAAGACGATTATGTGCTGCAGTGGGTGACGCCTTTAGCAAGAGGAGCCGAGCGCGAGCTGTTCCCCTGAGCATTGTGTTTCCTGCGTCGATTGCTGCCGCCCGCTTTCCGCATCAATAGACCTGCAGTGCAAGTAGTAATTACGCCAATAAACCCCGTTTCAGAGTGGTGGAGGTGCGGGGTAACTCAACCTTGAACTCCGCAACAGGAAATTACCTGCCATCCCAGACATGGCTGAAGAAAACACCCAGCAAGGTACGACCCAGCCTCCGATGGTCATCGTGCCCACTGCGCTACGCGTGCGCGATCCACCTTTTTTTGACGGTACCGATGAGCAAGACGTAGAAGGTTGGCTGTCGACGTTTGAAAAGGTAGGCGCAAGCAACAAGTGGGACGACCCTTCGAAGCTGCAATATGTACCCTTCCACCTGAAAGAGGTAGCGCGTCTCTGGTTCAACAACCACCACTCGGAATTCACCACTTGGGGTGCTTTTAAGCTACGCATTACCGATGTGTTTGGTTGCCCTGAAGTACGCAAGCGTCGCGCCGAACAGCGCCTACGGACACGCGCACAGTTTCAGGGAGAAGGCTTCAAAAGCTACATTGAGGATGTGCTTGACTTGTGCAAGCGACTTGACCCTTCAATGATCGAGGCAGACAAGATCAAACACATCTTGAAGGGGATAGACGACGACGCCTTCCCGATGCTGCTGACCAAGGGCCCACGCACCGTGTCCGAACTCGCCACTCTTTGCCAGAGCTTCGTGGAGTTGCGCAAACAACGGGTCATGACATGGCGACCAGCGGCTACCGATAAAACTCTCGCGGCATTGAGGCTGGGTGGAGACCATAGCACAATCATGTCGGAAATCAGACGATATGTGCGCGAGGAGGTGGCATCTCTCGCTTTTATGGGCTGAAGAGCGTAAAAAGATATCATTAGAGTGAAAGCACAGTTTTGACACACTGCAAGGACCAAATGTTCGTAGAATTTGCGAGACTGTCAATATGTGGCAGAGTTTGAGCTCTCACCCGCCATTTCAGTGTGTCACGCAATGCAAATGGCATTCACACGAACCAGCTTTTTTTGTGTTTTAAGCATTCCAGAAAACATTCGTCAGTAATGAATACGTCCATTAAATTTTCCTTTTTTCGCAGAAATAAGTGTAGGTGTACCTCAGTGGTGGAGACGACTAAAAGAAATATGTTTAAAAAATCGAAGAATGAAACCAAACGACAGTTGAATAAAAATAAACCAAAACGCCTAAGTATAAAACGTACACGTGGAACTTTTTTAGCCTGCCGTTAAAACCTCTATGACGAAGAATATCTCTCAGTTAAATCACTGAGTATGCCTATTTTTCTCGCCCGACCGAATGAAGTGGCATTGAAGAGAGTGCAGCGCCAGATTCACGTCCCTTACACCGTGTTCATGCTGCTCACTGGTGTGTGGTTTTCCTACCAAGACCTGCAAACCCAGGGTTCCTTGTCTACTTGGCTGCGCAACATCAAATTCCAAGTTCTGATGGTGTTCGTGCCGGCAGCCATGGTGTAAGACACGCAGGGCACCAACCACTTCATCTTTCGCAGGTGCGTGCAAGCCGAGCAAAGGAGGCACGCATTTACATCAGCGTGTACTAAATGTTCTAGCGGGGGTAATACAACAGAATCGTCGCAGTGAATGAGGATGTTTTATCTGATGAAGCATACATAAATATATGTACTCATGCTTCACAAAAACGATGACTCGATGGCACTTCCTTTGTAGCCGGAATACGTGCCAGGGGCTTGAATATCTTGGCTTAGGCGTAAGATATTCTCTAGTGATTCCCAGGAGCTGTAAAAATTTCTAAATAGTGATTTTTAGCTTCCCGACCTGAATGATCTACATACGCAAACGTGCGAAGTTTTCGTTCAAGGTGCGGCAGGCGGTGGCTACGTTAACAGTATGAAGCAAAACGGTGTGTGGTTTGTCCTTTTGGGGACGAAGTGGCGGCCACACCCATTATTCATTTTAGGAACTCACGGCACCAGGTCTAACAGTTAGTCCCAACTACCAGCACAAGAGACTAAGATTTAGTCCTCACGGTTACATTTTAGCGGGTAACCGTTAGCTCTGACAATTTTACCTCGCCGGACGAATGATTGGTCCACTCAAATAATGATAATATGTGTGGTTTAACGTCCCAAAGCCACCATATGATTATGAGAGACGCCGTAGTGGAGGGCTCCGGAAATTTAGACCGCCTGGGGTTCTTTAACGTGCACCCAAATCTGAGCAAACGGGGCTGCAACATTTCCGCCAACATCGGAAATGCAGCCGCCGCAGCTGGTATTCGATCCCACGACCTGCGGGTCAGCAGCCGAGTACCTTAGCCACTAGACCACCGCGGCGGGGCGGTTCACTAAAATAATCAAATCAGGTGAACTTTTTATCGTCAGTTCAAATATTGGTTTTCTATCTACTTTCCTTCAGGACTAATACTTTTTTCGCCTGTTTTTCGCGCAGTGAGAAACAAAACGCATGAAAAAAACACGCGGAACATTATTTAGCTATCTGTGCGTCCCTGCTTTCGCAGTAACTGCAACAACAAAAGACAAAAGTGAAACATTGAAATCTTTAATTTTTTTCTATACACATAAAGTTTCTACGTTCTTTAGAAAAATTGGTGGGGAAACGTACAAGTTCAGCCTCTTTGTGACATCTTGTACAGTCCTTGTGAAGCTCCTCCGAGGGAAGCGTAAGATGGCAGGCATTACAGACGCCAGCGCACACAGCCATCTTTCTGCATGTTGTGTGCCCACGGCTGGAGATATTGAAAATAGTTAGTCACACATTACAGAAGATGACGATGCACGCCTATCACAAGTACGTGCAAGGCAAAATAAAAACATACGTGTAAAATATGACAAGAAAATATACCTTCACATCTCTAACAGTCCTTCTGAAGCTGCTTCGACGAAAACAATAAATCACAGACTTAGCAGACGCCAGCGCACACAGCCACAGCCTTCTACACGGTGTGCGCCCACGGCTGCACAATAAGATTGTAAAAACAGTTATTCAAACGTGACAGAGGATTAATATGCATGGGTATGACAAGTACGTGCAACGTGAGAAAGAAAATTGGCAGATCCCACGTACAGTGAGAATCGATTTTATGCGAAGCACAAATGAGAAAGGGCGATATGTCCCTTTAAAATCAGCACAAGGTTACGAGGTGGGAATAAATGATGCCTTACATGACTTAAGTGTCATGATTATGTTAGGATGTGTCGTTTTCCTTTATCATCTATTCATGTCACGTGATAACACATTTATATATGTGGAGAAAGCGAAACAGGAAAGGGCGCGAGCACGCTATGAGCGTGGTATGTAGTCATTTTCTTAAATGATACGCTTGTCAGCATTATCAAGTTTGCACCAGTCATATACTTTCGTCATCCATTGATGTCACGTAACACCAAATTCGCTATATGGGGATTTTGCAGAACGGCCGCGAGCGCATCATGAAGGGACCAATATACTCTTATGTATCGTTGACGCGTGTGCACCCGGGACACATCGACGCTACGTTAGAAAAACGCGAGCACGTCAGGCGCGACCGGCGCGACCAGTGTCCGTCGGCGCGGCCCGACGGCAACCGGCGCGAAACACGAGGCTGCACCAGGATTCACTGACCGCGCCGCCTCCGCAGTCCCTCTGCCTCGCTGGCAACCCTTACTTACCTTCAACGAAATAAAAAAGCACTTTTATCTGTCAAGAAGGGTATTTCCCTCCCACACCCTGCCTTGTGAAGGGCGCAGGCAGTTACCCTTAGACTATTGCAAGCCAATGCTTATCCTAACCCTGCGGTTCTTCATGCCATGTACACTGAACAGTATACCCAAGTGCGGATTGCCCCGCCTGTGGACTGATAGCAACATGACTTTACCAGTCTTGCAATGAATCAGCTCTAACGGCACTTCTATGGTGAAATAATAAATTTTAATGAGTTCTAGTTTAGAACGCGGGATTCATGTTAAGCATAAATAAAAGTACACTTTATCAACTTCTCTAACGATTACGATACGATTTGGAGATTGATAGGTATTTAGATTCCTGGTGGTCTACACAATCCAGAAATGAAGCGTGCTAGCCAACGGCGACTGAGTTAGCTGTAAGTGGAATGCGGATCATGCTTTCACTTCACACGCACGCCTAGGTAGATATGAATTGCAAGTGAGCACAAAGTGCTCACGAAAAAAGGTAAGGAGGTGGTGATGAATTCAAGGGGAGCTTGAATTCATCACCACCTCCTTACCTTTTTACAATATTGTGTTAATTACGATTAACACAATATCGCGAATTTACGATATTGTGTTAGGGCTAGTCACGGGAAACGCGTTTGAGTTGTTCTATCTTTATTATTTCTCGTTAGTATATAGGTCGTGGTTTCGACCAGTTTTTTTCCGAAACAGTAGTTGTCGGTATGTATTATGTGTTATTGCACAATAAAACCTGATTCCTTGGTTTGAAAGGTGTTGATTATTGGATTGCTCGACGTGTAGCAGCAACGCTGTCATACGCGCTGGAACGCTTACTCGAGGATACAGCAAAGCACCTAAAAAACGCTTTTCATCACGTATTTGTGGACTTGGGACCAACTGTAGTAGATTACAAGAATGTAAGTTATTTCGATTCACTCACCTTTTCTTGTTGAATGGGTAAAATGGGTGTACCGCTGTAGCCGGTGGGAAAGAACGGCGCCTTGGTGATGCAGGGGCAACATGACGTCCAGGTATGGTCAGGCCTAATAGTGATGCTTGCGAATTCGCCGTAGCCAAGGTAACAACCTTTTTTTTAATTTCCGAAGAACTATTTTAGCCTATATTTATTAAAAGTATTACTTTTATAGCGTAAGTGTTTTATTAGGAATGTCGTGATCGATCGGTAATCGATCGGTGCACCACCTAACAAACGGCAGGAACCCTACGCCCTTGGGCCGTGACGGGCAGCCATTGACCGCTATTTACGTTTACTATGTTACTCTATGACACCATTTCGACAAATGTACGAACCCGGAAGAGGGGGGGGGGGGGTTGGAAAAAGGGGTAACGATTTAGAGTACCGGGTACTCTACTATGGGAGAGCATAGAGCCGTCCACCATACAAACCGACGGTTATTTGGAATTTTCGAATTAAGAGGAGAGCCAGGGTTCAAAGGAAATGCCTAGTAGAAGTCACGCTTAAAACCCTCCATTGTGGCTCTGGTTGCTTCTGGTGGTTTAGCTGCTATAAAAAATAAATTCACTTGGGACTTACGTGAAATTACGCTGACAGCAATAAATACATTAACTTACAACTTTATCTGTTAAACAAGCTACTACAAGATAAAGAAAGTGTTTCGAAGGGCATTGTTGATATCACCGCTTCGAAACCATTTCTAACTGAATGGCAGAATCCACAAAAAGCACTGGTAGCTAATGCAATGAATGAATGAGTGAAAAAAAATGGCAGCATATCCACGGAGTGAATGATGGATAGTGGGGCGAAGCATCCGTCCGTCTATTCGTTCTTGCTTCCGTCCGTCCATGCGTGCGTCTGTGTGGCCGCCCGTACATCGATCTGCCCGTCCGTGCGTGCGTTCGTCAATACATCCACTCCTGCGTCCGTCCATGCGTCCATCTGTCCATGCAGGCATCCGTGCGTCCGTCCATGCATCTGTCTGTGTGTCCGTTCGTCCACCTATTCAACACTCTATGTACCACCATCTCGCATTTTTTCATGATATATTCCTCATATAGAAGCACCGCCATCCAGCTGACATTCCAAGGACTGAGCGAGAGGAGGCACACGCACACTTTCTTACGGCTTGCGCTTCGTGTCTAGTTCCCACCTTTAACCACACTGAGTTCATGGTATACACTAGTTCACTGTATTCATGGCAATGCGGCCCAACGCTCGCTAAGCCTTTCTGAAACCAAGGAGGCTACGCCCAGCGAGTATAACGTAGCAACCCCTTCTTGTGCGACAGTGCTCAATGTACATGCCAATGACTGCTAAGGGGAAATGAGAGACAGGAGAATTCGGCTTTTAGTAACGCGCACGCTGCGAATTTTTTATTGTTCAACAACGCACAGAAATCTCCCACCGGCACCACCTTGGAGGTCAAAATGTGAGAATGGTTACACACTACTACTACGACTACAAAGAACGAACGGGTGACGCTATAAGGAGCTTCACCCCTAAATTTCCCAAGCATTTCCCGAGGGTGAACATGGTTGTGTGCGAATGCACGGGGTGATGCCATGAGGGGGAGTAAAGTTAAATCCGTTGGCATTCGCCAGTGAGTTAACGTAAACTCCCCTATGTGATCACACTGCGATTCCCAGTAACCATTAGACCCTTTCGTGAATTCTTGGTGAGTTTGCGCGTATATGTGAGAGAAAATTCGCACTATAATGATGTGTATGTCCGTGGCTCGCTTCGCCAGCTTGCGCTCGGCGTCGCTGGCCCTTCGCCGCGCTGCCTTGTCTTCAACCGGCGGGATATCTTCAACAACGCGTGCAATGCTCGCGTTCAATTGCGTTGTACTCGTTGTTGGAGGTATCACAGTGGAGGTTAATGCCTGCGATGGATCCACACCTATGACAACTTGCCGATCTCGAGCAAGTCGTGCCTGCGTGCGCACAGCCACGGAGCGGAGGGTGGAGCGCGCGCGATCACGTGGCGTTTGACGTCGCTGCTCCATTGCTACAGATGCTCCTCCCCATTCCTCACGCCGTTGCTAGGGGAGAGGAGGAGGCGCAGCACGGACGGCAGACACGGGGCCGCTTATAAAGTGCATTCTCACTTCAGAAAATTGGCAGATCCCGCGTATAGTGAGAATCAATGATATGCGAAGCACGAATGAGGAATGTTGATATGTCACTCCGAAATCAAAACAATGTTACGAGGTGGAGGTAAATGGTGCCGTACTTGACTCACGTGTCATGATTATCATGTTTGGATGTGTCGTTTACCTTCGTCATCTATTCACGTCACGTCATACCAAATTTAGTATATGTGGAGCTAGCGAAACGGCCGCGAGCACGCCATGAGCGTGGTATGTTTTTGTGTTCTTATACGTGACACGCGTGTCAGGATTATCAAGTTTGCACCAGTCATATAATTTCGTCATCCATTGACGTCACGTAACCCCCCATTTCGTATATGTGGAGTTGACAAAACGGCCGCGAGCACGTCATGAAGGGTCCAATATACTCCAATGTAGCGTTGACGCGCACGCACGCTGGGCACAGCAACTCTACGTTAGCAAAACGCGAGCACTCTATACACCTTTTCACAGGAAGGAAAAAAACACCGCCATGATGGGCTGTACGCGGGAGTACAAAGGCTAAGGGCGCAGCGTTGTTAGTGCATTTTCGAGGGGACGCACCAATTCGCACAGCCCAAGGAGGGCAATGGCGGCGCCCAGGGAGGCGTTTATGAAAAGGTTAATAGTCTGACGCCACGCGCGACCAGCGCAACCAGCGTCCGTCGGCGCGGCCCGACGACAACCGACGCGGAATGGGACATGCTGCATTTCGCGCTGATGCATAACCCAGACAACACTGCGTCTCCCTCTTTTCGTGACGGAGGGACGCTGGACACGCTGAAATGCGCATGCGCCAAAGTAACGCAGCACGGCACGCGCCTGCGAGTATATGGCAAGACCGGTGCCTGGCATGGCAACGCCGGCGTGACGCGTCGAAGTGAACGCCGGCGAGACGGCACACCGCGTTACGTCGAAATGTATTCGCGTCTTGACTGTGGCATGTAGTCACGTTCTCACGTGACACAAATCTCATGATTATCATGTTTGCACCAGTCTAATACCTTCATCATCAATTGACGTCACGTAATACAAAAGTTGGCATCAGTGAAGCTAGCGAAAGAGCCACGATCACGTCATGAGTGGGGCATGTAGTCATGCTGTTACATAAAACGCATGTTATGATTGTCATGTCTGAATGTGTTATTTACCTATGTCGTCCATTCACGTTGCGCATATAGCGAGTTTGGTACATCTGAAGATAGGCAAACAGCAGCGAACGCATCCCGAGCGTAGCATGTAGTGATATTGTTAGATGACACGCATCTCATGTTTATCATGTTTGCGACAGTATCATACCTTCGTCATCCATTTGCGTTCCTTAAGAGAGAGAGAGAGAGAGAAAACTTTATTTGCGCATAACGAGGAGCATTCCAAATGGTCGGGCCCCTATTCCAGGGCTCCGCTGGCCCTAGCCATCATCTCTACCCGTTGGACCAGCCAGCGCTGATCAACAATGGCCGAGCTGGACAGCAGCGCCTCCCATTGTTCCTCTGTGTTGTTCATGTTGTGGTGTTCTTCATTGTGATGCGTACACTCCCACGTGATGTGAAACAGAGTTGGTGTGGCCCCACACCACGGACATATTTCTTTGTATGCTGTGGGGTAGAATACATGCAGCCTGTGTAAGTTCGTGTATGTGTTTGTTTGGATTCTGCGTAATGCCACCGATTCAATTGCTGTAAGTTTCTTATGCGGTGCTGGATACACTTTTCTATTGTCCCTGTAATACTGAAGAATTGCACCAAAGTTAGGGTCTAGGGGCGTTGGATCCTCTATTGCAGTGTGCAAGGAAGCTCGGTAATCTGTGAAGCCTCGAGCCGCCTCATCCGCAAACTGGTTCCCGGTGACGCCCTCGTGCCCCGGCGCCCAGATAATGGTTTGGGTGTATTCAATTGGGAGGTCCTTGTGAGCTTTGGTTAGAATTTGGAAGGCCTTCATACATATTCTACCTTTTTCGTAATTTCTACATGCAGCCTTCGAGTCTGTGATTATTGTCATTGGGGTTTTTCGCTCCCTGCCCTCCTTGATTGCCAGCGCAATCGCTATCTCTTCCGCTTCTGTGATAGAGGCTTGGGCTATGGAGGCACAACTTGTGACGTTTCCTTTTCGGTCTGTGACCACGGCCACCATGTTCTTTGCATTTACCTGATATGGTGCAGCGTCAGTAAATCTCGCCGTATTCAGATATTTTGTCTGTTTATCTATGTAAGCGGCTCTTGCTTTACGTCTTCCAGCATGTAAAACTGGGTCCATGTTCTTCGGTAGGGGGCATACTTTGTACGAGGCTCTGACTGAGCACGACAATTCCTTAGCTCTTCCACGTGCCTGTACTTGTTCGCCGAGGCCGATCCTCTGAAGAAGTTTTCTGCCGGTTGTCGTCTGTAGCAGGCGGTTAATCTGGGTGGTTACTTGTGCCTCAGCCAACTCATCAAATGTATTGTGAAGTCCGAGCGCTAATAGCTTCGCAGTTGAAGTGCTTTGTGGTAGTCGCAGAGCTGCTTTATACGCCATCCTTATTATTTTGTCTGCTTTTTCTTTCTCCTCTCTATTCATGTTGTGGTAGGGTAGCGAGTATGTTAATCTGCTGATGACTAAGCCCTTTACCAAACGAAGCACGTCTCGTTCTTTCAGTCCAGCACGATTGTTCGTTATTCGAACTATCATACGAACAATTTGTTGAACTGTTCGTTTAAGCATATTCAGTGTGTGGAGACATCGTTGATTGGACTGTAACCACATCCCTAAGATCCGAACAGTTGTTTTCTCTGGTATAATATTGCCGTCTAGCTTGACCTCAAGGCGGAGGCTCGGGTCTGTCCTTTGTTTTTTACTCTTGGAGAACCGAATGAGTTCCGATTTGTCTGCTGAGCACTGAAGCCCCCTTTCTTTAGTGTAATCTTCGATAGTTTTAGCTGCCAGTTGAAGCCGCTCTTCTTTTTCCGCCAAGCTACCCTTGGTTGTCCATACAGTGATGTCATCCGCATAGAAGGAGTGTCGGATGTCGGGAATACCTTCCAGTTTTTTGGCTAGACCAATCATGGCTATGTTGAAAAGCGTAGGCGAGATCACAGCGCCTTGTGGTGTGCCTTTGCTCGGTGGGTGGAAGACATTGGATTCGTGTTCTCCTAATCTGATAACAGCGGTTCTTTTAGTAAGGAAGTTCTGTACATATTTGTACGTCCTTTGACCGCAGTTTGTCGCTGCTAGCCCATCTAATATGGCCTTATGGCTTACGTTGTCAAAAGCGCCTTTTATGTCAATGGCCATGACAATGTTTTCTCCTGCTTTTGGAACATTTGTTAGTACTTCCTCCTTTAAAAGCAGAAGGATGTCCTGTGTCGAAAGGTTCGAGCGGAAACCAAACATGGTGTTTGGCAACAAGTTATTTTGTTCAAGGTGCCGTTGAAGTCTGGCATTTATTAATCTCTCAAACACTTTGCCTAAGCACGAGGTAAGAGAGATTGGCCTGAGGTTTTCTATTGCCAATTTCTTTCCTGGTTTGGGTATCATAATGATTACAGCATGCTTCCATTGTTGGGGTATAGTGCCATTCACCCAGTGTTTGTTAATGAAGTTTAGAAGCGCTGTTATGGCTTCGTCATTCATGTTGCGAATCATGGCGTTGGTGATTTGGTCCGCCCCAGGCGCTGTGTTGCGTTTCATGCTGACGATTGCCGCTCTGACCTCGGCATGCGTGAAAAGTGCATCCAGTTCTGAGTTTGGGAGCCCAGTGTATTTAGCCTGGTAAGGGGCTGTGATTGCTCGGGCGCCGAAACACTTAATATAGATGTCTTGAAGCAGGTCATCTCTTGTGCCTGGATATGTGTGCAATAATCTTTCTAGAGATTTTTGTTCTTCGCGTTTAGTTTTCAGAGGGTCAATCATGGCTCTTAGGATATTCCATGTCTTTGCTGTTCCTAGGGTTCCATTTAGTGAATCGCAAAATTGTTCCCAGTTGGCTGTCGCGAGTTGATTAGCGTACTGTTCGGCTTGCTGCGTTATTTCTTCAATTTTCGCTTTGAGTTTCTTATTTCGCTTTTGCCTTTTCCATCTTTTAGTGAGGTTTCTTCTTGCTTCCCACAGGTGGAGAAGGTGAGCGTCTACTTCAGGGGTATCATCTGTTCTGGCGATAGTTTTGGTGTACATTCGCTTTTCATTTCGAATTACTTTGCACCACTCGTCCAAGTCGTCTATGGCGGTCACGTGCGCTTTTAGCGCTTTTCTATATGCGTGCCAGTCTGTAATTTTGGCTGTGCCGATGTGTTTACGGATTCGGCCGGTGCGGATTGTGGTGCTTAGTATGTAATGATCACTGCCCAGGTTTTCAAGGGTGTTGTACCAGTCCACGCTGTAGCAGTTTTGTACTATCGTCAAGTCCGGACTTGTGTCCATGGATATGCTGTTGCCTATCCTCGTTGGTATTGCAGGGTCAGTTAACAGAGTCATTTCCAGTTTCTCTATTTGTCTTGCGATATTCTTGCCTTTGGTGTCTTGCATCTTATATCCCCAGCTTGCATGCCTGGCATTAAAATCCCCAACTATGATTAATGGATTCCCTTTCGCCAGTTTTGCTGTCTCTTGAAAGAGCTTGTCGAACGTTGCTCTCTTTTGTCTTGGGGGACTATAGATATTAAGTATGAAGGCGCTCTTTCCATGGCTTCCTTTGTAGATTATTTCTGTTATGATATGCGGGATATCCGCCTCTTCAATGGGCTGATGACATATTGCTGTAATTGAGTTATCGACTAATGTAGCAACTTTCCATACTGCGTCCCTGGTACTATAAGTTTCGTAGCCCCGTAATTTTGGTTGTGTTCCGGCTTCCTGGACTGCTATGACAGCAGGTGGCTTTTGTTGCGACGCCACCAGCTGCAACAGTTGCCCTCTTTTCCGCCGGAAACCACGGCAGTTCCACTGCCATATTTCGCACTTTTCTGACCGCTGCGTTTGATGATTAGCCATTATGCGTCTCCTGGTTCATGGCCGACAATCCGGGCCTGTTGTAAATTTTCTCAGCTTTTTCTCTGATGTTGATGCCTGTGGCATGCTTTCGCAAGGCTTTCGTGAATTCGACGTGTTGTGCCTGGATTTTCTTGTCCAGAATCTCGAGCTTTCTATCTACATTTATCATTACTTGCTCTATAACTGTCGGTATAACTTCCTTTAATGTTTCTTTCAGCATCGACGACGTAATCATTGAGTCACCTCCTGCATTCGGTTGCGTCTGCGATTTCTGGCCACTCTGGGTGGGTATAGAGTTTTGTTGCGGGTGCTGCGTTTGTTGCTTTTTTAGTTCCCTATTTTCGCGTTCTAGGTCACCTATTCTCACCCGCATTATCTCTAACTCACGTTCTAAGCGCGTGAGTTGTGGTGTTTGGTGTGAGTGTTGGGAGGATTTTGCTGCCCAGCTCACCTGGTTCTTCTCTTCCTTTTTCTGCGCCTTCTTGCCCTTGTGCTGTTGCTTTGCTTGGGCCTGCTTGTGGCCACCATTCTTGGAGTTGGAGCAGTCTCGAGAGCCGGACCTGGATCGGGATGTAGATCGAGATCTGGATCGGGAACTGGAACGGGCCCTGCTTGGCGGTGCAGAGTCCTCGCGGTCCGTGCTGAACCAGCGTCTCTTGAGTATGCCAGTGGTTTTTGGTGTGCTGTGTTGGTGCGACAGCAGCGACCGGCCCTTTTGAGGGACGCGTTTGAGTTTCTTGGTGCACTCCGATGCCGCCGTGAGATGGCGTCCGCCGCACAGGGCACATTCCGGATCGCAAGTGTGGTCCTCAGGTGGGTCTCTTAGGCGACAGTTACTGCACGCCTTTGTCATTGGTGTGGGACAAACATCCGTCCTATGTCCCTGGCTCTTGCAGAGTTTACAGTACTGCCGTGTGGGTTGATAAGGCACGCACGGCATTTCACCACCGTAATAATACACGAAGCGCGGCAGTATTGGTCCATCAAACGTGATCACTGCAGTTTGTGACTGTCCGAGCATGCGGGCTTGAACAATTGTCACTCCTTGAGTGCGCACTCGGAGATGGCTCAGGAGTTCAGCTTCTGGCGTTTCGCGTTCTAATCCGTGTACCACTCCTTTCAGGTATCCAGCAGGAGTGGATATGTAGGTGTTCACGGGATAGTTGGTGCCATTGAGCTCCAGTGTCTTTATCTTCAAGATCCTTTCTGCTACATCTTCGTACGGAGTGCTTGCAATAATTATGTTTGATCCGTTGCGAAGGCGAAGCAGAAATTTGTGGCTGTTACAGGCCTCCGGGTCACCGCTCGCAAGTTCTATCGCTCGCGCAACCTGGTATGCTTTCAATTCCTTCACAACTAACCCTGGTCTGGGCCGCATAATAATCTTCATATCGTTTTTGGGCAGCGGCGCTGCGCGCGTTCGTCGCCGGCCCCTTTCAGATGCTCTTCCGCGTTGCTCTTCTGCAAGCGTTCTAGCGCCGGAGCTGTTGCTCTCAGTTTCGCCTCGAGCAACGCTGTCATCTTTCGCGGCGCGTTCTTGTTTTCTGATGCGTTTTCGCTGTCGCAATGACATAGCTACCTGCCACTGACCATTCTTGGCTTCGTCGTCGCGTTCCTCCGCAGAGTCTTTTTCCTTGTTCTCGGCGTCGCTAGTAGATTCTCCTTGTAGCACCTCGTCAGGTGAAAGGAAATCTTCGTTGGCGTCCACCGCAGAGCTCACTTGGGTTTCGATGTCTTGGTCATCCATGTCCATAAGTGCCTGGGCTAGTTCCGGGTCGTTGTCCGTTGGGGTTCGGGCAGATGCAGCGCAACGCGTCGGCCGAGAGCTGGCTGCCAGGACTCCGCGTTCCGCTTCGCCGCGAGGCTTAGCGTGGCGGGTTGGCATGCTCTGCCGAAGGTCTTCACTTCCCAGAGGAAACCGGGATCGCTTGTCCAAAAAGGTGGTGTCAGCGTGTACCTGACGTCTTCCTGCACAATTGCCGTAGTTTCACTGGTAGTCACATGATTTTAACCGCTGCTAGGTACGATGATTGACGGAGCCGATGTGAATGCGTGTGCACTCCTCGGCGCCACCTGGCGGTCCTTGCGTTCCTTAATTTAAGGGCAAATTTTGTATAAGTGAAGGTAGCGAAACAGCTGCCAGCGTATCATCGGCCTAGTATGTAGTCAAGTTGTTACATATCATGCATCTCATGATTATCTTGTTTGCACTAGTCACATACCTTCGACATTTTTTTGCGTACCGTAATACCAAATTTGGCATATGCGATGCTAGCGAAACGGCCGCGAGCGCATCATGAGTGTGGCATGTAGTCATGTTGTTACACGACACGCATGTCATGGTTATCATGATAGGGTCGGTCGCTTCTGTTTACCATGCAATCATGCCACACTATACCAGTTTTGCAACATGCCATGTGAATGAAACCGCCACAAGAGCTGCAGGACAATGAAATGTAAATCATGACATTCATGACATACATATCATGATTTTCATTTTGTGACTAGTCAAAGATGTTTTTCATACAGTCTTGTTAAGTCATACCAAGTTTGGTATTGATACCATTATCGGAACGGCCAGGAGAGCTAAAAGCCCTAGGCGGCTAGATAGACAGATAGATACGCTCAAAGTCGCCGAAGTTCGCTAAGAAATGCCTCGCATTAAAAAAATTACACCATATGCACGGCGAGAATGATGATGATTGGGGTGAGTTTTCGAAGGTTTTTTGGTAAACCCTTAACCATACACTGTCCACGTCCGTCAATGCATCCATCCATTCGTCTGTCTGTCGGTTTGTATGTATTGCGAGCGCAGTCACCAACTCTTCTTTATTAATTGGACGTGTCATCATCGTTTGTATAATTTCCTCAGCTGTAGATATCATCATCAGTGTGTGCCAGCTTGAGCTCGTCTCGAATTAAGCTCTTCCTCATAAGTGGTGGACGGTGCTTCTCGATCCCAAAGTCCTCTCAGACGTTACCACTGGAGCTCCGCTCAGGTCGTCGTCTACTACCACCTGCCATGGCAGTGCAAGACAATCCTCGTCCATCCAACACCACCAGCCCAGTGCAGCCTCCGCCTTCGACCCTGGCCATCCACAGCCACCAGCGTGATCCGCCAGTATTCTCGGGTCTCAAAGGGGATGACGTTGAACAATGTCTACACACCTACGACTTCGTCAGCGAGTTGAACAGGTAGGCTCTACACGAGTTACGTACGGTCCCTTTCTACCTAACTGATGTTGCTAAAACCTAGTTTTGGAACCGCCTCCAAGATCTTCCCGACTGAGACACGTTCGCACGGCAGCTCTGTCAGATTTTCGGTTCCCCCAGTGTTCGCGCTGAAGCTGCAACAAAGAAGCTTGCTGAACGCATTCAGCCGGCGGGTGAATCATACACCTCATACATCGAAGATGTTCTTGCCCTAATCAAGCGTGTAAATTCACCTATGCTTCAAAGCGACCAAATACGCCGTATTATCAAAGGCATAAATACCATCGCATTGAACGCCCTTGCGTGGCAAAACCCTACCAGGACTCAAGATGTCATCACCATTTGCCATAGACTTGAAGAACTTCCGTCTCTTTGTCTTTGTCATGATGCCTCAGACATTCGTCTTCCTACGGCCCTCGACATCCGTGCCCTGATCCGCGACATCGTTCATGAGAAGCTTCATGGGCGCTGCTCTTCCTGCCCTCCACTATCTACTTTAGCTGCAGCTCCAACCAACTCGCGGGACGTCATAAGGCATTAGATGGCATCTGCCTCACATCCACCTTGTTCCGCCGAATCTAGACGTCGTGAGGTACCAAAGTACGAAGAAGTCGCGGCGCTCTCAGCACCTACCATTATTCCAGCGGCTACACCAGGTGGCCATGTACCTGTGGCGTCTGTGTCACCACCGATGCGCCCACAGCCGTATTACGCCATGCAACGTCCTCCACACCCAATCTGTTATTATTGCAGCTGTAGAGGTGATATATCTCGCTTTCGCTGAAGGCGCCAACAGGACGTGCAACGTTGCTACGCTCCAGAGGAACGCGAACGCTTCAGTCCACTCACCAGCTACCAGCGCACGCCTTACCGGTCTTCTTTTCAGCGTTCGCCCTCTCCACCTTACAGTATTGGTCTGCTTGTGAACTCCCGTGAGCCTCGCCGCCGCTTACCGTCTCCCAATCGCCATTTCGTGTTGCCTCTGCGACCCGCCTTTAATGTTCTGAATGCCCACACGAAAAACTCTGCAATGCAGTTTTAGCAGGGGAAACTGCATCCACCGGATAGCCAGCAATTCCTCCAAACAGACTATCGAACTGGTTAACACTGTTAGTAGAAGGTATACGCGTCAAAGCTCTAGTGGATTCTGGCACTGCTATTTGCATTATTCATCCTGACCTTTGCTCCCGTCTCCGCAAAGTAACAACACCTTACTCGGGCCCGTCTCTCCATGCTGTGATGAATGCCATTTGTCGCCCACTCACCCAGTTTTCATAGACGGTATTCGTCATCATATTGCTGTTGCAGTTCTCCGTGAGTTCACCCACGAACTCAATTTGAGATGGGATTTTCTGTCGTCTGCACGCGCTTCTATATCTTGTCGTCAGCGCCTCATCCACCCCAATCACACCGACTCTTCTGCATCGGAACATGAATAGCGCATTCGTCTCGTCACCACTTCAGATTATGTTCTTAGGCCATCCCGAGAGGAAGTAATTAGCGTTGATTGCATCAACGTTGTGGATGGCAACGTGCTACCTTATGGCCACACGGTACATCGAAGCATTCTGATCATTCCAGGCCTTGTTCGTTTTTCTGAAGCGTCTGCTTTTATTACTGCGTTAAGTCAGACCACCGAACCCTTATTGTTGCCCTATGGATCAACAGTCGCATGCGCTATTGACCCGCATCCCGTTGCAATTGTTGTCCTTCCACGTCAAGAGGACCTACCAGAGCCAAGCACGCCGCCTATCAACACTGCCACTCCTCTATCAGTGACGGTAAGCCCTGATATGACAGCAGCCAAAAGTCAGGAATGGGTGAATTTATTGAGCAGACATCTCTCTTTGTTTGACGTTCATTCTGCTGCCCTTAGTATGACAACTTCTGCGACTCACCGAATTCAGACTGACGGCTCCCAACTTATTCACCGGCGCCCACACCACGTGTCTCTTGCAGAAAGGAAGATAATCGAGGGAAACGTTTCAGACATGCTTCGACAGATTATCATACGTCCTTCCTCGAGCCCATGGTCGTTGCCAGTTGTTGGGGTGCAAAAGAAAGACGGAACGGTGCGTTTTTGCGTTGAGAATCGGGCACTGAACAAAATAACACGCAAAGATGTTTAACCTCTCTCATGAATCGATGACGCACTAGATTCATTGCATGGCGCAGAGTATTATTTCAGCCTTGACCTGCGATCGGGCTACTGGCAAATATCAGTGTCCAAATCTGACAAAGAGAAGACGGCTTTTACCACCCCAGATGGGCTATATAAATTTAAAGTATTGCCTTTCGGACTTCGTAACGCACCTGCTACCTTCAATTGAATGATCAATAGCGTACTGCGTGGCCTGAAGTAGAAAACCTGCTTATGTTACCTCGACGACATCATAGTGTTTTTGTCTACCTTTTCGCAACATCTGCAACGTCTCGAAGAAGTCATAGGTTGCCTTGCAAATGCTGGTTTACAGCTGAATACGAAAAAATGCACCTTCGCAAGCAAGACGATCAAGGTTCTAGGGCACTTAGTTAGCAAAGGCGGTATTAGACCGGTTCCTGAAAAGCTTGTCGCCGTCCTCGAGTTTCCCCGTTCGTTGCATCAAAAAGACCTGCGCAGTTTTCTCGGCTTGGCATCGTACTTTCGGTGCTTCATACGTGATTTCGCAAGGCTTGCCTCTCCGCTCCATCAACTGCTTGCAAGTAACTTGGCATTCGTCTGGTCCGAAGACTGTGAAAAGGCTTTCCTGGCGTTGAATCAATCCCTGACATCCGACCCGGTACTATGTCACTTCAATTCAGATGCACCCACCATTCTTCACACTGACGCCAGTGGTTATGGTCTCGGTGCCGTTCTACTGCAGCGTGACAACACCGCACGTGGACGTGTCATCGCTTACGCCAGTCGTGCTTTGAGTGCTGTCGAGAAAACTTACACAATAACCGAACAAGAGTGCCTTGCTGTTGTATGGGTGGTACAAAAATTTCGTCCATACCTCCATGGCCGCCACTTCATAGTCGTCACCGACCACAACGCATTGTGCTGGCTTTCGTCGCTTAAGAACTTATCGGGCCGTCTTGGACTCTGGGTGCTTCGTTTACAAGAGCACAACTTTGATGTCATCTACAGGTTTGGTAAGAAGCACCAAGATGCTGATGCTCTCTCGCGCTGCCCTTCACTTAACCGTATAAGCCCACCGTCACCAATGTCCACTGCAGCATTACCCATCGCAGGTCACAGTTGGCTAAGATCCGCCGCCCTTCTACCCTTGTGTCGCATCAACGCGTTGACCCTTACTGCCGCTCCATAATAGCACGCTTAGAAGGCACATCCACTCCTCCGAACGCCCGACTTCGCCGACAACTGAAACAATTCAAGCTTCACGATGGTGTTTTACATTGCAGTATTTACCACGTTGAAGGAAATAAATGGGTCCCCGTTATACCACGTTGTCTACTACGCCAGGTTCTTGAGACATTCCACGATGATCCTGTTGCCGGACATCTCGGCTATCACAAAACGTACGACAAAATACGCAGTTGGTTCACCTGGCCTGGCCTCTCATCCGCTATTGCCAAATATGTTTCTTCGTGTGCCTTATGTCAACGGCAGAAACGACCCACTACTGCTCCTTCTGGCTTTTTCCAACCTCTACCTTGTCCCGCTTTGCCATTCGAAGTTGTCGGGATAGACTTGTACGGCCTCCTTCCCGTGACCTGCAATCGAAATCGTTGCATTGTTAGAGATGTTCACTCCCTCAGTCATTACGCGGAAACAGCCTCACTGCACGCTGGTACAGCCACTGAAGTAGCCAATATTTTTCTGCGTAACATATTTTTACGCCATTGAGCTGCACGTGTTCTGCTCAGTGACCACGGCAAGGTCTTTTTTTTCCTCTATTGTTGCTGAGGTTCTACGCGCCGCCAACACCATCCACAAGACAACTTCTACTTATCATCCACAAACAAATGGCTTGACGGAACACTTTCATCGTACCCTGTCGGACATGATTGCCATGTACGTTAACCCCGACCGTATGAACTGGGATGCCATTTTGCTATTCGTAACGTTCGCCTACAATACGGCTACGCAACGTACCACCGGCTTTTCTCCTTATTTTCTGGTCCATGGCCGCTCTCCAAGTGTAACTCTGACGTCTCCTTCCTTTAGGCTCCTGCTACCTCAGCAGGTCCTTTATCCGCACAATTTTTGTCTCACCTCGAGCACTGCCGTCATCTGGCCCGAATCAACACCGGCATCTCTCAGGAAGCTCCCAAGTCTCGCTACGACTCAACTCACTGTGCTGTCACCTTTTCCCCAGGAGACGGAGTTCTTCTGTGGACTCCCGTGTGGGTGCCCGGCTTATGTAAAAAATTCCTGTCGTTTTATAGGACCTTATACAGTGATTGAACAAACGTCCCCGGTTAATTACTCTATCTCACCACTTAACGGTCCCTCCAACCACCGTTGCCGTGGGACAGAAATTGTGCACGTTCCTCGACTGAAACTGTATACCCGACGCTATTCCTAGTATTGTCGCTCGCCTAGCCAGGAGGCCGCTTCCAGCGTGACGGGGAATTAGTGTCAGCGCAGTCACCGACTCTTCTTTATCAATTGGACGTGTCATCATCATTTGTATAATTTCCTCCTCTGAAGATATCATCATCAGTGTGTGCCAGCTAAAGCTCGTCCCGAATAAGGTTCTTCCTCATAGTATGTATGTATGTATGTATGTATGTATGTATGTATGTATGTATGTATGTATGTATGTATGTATGTATGTATGTATGTATGTATGTATGTATGTATGTATGTATGTATGTATGTATGTATGTATGTATGTATGTAACCGGGGTTGTGCCCAAAGGACTGGAGCCAGCCAGAACCTCGGGGAGATGTGAAGCAGAGGAGCTGGGAGCTGTTAACAGTAACTTTAATTACAATATATACAGATAGCGTGTTACATGATGACGGTGGCATCGTGAAAACTCTCGATAGAAGAAGGATAAAAGTTTCTGGGGGCTTGATGGAGCTTGTCCGGAGTGTCTCAGCGCTCGCATTTTATGTCCTGGCCTTCCAAGGATTTCCTGCAGGAAAAAAAAACAATGGAAGCCAGGACAGTCCAATGAATTTGTCATCTGCTTCTCCACCCCCGAAAGGGAAGCTGAAACGCCACCTTCTTTTTCGACCCATGAAGGGGGCAGAGGCACGCCCAGTTCAGCCCATGTCGCGCGAGAAAGAAAACATGGCACACCACGCACGACACAGCACATCACGAAGATGTTGAGTCTTTCGCAGAAGTCTCAATTTCGTTCCCTGTTGCAGTGATGGGTATGCGAGGCAGACCACAAATTGTAAAAAGAGTGGCCCACGGAGAACGTGGGAAATGCATCCGTAGACGTTTTTCCAATGCTGGCCCATTTGTCCGGGGCACCTTGAAGACAAAGCAAACCGCCTCGACGGCCAACAACTATCCCTAATCCGTCAGTCGGTCAGGCGTCTCCAAAGGGTTTCACGAGGGCGCCGACGACCTGGGATAACTAGAAGAGCGATTTCTCTGTTTTCGCCGCTCTTGGTGCATCTCTGGGAGGACTGACACGGAAAAACAAAGGTAGGCTCAGCCACAATGTCTCATGCGTCAAAGCGGCTCAAGCCAGGCAGGCCGATCATAAGAGTTTGTATGTATGTATGTATGTATGTATGTATGTATGTATGTATGTATGTATGTATGTATGTATGTATGTATGTATGTATGTATGTGTGTATGTATGTATGTATGTATGTAGGTATGTATGTATGTATGTATGTATGTATGATTGTATGTATGTATGTATGTATGTATGTATGTATGTATGTATGTATGTATGTATGTATGTATGTATGTATGATCGTCCGTCTGTGTGTCCCTCTGTCCGATTGTGCTTCTTTTCGGCCGTCCATCTTTCTGTCTGTCTGTCTGTCTGTCTGTCTGTCTGTCTGTCTGTCTGCCTGTCCGTGTGTCTTCATCGATCTGTCCGCATGTCTGCCTGTTCACCTGTCTGTATGTCTGTCCATTAGCCCATTCATCCGCTTGTCCATCTAGTGAACACTCTTAGTACCTCCATCTAATATCTTAATTCTCATCATGTATTCATTAAATTCAAGTATCGCCATTCAGCGGAAATTCCAAGGACTAAAATGAGAGGTGGCTACTACATACAGGAGACGCACTACCAACGCCTTAAGGGGCTTCGCCCTAAACATTGAAACCTGGATCAATTCAAGTGCCGTTATTTTGCTTCCTAAATAAGAACAAATTTCTTCAGAAGTTCCATGACATGTAAGGCAGCATGTTTTCCACCTTCATACAACAAGCGTTGCAAGCAAATTTTCAGTGCTGGCAAGAGATGGCCACCTTTACTGAGGGATACAACTTAACCATACTCGTTAAAGCGAAGTATTTTGGGCAGCTTCATATGAATACTAGCTCAGTCTCAAGGTCAAAGGGGCACAGCGAATAGAGCATGGGGCACCAGCTCAGCTGCTCAGAACGAAGAGAGGTCTGATAAATGCTCAAGACTCACAGCAAGAGCTATAAACTTTACTATAGGACGGTTATTCTTATAGCCGCCGACAGTAGCGTAACCTTATATTACATTCGACGGGGCCTCACATGTCCATATATATATATATATATATATATATATATATATATATATATATATTCTATCGAAGACGCACAAGTCATGGATCAACCTGATAACACGTACTGCCGAAGTTCCAATACTCTTAGTGCTGTTTCTACATCTGTTTCATCATCCGCTGATGTATTCGGTCCTTCCATTGCCGACAACCTTACGCCGGTCCAGCGCTCTCAGCTTCTGGCCCTGTTGGAAGATTTCCGCTCTTCTCTCGATGTCGCTCAACCTTCTCTCGGCCACACATCTACTGTTACGCATCGCATTGACACAGGCGCACAACCACCACTACGGCAACGTCCATATCGCGTATCTCCCACAGAACACCGTGTAATAAACGAGCAAGTGGACGACATGCTACGCCGCGATGTTATTCGACCCTCTAACAGCTCCTGGGCGTCTCTTGTCGTTCTAGTCACGAAGAAGGACGGTTCTGTGCGGTTCTTTGTGGACTACCAACGTCTCAACAAGATCACTCGTAAGGACGTGTACCCACTAACGCATGTGGATGACGCGATTGACAGCTTGCAAGGAGCCGAATTCTTTTCATCTCTAGATTTGCGCTCAGGGTACTGGCAAGTACCTATGGCTGAGGACGCTCGACCGAAGACCGCTTTCGTCACTCCCGACGGCTTGTACGAATTCAACGTCATGCCGTTTGGGCTGTGCAATGCGCCCGCCACCTTTGAGCGCATGATGGATACCGTTCTGCGTGACCTGAAATGGCACACGTGCCTGTGCTACCTCGATGACGTCGTCGTTTTGGCTCCGGACTTCTCCACGCACCTTCAACGCCTGCGGCATGTTTTAACGCGTCTGAGTGACGCCACTCTGCAACTGAACCTAAAGAAGTGCCGATTTGCAGCTCGGCAGTTGACAATACTCGGCTACGTCGTGTCCGAGGACGGAATTCTCCCCGATCCAGCCAAGCTTCGGGCCGTGACCGAGTTCCCCAAGCCGACATCCGTCAAGGAACTGCGCAGTTTCATAGGACTGTGTTCCTACTTTCGGTGCTTCATCCTAAACTTCGCGTCTATCGTATCGCCGCTGACAAAGCTCCTCGGTAGTAACGGGCCTCTTCATTCGTGGTCATCACAGTGTGACGACGCATTCACAATGCTCCGTCGTTTGTTGACGTCGCCTCCCATACTCCGCCACTACGACCCTACTGCCCCTACAGAGGTACACACGGACGCCAATGGTGTCGGTCTCGGCGCTGTGCTTGCGCAGCACAAACCAGGGTTCCCGGAATATGTCATGGCGTATGCAAGCCGTACGCTTAGAAAAACCGAGTATAATTATACCGTCACTCAGAAAGAATGTCTGGCAATCGTCTGGGCCCTTACCAAGTTTCGACCTTATTTATATGGTCGCCCATTTGATGTAGTCACCGACCATCACGCACTATGCTGGTTGTCATCATTGAAAGATCCCTCAGGCCGTCTCGCCCGGTGGGCACTTCGTCTGCAAGACTACGACATCCGCGTGCTGTACCGCAATGGAAGGCAACATGCTGATGCCGACGCCCTGTCGCGCTCTCCCTTGCCTGACGACAATGCCCACGACTCAGCGTCTCACATTGCCGTTTCTTCCATTAGCATTGATGCCGTTGCTACTGAACAGCGCAAGGATCAATGGATTGCCTCACTGATAGACTTGCTGACTGATCCATCCACTCCATCCACTCGCGCGTTGCGTCGTCAAGCCCACCATTTCGCCGTTCGCGACGACCTTCTCCACCGACGCATTTACAACGGTGGCGGCCGCCAGTGGCTACTAGTCATACCCCACAGTCTGCGCTCTGACATATGCGAATTCTTTCATACTGATCCGCAATGTGCGCACTCCGGGGTATCAAAGACTTACCAGCGCATTTGCCAACGATACTTTTGGCGCGGCATGTACTGCTATGTGCAGAAATTCGTTCGCTCCTGCATAGAATGTCAGCGCCGCAAAACTTCCACGCACCTGTCGCCGGTAGGTCTGCAACCTCTACTTTGCCCTGCCAGGCTGTTTGGGCGCGTTGGCATTGATTTGTATGGGCCACTTCCACTAATATCGGCTGGTAACCGCTGGGCTATTGTTGCTGTGGACCACCTCACGCGATACGCCGAAACTGCCGCTCTCCTCGCGGCTACAGCGAGTGATGTGGCCTCCTTCCTGCTCCAACGATTCATGCTGCGACACGGTCCACCTCAGGAACTGCTCAGTGATCGAGGCCGCGTCTTCCTGCCTGAAGTCGTCGAAGCCATTCTTGAAGAGTGCAACGTTGTTCACCGCAAAACTGCTGCTTACCAGCTGCAGACGAATGGCCTCACTGAAAGCTTCAACCGTACGCTCGACGACATGCTCTCCAAGTACGTCGCCACCGATCACACAAATTGGGATTCCATTCTACCCTTCGTCACCTACGCATATAACACCGCCCCTCAGAGCACTACTGGCTTTTCACCTTTCTTTTTATTATATGGAAGGCACCCGTCGCACACCATCGACACTATACTTCCGTACAAGACAGATCCGTCAGAGTGGGCGCCTATTTCTGCTACAGCCAAGCTTGCTGATGAGTGTCGACAGCTTGCAAGGACCTTCACAGCGCATGATCAAGAGCGGAAAAAAGGCATTCGCGCTGACACCAGCACTACAGCGCCCACGTTCCTCCCTGGAGCGCTCGTCTGGCTCTCGATCTCTACCACTTCAACTGGCCTATCTTCAAAACTATTGCCCAAATACGAAGGCCCCTACCGTGTCGTCGAACGCACTTCCCCTGTAAATTACTTGATCGAACCCATCGAACCATCTTCGGACATGCGCCGTCGAGGGCGCGACATTGTCAACATGGAGCGCCTCAAAGCCTACCACGACCCGCTCATAGTAACCAGCTGTTAGGTCGCCAGGCGGCTCCCTCTTCGTACCCGGGGTAGTTGTGGTGAAGCCTTCGAACAGTGGGTCGTCCTCTCCAGCGCCTTCTAGTGGGTTGCCCTTTTTAGCAAAAAGAAGAGCAGCTCGTGCAGAGAGTCGGTACCCGCATTGACTGTCGCTGTCAAGCATCGTCGACAAGTGTCCGCCAATAAACGTCTCAACAATATATATATATATATATATATATATATATATATATATATATATATATATATATATATATATATATATATAATTGTGAAGAAGAAAACGCATCGTTGGCAAGCAACATCGCCACCGCTTGGGTACTGGGTCCTGGGCTTCTCTCGCTCGCCTCGGGCTGATCGTCGCCGGCACCTGCTTGACCGTTGCTCTGTCCCGATTGTACTTTCGTCGTAGGGCCACTGTCGCAATACTCGCAAATTAACCCCTTTTCAATAGGTGGAGGGTGCTGACATTCCCCGTCGCTTGAACCTGTGTGCTGCCATTCGCCGTCACCTAAACCTGGAGCTGCACAACCGAAAGCTACTTTCCATCACGGCCCCCAACAATGCGCAACCTGACTCTTTCACTCCATCCTCCAGCTACCCCGGCGTTTTTGCTTGCGAGAGCCGAAGGTCTTTAGCGGAGCTGATGACACCGACGTGGAAGACTGCTTCACCAACTACGAACTGGTGAGCACAAACAACAAGTGGTATGACGCGGACAAGTTGACTGACGTCATCTTTAACCTCGCTGACGTGGCCGAAATGTGGTATAACAACCCCCAAAACGACATTACAACGTTGTCCATCTTCATAACGTTGTTTGCTGACGTTTTTGGCCGACCCGCTGTCCGCAAGTTAATAGCCGAAACACGCTTGCGGACTCGCGCAAAGAAACCAACGGAATTGTTCACCAGCTACATCGAAAATATTTTTGGTCTTTGCAACCGTGTTAACACCACCATGCCCGAGACGGAGAAGATTCAGTACTTCCTCAAAGGGATGATGGTGAGTTTCAGATGCTCCTGGCCCGTATTCTTGCCACCGTTGCGGAACTTGTCACTTTGTGTCAAAGTTTCAACAAGTTTAGGAAGCAGCGCGCCCTGACTCGGCCATTTTCCTCACACGCCAACTCGCTCTCCAGTCTCACTTCCGTTCCCGACCACTCACCAACCCTGCAAGAGATTAAAGACTTTGTGTGTGAAGAAGTAGCTCGGCAACTGTCGTTGATTCCCTTCCCGCAGCAGCCGCCGTTCTCTTGTCTGCCCTCACCATTCTGCGACGTTATTGCCGAAGAGGTAGCTCAGGCTGTTCTGGTCGCTGCCCACCAGCAGCCTGTGGCCATGCCTCTTGCCCATGCGCTGGCTATGCAGCCCGTGGCTGCGCCTCTTACGTATGCCCAGGTGGTACGCAGCAGAACCCGCCAGCAGCATTTGCCACCCATGTCTTCAGTTGCTCCCCACTCCGCCCCTTTTTCGACACCTTGGGCCGCACCGCGAGTCAGCAATTCCTGGCGCACTCCTGGCAATCGAACGATCTGCTACGCCTGTAGTACTCCAGGACACATGGCACGATTTGTCGCTGTCGCTTCCAACCACTCCACGACGCTACTCGGCCGTTACCGTATGACCCACAGCCCATGCACCTACCTCACCTACCTACCCTCCTACCTACCTACCTACCTACCTACCTACCTACCTACCTATATATATATATATATATATATATATATATATATTTATATATATTGGAATTCTCATGAAGGCCAGACTCTAGGCCGAACCGTCGAAACAAAACCACGTTTTGACCGCTCACGGAGGATATACTGGACTATATATATAATATATATATATATATATATATATATATATATATATATATATATATATATACCCTGTACCGCCAGCGGTACATGGGGTATGTAAATGGCCTACCGTTAACAATTTGCACAGGTTAGCTCTGTGACTTTGTGGTTAGCGCAGCGTGCTGATGAGTGCGAGGTCGCTGCGGAAGTTTCCCTTCTCATTTTTTTGCAACCTGTTATTACATACTATACAATGCTATATCACGTACAGGACAGAGCGGTGGTGAATGACGGCATAAAACACTTTGGTATCGATAATTTAGGACAATTTGTGATGCAAGCAGCTGTTTTGGTCGGTGATATATGACAATATGGAAAAAAATTTAAGCAGGGTTGAAGCCCCATAAAGCACCCATTCTGGCTGCACACCTGGCATTGCTATGCGACAAGTGCGTTGCTTTGCCATCTGTTCTTTGCTTGATACTGGTCGGATATTTCTTTTCCTTTCCATGTCGCGGTTTACTGCGTCGAGAAAGACAGGCCAACTCTCCCAACCCACATTATTAGTCACATACCGTCGGTTTTGTCTGTCGACATCATAACCAGTGAAACACCATTGAGACACTGCGTTCAATCGGCATATTTGAGATCACTCATAAAATTGATGGGCTGTTACCATTTCGAGAACTATAATTTAAAATGACACAATCATTTCACAAGTTTTGTTATCACCCCGTTACAGTCAAAGTATTGTTTAGCGCAAACCGCGCCTGTAGTGTTTGAGAAACATCGGGACTGTAGTATATTACTTTCAAAGCAAAAAATTACGCGTGCAATGCAGATTTTACTAATCATTCTGCAACTAATGCAGGTGCGAGTGCTAACGCTGGAGTATTTGATGGCGCATGTATAAATGCCGACGCGTTCCGCCGCTTGTCAGTTCATCGACGGACGACGCTTCATTCGCCGCTTTTAGTGCCGGTGTGTATCACTGTAAACTGACTTTCCCTTGAATGGCCTATAATTTCGCCGAATAAAGAGTTTGATCTAAACATTACACTCTGTTCTCTTCGTCGACGTCACGACCCCATGACATCTGGTGGTGCTGCTTCATTCATGTACTGGATGCTCTGTCAAGCTGTGAACTCAGCCCACTTCGCGAAGACAGTGACACCATCATTGACAGCTGAGCCAGCCGCAGACTCGAAGAATTAGCCCCCAAGTATTGACGCCTACGCGTCAAAACGAAAACCAGGGTGACGACGGCAAGAGGCAGAATAACAGTCGCAGCCTCTCCTGCAGCGGGAGTGATGCAGCAGCCAAAATAGCCATCGACCTTCTGCAGATGGACGTTTGAAGACTAGGAGACCTCGCTAAAATCCTGCGACCAAGTGGCAACCCTCAGCCACTGGGACACGAAAAAGAATCTGCGTTGCCTATACTTCTACCTGGAAGACACGGCAAAGACCTGCTTTGAGAATCTTGATTTTACACGTCAAATCTGGGACACCTTCCGCTGTACTCTCATGGATGCGTGCAGGGACATCGCTCAAAAAGAAAGGGCAGCCATCTAGTTGGAGACACGGGAGCAACTCCCTAACAAAACATGATTATCTTCGTCGAAGAGAAGACCCGGCTGTTTTGATCCGCTGACACCGCCATAACTGAGAAGAAGATGGTCCGGTTCCTGATGCGAGGGGTCAAACAAGAGTTGTTTGCAGAACGTATGCGGAACTTACACAAAACATTTCAAGAGTTTCTCTCGGAGGCTAAGATAATAAAGAAAACGTTGGAGATGCGTACCAGCGAGTATGTTTGCCGATCGATGCAAGACAGCGCATATATTTTCACGTCTCTCGCTCTGACTACACTGACGACATACGTGAAGTGATCAGATAGATCGTGTGGGATGAGCAACAGGAGCTATTGGTTTCGTCGCAGCCTCAAGTCTCAATTTCCGACACTGTTTGCGAAAGAAATTGGTTATTTCTTACAGTTTCTGAAGGGCCGCAGCCTCAGCTGCAAGCAATAAGGTACGGTACTGAAGCCCTACACTATGCTCCTCCTTCTTGCATACGTGAAGAGGACGCACGGTCGTCGTTCCGTCCCCAGCCAACGCCGCCCTCGATGCCCCATGGTCCCCCCCACTAGCCGGTGACATGCTCCGAAGAAAACTGACGTGTGGCGTGCCGCCGACCACCGACCCTTCCGCTAACACTGCGGAGAAGCTTGGGCTCTCCTACCACTCCTGCAACTACCGCCAGATGGGACTGTGTGGTTTCGCCATAGATGTGCCACGTCCAGAGCGGGGTGAAAGACCACGCAACATTGCCGACTACCTCGCAGCAGCACAGTGAACGCCTCGAGGATCTTCTCGTTCGCTGTCACCTGGCCGCTACATGTCACCTCACCACCGGCCGTACACTGGCCCAACCTTGGGCCGGTCGCCTAGCCCATGCTAGATGAGGTTGCTTACGATGAAATGCTGAAGAAACTCCGTCGCCAATGACGACGCCGCGACAAAACCTAAAGAACTGATCGCAACATCAACATAGTCCTGATTTCAAAACTACGCAGCCTAAAGAAGACCCGAGCACGCAACTTCGAAGCCGAGGTACACACCACCGCCATGACAACTGCAACGCGCGGCCACGAACTAGCGACCTTGACATTCTCATCGATTGCTGCAGCGTCACAGCTCTCGTCGACACCGGAGCCGACTATTCCGTCATCAGTGGATCATTCGCCATGAAGATGAAAAAAGTTAGGACTACTTGAGGAGGCCTTAAGAACTTTACAGCTGGAGCTCACCTTGTTATACTCCAATGAATCTGCGCAGCCTGAGTCACCATCAAGCGTCAGATTTATGCTGCAAGCTCCATCGTACGACGGTATTGCTCGAGAGATATCAAATATGGTATCGACTTCTTAAGGCTCCATTGTGCCGTCGTCGACCTGAGAACAAAGTCAACAACACTATTTACAGAAAACGCACTACCGCCCCACGTGCACGCTACCAGGAAGGTACGCCTTGAATAAACTGAAAAACGAAGACACCATTCCTCCTCGCTCGAGCGTCAGCATTTCCGTTGGCACTCAAGAATCAACAGACATGCAAGGCCTCGTTGAAGGCGACCGGTACCTGTTGATCAACCACGAAATTTGCGTCGCCAGAGGAATAGCCAAGCTTCGAGAAAAGAATGCAAAGTAATGGCCATGTATTTCAGCAACGAGTACAAGCGCGTGAGCAAAGGCGCAAAAGCTGTCTACATCAAAACTGAGATACTGGAAGCCAGCAACATTTTCACCCTCTCTGATTCTGCCGAATCTACTTCGACGACTCAAACCCTTCAACCAGCTTTCGACGTTAATCGAAGCCTTCCGACGCATCCACAAGAACACCTCAGAAACCTCCTCCTGATATACAAGAACTGCTTTTCGTCGTCGTTGAGAATTCAAAAGTCGCCCGTCGCGAAGCATCAAATCGTAACAAAAGAAAATGCCAGGCGACAGCGTCAGAGCCCGTACAGATTTTCAACGCGGGAAAGCGAGGTCATATTGAAACAAGCCGACCAAATGCTACACGACGTCATCCAGGCTTCAAAGAGGTCGTGGTCCTCATCAGTGGGGCTAGTGAAGAAGAACGATCGAACTTTTACCTTCTGCATCACCTATCGCCTCCTGAACAAAATCAAGAAGAAGGTCGTGTATCTGCTCCTATGGATAGACAATGCTCTATATGACCTCCAAAATGTGAGGTACTTTTTATCAATGAACCTCAATACCAGCTACTAGTAAACTGATTTCCGGACCGGAGGGCATGTGTGAGTTCAATGTCGTGCCCTTTAGTCTTCGCTCCGCACCTGCGGCCATTCAACGAGTGCTGGAAATAGTCCTGGATGGCTTAAAGCGGCCGACTTGCCTCGCTTACTTGGACGACATCGTTTACTTGGACAACCAACTGCAGTTTGAATCCATTCTTCAACCAATTCCTCCTGACAACCAGCTCCTGACTCCCTTTGAAACCAGAGAACCTCCTCTTCGCGTAAATAGAGCTCCTGTTTTTGGGTCACGTAGTCACCAAGACTAGAGTGCTCCCAGACCCACCAAAAACAGCTGCCCCCACCGCACTGCCGCCACTCACCGACAAGAAGGGCGTCCACCGATTTCTTAGCTTATGTTTCCAATAAAGAGGCTTCGTATTTCTCACAGATCGCCGAGCCACTGACGCTGCTCACGAAGGCCGAAGTCGAATTCATGTTGGGAAAGGCGCAAGTTGAATCACTTTAGAAACTTAAACAACGCCCGCGGGACCTTCTAATACTTGTACATTTAGACGAATTCACCAATACCAAATTGCACAACGCAAGCAGCTCATATAGGACTCACCGCTGTTCTTGCGCGCAACACTAACACAGAAAAAACTATTATCAGTTACGCTAGCTCGTAGCTATTGAAGGTGGGAGGCAACTATTCAACAAGAAAAAAAGAGTACCTACCCATCATCTGGGCTACGTGAGCGTTTCATTTTCACCCCTACTCTTATGGACGACCATTCAAAGTTACGAGCGAACACCACGCCTTGTGCAGGCTAGCTAATTTGAAGGACTACTAAGGTCGTCTGACACAATGGAATCTAAGACTTCAAGAATTTTACGTTACTGTCGTTCACTAGTGCGGACGAAAGCATTCTGACGCCGACTGCCTGTCTCCAGCTCCGTTGATCCACCACCGCAGGAGGACGAGAACAGTGACAACTTCTTGAAAACCTTCAGTGTAGATGACTGCCGAACGACAGTGAGCCGACAGTTACATCAACGACCTTGTAGAATGCCTCGAGCGCAAGGCTCGCGTTGTTTATTTATTTATTTTTTTATTTGCAATACCCTCTGGGCCAAACAGCATTACAGAGGGGAGTGGTTGAGAAAGAAAAGACAAAAATTTTTACAAAATGCAGCGGCGAATCTTACATCGAGCAGAAGATCTTAATTATACAGGTTAGCTAAGAGGCTTTATGGCAAACAAAAACGCGGGAATGATGAGAATCACATCAAGACAGGAAAAACGACCAGAAAATAAATACTGTAGAGGAACAACACAGCATCGGGTAATACAATACTTTGTTGGCTCTAATTACACAAAACTAGCTAAGACACTTTTGAAATGAAGGTGATTTACAATGGTTGCCGCTGATGCGGGAAGCCGGTTCCAGTCCTCAGAGGTGCGAGGTATGAAAGACTGAGAAAAGGCGCGAGTCCTGCAAGAAGGCAACCCGACCTTATGGGAATAACCCGGCCGGGGTGAGATATAACTAGGAGGCAAGATAAGATCGTCCCGCAGCGATGTGTGATGAAACAGCTTGTGAAACAAGTGGAGACGAAACATTTTACGACGGGATGAAAGTGAAGGTAAGTTGAGGCTAGATTTCATGGCTGTTATGCTAGCTGTCCTGTTGTAATTAGAAAGTATAAAACGAATTGAGTTATTCTGTACCATTTCAAGAGAGTGTACTAGGTTGGCATGACTAGGATACCATACTGCAGCGGAATATTCGAGTTTAGGTCGTATTAGTGTAGTGTAAAGAAGAAGTTTCAAGAAAGAAGGGCCGTTGAAAAGTTGCGGCGGAGGTAACCTAACATTCGGTTAGCATTTTTAATGACGTAATTACAGTGAACAGTCCAGGTCAGATAAGTTGTTATATGCACCCCAAGGTATTTATAGTTTGTCACGGATTGAAGAGGGGTGTTATCAAGGTAATAGTTTGGAAGTTGATGGTTCGCTCTCGAAGCACGTAAAAATTGGCATTTCTTATTGTTTAATTCCATGAGCCATGTTTTACACCAAAGAGAAATGGAGTTAAGATCATGTTGAAGAGAGGTAATATCGCCATCACAAGTTATCTCTCGGAAGATTACGCAGTCATCCGCAAATAAATGAATATTGGAAATAATACAGGACGGTAAATCATTATTGGTATTCGAGCAAAAACTGGCGTCGTTTTTCTTGCAGTATGGTATCCTCATCAAGAAAAGCTTGTCACCGAATCAGCTCAACTACCTCAATGCAGTACCCTTGGTGCTACGTCCAGAAGGTTTGGATGCTCTTTATGATGCCCCGACGGCTGGACACCTTAGGTTTTCTCGCATGCTTGTGAGAACAAAGGAAAAGTACTACTGCCCCCCCCCCTCAATGACGACGTCACCCACTTCTTCAAACCTGCCGGGACTGTCAGCGACAGAATATATAATCGAATATGCAAGTTGGAGTTCTGCAGCCCATCGAGCCATCTCACCAGCCCTTCCAGCAAATTGACATGGGCCTCCTGGACCCGTCCTCGACATTAGCTTCCGGAAACAGATAGACCATCGTAGCTTTTGACTACCCCACCCGCTATACCGAGACAAAGGCGCTGGCCAAAGGCAGTGCTGCCGAGGTAGCTAAGTTATTCGCTTAGAGCATCGTCCTGTGTCTTGGCGCTTCACAGCTCCTTGTCGCCGATAGAGCTACGGCATTGATGGCTCACCTAACTAAGGCGATCTTGGCATACAGCCAGACAAGCGAGCGTCAGATGACAGCGTACCACCCACAAACAAATGGCCCCTCTGAGCGGCTAAACAAGACTGTCGTCAACATGCTGGTCATACACGCCGACGTCGACCATAAAATGGGGGATGCCATCCTTTCATACGTGATCATCGTATACATCACTGCTGTGCAGGGGACGATGCGGATGCCTGAATTCAACTCGGCAAATAAAGTTTTTTCATTCCATTCCAATGACGCTCGACGCCTTGCTCCCACACGTCACTGACGAAGAAAACCTCGACTTCACCGTCTATCTGCAGTGTGCTGAAGGAGCTCGTCAACTTACCCGCTCATGCATAAGAAATCAGCAGACGACCGACAACCGCCTTTAATATCTTCGACGAAACTTCGTGGAATACCATCCCGGCTACCACGTATGGGTGAGGACGCCGATACGCCGGCGTGGACTCGGTGAAAAATGTCTGTGACGGTACTTCGGATCATACAGGTTAGTTCAAGGTCTCGGCCTACTAGACTACGAGATTTTTCTAGATGGCACTAAGAACTCTCAACGGCACCGTGCACTGCCTGAAGTCTTCAAATTCGTGTGCCTCAAGCCATTTCATGCACGAACCTAAAGACTGTATTTTTGTTGTTGTTGCTGTGTTTATTGCCAATTCTTCCTCAACTTTTGTTATCGCCCCATTCAACTCCTAAGTGTTGTTCGGGACTGTAGTACATCCTTTTTTTAAAAAAATACGCATGCAACGCGAACACTACAAATTATTCTGAAAATTACGTGGCCGCTAAAAATGACGCTGGAGTATTCGACGTTACATGTATAACTAACTGCCGACGCGCTCGCCACTTCTCAGTTGATCGATGGATGGCGCCCAGATCACCACTCTCAGTGCCAGTGTGTACCGCTGTAATCTGGTTTCTTGTCTATCAGCCAAAAGATTGGTCGAATAAACAATTTTATCTTCGAACTAAAGTCTAGTAGTCTTTTCGGTGACGTCACGAGCCCAGGACAATATTCATGGGAAGCGAGGACAAATCATAATGAGCTATGTAGGAATTGCAAAGGCTGTACAAGCAAGCATCTTCGAGGCACTCAAAAATGCTGGGAACTGCAGCTTGTGCCCAATTATAGCTACGTAAGCAATTATTGGCTGCTTATTTTGATATCGTAGGGAAACAACAGCAAGGCCGCTGACTAGGACGCTCAAATCAACCAGCACCTGGGCAATGCCAGATAACAAATGCAGTTTTAACAGCTTGATTAGCTCAGCTGAAAAGTTTACTTATAAAGCTAGGCATAACTGTCGATGGTGGTGATCACGTGCAGAGAAATCTCCCCTACATCACTTACGACATACGGATGACAGTCGTAGTAATTTAGATATCACAGAGCTAATAGGTTGAAGCAAACACAAGATCTTCGTCAAACTGTGCTCCCATTGATCCTGCAGATCATGACCATTATTTATAACGTCAAGGTACTGCGAATTACATATTTTACAAATAAATTAAGCTAATTCACTTATGCCAGAACATGCCAATGAAATGCACTGTTCGCATCCCATTGTATTACTGTTAGCGCTGTTAGCATTGTACCGCTAGCATCGCAAAAAACGGCAGCTCCTTTTTTCCTGCCCCACTGTGGTGGTCTAATTGCTAAAGTACTCGGCTGCTGACCTGCAGGTCACGGGATCGAATACCGGCTTTCGCGGCTACATTTTTGATAGAGGCGAAGATGATGTAGGCTCGTGGGGTCAGTTTTCGATGCACGATAAAGAACCCCAGTTAGTTGAAATTTTCGAAGCCCTTCACCCTGGCGTTTCTCATAATCATATGGTGGTTTTGGCACGTTAAACCCCAAATACCAATTTTTTTTCTTCGTACGGTCAAGGCAACTTTTTTTGTTGTGCCATTTGATGAGGGAAAGTTAGTGTGGAGATCACATTTCTTTATTAATTCACACATCTATTCGTTCACACTACATATGACACGCGTGTTGCCAGGCGTATAATGATACAGTTGCAGAAACATGTAAGATGGTGTCTACAGGTTTAAATACATGTACTTTCAATAATGTCAAGCCTTCAACTGACAGGGGTGTGTCTGTGTGCAGAAGGAGGAGAGGAAAACAGTTTAGGGGGTTCAGGTCGCTCTCTATTGCCTAATGATTGGCAGAGCTATACTGCCTAGGATTTACTGGCTAGTGCGCTGTCCGCAACCATCTAGGTGGAATTAGCTTGGATGAATGCCGGTGGCTGCCGCTTCGAGCGCTGCAGCGTGGGAGGGTGTTTCGGGGCCACCCGCTTCTTATTAGCCCCGAGAACGAACACTGCCGGCGTGGCAGTCGCGACGAAGTGACGTCACGGCAAGGACTCGTTTTCTTCGTGGCCGAGCATCGCCTTTTTCTGCGTCCGCCGCGCGCCCGCTCGTACGCCATGAGGTGGTGATAATTGCTCATTGTTGCGATGCAAGCCTATACCAAGGTAGAAGGCAGCTGTTTTGAATACTAGCGAAATTTATGTAGCTGCAGAAAGTTGCGATAATCTGATGGGAAAACTTTTTTCCCAATGGAAGATTCACGGCGTGAATTGTGGTGTAATGACTGCAAGACATTTGTTGCTTTCACCTCTTACGCTGAGAAGTCGGTCCTTAAATGCTTTACGCTCAGGGTGCTAACTTTCTTTACAACTTGACACGCACTCCAGAGTTAGAACATGTGTCCCGAAGAATCACAAATAAAATTATGTTGTTTCCAATTCTGTAGATACATCGTGCTTTTTATGCAGATTATTTGGGCGATTTGACAAAAAAGTGTTTTCTGCTAAAAGAGACGTTACATGTATCTAGGTAAAAATCTCTCAATATATACAAAATATTGAACGAAATAGCATGGTCCACTACTAAATGCTCAGAGAAATGCCAACGTGTTATTTGTACTTATATTCCGTAAATATTTCTTCTAATCGGCAAGTCATCTGCAAGTATGAGGCCACATATTTCAATTTGCAGGATCTGCTGGTCCGATCAAACGCCGTGCCACAAGTGGTATTGTTTAATTTGCGTGGGAGCACTATTGATAGCAATTGTTTGCCAAGCAAACGCCTGAAAGTCGCAATGAGCGCTGTGAATGGTTTCGATGGTGCTTTCACCGACGTAGCCCGCATGATAATTAAACGTTATTCACCTCAATGAGTAAGTGTCTGATCTCTCATTTCATATCCTCGTACAGGTTGATGAAACTTGGAGATAATCAACTGCAAGGACATTTATTTTACGAGTGGGCCATTTGAACTGTGTACTTGTGTAACAGCTGCAGCGTCGTTGCCCAAATGCTGCTTGAAGTTTGCGCAATTGACCTCAACTAGTTTTTAGTGAGATAAAGCCCCGGAAATACTTCTGGGAAAGTATGGAATAAAAATACACCAGGAGTGAGAGAGTATAAATATAATAAGAAACAAATACAACAGTCGTAGTGGTATTCTTGACCAAGCTCTTTGAAAATATATTGCTTGCCTCAATACTGCATCGCCTTTTGCAACTGCTTTTGACCACCTGGCATGTTCTTGCTTCTTCACGGCCGTCAAAATGCGGCTGCCGCGGCGGAGAATCGAACCCATCCCCGAGTTGCAGCGCGACATCAACAAACCTTATCAAAGTGAGTCCGATATATCACCACAAACGTTGGTGATTGTACTCAACAAAAGTTTTCTGTCGTTATTGATGCTGCTTTCGTCGTTCATCTGAAGCTTGAGTCAATCGAAAAGTGGTCGCAAACAGCAGAACAGCGTACGATGTGAGCGCGTTTTATGTAGGAGCGCAAGTCCTAGCCGTGACATCGCCCAGGCGTCCCACCAGGTGTCGCCACTCCAACTTCTCGGGGCTGATAGCCCGCCGTATTTCCACAGAATTGGCAAGGGAGCCGCTACCCGTTTTGTTGCTTGAAGCGATTTTTTTTTTCGTTGAAGCAACCGTAGGCCAATTTATAATAATGAAACACAATAGTGCCGCTATACATGACGTTAGCGGAGTTAGTAAGGCGAAAGCTTTTAATGTCACGTACGCACGGTGTCTGGCCACAGCGTGCCTTTTATTCTAGCATGTTCTGCGTCGAAAAGTTTTCACACTTGCAGTAGCTCCTCTTTAGATTATGTCAGCACATATAGCTTGGGATGATACCAACCACAGCATAAAGCTCCACTCCTAAAATTCTTTTAGGTGTGCTTAATAGCGTCTAAACTAACTTAACCGAAAGCAAAATATGGGGCACACATTTCTAAAACATAGTGATCAAAAATCATACTTTACAGCAAAGGGTGAATTGATCGACAACAAACCATCATTACACTGGGACGGCATGTTTCATCTTCGCAAGTTTTTTCATCTGTAATATAATCTGTGCGAAATGCTCGAGTGCTGAGATTATTATAAGGCTCTCTCACCCTTACACTCTCAGCAATCATAGCAATCCTTCGAGCAATGGTAGCACTCCTTCGTGAGCTATCTCGCTGCAGCAGTCGAGTTTGTTAGATGAGGCCTACGCGCACGCATTTCCCCAGTAGCCTGGCCACCTTCCGATCACTTAAGCAAGCTAAGGGAGCTAGACAAACCCCATCTAAATGGGCGCACGCTTTCGCCAAACACTTTTTAATTTACAAAGTTCCCTTTAATCTTATTGTCTTTGAGGGTCAATACATGTGTTGTGGGGGAGAGGCGCTAGGAGGGGGGAAGCGCTCTTGAGGTTCCCGTCGGAGGCAAGTGTTGTTGTTTTGGGGAGCGGGAAGTAGATGTCAGTGCAGGGCTTCTAAGCACCCTCTGACTAATAAATGCGAAGCATTTCTTAGTGAACTTCGGCGACATTGAGCGTATCTATCTATCTATCTATCTATCTATCTATCTATCTATCTATCTATCTATCTATCTATCTATCTATCTATCTATCTATCTATCTATCTATCTATCTATCTATCTATCTATCTATCTATCTATCTATCTATCTATCTATCTATCTATCTATCTATCTATCTATCTATCAATCAATCAATCTATCTATCTATCTATCTCTCTATCTATCTATCTAGCCGCCTACGACTTCTAGCTCTCCTGGCCGTTGCGATAATTGTATGGATACCAAACTTAGTATGGCATAAGCTGTATAAAAAACATATTTGACTAGTGATAACATGAAAATTATGACATGTGTGTCATGAATGTCAGGATTATCATTTCATGGTCCTGCAGTTCTTGCGGTGGTTTTATCGCGGAGATTTCAGCCTAGGCGGCGAGTGTAGAGTGTGGCACACTATTTATGAGCCCGTTTGGCGTCACATAGCACGTGAACTTATTACTAACTGGCAGCTGACCAAATCGTCCCTCGTATACAACCTAAAGGCACCAAGTCTGCCAGTACGAGACCCTCATTAATGAATAAGGGAAACAAGTGTATACTTAAGGGCTCGCTTTTCGTGTTTACACATTAATATTAAGCTCTAACAGACAATAATGCCAAGGACGGTAAAGGGGAAGTTATTAGGCCAATTGTATTGTAAATGAGAAGAAAGAAAAGTGGGTGAAAAGATAACTTGCCATGGGCAGGATCCAAACCAGTGACCTTCGAATGACGCGTTCGATGCTCTACCACTGAGCTACCACGACAGCTATCCCCCCAGCCACTTTATTGGGTATTTATGTCAGCTTAAACGTGGGAGTGTAAGTCAGCGCCACTAGTAGCCTAGGCAGCGAGTGTGGCACACTCTTTATGAGCCCGTTTGGCGTCATATAGCACTTGAACCTATTACTAACTGGCAGCTGGCCAAATAGTCCCTCGTATACAACGTAAAGGCACCAAGTCTGCCAGTACGAGACCCTCGTTAATGAACAAGGGAAAGAAGTGTATACTTAAGGGCTCGCTTTTCGTGTTTACACAATATTAATAAGATCTAACAGAAAATAATGCCAAGGATGGTATAGGGGAAGTTATTAGGCCAATTGTATTGTAAATGAGAAGAAAAAAAAGTGGGAGAAAACATAACTTGCCGTGGGCAGGATACGAACCTGCGACCTTCGAATGATGCGTTCGATGCTCTACCACTGAGCTACCATGAAAGCTATCTGCCCAGCCACTTTATTGGGTATTTATGTCAGTTTAAACGTGGGAGTGTAAGTCAGCGCCACTAGTAGCCTAGGCAGCGAGTGTGGCACACTCTTTATGAGCCCGTTTGGCGTCACGTAGCACGTGAACCTATTACTAAGTGGCGGCTGGCCAAATAGTCCCTCGTATACAACCTATAAGCACCAAGTCTGCCAGTACGAGACCCTCGTTAATGAATAAGGGAAATAAGTGTATACCTTAGGGCTCGGCTTTCGTGTTTTACACAATATTAATGAGATCTAACAGACAATAATGCCAAGGAAGGTATAGGGGAAGTTATTAGGCCAATTGTAATGTAAATGAGAAGAAAGAAAAGTGGGTGAAAAGATAACTTGCCGTGGGCAGGATATATATATATTATATATATATATATATATATATATATATATATATATATGTGTGTGTGTGTGTGTGTGTGTGTGTGTGTGTGTGTGTGTGTGTGTGTGTGTGTGTGTGTGTGTGTGTGTGTGTGTGTGTGTGTGTGTGTGTGTGTGTGTGTGTGTGTGTGTGTGTGTGTGTGTGTGTGTGTGTGTGTGTGTGTGTGTGTGTGTGTGTGTGTGTGTGTGTGTGTGTGTGTGTGTGTGTGTGTGTGTGTGTGTGTGTGTGTGTGTGTGTGTGTGTGTGTGTGTGTGTGTGTGTGTACCTGCCTCGCTCATGAGCCACTCGTGGCCATTTGTGCTAGCGTGACATATACCAAATTTGGTAGTACAGGATTATCATGTTTGCACCAGTCACGTACCTTCGTCATCGAGCGGCGTCACGTAATACCAAATTTGGCATATGTGAAGCAAGCTAAACGGCTGACAGCGCCTCATGAGTGTTTCATGTAGTCAAGTTGTTACATGACAGGCATCCCAGGATTCATCATGTTTGCACTGGTCACATACCGTCATCATTCATTCAAGTACTGTAATACCAAATTTGGTATATGTGACGCTAGTGAAACGACCACGAACGCATCATGAGCGTGGCATGTATTCATGTTGTTACATGACTCGTGTGGGATGATATTCATGTTAGGGTCAGCCGCTTGTGTTCGCCATGCAGGCATATCATACCATACCAGTTTTGTAACATGCCGCGTGAACGACTTTACCGGAACAGCTGCAGGACCATGAACTGTAAATCATGACATTCATGACATAAATATGATGATTTTTATGTTATGACTATTCAAATTTGTTTTTCAAACAGTCGTGTTGTGCTATACCAAGTTTGGCATTGATACCATTGTTAAAGTAGACAGGAGAGCTAAAAGTCGTAGACGTAGCCGAAGTTGGCTAAGAAATGCTTCGCACGTGAAAGTCAAATCCACCCGTCAAAGCGCAGCATTTCGTTGGCTCTGATGGAACCAGTCATCGCGTCAAGGATGGTCGACTAAGTTTGGTGGTGTTTACTAACGAGAGACATTTTCTTTCATTTGCTTGTCGTTCCACTCTGTGCAGAAATACACCCTGTCATGACTTGGGCTGGCTGTGCAAGAAATGCCCAGCTGAGCTTTCTCAAGCGATGCTCGTCGACGAGAACTCTGTCTGCGTCGCACAAGACTTCGGGAACACTCCAAAGTGTACTGAAAGCAATGTGCACTTGCGCGCCAGTGACACGCTGTCTGCGTCCCCCTTGAACGCTGTGACACGTATTCTGCTTCTCAGGAGAAGCGCGTGCAAGGAATAGGGATAAAAGGCGCGTGACAGTATACATAGGTGCCACCACAGTCGACTCGGGCCTTCTCAGAATCAACGAGTTTGTATCTGAGTTCAACCGTTCATCAGTTTGATTGACAGACATCCACGGTCAATATCGAGTACGCCCACCACTTTTGCTCTTGCTGAAGAGCAGTACTCACGCCGCAACGCCAGCGAGCGCACGGTTCATGTACTACCTTTATCATGCAGATCATGCACACATGCATAAAGAAGTAAACGTTGTCACCATGCGGCTACCATAAGGAAGGTTTGGAAAAGCGCACCCCTAGCCCTTGCGGCGCTGTCACTGCCACTGCGCATGCTTCGTTAAGCGAGCAGCCATTCGTGTTGACAGACCCCCCCCCCCCTCCCGCATGAAATCCGAAATAGCGTACGGTGATCGCGAGGCCGCGAAGTGCGATGTGTCGCTTCCGTGCATTTAGGTTTGTGATCAAAGCGAAGGTCCCTAGACGTTTTTTTATAGGAAGCAAAGACCATTTTAAAGCTCATATGGCGCCTGCAACCGAAGCAACGCCCGCAACACCTGTGAACGTTATACTAAACCTCCTTCTGTCATGCATTCAATTTCACCGCACTCACGACATATCCAATCACAGCCGCGTGGCTGGCATGATGCGAGTGCCACTGGCGACCACCTCTTTTTACATTTTCCGCAATACTTGATAGAGCAAAAGGAGCAGCACGAGAGTATTGTGTGTGTAGCTTGGCTGCTTTTGAGAGTGGAAATTTTCGTGCTGCAGGTGGAACGAAAAAATCTGTGCGAAAGAGGACATACGCCCACGAACACGCCTGTGGGAGGCGCGTGTTGGCTAAATTACAGCACGACAATCACGCTAACGTCGCTGCACTGCTAAAATGTTGAGTGAGTGGTGGCGCTGACGTGATCGCACGTGGTGTTTCTTTGATAACCACAGCAAATGTCCCACATGTGTTTCCAATGCCACCCGCGTTCATGTAGCCACTTTTATCAACGCTGCTATCATGCGCTCCGCACTGTCTTCGTGGCACGGCCACCGCAAGCAATCTTGGAGGAAACTCGGCTGCCCGAGAAGATCGGGCCATCCTGCATTGCACCCCTGGACCAACTTTCAGTTATATAATTAAAGACGATAGTCTTTCTTGGAGATCTTCGACGCAAAATTTGTGATCTGCCTGTCTGTCTGTCTGTGCGTTTGTCTGTTTGTTCGCCCTTAAGGGTACTGGGTACCCTAAACAGCACCACACGGTACCCCAAACGGCTGACTCCATCCGCAACACCCACCGATATTGCTCAAAATTCAGCGTTCATACTTCTGCGAATGTCAATTAAAAAAATGGCAGCATATCCACGGAGTGAATGATGGAGACTGAAGCGAAGCATCCCTCCGTCCATTCGTTATTGCTTCCGTCCGTCCATGCGTGCGTCTGTGTGGATGCCCGTGTGTTCATCCACGCGTTCGTCCGTGAGTCTGTTCGTGCGTCCTCATGTCCATCTGTGCTTCCGTCCCTGCGTTCGTCCATGCATTCGCTCCTGCGTCGGTCCATGCGTTCATTCGTCCGTGAAGCCATTCATGCGTTCGTCCATGCATCTGTGTGTTTCTCCGTTCGTCCACCTGTTCAACACTCCACGGATGGATGGATGTAAAACTTTATTTAGTCAGAAAGCAACTGCAGCTGATGGCCATCAACCCAAGCAACTGCTGTTAGATGGCCATCAACCCAAGGTTGGCGGCGACCTGTGTGGCCCACTCCACGACCCTTAACTGGACGACTGGGTCTGAGCTGGTCAACACGGCCTCCCAGTGCTCAAGAGAGGGATCACGCAAAATATCCACCGGCGGCGGCACTATGCTACATTCCCAAAGTATGTGATCATATGTTGCCACAGCCTGACACCATTTGCATTGCGGCTTTATCTCCTCCGGGTACATTTTGTTCAACATGTAAGGGTTTGGAAAAGATCGCGTCAGCAGTTTTCTCCAGACGCATTCCTGCGCCTTAGCCAAGCACATTGTGCGGGGGCGGATAAAACCTCCGCTCTAGTTTATAGTGATTTGTTATGTCATGAAAGCACACCAGCCCATCTCTCGCGGACCTTCCCGAAACTGGCGGCTCACCTACCCGGCTGATAAAACCTCGAGCATTCAGGTGAGCCGCCTCGTTTCCAGGGTTCCGAGAGTGTGCTGGTACCCAGACAATTTCTATTTCTCTAATTTCTCGTCCCGTGGCCCCATGCAGAAATTGTGCAGTGGTCAGCGATATTATGCCCCTCGCCAGATTTCGGATGGCTGTCTTTGAATCACTGAGAATCAAATCCGACTGCGAGTTAGTTATAGCTAGTGCTATTGCCGCTTCCTCTGCAGTTTCTGAGGAGCGGGTTTTGACCAATTCAGAGGTGACCAAGCGTCCCTAGCTGTCCACCACCACAATCAAAAAAGCGTCTTTCTCCTTATATTCCACAACTGTATAGACTGCCACTTTGTACTCGCCATACTCAACGTGTAAAGCCCTGGCTCTTGCCTGCCTGCACTGCATATGGTGAATCGGATGCATATTTTTGGGCAAAGGTTTTATGTAGAGGGCCTTACGTAACTCTCGCCGCACCTGAATTTTAGTTAGGAGCCTCTGCTCCAATGCCAATTGTTTCCAACATGATTATGTCCGCTTTCGTTGTCGAAAGCTTAGCGTGCTGCATCACCAGATGCACCTCCCATAATTCATCCAGGGTGTTGTGTACCCCTAGTTTCAACAGCCTTTCTGTAGGCGCGTTGTTAGGCAACCCAAGCGCTGCCTTGTAAGCTTGCCGGATCACAGCCTCGACCTTGACTTTTTCTGCAGCATCCAACTTGATATAAGTTGTCGCGTTAGTAATCCTGCTGAGCACAAATGCCTGTACCAGCTTACAGAGATCTTTTTCTTCAACCCCGCTCTTACAGTTAGCGATTCTTCTGATTAGCCTGACAGTAGCATTGACCGTGGTCTTAAACTTTTCAAGGGTCACCCTATTCTTCCTGTTATTTTGCAGATATAGGCCAAGAATTCTAATCGTTTGAGCTTCAGCTACCGGCCTACCCTCTACCTTTACCTCTAATGGTGGTGGCGTAATATAGTGTCTTGCATGTAGCCCTCTGGGTTTGTCCCGAACCACAAAGAGCTCGGACTTGGGCTGAGAGCATGAAAGTCCCGCCTCTTTGCCAACTTTTCGACGATATTAACTGCCTGTTGGAGTGTTTTTTCCAGATGCGCGTCACCTATAGAGTAATATCATCTGCATAAAATGTGTGTTTGAGTCCCGGTATCTCCTCCAGCCTCGGCGGTATTGTAATTAAGGCGATGTTAAACAGAAACCGCGACAAAACTGAACCCTGCGGCATCCCTTTGCCTCCCAACGCGAATGAGTCCGATTTGATGTCTCCTATTCAAATTTCTGCGGTTCGGCCCTCCAAGATGGATCTGATGTATTGAAATGTCCTGACCCCTGGGCCAATTTCCGATAGGTTATTCAATATTGCCTCATGCAAAACATTGTCGAAAGCTTTATTCAGGTCAAGCCCTAATACAGCTTTGATGCCCGTGCCAGGCCTGGGATCGACTACATTATGTTTTAACTGTATCATGACATCCTGTGTGGACAAATTGGCCCTGAAACCTATCATAGTTGGGGGAAAGATGGCCTTGTCCTCTGCATAATAATGAAGCCTGTTGAGAACCACGTGCTCCATCAATTCGCCCACGCATGATGTCAGCGATATAGGGCGCAGGTTTTCCAGCAGAGTTTCTTGCCAGGATTAGGAATAAATATATAATGCTAGCATGCTTCCATTGTGCTGGGATCTCCCCGGCCACCCAATACACATTTATCAAGTCAGTGATTGCCCCAACCGATTTGAAATCTCAGTTTCTGAGCATTTTATTAGTAACCCCATCCGGACCTGTGGCAGACGTAGTACGCAGCTGCCCCATGGCAAACTCCCTCTCCACAATTGTGAACCCTTCATCTAGTTCTGAGTTTTCCACCCCCGAGTAGTGTGGTAAACAACCGTATACTCCATCAGTTATGTACCGATTCCGGAGTTCCTGTATAAACTCTCCAATTGTGCCTTTATATTGATGCATTAACCGAGTCATTTGTCCCCGTTGCGCCGATTTTGTTGCTGCCGGATCCAAAAGATACCTTAACAGCTGCCATGTCTTTTTGCATCCAAACTGTCCATTCATACGATCACAAATCTGGCCCCGCTGCCTTGCTTGCAACTCAATTGTATAAATTTCGATTTTACGTTCTAACTTGGCAGTCTTTCTGCGAAGGACGCCATTATATTTTTGCTTCTTGCACCTTCTCGAGAGACTTGCGTGCGCTTCCCACATTTGTAATAGTCTTGAGTCAGCGGTAAACTCCTCCTGCTCGACTGGCACTTCTACCGGGGTATTATTTACATCCTCATTGAGCGCCTCTACCCATGCATCCAGGTCATTAATTTTCCCGTTCACAGTGTCTGCTCTGTTTTTCCTAAATCTGTTCAATCTGTAATTCTATGCCCCCTCACTTTGACTTTATGCTTCGCAGCGCTAAACGTCGTGGAAAGGTTATGGTGATCACTTTCTAGGGCTTGTCCCATGTTAATCTACTTTGCATTACTGATGCCTCTAAAAAACTTAAGGTCTGGAGAAGTATATATGCTTATGCTGTTGCCTATCCTCGTATGATATCGTGGATTGTTTAACAGCGTCCATCGCAGGTCCCGGGCAACTTGCTAAAGCGGATTGCCCTTTGGGCTGGCTCTAATATAACCCCCCTCCGGGTGAGGCGCATCGAAATCTCCTACCACTATAAGCGGAGTGCAAGCTGCTAACCATTGAGTTTGAATCAGGAGTGGTGGCAAGCTTAATCCTTTATCTTTTGGAGAACTATACACTTTAAGTAAAAACAGTCTCTTCTCATACTTTCGTTTAGGGAAAATCTCTAGCAGGACACAGTCTTCCCTGCTGCAATCTACAGAATGCTGAATGGCAGTGATGTTGCGATGGACTAGCACGGCCGTGAAGACGCGTGATACGCCCCTTGAGTCAATTACTGGCGCTGTGAATGCCTTAAACCGAGGTAATTTTACGGAACCACTAGCCTCCTGTAAGGCTATTATGTCTGGTTTACTGTCCAGATTTTGTGCGTGCAACTGCAGGTTACTCCGCTTTTGAAGAAAGCCCCTGCAGTTCCACTGCCAAACCTCAATTTGCTGGTGAGGCGCCATGATGAGGCACCAGGTTGACTAATGGCACTTGGCTACCCACGGGAGGCAGTCTTGCCTCCAATAGAGTATAAAGCTGCTGAAACATGCCCATGACCTGGGTTTGTGAATCCCTAAATTCAGTGGAGAGCATGCCGAGAAGCTCCTCTATTGTGTCTAATCTGGCTTCGATCTTTTCAACTCGAGCCTCCAACCTATCCCGTCTTTTCTCTTGTTTGCCTACTTTATCCGCAAGTGTTGCTACATCCGACTTAGGACTAATGACTTAAAAACAGGTTGTGGCATGTCTACAGGTGACGTTTTGGCTAATCGTTTGCGTTAGCTTCCTCATCCCCCGGCAGTGGTCTCTTCACTGTCCCTCGATTCTCCACTTTCATAGCTGCACTCTCCTTTACGCGAGCAGACGCCTCTTGCGTCGCTTTCTGTAGGCCTTGCACTGCTGGTGCCTGTGTCCCCTGCCGTTGGTAGTTTCTAAGTGTGCGTTCCATCTCTTCAATTCTGTTTTCCATTCTTTTATTCAAATCTCCCTGTCACTGAACCAGCGCTGCTAACTCCCTCTCTCGAGCGCTCTCGTTCTGGAAGGCCGTACCTGACAAGCTCACCTTTTTGTTGGTGTCGCGTGCGTAGCTGTTGGGACTGGATACTCATGCACCATCTTGGCAGCCCCCACGCCCTGGCAATGGCGGGAAAGAACTCAAATGGTCCCTGCTTTTGCTTGTACCTTCTTTACCCCTCGGTGATTGCTCTGTGGCCCTCGAGGACCGCTCATCATTACCAGCTTCGCTCTCTCATTCAATGCTCTGCTGTCGGCCTGTCGGTGGCTTGCGAGCCAGGCGAAACTTGCAGTTCCGGCTACCTGTGTGATGCGCACCATGGCACACGATGCAGTCTGGCGTGTACGTGGGTGGCTCTCCTTCTGGCGGGGCAGGATGGTCCTTCCCGCAACGGTGACATAGGTTACTCTTCGGACGATAGCAAACTTCCACTCGATGTACAACTCGTCTGCAGTTGTAGCAGGTCTCGACTAAATTTCTATACGGGATCACAGCATACAGACAGTTCCAGTAAGTAACCTGCCGGGGTATGCGTTTTCCCGTGAACGTAATCTGAATCGCCTTTGACTTTCCCAAAGGTCTCGCGTCCGGAATGTCTATGCCTTCATTCTTCTTCAGGAATCCCACCCGAACTGTTCCACTGGGCATCCATCATAAGCATTGCAAATCACTCCCCGCACGGAGTTCTCTAACGGCGCCACGAACGCCGAAACCGGCAGGTCACGATCACCCAGCTTGAGCGTCTTCACAGTCGCATATGCCCCACTGCGATTTTCATGGTGTGCTCACCGTCAACGTGTTGTTTGTGCCATTAACCCGTAAAATGTCTTATTTCGCGGCAATCGCACTCGTTAGACACGCGTTGCTGCTCTCAGTGTACATCCGAGTTCTCTCGCTGTCACAAAACTCAAGTCCCAGTTCTGGGGCCTGTACACAACATTGAAATCCGTAGCTGGCAACTTGAGAAACGGTCCGCGTTTTAGGGGCGAAGCTCCTTGTTTAGAAAAAGTTTATTTACAGCATGTACAGAACACAAAGGCTTCATACCATTCCAGTAACAGGGCACATACACTTCGGCACATCTATATTTCATGACTAACATCACTACGTTGCAGTGAAGACATTTGCTCTAATATACATGATTATGTTGGCATACATGTACACGAAAATTCAATGTGATATCACGATACAAGGGTATAACGATACAATAGATCCTTATGAAACACAAGTTGTAACAAATGAAATCACGCTGGCACAGAGCTGGCGCCACTATGCTTCGGTACAATATAACAACTCAACGGGCGCTGCTTAGCACCAAGTCGGTCGAAAAATAAGTTGTATTCTTTCATGTTCCACCTTGACGAAAGGGCACGACCAATGCCGCAGAAACTCTTGCTCTCCGAGGAAGAAAAGCTCTTCGGAGAGGAACGCGAGGATCTCTCGTCTCATTCTCCCCAGTATCGGCCACAAATCACGCCGGTGGCAATTGGCAGCTACGGCCTCACATCGGTTTCTCCAAAGGCTGAACAGCCCTGCAACTATTAAGAGAGCGGAGAAGCGGCTACGCGGAAATCGGCCGTTGGACACGAAAGTTCGCACACCCTGTCCCCGAAAACCAGCATTAACCGCACGCCAAAAAAGGCGGGAAACCACACATTCAAACGTCGCATGTCGATTGGTCTCTACCATGACGCAGTTGGGGCAAGTAGAAGTGCGAACTACCTGCCATCGCTGCAACCGATCTCGCGTGGGGAGCAAGCCCCAGCCCAACCTCCAGACAAAGTCTCTGAGATGCCCTGGCAACACTGCGGCAGTTATTGGTTTCCAAGCGCGGTTCAATACAGATTGACGATGCTGGGGCACCAAGGGCCGTAGAAGGGCGGCCATTGTGTCCACCACTTTAGAATCGGCCACCTCTATCTCTGGGCACGTAGCTTCCAAACGTCGGTGAAATGCCAGAAGGGCTCGATACAAAGATGGCGATTCAGTAGATTGGGGACCTTTGTTTATTTGGCTATCCGGCAAGAAGACACGTAGTGATGGCCCCAGAGGGTAGCGAGCCAGTGTCTGAGCGGGCATGTCATCATTGCTTAGTATTCGCAATAGAGTGTGGAGGCACAATGTAGAAGCCGCGACGGAAACGTCAGGAAATGCAAAACCGCCTTGATCTCGTGGTTGAGCTAACGCTGGACGCGATAAAAATTCTGTGCCACCAGACCAAAAAAATGAACTGCTTTGCACTTTCCTGCAGACGTGGAGCGGTGGTTTAACAGAATGGCAAAGGTACCAAAATTTTTCTAGCTATACCGTTTGAGTTAAGGATCGGCGTTCCAAGAGGGGGAATTCGAAGTGCCTGGCTGCTTTGATATCATTTAGAAGAGTTTGTACAACGGATGACCAGATGCTATCCTGCATACCAAATACAGTGAAAGTAACTCCGAGTATTGAAATCTCTGGAGACCACTGTAAAGGTGACGTGATGTTGATACGACCACTGGGGTTGCCATTGAAAAAATACTGGCTTTTAGAAAAGTTTAACTTTGCACCGGAGATAATACCGAAATCATGGAATGTATCAAGAGCATGCTGCAGCGACTGTTCATTATGTACATATAGAGTGATATCATCTGCATATGCAGCGACCTTTACTTCAGTGTTACCGGGTAGAGGTAAGCCACGAATCTGCGGGTGATGTTCAACGGCCCTTAAGAAGGGCTCTAATGCAAGGATAAATAACACTGGGGAGAGGGGACCCCCTTGACGGACCCCACGCGTGACTCTAAATGCGTGACTCTCACGGGAATTTAAGTAAAGGGTACTTTCTAAATTAGTGTACATCGCGTTGATAAGGTCAATGAACTTATCCGGGAATCTGTATGCATGTAAAACATTTAGTATGTAGCCATGTTCTATGAAATCAAAAGTTTTCTCTTGATCTAATGAAACAAACAGTCCTTGCGCACATCCGCTAATGGTGTATTGAATGATGTCCCGCGTTAACCACGTATGGGTGTGTATTTCTCGGCCCGGAACAGAACACACCTGGTGGGGAACGATTAATGTTGCAAGAAATGGACTGATTCGGCACACAAAATGTTAGCCAAGAGCTTGTAATCTACATTGAGCAGGGTAATAGGGCGCCAATCTTCTGGTCGCGTGGACATTGGCTCTTTCTTGGGAACTAGTGTTATACGGCCTTTGTGGAAAGAAGTTGGAAGTGTAATATCTTGGAAACACTTGCGAATGACGCGTGACATAGTTGGACCGATGATAGGCCAGAACTGTACATAAAACTCTGCAGGGAGTCCGTCAGGCCCTGGGGCCGATTCCTTTTCCATTGCGTCTAATGCGCCTTTGATTTCGTTATGGCGAGGCTTGTGCGTCTCTCGTAGTGCGTAACCACCAGTGGCACATACCCGAAATAGCGGCCCATACGATTTTGACCTCCAAGGTGGTTTCGGTGAGAAATTTCTTCTGTGCGTTGTTGAACAATAAAACATAGTGCTCAATGCACATGTTAATGGCTGCTGAGGGGGAATGAGAGACAGGAGCATTCGGTTTTTAGGTAACGCGCACGCTGCGATCCCCATTAGCAGCTAATAGCATGTACATAGGGCACAATCTGACAAGAAAGGGTTGCTACGTTATACTCGCTGGGTGTAACCTCCTTGGTTTTAGAAAGGTTTAGCGAGCGTTGGGCCACATAGCCATGAATACAGTGAACTATACTCCGTTTCATACATCAGGTGCAACGCTGTGAAGACTAGGCAAGTAGTCCATAAAGAAAACACGAGATGTTGCTCCGCGCGGTTTCGTAGCTGAGTGGTTTGACGCGTCGCTCCGGAGAGTTCAGCGTAGTTTTGAATTGCATGGGTTCGAATCCACATGGTGCCATTTTTTTATAATTTTTGCGAGTTCTATTCGAAATCTTGTTTTTTTTTTCAGTAACTTCAACTTACTTGCACGCGGAAGTGAACTGCACGTATCTATTCATTTGTAGTATACCAAGTTTCCTTGTGAGGGCCGGAACCTGCTCAGCTGGCACCGATGTTTGACCAGCATGGCGATTTTGTCGCGATTATACCGCATTGTCGGTTTACCTCGTTGATGTGAGCGAGTACTGCGTGTAAGATGACGTTAATTCATTGATTAGGTAGCACAGCAGCTCCATTGAGGCTGGGTTAACGACAGGTGCTCACCTTCAACTTTTGTTTTCGTCATTCCCCGATGATCCACTTTTCTTTGCCGCTCTTTAAACACTCAGCAGGTTATTGATTAGAGCGGGCCGCCGGCAGAGAAACCTGTTCAGTTTTAGCAAAACAGTGCGGAATCAACCTTCCACTACACTGTGCGGTATCGCGACGCACTTCGTGCGAGTAACGAATGATATGTTATTCAGGGAAAAGGGAAGAAAGCAAATTTGTGTAGCTCAGAATAGTGATTTTGGCACACAAACGCATAAAACATTTCCTAGACTTGGTATTCGCCCGTTTACTGTCTTAATATATGCGACATTTTTGTGAATTGTTATGCGCGATTTATTTCTTCTGTATAATTCCAACCCATCCTTTTTCCCGCAAGTAAGAGTTCCTTTTTTATCGTTCAAAAGAGAGTTTCAGCTAGGCTGTTATTCGGCAGAAACTCTAAATTTTAATTTATGCGTCAATCGTTTTTTTTCATGAAAACCTGGATTTGGCCTGTTTTTCTCAGTTGAGAAAATCTTCATGGTATAGGGTAATTCAGTGCCCAAAAATTGTACTGGTTCAAAAAGTTGGAGATTTGTTCCATACATACAAACATCCAGGGGCAATACTCAATGCGTGCGATGGACCAATATTCCAAACGGATGATGACTTTTGTGGTTTAAAAAACGCAAACTTTATTTACAGAAGAGCACCTCTGGCCGATGTCGTGGTGGGTTCCGACATCTTCTTTTTTTCCTTTTTTATACCAAGTTTTTACAGAAGTCATGTGACCATTCCGAACGTTTGCACTTCACAACAAAAGATAAATAAGATAATTATTAGGGAGCAGTACAGTGCAGTGTCCTTCCTAGCCCGGGTCACTTGGCGACGTTAAACCCAACACACAAAATCACACGATGAGGAAGCACTCTTTGCTTTGTCACAATAACACAGCCTTCTTGGGGAATGAGCTCAGCATGAAGCAGCACGAGCAGGTTCGCTAGAAAGATGTCCACAATCCAGCTCAACCAGTCGACCCTCGTGAACAAAGCCACCACTGACAGGCCGCACATTCCTCGAAAGTCAGCAAAGTTCTTCAATGCCACTCAACTCGTCATCACTGAACTGAGCACCCGACTCATCGGAGGAGGAGTTGCAAGAATCACAAATGCAGAAGACAAGTGGTTCGATTTCACTATCCACAATCATGTCCCGTTCCCATGCTTCAGCTTCAACTTGCTCTACATGAGCGCAGCAGTTTTGCCACTTTTCCTGTTTTACAGATGCCAGTGCTTCTGGCAGAAGCTTCTCTACTTCAGCCAAAGTGAAACCCGTATTCCGTGCTGCGGTGTACCCCTTTACCTGGCTCCAAACAAGCTCGATTGGGTTGAACTCGCAGTGGTACGGTGGTACACGAAGCACTTCATGGCCGGGGGTAGGCGCCAGAGTGTCGATGCGGTACACAGTACTGGGTGTGTTGACCTTTTGGGAAAGTTCCAGCAATTGAGCTCTCACCATGTCCTCTGACCACGGAACACCTTTGTTTGTGAGCCAAAGCTGAATATCAGCTATGCGCGTCGACTTGGTAGGTGCTGTCTCAAGAACTACGCTGTGGTATGGCGCATTGTCCATGACAATAACGCTATTAGGCGGAATGTTTGGCAAAGCTTGTAGGTGAACCACTCCTCAAAGTATCTGCCATCCATCTCAGAGTGGTAGTCAGCGCTGTCCCCCTTTTTCGCTCGGAAGTAGCGAGCAGCTCCTTCGATGAAACCAGTTGCACTGCTGCCAGCATGTACGAGGATCAAACGGGCCCCTTTGCCCGAGGGTGCAGCCAATCCTGTCATCAGACCTTTGAGGAAGGCATCTTGCGATGACTTCACAGTCGTGTCCTGCCAAACGTACTCCTTCGTGTGCCCTGCGTTGACCCATGTTTCATTCAAGTAGATGATGCACCTGTACAAAGCAAAGCGAACGAGCCCACGAGTTAGCGCACACAAGTAAACATACCCACAGCAGCAGCTTGAGTCTTGGCATGACCATAGTCGAAAATACTGCAAAAGACAACTTGAGCAAAAAGTACAATAAGCATTCATATGCATATTCTATTTTCTTTGTTACCCACTCATATGCTGACTGCTCTTTCGTAACTGCTTAGCGTCAATCGAGAAAAAAAAACGGTCGGCGTCAGTGTTTTCTTTAGTCGGGCTTTAATTGGGCACGTAGGTGGCATTTGGCTGTCAGTTCTGATTCATGGCAAGTTCACCTGTCACACATGCGGTATTCGGTAAGAATTCATTGGCCGTCGCTATCATTTTGCACGAATGAAAACAAAAATAGACACCAAAATTCCCAACAATGCGGCCAGTAACTCGCATCTTTCATGGCAATGAGCGCTTACCGCACCAAACGGCGGAGATATAGCGAATAACTCTCACCAATTGAGGCAAATACCCCCACCCAACAAAACAAAAGTTGTGAAATGCGACCTGTAAGCAATTACCTCTCTTAACCGTTTTCTTTTTTCCAGGTTGTAATTCAGATGTAATACTCTCCATTACGATTATAAAGTTGCAATGCTAACACCAAGTGTTATATCATGTGCTGCGTAAGAAAATATGAAAATAACGGTTCCCACCTGCCCTGTCCTCGGAATTTTTCGATCGCCCGCAAGTACCCGCGACGCCAGGCAATGATGTCACTGCGCTCGATTAGCGCAAGATTCCGTTTTCTCTTAGCAAAGGTGAAGCCGATGTCCTTCATTAGCCTCCACAAGGTGGTTTTCGTGAAGTTCGGCAAGTCGTCGTCTTCGTTGACAGCCCTTATCACACTGTCCAGTGTTGGGATCTCCCTCTTGGAGTACATGCTGTGCACTTTCAGACGAATGGCATGGATTGTCAAGCTGTCATGTTTGACAGTTCGCGAGCTCGAAATCTTCACTTCGCGAGCTCGTTTTTTTGGTGACACCAAAGTCCCACGCAGACGCTCCGCCTTCAATTTCGCCACGGTACGGGGAGATATTTTAGTGTCCTCGCTCACAACACTCAGCACTTCCCGCACAAATTTCTCCGGGAAACGCATCCTGGTACGGGCGTACACATTTGCAATTACTTGCTTGGCGTGCTTTGACAGCTTTGATGTGCGAAGCTTCGAAAAAGTTCGCGCAGGAGAGGTGTTCGAGGACGCAGGGCTGGACGCCATTTTTTCGAAGCTGCCACAAAAAGTGAAAAAAAAAGGCGGCGCGGTTCACGCGGAGAGCGAAAGCCTGATACGAAAGCGACGAACATAAATTACCAATTCGCATATTTGGATTGTTTATCCGACAACACAGGCGTTTGTTTTTTAACCTGATGACAAATATGTATGCTTTGAAGTTTCCCGAGAAGCATTTATTGATTCTCGTACACCCCAAGCGACGCACTACTTTTTGGTCACGGCAGTACACAGCGCAAACAAGAGCGCTAGCTCTGACAGCGTTGTACATGATGTATGAAACGGAGTATAGTATATACCATGAACTCGAGGTGATTAAAGGTGGAAAGTAAACCCGAAGCGCAAGCCGCAAGAAAGTGTGCATGTGCCACTCCCCGTTTAGTCCATGAAATGTCCGCTGGATGGCGGTGTTTCTATATGGAGAATATATGATAAAAAGATGCGAGATGGTGGTACTTGGAGTGCTGAATAGATGGACGAATGGACACACAGACAGATGCATGGATGGACGGATGAACGGACGTAGGCGCGGATGCATGGACGAACACAGGGACGGACACACGAACAGACGCACGCATGGACGTGTGGATGGACGCATGGACGGTTACACAGACATACGCAGGAACGGACGGAAACGAAAACGAATAGACGGACGAATGTTTCGCCCTAATCCGCATCATTCACTCCGTGGATATGCTGCCATTTTTTTCCACACCGTTGCTTTCCCCTGCTTTACTCGCTGCGCTCCATGCGTCTTGCACCCGTCGCTGCTGGCCTGCGTTTCGCAAGGCTTACTCTTGGCGTTGTCACTTTGCTGGGTCTTCTTAAATCGGTCCTGTGCCTTCAGCACTGGAGCCCACTCTCCCGCTTCAAAATCTTCGGGCGTTATAGTCTCCCCTTCGACGTAGTATTCAATCTTCAGCCCAACAAGGCCCACGGTGACCAGGTGCAAGCCAGACGCCCGGCGACGCGGCCCAGGCTTGGCCTAGGAGATAGGCCAAACCTTGCCACCACGGAGTTGATAGGAAAATCTCGAAAACTCCGAAAACGGGGACAAACTTGCCTAAATGAGTGGTGTTCGCAGGTAAAGGGCAACCTCCTGCAGACGAGCCTACTGACAACAAGTCCAGAACAAAGCGCGTCCGCCGATAGTCAGTAACCGGGCCGGAGCTCATGCGAAACACGTCGGCACAGCGTCTCACTTCAGCCGCGTCTCTCAACACTCCAAATACCACCATCTCGCATCTTTTCGTCATACATTCCTCATATAGAAGCACCGCCATCTAGCAGACATTCCAAGGATTGAACGAGAGGAGGCACACGCACACTTTCTTACGGCTTGCGCTTCGGGTCTACTTCCCACCTTTAACCATATTGAGTTCATGGTATATACTAGTTCACTGTATTCATGACACTGCGGCCCAACGCTCGCTAAACCTTTCTAAAACCAAGGAGGTTACGCCCAGCGAGTGTAACGTAGCAAGCCTTTCTTGTAAGATAGTGCTCAATGTACATGCCAATGGCTGCTAAGGGGGGATGAGAGACAGTATAATTTGGCTATTAGTTAACGCGCACGCTGCGAATTTTTATTGTTTAACAACGCACGGAAGATATCTCCCACTGGCACCACCTTGGAGGTCAAAATGTAAGACTGCTTACACACTACTACTACTACAACTCCGAGGAACGAACTGGTGCCGCTATAAGAAGCTTCGCCCATAAAAGCAAATATTGCGCATATCTGAGGCACCATAAAAACACGTATATATTTTCTATGTGCGTCTTTTACTAGAAAAGGCATACATAACTAATCCAAAGGACCGTAGCGTTTATCGCACTGCACTGACAATGCAACGCTTGCACGGAAAGACAAGTGTTTTCGACACTTTGCTAAGACGACATAGTGGTGGCACCTACATGTCGCCTTGCGTTCTACACCTTATCACCTCTGAGACGGGTGGGCACGCCTGTCTCAGAGCCACGTGCTTCGTTTTCCAAGATAACTGCCAGATAGCGCTCATGTCTCACGTGTGACGTGACCTGATGCACTCGTTCATCTCCGCTGTACGCTCGAGGCCCTCTAACGCAGCACCTTCAGAATAATATTTACCGATTTTCTCGCGCAGAACATCAAACAAACATTTTGTTCACTCTCTCCAGACGCAAGAGACTTTTCCCGACTTCGTGTGCAGGCAAGAAATGGATAGTCGTAGCCACAGACAATCTCACCTGTTATGCTGAGACCGACTCTCTATACAGTGCGACAGCTGGCGAAGTCGCCAAGTTCTTTGTGAACAACATAGTTCTTAGATATGGTGCGCCCATCGTCCTTATTACGGATCGTGGCACCACATTTACTGCAGACATAATGCAATGCCTGATGCGCATGACAAATACCGATCACAGAAGAACAACGGCGTATCACCCTCAGTCAAATGGCTTAACCGAACGCCTCAACAGAACTCTGACCGACATGCGACCGTGACGACTGTAAGCATCCATGCTCTTCGGGTTCTCATTCAGGGCATCAAAATTTTGGGCCCGAAGAAAAAGCTACCCCCGAGACACTGGTGGTACCTTCGCAAGCATGTTCTCTCAGGCAGCACCTTGATGTCTTCTTTGCGCAGATATTCGTACAATTCGGGCTTCGCATCCTCATCATGACGCATTTTATGATTTACTCATTGTTGTACGGCATGCTTCTCTTATGTGATTTCCTTCATGTGGCAATGAAGCAGCTCTTGACAGCGAGTTGATATTTTATGGGAAGGAAGCTAACTTTACTTTCAAATGCCTCTTCGCTGACTGTCTCGTTGTGCGCTTTTATACGAAACACATGTTTTTTTGTGCTGACGGGTCTCGTCTTGATTCTCAACAAATTGCGAGAAATGTTCTTACTGTGCTTCTATTTGGCATCATCTTTTGTGCTTTTCTTTGCCTTTTTCTTTCTCTTACAGGTCTGCATTTGAACCAGAACTCTATGGTACTTGCAAAAAACGCGTCTTCCCGTCTAACTGCACTGTTAACAACAACTTTTCAGAAAAAAAAAACATGCCTCTAAATGAACTCTGTTTCGAGGAAACTGGCTTTGCGCCACAAACACCACAAAGAGCTGCCACTGAAAATTCTTTGACGAAGGATTTCGCCTAATCACTATGTGTAATGATTTGCTTTATTTCTCTCGTCCTCTGAGATATACTGTTGCGACTATTGATTGCCGTTTGGGCAAAGGCTTTTCAAGGTATACCATTTTCTTTATGAACAAGTGTAGAGAAACCATACGCTTCCCTTTCACAGTACGCATACGCTGCTGTTTCTACAAGTAGATACAGCACTTTCAGCTAAGTGACAGGATTATTGAGGTCGCAGAATGGGTCCTTATGGGTGCAATGTGAATGCTGAGCTTCAGTGTTTCGCATGCTTTCTGTCTCTTATCCCGGAAGTGTGCGCACTCTTCAGGAACCGAAGACTTATTCAAGAACAACTATTTTCCATTGACAGAGATCCCTTCCGAGGCAATCGATTGGACGTTGCGGAAGTGCTTTGCTGGAATGACTACATACTAAAGGCGCAAATATCATTTTGTTCGTTTCGTTGACAATTTGGGAACAAGGTGCTGAGGATGTTCAGGCGAAATGTTGGGCACTGCATCAGGTTTGAGGTACGGTTTGTCTCGGAGGATCTTGTTGACAACGCCGTTTACGGTGGAGGTGAACGCAAGCTCGATAAAACACCGATAATTATGTTTCTCACAAGCCACGGTAGTCGGTGTCAGTCTCCTGTTCACCGTCTTTCCCCCTCTGTCCCCATCCGTGAGACGTGCTTCATCTGCTTGGGCCATGAATAATGATAATCGCTGTTTGTTCGGGCGCTAAACAGTGGTACAGAACGGTACAAAACAAGTCCCCTTCTTCGGTAACTTTGGCTTTGACAATCTATCGTTCACCTCATAGTTCCCATTGTGACAGGCACAAGCAAACAAGAACCAGTCACTCAACAGCACGATCAACACTTAGCCCGGTAATAACACTGAAAACACGACCATAGAAATCTACGCGACCGATCAAAGGGGCTGTTCGAAGCAGACGACACACGCTTTCGACACCCACCCGCTTGGTGGCAGTGCCGCCGACGGCCAACGCAGGCATTCATCCAAATCGGTGCCTCCCCCCTCCATTGAAAAGAGCTGGCGAACGGCACACTAGCCAGTACATTCTAAGCTCCATAGCAAAGTTTATATCTAAATGTACTTTCACACACATGCACATATACAATCTATAAGAAACAGCCAAACAAATATCAAACAGCTCCACCATAGGCGGTGGCAGCATTCAAGTTCATTGGCGGTTTTTGTTTATGTTCTTGTGGAAGAATTGCAATCGATAAACTTTGTGTAACCACGTTCAACCACATAACCGGACTTGCTCTTACTATGAAGCGCTAGAATAGCCTTAAATTGACAATGCTGTGTCATACACAGAATCATCTTTGCTGCACGTGAATGTCAGGGTGATGATGAGTGCTGCGCTAAGAGTAGCCTTCATTTCAAATATTTTAGCAAAAGCAAGGGTGCAAAAAGAATGTTGCCATATATGAACGGGGTGTTGTTTTCTTAATGTTTGGGAAGACTCTCCAAGCGTCGCTCACCCATTTGCGCACTCAAGCGGGCATTTGCCTCTAAGATAGAGGAATAGCTGGCTGAAAGGTTTATTGCGTACACGGATGGCTCCGCCATCTAAGACGCAGGCTCGGCCACAGGTTCCTGCGTTATGCCAGCACTTGGTTGGAGGGCCTCCTGCCATCTGCCTTTTACAGCCTCCTCTACCGCTGCAGAGACGGCCGGTCTCGACCTGGCAGATAACCTCCTGGCAGCAAACTCCCCAACGCACACCATTATGGTCGCGTGCGACTCAAGAGCAGCGTTGCTGGCCTTGACAAAGCCAGAACGGGCAGGCTTCGCAACTCAGGGGCTCGTAACCAAACTACACAGTCTCCTTGCCAGTGGCATCGATGTTTCTCTGCACTCGGTCCCATCTCATGTGGGAATCCAGGGAAACGAGCAAGCTGACGACTTGGTGAAAGAAGCAAATGACTTCGTGATTCTTGTGCGCCGTACCGTGGTCGCCTCGGACTTTTCGAGGCTCACGTTGAGGAGGCTGTTGCTACGCTGCCACAATGACGATCGTGTAGCAAAGATGATACCACCAACTCGGCTGCTTGACAGGGGTTTCACCAGGCGGGAGTAGTGCCTGCTATTTCGCTTACGCATCGGCTGCTCCTGGCCTGCGGTCCAGCATCATCGGCTTGGCAGAGCCTCATCCCCTGCGTGCACTGCGTGCGGGTAAGATGAAACCATCCAGCACCTTGTGTGTTTGTCTAGCGCTTCGCACACAACGCGGCGTCTTGGTCGCCACACTCTGTCACCGCAGTTTGCACACGGCTACACAGAGGAACCTTTTCTTTCCTGCTCGGCACCACACCCAGGTCTTCAAGGCGGTTCTTCGCTTCCTTGACGACACTAGACTAGACGACTGGCTATAGAAACCACCCGCCAGGTTCTTGGTTATGGACGCTATTTTTAGGGGCGAAGCTCCTTATAGCGGTACGTATTTGTCCCTTCTAGCCGTTGTTTCTGTAACGAGTGTAACATTTTGACCTCCAAGGTGATGCCAGTGAGAGATTTTTTCTGGGCGTTCTTGAACAATAAAAGATAGTGCTCAATGTACATGCCAATGGCTGCTAAGGGGGAACGAGAGACAGGAGCATTCGGCTTTTAGTTGACGCACACGCTGCGATCCTCATTAGCAGCCATTGGCATGTACATTGATCACTATCTGACAAGGAAGGGTTGCTACGTTATACTCGCTGGGTGTAACCTGCTTAGTTTTAAAAAGGCTTAGCGAGCGTTAAGCCGCAGTGCCATGAATACAACGAACTGGTATATACCATGAACTCGAGGTGGTTAAACATGGGAAGTAGATACGAAGCACAAGCCGTAAGAAAGTAAACACCGTGTTCTCCTGTCTCTCATTTCCCATTAGCATTCATTGGCATGTACATTCAGCACTATCTCACAGGAAAAGGCTGCTACGTTATACTCGCTGGGCGTAGCCGCCTTGGTTTTACAAAGGTTTAGCGAGCATTGGGACGCGGTGCCGTGAATACAGTGAACTAGTATATATCATGAACTCGAGGTGGTTAAAGGTGGGAAGTAGACCCGATGCGCAAGCTGTAAGAAAGTGTGCGTGTGCCACCTCTCGTTTAGTCCTTCAAATGTCCGCTGGATGGCGCTGCTTCGATATGGGGAATATAACATGAGAAGATGCGAGATGGTGGTACTTTGAGTGTTGAATAGATGGACGAACGGACACACAGACAGATGCATGGATGGACGCATGAACGGATGCAGGGGCAGATGCATAGACGAACGCAGGGACGGACGCACAAACAGACGCACGCACGGACGGGCGGATGGACGTAAGGATGGTCATACAGACGGACGCATGGACAGATGGAAGCAAAAACGAAAGGACGGACGAATGCTTCGCCCCGCTCTCCATCATTCACTCCGTGGATATGCTGCCAATTTTTTTCCTTCGTATCTTTTCTTCACATCTTTAATGCCCTATCCCTGCAGAAGTTGCGTCTTTTCCTTTTCTGAACCTCTCTTTCTTTCTGTTTTTTTAATCTGTCGAATTTATATTCTGCGACAAATAAAAACAGAGCAAAATGGTTATACACCGCAAACTGCAACGCGCGGCCCTGTTGTTTCGCAGTGCGTTCAAACTGACGCTGCACTGAAGCCTTTTACAATTATTGATTACGTGTGCGCGCTTCTTAAATGAAGTTAGACACGTTTATCTTGGGTTTACCAAATTGTTTATTTCACTTCTCGTTGTTCGTGCCTCGCATGATCATGATCATGGAGGAGTGCAATGAGCGGCTAAACGTGTTTCGCAGAGCGTTAGTCATAGTGATTGCTCTCGAATCACAGGCAATCGCGCACGTCGCAGCCGACGCCAGAGTATACTGTAGGAGAAACACCCTGTTGAATTCCCACCCATAATCATCACATGCGAACCACAACGCAGCGCTGTAGCAAGCATTTGACATCGCGAGCTGCTAACTCAACGACGTGGTTTGAAGCATCCTCCCCTAACCGGTGCTTGCATTCACATTCGCGATTTAGCGCGGCTTGGAAGGCTGCCAGATCACCTCTACGCAGTTGATGCCGGCATTCAGCCTGCCGGGCCTGTTTTTGTGTCTGTAGTAATAATCGGCACGGCGAATGCGAGCTCTCTCACGTTCTCACTGTTGGCTTTTTTCTAGAGCTCAGTGGCATTCTGCATATTGCCTGCTATTTGCGTTTAGTGTTTTCAGTGTCAACAGTGATACCATTGATTGACTATGTACTCATAAATGTTGTTCTCCTTATTGTGTTCAAAGATGTACGTGAAATAGTACTTTTTTGTGCAATTTTTCAGTTACTTTCGTTTTTTTTTGCCATTGCTTATGTTTTGCACATAAGCAAGAACAGTTGGCTTATGTGCAAACTGTGCTTCTTTCTGGAGAGAAGACCTCGTTAAGCGTGAATTGCTTTAGTTCTCTATTTCTAAGGTGTAATATTTTAGGGGCGAAACTCCTTATAGCGGCACCCGTTTGTCCCTCATAGTCGTTTTTCGCACTTGAATAAAAAAATGGCAGCATATCCACGGAGTGAATGATGGAGAGTGGAGTTAATCCGTCCATTCGTTTTTACTTCCGTCCATCCATACGTGGGTCTGTGTGACCGCCCGTGCGTCTACCGGCCCACCCATGCGTGCGTCTGTTCGTACGTCCACCCGTACATCTGTGTGTCCGTCCCTGCTTTCGTCCATGCATCCGCTCCTGCGTCCGTCTATGCGTCCATCCATCTGTGCAGTCATCCGTGCGTCCGTACATCAATCTGTCTGTGTTTCCGTTCGTCCATTCATTCAACTTTAATAGTGTGTGCATCAACTTTACAAGTACCACCATCTCTTATCTTTTTATCACATATTCCTCATATAGAAGCACCGAGATCCAGCGGACATTCCAAGGACTGAATGAGAGGAGGCACACACACTATTTTACGGCTTGCGCTTCGTGTCTATTGACCACCTTTAATACCTCAATTTCATGGTATATACTAGTTCACTGTATTCACGACACTGCGGCCCAACGCTCGCCAAACCTTTCTATAACCAAGGAGGCTACGCCCAGCGAGTATAACGTGGCAAGCCTTTCTTGTAAAATAGTGCTCAATGTACATGCCAATGGCTGCTAAGAGACAGGAGAGACAGGACAATTTGGCTTCTAGTTAACGCGCATGGTGCGAATTATTTGTTGTTCAACAACACACAGAAGAAATCTTCCACCGGCACCACCTTGGAGGCCAAAATGAAAGACTGGTTACACAATACTACGACTACGAGGGACGAACGGGTGGCACTATAAAGAGCTTCGCCCCTAAAATCATTCAATACCCATGTGGAAGGTTTCCGAAGAAACTAATGCGTGCAAGCTCGGCACTACGCCTGCCACGGGATAGGCGACGTCATGTGCACTAATGGCGCACCGAATAACGCAGGTGTTCAGGTATGACTCTTCGAAAGACGTAAATAACGCAGCCAATGAAGACTGGTAGTCAAAACACTAGCGGGCGGTGTTTCGTTGGTCCTATCCATTTGCAGCTATCGCTGTAAAAAATTCACAGCATATCCACAGAGTGCACTATGATCAGGAAGGCGAAGCGCCCGTCCATCCGTTCGTTCTTGCTTCCGTCTGTCCATGCGTCCATCTGAGCGTCCGTCCCTGCATCTATCCCTGTGTTCTCCCATGCGTCCGTCCATCCATTTGTGTGTCCGTTCGTGCCTCTATCTGTTTGTCCATCCATCCGTCCATCTAGTGAACACTTCAAATACCGCTATATCGTATCAGCGGACATTCTAAGCGCGGACATTCTAGCAGCGGACATTCTAAGAACTAAACGAGAAGTGGCACTAGCGCACTTTCTTACGGCCTGCTCTTTGTGTCTACTTCCAATCTTTCAACGTCTCTAGTTTATGACACTGCGGCCCAACCCTCAATAAACCCGTGTGTGTAAAATAAGTTGTTAACGATTTGGAGTAGGATGTACTCTACTTTGGGAGTGCAAGAAGCCGTCCCATGGCCCTTAGCGTAAAACCTTGCTAAAAACAAAAAGTTGCACCCAGCGAGGTAAACGTGGCATCCCTTTCTGTTCCGATAGTGTTCAAAGTGTGTCCTTGCGATAGTAGTTTTTTTAAGTAAGCATCAAATTCAAGCTCAATTTTTTGGAGATTATGTTATCAATACTCGTCTCTAAGTTATTTTATCAGAAACATCTATCTTATTATTTATGATTAACCGCGCGGGTTCGCTTCTCAACGTAATTGGGTGCGCGCGTGCCGCTCCTCTAATCCGGCCATGGAGGTGACTACCTACTACTATGACGACTACTACATACATCGCGGACACATAACCCATGGCATAGGCCCCCCAAAAGCGCATGTCTGCAAGACAGCAAGCGTCGCGTCTCTCACGTACTTGCGTTGTCTCCGCAAGCCCTGGACCTCAACGGCATCTCGTTGTCACCGTCACATAACTCTGTTCACAGAACAGTAGCAAACACCATGTTTTGAGAATATCTACTGTGCGAAACTCGGAGGACGATGGTTGTTGTTTGGCAGAATTGTTGACCAATTACTGCCTTTGTATGCGTTAGAGTTCAACAAGTATGAGGTTGTAAAACTGACTGTGATGCCCCCTCGCACTACCTTTCGCAACAGACATGGCCCGTGGATAAAAGTAAACTACGCCTTAGTTTGTTTCTTCTTCCGGACCTGTCCAGCGCACACGACTTTCTGGTGAGCCCTGACATCGAGGACGTCCTCCTCATTCAGGGCACGCTAATCGACGTCAATCTCGGCGACCTATACGTGGCACCCGCTTACATCCTTCGTAAAGTAAAAAGGATCATTTTGCCTGTGAGTAGCTACACTCCCATGCTAGAATAAAAAGTGGTGGTGATAGGATTACTCTAAATTGAGCCGTGCCGCAAGTAAAATTTTGAGCCTTCATATGTGAAGGGTTTCAAATAGAAGTTCTAGCAAACATGGCTTGAGTCATTTTGAAATTTTAGTTCCAGTGTTAGCGTTCACTAAGGGAGTGGCGTAACAGCACCGCAAACGGACATTCGTTGTGGGCAGCTTGTTTGAGTGCATGTGATAGCATTAACAAAGATGGGAGTGCATCATCACCTAGCAAAGAAGGAGTGTGGCAAAGAAGGTGCAACGAAAAAGAGTATTTGCTTAACTGCAAGGAATTATCAAGGAATGCGATAGCAAAAAATTAAAACGTCAAGCAAAGAACGGTAAGCAGCTATAATTTGCTGCACCCAACTCAAGTACATACACGCACCGACTGAAATCGACACATGCGAGATGACAGTGATCAAAGAACTTTCATAGAGCAACATCTAAAGAGCACTGCTGAAAGACAAAGAAGGACGTACGAAACGAGCGCACAGCAATACACGGGGTGAGCTCTATCTAACAGTTTCCACGGCTGTCACAGTTACTTCAACGGTGTGCATGTGAAGCTTCAGGGCCACGAGTGTAAAAACTTGAGCCAGTAGGTCGGGGTTCATGATGCTGAATTGTACAGCGTTGCAACATAAAAATATACGAGACAGTAGAAAACAGCACTGACTTTCAACTGATGTTTATTTCTACAGTGGCAAAATTTATCTATGGCGTTTTTTTAGGAATAGCCAAATGTAGACACCAAAATTAGGCTGATTTTCGCGAGAACGTAAACTGGCCCTAAATACTTTTAGATTCTTAAACAGCTGTAATATAAATAGGACAATTCCTTTTGGTTACGCGTAATCAAAAACGTACGTGATACTCGAAAATGGCCTAAATATTTCAATTGTTTCATACAGCCACATTTCTTCAACCACCACTGTGTCAACGATTATTGGCAAAACAACCGAATTCGTCTCCCTAAAATGTTTCTTTTGTGTGCCAGTTTCTTTGTTATCTGCGTTGCATAGCGACGTTTTTGGGGGCGCGTTGACACTTATCGTAGGACATGCTACTTGCTTTTACCTTTCGACGTTTATTTTTCACTTAGGCGCTACAGGGGTACATCCTTTTTCCCTTCAACATAATATGTTTATTATTAATACATATAAAGTGAAGAAGTTGGGCACCGATCTGTTTTTTAAAGAAGTGGTGGTCTGAAGTGGAGCATAAAACGAACTAGAGTACTCTTCAGGGCCTTCTGTAGATGCCAAGAACAAGGAAACACTGCGGTCAATGCAGAACAGTCATTTGTTTCAACAGAAAGGACCATTCTCTCTTGTAGTTCGTGAATCGCCTTTACGCCCACGCGACGAAGCGCGGCACCGACTGAAGCACAAGGATAATGTTAACTTTATCGCAAAATATTGCTATACCGCACAGTCGAATCCTTGTAGACTCATTTTACGAACTAAATCAAGCCAAAATAAGATCATTCAATCGATACGAGCCTAACATAAAGTGTACTGCTCATTAGCGATGATACTGAGATTTGTAGATATTGGCTGCAACATAAATTGGATATGAATTCAGAGCAAAATAACATAACTGAGAAAAATTGTTTTAACAAGCCCGAACATATTGTCAGTAGTAAAAAAGTGTATCTTTGTAAGTTTCATTCAGTGCATTTGGCTCTTTTAGAAAAAAAACGCCTCATACGTGCATAAGATTATAAGATTTACAGTCAAATCACCAACCGTGTTCATGATCGCCCTATACAACCCGCTCAGGCAATCACGCTTAAACCGTAATAGTGCCAGAGGAGGAATTCTTAGGCTGCTGCCGTTTTATTTCTTTACTTGTCCCGCTTCTGAAAAAAATTTCGTGATTTAGCCGGAACCTGTGCGTTGCCACATTCACACACTGCTTGATACGGGACTGCGGATATGACGCGTGGGCGAACTTTTGTGTCGGTTATACCTTCATGTGCCTCAACGTTCCCCTAGCTCCGCCGCGGTGGTCTAGTGGCTAAGGTACTCAGTTGCTGACCCGCAGATCACGTGATCGAATCCTGGCTGCGATGGCTGCACTTCCGACGGAGGCGGATATGTTGTAGGCCCGTGTACTCAGGTTTGGGTGCACGGTAAGGAACCCCAGGCGGTCGAAATTTCCGGAGCCTTCCACTACGGCATCTTTCATAATCAGGTGGTGGTTTTTGGACGTTAAATCCCACATATCTATCTATCTATTAACGTTACCCTATGTGAGTGCCGAAATAATGTGCAGAATGTCATGCAGAGGTATCTTGGCATCCACGGCCATGACTGCAGTCGCAGCCCTCTCTTCAGTGAGTGCGCGGCTGTGGCAAGACACGGGTAACAGCTAAACCTCAAGATTACAGACCGGAACTGTTACTCAATTTAGGCGACAGCTGCGTAAGCCATGCTTTTCTGGCACAGACACGGCTTAAGCGTGATTACCTGGATGGTCTGTGTAGGACAATCGTCAATGGACGGGGTGATTTGACTGTGAATGTAATGATTAGTATTCCGTTACTTCTTACACGCACATATATCTTTTGCCTAACTGCAAATAAACACCAGTTGAACATTAGCGCTTTTTTGTTTTCACGTACAGTAAAGTTTATCTTAGGGGTAAGCTGGTAAAAAAAACTCCGGCTCCTTTTTCTTTTGCTGCACGAGAGACACTTGTAATTCTCTTTAAAAACTCTCTTTGTCAGTCTTGAGAGAGTGATACATACCAGAACCCTCATAGAGAGAGGCAACGTGCTGCTCTGAAAACGTTACTCATGTGAAAGTCACAAGAGTAGTAAAGTAGAGTCAAATGACACCTTTCTTCTTTAAGATGATGTAGAACAAAATACTTTCGAAGTTGATTACGATAAAAATAGTTTCAAAGTTGACGTGCAGTGAAACTGAGGCTTTACCATCGCTTTAAAATCTGGCAATTTCAGTAGTTAACTAGTGCGTGTGCTCTGGATACATAATTTACGAATACATTGATTCAAGTACTTGGGAAGATAAACGCAGCCACTTTTTCATTTCTCTCCCAGGTTGATTTTGCGACCCGGCCCCGACCAGTTATAGTTGTTACCTCGAACAAGCAGTATAAGCTGCCCCTGGAATTTATTGGCTCCGTCAGATATCGACCGAAGAAGAGCGGAACGCCGAGATGGAAGCCAGTCACCGCGTAAGTGCCGAACGCACTAACATTGCTCTACGTTTTAGCGTAGCGGATAGGTTTATTTTCTACTGGGATGCACTCTGATGCGCGCGCTGAGCGTCGTAAGCACTTTGTTGCTTATGAGTGGCTCTTTTTAGGGGCAAAAATGTTTATAGTGGCTCCTGTTCGTCCCTCGTAGCTGTTGTAGTAACAAAAAAGAGATGCTACGTTACACTCGCTTGGTCTAACCTCCTTAGTTTTAGAAAGGTTTAGCGAGCGTTGAGCCGCAGTGTCATGAATACAATGAACTAGTATATACCATGAACTCGAGGTGGTTAAAGGTGGGAAATTTATACGAAGCGCAAGCCCTAAGAAACTAAAAGCCGAATTCTCCTGTCTCTCAATGCCCATTAGCAGCCATTGGCATGTATATTGAGCACTATATGACAGGAAAAGGCTGCTATGTTATACTCGCTGGGCGGAACCTCCTTGGTTTTGAAAGGTTTAGCGAGCGTTGGGCTGCAGTGCCATGAATGCAGTGAACTAGCGTATACCATAAACTCTAGGTGGTTAAAGGTGAGAAGTAGACCCGAAGTGCAAGCCGTAAGAAAGTGTGCGTGTGGCACCTCTCATTTAGTCCTTGGAATAAGCGCTGAATGGCGGTGCTTCAATATGGGGAATATATGATGAAAAGAGGCGAGATGGTGGTACTTAGACTGTTGATTAGATGAACGAACGGACACACAGAGAGATGCATGGATGGACGCCTGAACGAACGCAGGGGCGGATGTATGGACGAACGCAAGGACGGACGCACGAACAGACGCACGAACGTACGGGTGGATGGACGCATGAACGGTCACACAGACGAACACATGGACGGACGGAAGCAAAAACGAATGGACAGACGAATGCTTCGCCCCACTCTATCATTAGCTACGTGGATATGCTGCCAATTTTTTTTTTTACCAACCATCGAGGACAAGAATAACTTTCCGTTGCAAAGAACGCAGAATGTACACTGGCGTCCTATGTGAAAGAGAACACGCGAACGCGTGGCCTGCCCTCTGCGGCGGTGCCTACAGCACCATCAACCGACAGCAAAAGAAAACACGTTCGCTCTCAGCCTCATCTGTTGCAAAAAAAAAATAATATCGAGTCATGGCAGGCTTACGAGCGCTGCAAGATTGCACTCCATCTCTGCTCACGCCTGCAGTGCGTAGTCCTCTGCCAACATAACAAACGCTGTGCGCGACCACGGCGCTACCTGCATCAATTTCCCGATATCGCTCGCCGCCCGAGCGATGAGGGAACCTAATCTAGCAGCGCTTGTCTGCCGGCCATGACTCGTTATCTTGCTTGGCCATAGATGACGCGAAAAGCGAATGTGCTTTGTTCCCTTGTCGGTTGATGGTTTGTAGGCAGCCGCCGTAGAGTGTATGCCACGCGTTCACGCGTTCGCTTTCATAAAGAAAGTCAGTGTACATCTGTGTGGATTAAAATGCCACTATTACTAAAAGAGAACGAACTCAGAATCCTTCGGCGAGTAAGTGGCCTCATCTACGATGGAATGCGCCAAGCTTCTTCTTTTTCTCCTCATATCATGGCTCCAAACCAATTCATGAGATTGACCAAGTTTTAGGTGATTTTTGTTTTCTTCGCAATACTACTCGTATATGCTAGAAATAGGTTTTACAACAATTAATTACTGAATACTAATATTTACACGTTTGGGATAATGAAGAATTTCGCTCTGTATTATTTTAGTCTGACTGATAAATTCCTCTATTGCATTGTAAACATCTCTGTGACTAGCCCAGAGTAGAGGCGCCGAATGATAGAACAGTTGTTTCGGATATTTCCAGACCCAAGATTCGAAGAGGTGATGACAGGATAGCGGCGCCAAGATATGAAGAAATGGCTGATTGTTTCCCCCTCTTTACAGAAGATACACAGAGGAGACAACGCCTAACATGCTCTATGCAGGTAAAAGTAAAGAGAAGTAACCCGGCAGCGAAGTTTGGTTATAGCGACTTCCATTATTCTCGACCATGATAACTCACTTTTTGAGGGAAATAATAGGTGAGGAAATTTTGGAGAAGCTGTCACGACGGGGTCTGATAAGCATTTTTTGAAAGTTAATGTGCAGAATCATGCAGTTGTAATCTATGTTGTCTGTAAGAAAACCCGAATGATTGGCATCAAAAAACGCCGTCTTTGATGAAAAATCAGCACTTTCGTTTAAAAGCAAAGCCTTGTGTCCTGGTACCCAAATTAATTGGGCACGGCGGGCATGGCAGCGCCATGTCGCTAACCAAGCCGTTCTTCTGCCTTGTGCAGGTTGGTCCTTGTTTTGGTTTCTTTAAGAACAATTCGCGCTTTCTTAGAGTCCTGCCATGCCCCAACCAGTGCTCTGTGATTGCTTACGAATGCTTTTGTGCCATGCGGTGGTTATTGTGCGGTGACATTGAATCTAATCCCGGTCCTACTGTCGAAGAATTACTTCTTAAGGTTTTAGAAGGTCGAAACGAATTGCGCAATGAAATCTGTGGCCTTAAGGGCAAGTTTGTGGATATCAAGCAGCGGTTCGATGATATTGAAAAACATATCACTGAACTCAAGACCAAATCATCCAAACTAGACGTTCTTGACAATTTTCTTTCAAAATACCAAAGATCAGTTAGCTTTCAGACGCATAAACTTACGGACCTTGAGGATAGAAGTAGGCGCTCGAATTTAGTGGTTTCTGGTATCTCTGAAAGCCCCAAAGAGACGGAAGCGGAATTAAAGCAGAAAGTAATTGACGCGACGTTTAAAGATAGGCTTGGTGTCACGTGCAAATCGGTAGGGCGTATTCATAGAATTGGAAAACCCGGTACGAAAAGACCCGTCATCTTGTTCTTCCAAGATTTCAACGAAAAATCTGATGTACTAAAGAATGCAAAAAAACTCAAGGGGTCTAAAATATTCGTTCAAAACTACTATTTCAAGCAAACCTTAAAAAAAAGAAAACTGCTTTTGGACAGTGCAAAAGATGAAAAATCCCAAGGGAAAAACGTTTATCTAGTTCACGACAAACTGCATGTTAACAAAGAAGTTTTTGTTTGGAACGAAACGGCGAACGAACGTAGAAAAATCACTCAAAAGAAACGGCGTACGCATGCAGGGAACGCAGAAGGTGTTCTGAGCAATGCTCATGAAGGTAGTGATAATGGAAGCGCATGACACATGAATGACCAACGTGTAGGACTACTAAATATAAACGCTCGTAGTATTACAAACAAAACTGAGCATCTTGAAGCTATATTTCTGGCACATGATCCTCACCTAGTTGTACTTACCGAGACGTGGCTTCATACTTTCGTCAGTGATGATGATGTGGTGCCGCCGGGTTTCAAAATTTTCCGGAAGGACAGGGCAACTAGGGGGGGTGGTATGGCAGTTCTTCTGAAAGACTGCATAAAAGCTACGTTGCTATCTGATGTGCCCGATCTCGACTGCTTGTGTTTAATTGTGACACTTGGCTGCCAGAATTTCGTGTTGTACGCAGCCTACCGGGCTCCTGATGCAACAAGCGATTATCTGACAAAGCTGCATGCGCACATGCTACAATTCAACTAGAGAAAAGTAATATTGGCAGGAGACTTCAATCTTCCAGGTATTGACTGGGAAAGATTAGAAGCAGGCTCTGACTCTGTTTATATTTCTTGTATGTTTGATATTATGATTGACCACAATCTTGTGCAAGTTGTGGTTGAACCCACGCGTGTTACAGAGTCTACACCTTCATTGCTTGATTTGGTATTTTTACACCAATCAATTGCTCAGTGCGACGTGTCCCTAATCCCTGGCATATCGGACCACAGTTTGATAAGTGTTTCGTTCCCCTTGAATATAAACCATTCTGAGGATGTGAATACCACAAAAGCTGTTAAAAACTTTGCGCATGCTCAAGACTCGCGTATTTTCGAGTTTTTGGATGATCACGTGGCTGAGTTTTGTGGTGACAATGTGGAACACCTTTGGGAGAAATTCAAGAACATCTGTACGTTTTGTTTAGATAAATTCATTCCCAATAAGCTAAAAAAACGCACTAAGTTCACTCCGTGGGTCACGAGACCTATACTGCATCTAAAACGAAAGGCTGAACGTCTCAGGAAAAAGTGGGCAGCTTCCCAGTGCCTAGGTGAAGTCCGGTCTGCTTTATACGAAGCGATTCAACGTGAGAAAAGCTTTTATTTCAATACCACACTGGCTAATTTTATTAAAGATGACCCGCAGAAGTTTTGGGCCTATATTAGCGATCGCGAAAAGAACGTAGAACAAATTACTGTGAACGGTTCTCTGGTATCGGATGCGAAAGCGATTGCTGATCGATTTAACTCTTTTTTTCATAGTGTTTTCGGTCAGTCTTCTCAGCCTGTGGCTTTTGTACATGACTCCGCAGATACTCCACCAGGAAATTTAATTTCATATGAAGGAGTTTTAAACATGGTTCTTCGAATAAAAGTAAAATCCTCCGGTGGGCCAGAAGGAATACTGAACGAATTTTGTCGACGGTATGCCGAGCCCTTGTCCTAATACCTTGTTACAATTTTTGAAGCTTCAATCGGTACTGCAACGTTACCTAAAGAATTGAAAATGGCTCGTGTCAAGCCAATTCCCAAAAAGAGAGACCCTCTTCTTGTCTTCAATTATCGGCCAATTTCGATTATATCGTCTTGTAGCAAAATGTTAGAACACATTGTCACAACATTCATATCAAAACACCTAGATGAGCATAACTTTTTATCTCCGTATCAGCATGGTTTTCGAAAGGGCTTGTCGACAACAACTCAGTTATGTACAGTCATTCATTCTCTTGCATCTGTAATTGATAAGGGCGGCCAAGTAGACGTCATATTCCTAGATTTCTGCAAAGCTTTCGACTGCATCCCCCATGATAAACTTATGGTTAAATTACAGCTTATTGGACTTCCAAATTTTCTATTAGCCTGGATTTGTAACTACCTGTCTGATCGCTCTCAGTTTGTGTGCAATAATAATTAGAACTCAATTCTTCTGCCGGGTACTTCAGGTGTCCCACAGGGCAGTGTACTCGGTCCCCTACTGTTTTTGATATACTGTAATGATGTAGTAAATTGTGTGAACCCACCTGTTAACGTTCGACTTTTTGCAGATGATTGTATTCTGTTTAACTCGATAACTAGTTCTAATGACCAAGCAGCTCTCCAGTCTACTCTAAACAATATATGTCTAAGGTGCAATCAATGGGGGATGAAACGAAACTTGGATAAATCAGTTCTGCTCCGTGTCACTAACAAGAAAAAGCCAGTACTAACTGACTACACGCTCTCTAACTAACCTCTTAAAGAAGTTAAGGAATACAAGTATCTTGGTGTCACTCTAACGAATAATTTAAGCTGAAATTCCCACATTAAACAAGTTTCTTCCGCAGCTTTCCGCAAATTATGCATGCTAAGGCCCAACCTAAGGATGCTCCTACGAAAGTGAAATTTTGAGCTTACCAATCCTTGACTCTCCCTAAATTAGAATATGCATGCGTTGCCTGGGATCCTTATACTAAAACTAACATTGATGCATTGGAAAAAATTCAGTGGAGGGCAGTTCGTTTCATTTATTCTCTTTACAAGCCTGGTAGTTCTGTAACTAGTGTAATGCTTTCAAATGGTATCACATATTTGCAGTCGAGACGCAGATTCTTACGTCTCAAATTTTTGTACCAACTTTCTAACCGCAAATTTGCTCTGAACTCTGACCCCTACCTCACACCACTAAGAACACGCCAGACTCGGCATTCACACGCACTTTCTTTAACACCATATTTTGCTCGTACTAACTTGTTCAAATTTTCCTTCTTTCCTCGTACCATTGAAGAGTGGAGCGATTTGCCTGCAAGCAGTTTACACTCTCCCGAACTTATTTACGCTGAAATTTGAAGTTGTTTTTCTAACTATTCCGACTATTTCCTCTTTTCCCTCCCCACTCTTTCCGTTTGTTGCTTTTGTATCAATAAGTCACGCTTTCCACTTTTTACTCTCTTTATTGTTGATGTTTTTTGAAATGTGTATGACAACTGAATTATCTTGCTCCTCCTGCTTTGGCCTCTGGCCAGCAGTAATTGTAAATAAAATAATATTAAAGTGGAGACACTTTAGGTGCGCGGGAACTAGTATTCTTAAAAGCTTTAGAAGAGGCGTTTCACCAGATGCAGAAAGAGAAGAACACACAGATAATGAGTCAGCGATGACGATTTCTACTGTATTAAAACTGAGTAATTTTTGGAGAGCTAATAATATGGCCATACATTCAGCTATAAAAATTGGAATAAAATCTGGAAGTTGTAACGAAAAAAATCAATCAAGTTGAGGGCAAAATATTCCTATGCCAGATTTTTGATTAAGGATTGATATGTCGGGTTTAACGTTCCGAAACCCCCATATGATTATGAGAGACGCCGTTGTGGAGGGCTCCGGAAATTTCGACCACCTGGGGTTGCAAGATTTTTCCCTAGTTTGCGATGCATCCGTACATTCGTCGGCAGATTATTTAGCGCCAGGCTTCTTGCGCTTGCCGCATGCAGAATTCTGCATCGTCTCCTCTGCTGCAGCACGTAGTTTGGAAAAGATGTCTTGATGCTGTAGGAAGTTTCACCGTGAAAGAGACCAGGTACAAGTTTATCAGTAATCAAATATGATATTGAGCTGTAAAAGACCGAAATACTGGGCACAGTTAAGGACATGCTTCTCGATGGAAAGTTAGTCAATGAAAAAAGTGCTTTTATACGTAAAACACTTAACCCTTGTGTCCAGGTACCATAAAGAGAAAACCTTTTGAACTCACTTTCCAGTCGCATGGCAAGCCTTTTCTGACAAATTATTGTCATACGTTATGGTAGTTTAAAGGAATTGGATGATGTTTATTATAATGTTTTTTTCTGATCTTATTGTTACCTATAAGCGTTACTGTTACTGTCGTGTGAGAAGCACCATCAAGTTACACGTAGGTGAGGCCGATGGTCATCACTGTATTCTAAGCGAAACATGATACTTGCCAATTCTAAAGCGTTTCTCTAAATTCAAGCAATATTTAACTATCGCGATATGCGAATGAATAGAAACAAGTGCCAATTTCAGCTGTTTCGGTGAGAACGTTAACGTTCGTGCATTCGTAAAATGCCAGCCGATCAAATGAAATGTCTCTATCCTTTCTTACGCACATCTTCCCAGTTATCTTCCCTGTATTTACGCTGCCTTCTTTTGTTCAATGAGGGTGGCGAATTGGGCTTGTTGGTATGGTTGCATGATGATGGATGGTAGCGCAGACAACGAACACGGACAAGAGAAGGCACATAGACACAACACAGCGCTAACTTTCAACAACAGTTTATTACACGCAGATCTCCGTGGTGTATGCGATCCACCACGCCAACGTCGCACGTGCGTAGCTCTAAAAACCATCAAATATAACCAACGCGCGTGTTCCAATACTTTACAATTTTATATTTTTCAATCTTTTTCTACTTTTTCTTTCTTCCTTTTATCCCATGTTACCACAAACCCTATCGCGAATACATGTAATCAAGTTCCTTATCTGTCAACACCACTGATGGGCTGCTCACACACGTGTCACCTAGCTCTGCAATTCTGCCGGCCTCCAATACCAACCGCGTCATCTCGTGCCTACTTCTATTGATTATAACCGTTTCCTTGAATTTCGGTGTGCAATTACATCTCTGGCAATGAAGGGAAAGAAAACCATCAGGAACAACACTATTTACTTTGTTATTGTGCTCGCGCAAGCGATCGTTTATGCATCTACTGGTCTGACCGATATAACACTTTCCACAAGTAAGTGGAATGAGGTATACAACACACATGATGCACTCCACAAATAGGTTTCTATGTTTCTTTTGGCATACATTTGATTTTCCCTTGTCTGGTCTTGTGCTTCTGCAAAGACTCACCAACTTATTGGGTGCCGAGAAAACTACGTTAGTGCCACATTTTTCCGCAATCTTTTTTATCCTGTGAGAAACCTTATGCATGTATGGAATTACGGCAAAACTTTCCTTTCTTGAGCTCACCCTATCCATCCCTTCACATCTTTTCTCCAGCACTTTTCTGTGCAATCCTTCAGCAACGGACACGACGAGGCTCTTGGGGTACCCGGCATTGCTTAGCCTCGAGACCTGTTGTCTGAAGCTTTCATTCATGAGGCACCGGCAGGACTTCTTTAGTGCCTCACTCAAGCACATCTTCGCAAAGCCTCGTTTTACCAGTTTAGTATGCGCTGAGTGAAACTGTAGTAAAGGCTTACTTGCTCTGGGCTCGTAACACCAGCATGTCTTTTCATCTGAGAATTGAAAGTTAATGTCAAGAAATCTGAGCCTTCCGTCACATGGCATTTCAAAGGTCACTTCAAGTGGGTTAAGCCCCTCACGAAAAACGCTACACACGCTACTACATTGAGTAGCAAAATCTGCAGTTCTGTCATTGATAAACACTAAAAAGTCATCGACGTACCTAAATACTTGCACAACATTGTATTCATTTAGGCGTCCTGATAGCCTCCTGTCCATTTCAGCCAAAAACAAATTACTTAAAACTGGTGCTAAGCACGAGCCAATGCATACTCCTTGTTTTTGCAGATACAGGGTACCATTGTTTTCAATAAACGTTGACGACAAGTAAAACCTAAGTAATTCTAAGAAATTGTCAACGGACGTACCTGCTTGTGAGCTAAATCTAACGGCACCGTACTCATCGATGCATTCGCCAACACTTGTTAATACTGCTGATTGTGGCAGAGAATAGTACAGATCTTTTATGTCAGCCGAAAACGCTTTTAACCCTATGTTTTTTCGTTCCCTGACGAAACTTATCACCTGTTCCGAATTTTTTGTCAGGAAGGGGTCATTTATGTCAAGCAAGTTTAATGTTCTTTGCAAATACACAGCTACAGCTTTTTGCCACGTGTCCTTCTCCGACACTATCACTCTGAACGGTACTCCTTCCTTATGCGTTTTAGCACTAAAGAACACATCCAGACTGTCATTTTTACTTTTTCTGATACCGCTAAGCACACCTTCTAGATTCATCCTCTTACAAAGTTCTATTGCTTTTCCCCTCACTTTTTCAATCGAAATACTTTTCTTTTCGCTGAACACTGCCGTAATAGCACTTTTAGCCTTTTCTTTAAATTCATCATGCGAGAAAACCGCAAACCCTCCTTCTTTATCGACTGGAAGTACACTCAGAGCATGCTGTGTCAAGTAAGTTTCTACGCGTTTGAGAGGCAAACTGCGGCATGGAGGCCTACACAATTTTAAAGCGTCCACACCTTCGTTGATGATCCTGGTGGCTTGATCCTCGGGAACCCGCTTCGACACTTGACGTACAATTGATACGAGTTCCGGCTTGTTCTTTTGAGGTTGCACGGCAAACTTTGGCCCAAGTCCCAATACTTCTAGTACAAAGTCCGGTAGGCAGATGCCTTCTGCCACATGAACGTTGGAGGTTGCACTCACACGCACTTTGTCCACCAAATCACGTAACAGTCGTAATTGAAGCTTCCAGTGGAATTCTATCATTTGGTCTGCCAGACGTAGATGCTTTCGAAAGTGAATCTCCGCTGCATATGACTCGTAAGTTCGATGCATCTGCGCCCGTAGGTAGGCTCTGAAAAGGCGTACCTGTCGAAGCCATTCTGAGCGCTGAATTTTCATGATCCTCGTTCTGTGCCCATCTGAAGGGGCACAGAACGAAGATTCTACCAGAGGATGTTCGAGCGCTCTTCGGAGGGTGTACCCCTTCAGATGGGCACAGAACGAGGATCATGAAAATTCAGCGCTCAGAATGGCTTCGACAGGTACGCCTTTTCAGAGCCTACCTACGGGCGCAGATGCATCGAACTTACGAGTCATATGCAGCGGAGATTCACTTTCGAAAGCATCTACGTCTGGCAGACCAAATGATAGAATTCCACTGGAAGCTTCAATTACGACTGTTACGTGATTTGGTGGACAAAGTGCGTGTGAGTGCAACCTCCAACGTTCATGTGGCAGAAGGCATCTGCCTACCGGACTTTGTACTAGAAGTATTGGGACTTGGGCCAAAGTTTGCCGTGCAACCTCAAAAGAACAAGCCGGAACTCGTATCAATTGTACGTCAAGTGTCGAAGCGGGTTCCCGAGGATCAAGCCACCAGGATCATCAACGAAGGTGTGGACGCTTTAAAATTGTGTAGGCCTCCATGCCGCAGTTTGCCTCTCAAACGCGTAGAAACTTACTTGACACAGCATGCTCTGAGTGTACTTCCAGTCGATAAAGAAGGAGGGTTTGCGGTTTTCTCGCATGATGAATTTAAAGAAAAGGCTAAAAGTGCTATTACGGCAGTGTTCAGCGAAAAGAAAAGTATTTCGATTGAAAAAGTGAGGGGAAAAGCAATAGAACTTTGTAAGAGGATGAATCTAGAAGGTGTGCTTAGCGGTATCAGAAAAAGTAAAAATGACAGTCTGGATGTGTTCTTTAGTGCTAAAACGCATAAGGAAGGAGTACCGTTCAGAGTGATAGTGTCGGAGAAGGACACGTGGCAAAAAGCTGTAGCTGTGTATTTGCAAAGAACATTAAACTTGCTTGACATAAATGACCCCTTCCTGACAAAAAATTCGGAACAGGTGATAAGTTTCGTCAGGGAACGAAAAAACATAGGGTTAAAAGCGTTTTCGGCTGACATAAAAGATCTGTACTATTCTCTGCCACAATCAGCAGTATTAACAAGTGTTGGCGAATGCATCGATGAGTACGGTGCCGTTGATTTAGCTCACAAGCAGGTACGTCCGTTGACAATTTCTTAGAATTACTTAGGTTTTACTTGTCGTCAACGTTTATTGAAAACAATGGTACCCTGTATCTGCAAAAACAAGGAGTATGCATTGGCTCGTGCTTAGCACCAGTTTTAAGTAATTTGTTTTTGGCTGAAATGGACAGGAGGCTATCAGGACGCCTAAATGAATACAATGTTGTGCAAGTATTTAGGTACGTCGATGACTTTTTAGTGTTTATCAATGACAGAACTGCAGATTTTGCTACTCAATGTAGTAGCGTGTGTAGCGTTTTTCGTGAGGGGCTTAACCCACTTGAAGTGACCTTTGAAATGCCATGTGACGGAAGGCTCAGATTTCTTGACATTAACTTTCAATTCTCAGATGAAAAGACATGCTGGTGTTACGAGCCCAGAGCAAGTAAGCCTTTACTACAGTTTCACTCAGCGCATACTAAACTGGTAAAACGAGGCATTGCGAAGATGTGCTTGAGTGAGGCACTAAAGAAGTCCTGCCGGTGCCTCATGAATGAAAGCTTCAGACAACAGGTCTCGAGGCTAAGCAATGCCGGGTACCCCAAGAGCCTCGTCGTGTCCGTTGCTGAAGGATTGCACAGAAAAGTGCTGGAGAAAAGATGTGAAGGGATGGATAGGGTGAGCTCAAGAAAGGAAAGTTTTGCCGTAATTCCATACATGCATAAGGTTTCTCACAGGATAAAAAAGATTGCGGAAAAATGTGGCACTAACGTAGTTTTCTCGGCACCCAATAAGTTGGTGAGTCTTTGCAGAAGCACAAGACCAGACAAGGGAAAATCAAATGTATGCCAAAAGAAACATAGAAACCTATTTGTGGAGTGCATCATGTGTGTTGTATACCTCATTCCACTTACTTGTGGAAAGTGTTATATCGGTCAGACCAGTAGATGCATAAACGATCGCTTGCGCGAGCACAATAACAAAGTAAATAGTGTTGTTCCTGATGGTTTTCTTTCCCTTCATTGCCAGAGATGTAATTGCACACCGAAATTCAAGGAAACGGTTATAATCAATAGAAGTAGGCACGAGATGACGCGGTTGGTATTGGAGGCCGGCAGAATTGCAGAGCTAGGTGACACGTGTGTGAGCAGCCCATCAGTGGTGTTGACAGATAAGGAACTTGATTACATGTATTCGCGATAGGGTTTGTGGTAACATGGGATAAAAGGAAGAAAGAAAAAGTAGAAAAAGATTGAAAAATATAAAATTGTAAAGTATTGGAACACGCGCGTTGGTTATATTTGATGGTTTTTAGAGCTACGCACGTGCGACGTTGGCGTGGTGGATCGCATACACCACGGAGATCTGCGTGTAATAAACTGTTGTTGAAAGTTAGCGCTGTGTTGTGTCTATGTGCCTTCTCTTGTCCGGGTTCGTTGTCTGCGCTACCATCCATCATCATGCTTCTTTTGTTCCCCCGCTTATAGATTGGGGGAGACTGAGTTGAGAATATACATACAAATTGCTGAGGTAGACAATGACAAACGTGACGAAACCGAACACACTGGCCGAAATGTAGGCTCTAGCGAGACACTTTTTTCATAGTATTTGTCATCTAAACCCTCCATTTTACACTAGATTTCGGTCTTGCTGGGGTTCTATGCCCTAACCTTTCAGCAAAAACGAAAACACCCCCAGAAGAACGCACCGCTAATTATTGTTTACAGCCGTTCTTCTCACAAAGTGTATTGGTTATAATTCGATCCTGCGTCTGTCCTGTCCTTTTCCCTTATCAATTTAATTGTTTTACAAGTGTAGATAATCATCATACCCATTATATCTCGCCTAACAGCCCCCTTTCTATAAACCAAATTATGGTGTCATAGTTTTTACCAGCCTGTTTTATTTTGTTAAAGCTGCACGAGAATAACACTGGTAAATACCTGAGGCTGCTTTAAAAGGCAGTTTTACTGTTCTGTTAAAGTCCTGTGCTGTAACAATGTGCACATAATTGCTTTTTGTGCAGGGAGACTTCGGAAGGGAGCCGAGATACCTGAACAGGTGCAGAAATATGGACTAAAATGTGCAGTCATCCCGCGACAGAGAAGTTCACTAAAAGTCACATAATTTAAGCTTTTTTCTATTTTCAACACTGTTTTCAACATATGAGTACGAATATATTTAATTAAAAGTCATATGGCTCTTGTTTATATATTTATTGTGTGGGTGCTTTAGGAAGTAATCGAATAACTTGGGTTTAGGAATAACTGGGGTTATTCCCATCAAGTGAGTCAGTACGAGCGGGTGAAATGCTCTAACTGTAAATTACTGGTGACGTTGCCCACACGCAGATGTAGTACTTGAGTGACAACGTGCGTCAACACTGTGTGCCATGTGTCTTTGTCGTTAAGCTACCACCTCCCACGCCCTGAACAACGGGGCAGCGGGTTGTTAGTGTTACCGTTTTGTGGCTACTGCCTGAGCTTTTGCTCCGGGCTTAGCTTACTGTCCGAGGAAACGTCGAGCCACAACAAGCCACGCTCTATCCTCCGGAGTAGCAGCTTCTCGGCGTTGCCACTTTGCCTTTCGCGGGCAAAACAGCTTTCATCATCGTTTTCTTTTGTGGCAGCAAGAAAATGTGGGGTATGACACGCACTTATCATCATCAACGTCAGTTGCGGTGTATAAGGCGAAATTCATGTGCTGTGCCGTGATGCAGCGTCATCGTCATCGGGTACCTTGCAAGTGCTAACGCACGTACCCACGATATGCGTCATGGCACATGAAGATTACCTCAGGGGTGTTGTGCTTCTGATGACAGCATCATCGTAATCGGGTACCTTAAATGGGCTGACGCACATATTAGGGGCAAAGCTAGTTATGACCGACGCTTGTACGTTGCCGTCGGTGTTGTCGCCAAAGCCACACGTGACGACAATTATGCCGATGACGATGAAGAAGTGCCTTCCATACGGGCCGCATCTTTCTGCCATCACGGTACAGCACAGACAAGATACCCATTATACGCCATAACGACGCTTATGACGATGAAGGTGATGATGATGATGATTACGGACAACGATAGGCTTGTGCAGCAGATGACGTCTTCGTATGCACTACGATGAATTTCGTCTGACTGAAAACAACCAACAGCCTTGCTTGCTGGTTCCTTTCTTTTGTGGCTCTCACCCACTAAGGATGATTGGCCAAGAAGCCGGTGGTTATTGCAAGTTAATGCCTTTGAGTTTTCTAGACAAGGTGAATATGATTATTGTGTTTTGACTGTGAAATTAATTTGGCGCCATGTTAAAAAAGGAAAAAAAAGGGGGGGGGAGACAAATATTAGAATTTGTTAAATATCTGAGGTGGAATTGTTATATGAAATTCTCCTGAAAGTTGAATCATTGAAGTGTATCAGCTATATAATAAGTGGTAGTGTGGCTAGTAAAACTTGAGAGCTGATCGCTGACTCAGCAAGGTAATCTTCTTGTGTTATATATGAATTCGCAGAGAGCCCCGCAGATGTTCCTGTCGCTGTGTCCCAATGAAGTGGCCCCCAAAGACAAAATATTGGGAGTATTAAGTGATATTTCTAGTTTTCTGAATAAAATTTCGAAGCAGTTGTTTCTTTGATTTTTGAAACGGTGACATGTGATAAGAAAATGGTCGATATGTTCAGGTTCATAACAGCTTGAGCACAGAGGGGATGGCACTAGACCAGACCTGTTTAAGTAGAAATTAAGAGGTGCTACACGGCAACGTAATTTTGTTATCAAGACTTCCAATTTATGCGTGGGACACCATTTATTATTCCATGTGAAGTGCAGGTGCGAGAAATCTGGATTCGATATCATTGATTTTTGATGAGTCTTCAAGAAGGGAAAGTTTTCTAAACCTCGCTGCTGTTACATAAGCTGTAGGAGGCATGATTGGCACAATCGGAAGATCAAGAGATGTTCGCGCAAGTGTGTCAGCCATCTCGTTTATAAATATACTAAGATGGCCTGGCACCCATATCATTCGCACTAGACGAATCTTTGCTGGGATTAATGATTTAAAAGTTGCTAGTACTGCTGATGTTGACGATGATGATAAAAATGAACACACGGAATACGAGTCAGACACAATCACAGCTGTCGAATAAGTCGCAGGAAGTTTACGAATAGCTAGTATAACGACCATTAATTCCACTTCAAATATCGGTGTATAATCTGGGAGGCGTAATGAAAATGACCAGAATAATGAGAGAGAAAAATACCCACACCTGCCTTTTTGCCACTCACAGATGCATCCATTGCAATTACTATATTAGTACCCAATTGAGACAGCTGTTGTTCTAATAAACCAATCAAATATTTAGAGGGCAAGTGTTTAGCGTTCATGGGGAAGATGTCGTCAAACTTTATTTGCACTTGGCCGATTGGTTTGACAGATGGCGTGATCTCGAATATATTAACATTTAAAGCATCTAGAAGTGTTTGAACAAATAGCACTTGGGGTTTATATGCACGGGACCAATGCTCATTGAAAAAGACACCAGGTTCGGCAAAGAATACAAACTGTCGCCTTCTTAAAGTGGATTCAGAAAACTTTAAATATGTTTTTACTGTTAAATTATGAAATCTGCAAGCAAAGGTAGGTATCCGAGCTTCTTGATACAAAACATTGTTGGCTGTGAATTTTGGCACACCTAAACAACTACGTAGAGCTTCTAGCTCTAAGAGAATCAGGGGGTTTATTTTGTATGCTGGTCCACCAGAGAACAGTACACATCCGAATTCAAGAATCGGACGAACGTACATGCGATAAATCATGATCAGCGTATTTCTGCGAAGACCGGAACGGAGGCGGCCAAGCCTACCTATTATTCCAACAGCGCGTTTAGCCTTATTTGTAATATATTCAATGTGGTCATGCCAGCTCAGTTTTTGATCGTACAGTACACCCAGATATTTATTACAGTTAACCTGGGGAATTATTTCTTGATGGTACTGAAGAGAAACAGTAACTGGTGCGTCCAATGGAAAAACTATTATAGCACTTATAGTTACGTTCAGGTTCATAAGAATCTTCTGAAACCAGGTTTCCAATGTTGCCAAATAACACTGTAAAGTCGAATGTAGTAAATAAATATCGCTGTTGATGCAAAGAACGTGATATCAACTGCATATACATATGCTTGTACCTTATCACTCAGTGGTATTAAACTTAACAAAATGTTAAATAGCAGAGGCGATAGAACAGAGCCTTGAGAAGCACCTCTCGTTTGGCTATAGTTTGGCGTGGAAACACCTCGTTGGAAGCAATAAAATTTTCTGTCTTTTAAAAATTCGTATATCCAATTTGTTGTGTACTGCGGGAACGTGAGCTCTTTTAGGGCATTGATAAGAATAGGATATTCAACACTGTCATATGCCTTGGCTAAATCAAGGGTTACTAGGGCCGCATATTTTCGTCTGTGCCGAGCGAGCTTTATACGAATCTCTAAATCAACATGCGCCCATTATATAGAGTAACCTGGTCTAAATCCAATCTGGCACGCACTGAGTATCGCATTATCTGTTATGAACTTCGTAACTCTAACGTAAAGTATCCTTTCTATTAACTACGTGTGTTGTTAAAGCGATTGGCCTAATGTTATCTATCTGCATTCCTAGTCCCTGCTTTTTAAGAAGCGGTATTATTTTTGCAAATCTCTAGTCAGGAGGTATCCAAATATTTTCAAGTGAATAGTTGACAACGTTAAAAAGGTCTTCAGGAGAGATGTCGAATAATATTTTTACAATTTCTGAAGTGACGCCATCTCGTCCAGGACCTGTGTTTGGGAGAATACGAACGAAGTCCGCAAGTTCATCCCTACTTACTTCAATAAAATCATTTCCGAATGAAAGTTTTGCACACTTTATTTTGATTTGTGATGTAAACATCTTCTCCAATTCTAATGCAATTTCAGTTAATGTATCTTCCAACTCAGTTAGAAAGAAAATAACAGAGTCAATATTTACGTGTGCTGTAATAGCTTTACGATTGCGGAGAAATCTGAATAGAGCTTCCTTGTTGCCACTCTTGGATAGATAGCTGTACCGTTTTTCTTCATAATCGTCTTTCGCTAATGAAACTGTTCTCTTAAAGGTAGCTTTAGCAAATAAATATATTTCTCCAATTAGTCAGACATTGGTTGGTAAGAAGTTTTTTCCATCCGAATTCAAGCCTCTAGGAGAACATGACCAGACTTCGTCTTTGCCAACTTCAGGCTAGCTTCTATACCACAAAGGCATAATAAAGAAGATGAAAGAACTGTACAACGAAACAGCACATATTATTTCTGACCAATAAGTACTGTTTATAACTGTACTCCACTTTGCAGTCATTTTGACGTACTATAGGTGATAACGCCTCAGTCACCGTCACGTGTGACTAGTGGTAACACCGAATGATCCCATTGCTTCGCCCACTCATCATCATTGATTTCGTGGATATGCCATGTTTTTATAGCGAAAGCTGTAATGAGATGAATAAATGAATGAACAGATTTAATTTCTGGTGAGACACAGAAAAACAAAGTGAAGCTAAAAACCATTCGGCCTTACGTGGCTTCACTACGCGGAATTATAAAAGTTCAGTAAACAGTGCTACATTGAATAATATTTATCACAATACAAAGAAAGCATAATAACAGAACACAGAAATAGCATAAAAGCAAAAATAAGCGACATATAAATACAAAAAAATAGGCTGCATAGACACACATAATCAGACATCGAGGCTCTTTTCATTACATATCCAAAAAACGCATAGTTACATATTCATATATTCATATAATACACTCATATCTTCATAACTTACATCTGCCCTTATGTACATAGATACTACTGTATATACACGCGTTTTGTATCTAAGGTGAGAGTATATGGGGAACCTAGCCACAAGTTCATTGGAAACATGATGTTTACTTTACTCAATTAATGAGGAGATGTTTTATGTGATATTTGAATTGCGGTAATGGGAGGTTAAAATTTAATTGTTCACCTAAATTATTTATCAGCTGTGGGGCGCGGTATGCAATTAGTGCTCTACCGTATCCAGTCCTAGTAGCATGAACGCGAATTTGTTGCCTACGGAGCGAGTATTTGAGTGCGCCTTCCTGTGTCGTAATAGTGTGGAGTTTATTTTTATAAATGTAAATTAATAGCTTGTATTCGTACACCTGTTTTGATTTTAGTGTACCATGTTTTATGAATAGTGAACCGCTAGGCATCTCCCTTGGGTTGCCATAATAATCATCGAATAGGCGGAGAACTTTTTTCTGTAAGATTTTTTCACAACACAGTTCGCGTGTGCGCCGTAGCTGTCCGCCGCCGCCTTTGCCGCCGCCAGTGCTCGTATCTACTAGTGCACGAAACAAAAAAAAAACTTTAAAAAACTCCGAGGACACAATGGAATTGGAATTCGGGTCCTCTGCGTACCAGCCTTACATTCTACCAAAGCCGCACTGGAGCTTAAAATACCTTCGCAAACTGGCCTTAAGCATTCTCAGTGTTGAGAAAGAAATCGCGTTTATAATAATGAAGTGTTAATATTAATGAGGTGAAGAACTGCAAAACCAGGTGTCACATATTGTGCATTGCGCAAGCAGTGGGTCGTCGAATGCTAAAACGTTGAGCCACAACATGCCACGCTCTATCCTCCTGAGTAGCAGCTTGTCGGCGTTAATTCCTAGTGACATGGCCAATGAGCAGATGTAGTACTTGAGTGACAACGTACGTCTACACTGTGTACAATGTGTCTTTTTCGTTGAGCTGCATGTGGAGTTTAACGTCCTTAAACCACCATATGTATTTGAGAGACACCGTAAAAGAGGGCTTCGAAAAATCGACCACCTGTGGTTCTTTAACGTGCACTCTAATTTGAGCACACGGGCCTACAGCGATTTTGCCTGCACTCAAACCCTTTACAGAAGTTTGATTGTGTTCACCTAATACCTGTGGCACATACTCACAGTGGGGGATTCTGGGAATACAAAAACTTCTAACATAACTTATCGTAGCCAGCCACAGCACCAAAAAAGCACAATGTTGCTTGCCTGTGTGCAGCGGGTACAACTCTTCTCCGAAGAACTACAAAGTATGGCATAGTGAGTGCCTGCCTGCTACACAATATTTTATGGTGTAGTGGGTAACCACGCAGGTGTGCAAGCAGCTGCTACGAAAGAGTATTGAAAAAAGCCTGAAGGCCGCTCTTCCATCTTTCACTGTGACAGCGCTGCGCATTCCGCGCAGGCCTATAGTAGTTTTGTCTTCGTCATCATCGTCATGATGTATAGTTGCAACCTTCCACGTCCTGTGCCGTAATGATGATGTCCAGAGTTATTCAGTCATATGAGTTGCGATACTGCGTTCAGAAACCTGGACACGCCATTGGCTGACCTAGTGGGAATGAGTAGATCGTCGCGCCATCGGGGAGCGACAATACAAACAATGCATCGCCACTTGTGCGTGCGCTTTTTAGCCTGCTTAACGCTGCACGCAACACTAGTGTTGTCGCCCTCATAAAGGGCCTTGGCTTGCACGGCGACCACCGCCGCTGTCAGCTGTTCACGCTCTGCAAAGGCGTAAGCAAAGTCGGGTCAAAGCGTCAAGTTTTATTACGTTGAAGGCGGTGCTTGCAATTTCGTGCTACGATGGTTTTAAGCCTACACTCTGATTATTTCTATTACTCCTCGTTTGTTCGTTTGAAAATGTGCACTTGAGATCGATTGCTCACGGGAAGTTTGACGAATCCTTTTAACTGTTCCGCTCTGCGGTTCACAATGTGCCTCACTAACATGACGTGAGTGATGGTCGCACAAACAAGACACAGACACGGTAGAGAGTAAACCAAAGCACAACACTACCGATCAGTACTTACCGCGAATTGGTCGCTTTGTCTTGCACGCAGCGGTCAAATTCCACTAATCGCGAAATTAATGAGACTCTGGCTGGAATATCATATATATATGAAAGCCAGATGACAAGAAAGTGGGAACATTGAGCATTGCACTTTACTTGCAACTAGCACTGCAAGCGCTCTTCTCTCTTAAGGTGCATTGTTATTGGAGTCTTTCCAATGGCACCGGCGTTTGCTACTCGGGCAACGTCGTCTGCTGCCGTTGACAGACTTACAGGTTGGATCCACCTGGATCAACGCTGCATCCCGCTGGCATCACGTCTTGCGGCTTACTATTTTGCCGAAATAGAAACATCGTGGCCTCTTCAGATAGATCTCATAAACTACCGACATCGCTGCACCATCCATTTACGCTGTGCTAGCTGTGTACCACACAAACACGCTGCTTATAGCCACGCTGCTTATAGCCATGTTGCTTCCAGCGCAATGCGGAAAACATGAAAAAGGACAGAGCATCAAGAGAACAAGCAGCTCCTCTGCCTTTAGCACATCTCCACCACTGCGACCAAGTAACATGTTCAGTACCCTTAGGCACCAACACACCTAAGAACAAGTTCTAGGTGCTGCCATGCTGTTTCGCAGAATGTGGCAGCGCTCACAATCTTGCTAAGTGCAAAAACACAAAATATTAAGTTTTCTAGTTAGCTTTGTTGTCAAAATATGGCGCTATAATCTACTCACTTCGGTTATTTTGGCCAATGCCGTGTTCGGATTTTGATACATGAAGCATACGGGGAGTTTCGCTACTTATATGATCGAATAACTCTGGGTGACGTGATCGTCATTGGGTACCATTGAGGTGAACGTATTATTCGTGGTCATCGCTGTCATGACGTATAGCAAGTTGCTGTGCCGAAAAACGCCCAACGTACAAGCCGAAACTCGAGGCTGCTTCTCACTTGAAATGGCAAAACTTTACAATGCCATGGAAGGCTTCGAATAGCAAAATGGGGTTGTATTGAAGTCTAATCTAATTGCTTACAGGTTGTTATTAGCTTTAAGCTAGGTTAGCTATAGCTGGGTTAGGCTTCACCTAAATTTGTGTTATACCAAAGGCATGAGCACGAAATGCATGTGCAGACATCAGACACAGTAACTCATGTTCAAACGAAGCATTAGCACCTTCCATAAATCTCGAGCACGTTGTCATTGACACACGGGCCTACAGCATTTTCACCTCTATAAAAAATGGCTGCATATCCACGGAGTGACTGATGAAGAGTGGGGCGAAGCGTCCGTCCGTCCATTCGTTCTTGATTCCGTCCGTCCATGCGTGCGTCTACGTGGCCGCCCGAGCGTCCATCTGCCCGTCCGCGCGTGCGTGTGTTCGTGCGTCCGCACGTCCATCTGTGCGTTCGTCCCTGCGTTCATCCATGCATCCACTCCTGCGTCCGTCCATGTGTCCATCCGTTCGGGCAGCCATCCGTGCGTTCGTCCATGCATCTGTCTGTGTGTCCGTTCGTCCACCTATTCAACACTCCAAGTACCACCATATCGCATGTTTTCATCATATATTCCTCATAGAGAAGCACCGCCATCCAGTGGACATTCCAAGGACTGAACGAAAGGAGGCAAACGCACACTTTCTTACGGTTTGCGCTTCGTGTCTACTTCCCACCTTTAACCACCTCGAGTTCATGGTATGTACTAGTTCACTGTATTTATGGCACTGCGGCGCAACGCTCGCTAAACCTTTTTAAAACCAAAGAGGTTACGCCCAGCGAGTATAACGTAGCAACCCTTTCTTGTCAGATAGTGCTCAATGTACATGCCAATGGCTGCTAAGGAAGAATGAGAGACAGGAGAATTCGACTTTTAGTTAAGTTGCTCGCTGCGAATTTTTTATTGTTCAACAACGCACAGAAGAAATCTCCCACCGTTACCGCCTCGGAGGTTAAAATGTAAGACTGGTTACACACTACTACTACTACTACTACGACGGACGAACGGGTGCCGCTATAAATAGCTTCACCCCTAAAAGGTCCCAGCTTTGCCGCAAAGGTGAAGCGATGCGCGTGGTAGGAACAAATCAGAAGGTCACGCGCAGAATGGAAAGCAGATCGAAACGTGTCCCGCGTTTCTCACGTGCAAATAACGCACGAAACGCACTCACAGGTACAGATGCACGCGAATAAGCGTCTCAGTAATTACTTCGTTGTGTCTAGAAAGCACGCGCTTTTCGCAAACGAAGACTGCAATGTTTGTAGTGACCTTTGTGCGCCCGGTAGCTACAATAGAATCATTCCAGGTGAAACCCTAGTCAAGCCAAGACGTACGATCCTCCCCGCGAGACAACGGCTTGCGAGGGAGCGTAGTTCCCCTGTTCGAAGGTGTCCTGCCATGGGAGCGTCATGTAGTTCGGTGAGAACACAACGGCGCAAATGCTTAGGCGCAACAATGAGAAGGTCGGGCCCGTCTAGTCGAAAGTTGTGATGGTGTAGCACACCCTTTTGAATGACAAAGTAGCGAACAGAAGCATCATTTAAGGAGGATTCTATACGGCTGATGATGTCAAGCAGCACAGGATCCCGCTTGTGTTCTTCCATAATAATAAGGAAGTTGGACACTGACAAGATAGAGTTCTCCGTGGGCTCGTCAGTGTTCTCGGGATCGCCGACAGGGTACCGGGAGAGGCAATCGGCATCATGGTGTAGGCGGCCAGATTTGTAGACCATCGAATAGGAAAACTCCTGCAGGCGCCAAGCCCAGCGACCAAGGTGGCCTGATGGATCTTTCAGAGGGTTGAGCCAGCAGAGCGCGTGGTGGTCGGTAACTACCGAAAATGGGTGTCCGTATAGATAAGGTCAAAATTTCGCCACCGCCCATACAAGAGCCAAGCACTCACGCTTTGTGATTGAATAGGTACGTTCAGGGGCGGATAGGAGGCGGCTGGCATATGCAATAACGCAATCATGGCCATGTTGTTTCTGAGCCAGCACTGCAGCAATGCCATGTCCACTTGCATCTGTACGGATTTCCGTAGGGGCAGCAGGGTTGAAGTGTGCCAGTATTGGAAGAGTAGTGAGAAGAGCTACAAGGGTCGAGAATGCAGAAGCCTGTTCGGAGCCCCACGAAAACGGGACTTCTTTCTTGAGGAGCTGCGTAAGCGGTCTCGCTATGTGAGCAAAATTTTTCACGAAGCGTCGGAAGTACAAGCATAGTCCGGTAAAGCTGCGTACATCCTTCGCACATCATGGTAGAGGAAAGTTTTTGACAGCGCTGATTTTTGCTGGGTCTGGTTGAACACTGTTGGCGTCTACTAAATGGTCAAGTACTGTGATTTGATGGCGTCCAAAGTGACATTTGGACGAGTTGAGCTGCAGGCCAGCGTGACGGAAGATTCTTAAGATGGCTGAGAGGCGCTCTATACGAGTTTCAAATGTTTCAAATGTTGGTAAAAAGACGATGATGTTGTCCAAGTAGCACAAACAGGTGGATCATTTGAATCCTCTGAACAGGGAGTCCATCATTTGTTCGAAGGTGGCTGGAGCGTTACAAAGGCTGAAGGGCATGACCTTGAACTGATATAGGCCATCGGGGGTGATGAATGCCATCTTTTCACGGTCCATTTCATCAACCTCTATCTGCCAGTAGCCGGAACGAAGGTATATGGAGGAGAAATAGTGGGACCCGTAGAGGCAATCAAGCGCATCATCTATTCGTGGCAGAGGGTACACGTCCTTTCTCGTAATTTTGTTGAGGTGTCGATAATAAACGCCGAAACGCCATGCACCGTCTTGCTTGCGGACTAGAACTACAGGAGAAGCCCAAGGACTGCAGAATGGCTCAATGGTGTCCTTGGCGAGCCTTTCGTCGACCTAACTTTTGATAATGTGACGCTCAGCCACCGACACTCGATATGGACGCCTATGAATAGGATGCTCATTACGAGTGTTTATGCGGTGGGTCATACCGGTAGCTTTCCCAAACGGATGGCCGCTGAGGTCAAAAACGTCGATGTAAGACTGCAGAACTCGGTGGAGCTCATCAGTCTGCTGCGGCGTCAAGTTTGAAGCTATCGTTGACGTAATAGCGCTGTCGGAGCAAGTGGCAGATTGATGTTGAGCGTGGGGGTCAGAAGGAGCGGCCATCGCAAAAACATCTACCGCATATTCTTCTAAGATACCGAGAGATATCCCTTGTGGCAGAACTTGAGGTGTAAAGCTAAAGTTGACAACTGGGAGGCACGTAGAATTCCCTGCAACGGACAGAACGGTGTGCGGTAATGCAATGCCGCGGTTTATGAGGACATCTGTGATAGGGGTCAGATCATAATCACTGTCGAGAACTGGTGGTATTGAGACGAGCCTCTATGTAGGTCAGTGTCTGTGGAAGGAGGTGCGCGTGTCCCATTGTGCAGAGGCGACTCCGCCGTTGTGCAAGAGGTTCTGTTGCGGGCAAGTGTAGACGAAGCGTACTGGTCGAACAGTCTATGAGGGCAGATTGCGCGGACAGGAAGTCGAGGCCTAAGATTACGTCGTGGGGGCATTTATCAAGGACGGTGAAGAGAACAACTGTGTGTCGATCCGCAATGCTCACACGAGCGGAGCACATTCCAATGATGGATGCTGTTCCACCATCCGCAACACGGACAAACTGAGTGGTCGCAGGTGTGAGAACCTTCTTGAGCTTGCGGCGAACATCACTCGCCATCACTCAAAGTTGAGCACCGGAGTCGACAAGAGCAGTGACATGTACGTCGTCTACTTGTACGTATATGAGGTTTTGTTTTGTCGGTATCGTTAAGAGTGGATTTTTGGTCAGTCGGAGTGATGAAGCGCCACCTCCAGAGCTGCAATACTTAGTTTTCCGTCGGGGAACCTCTTGAGAAGGTGGGGAACATGGTCGGCGGGGCTGTGAAGGACGAGACTGGCAACGTTGGGGGGATATAGAGCGGGAGTAGCGGTGTTCAGAAGCGGGTTCCTGGCAAAACGGTCACGGCTGGTTTGGTGGCGATAGGCAGGACGTGCATAGAAGGGACGAGAGGACGGTTGTGCAGGAGGACCCCAGCGACTTCTGCAATGGCGAGAAATAGGCCCGATTCTGTGACAAGAGAAGCAGATCGGCTTATCATCATGTGTTCGCCATGCGGACGGATTACGGAACGTAGAGGGAGAGCTGGTCGGGAAGGAACGTGCAGGTGTGTATCAGGGCTGGTAGTCGGTGCGGGGAGGTGGTGAGATAGTGTGAATTCGCAAGCTGGCGATTTACTGCCAGACGACTGCTTGAATGAAAGGCAACGTAATTGGAGGAGAGGTGTCAGGGGACGTTGGTCCCACCTTAGCTGGAGAAGCCGCTTCAAGTTCCCGCCCGACGATTCGCGTCAAGTTGTCACAGGTGTCTGGTGGATGGTATGTGTCGAGACACGAGGACGTCGCAGTGGTGTTCGGAAAGCGCTGGAACTGATGGGAGATGCGTCTGCTTTTAGCTTGTTGGAACCAGCGGCATTCTTGAATGATCGCATCAACAGATGGCACATTGTTGAATACCAACAAGTTGAACGCATCGGCGGCGATACCCTTTAGGACATGCGCAACGTTTTCAGGTTCGGACATGTTTTTGTCGGCTTGGCAGTATAGTGGGAGGACAGCCTGAATGTAACCGATGTAGCGCTCCGTGGAAGATTGTGCGCGAGTTGACAACTCATTTTTCGCAGCTACGCGACGACCAGAGTTGTTGCCAAAATGCTCACGGATCTTTTTCTTGAAGCTGTCCCAGCTTGTTATGTCATGCCCCTGGTTGTCAAACTAAACACGAGGAGTTCCGTCGAGATAAAAGATGACGTTAGCGAGCATAATAGTAGGATCCCACCTGTAAGGGGCGCTGACGCGTTCGTAGAGGTGTAGCCACTGGTCGACGTCGGAACCCTCGTCCCGAGAACATGCCAGGATCTTTGAGTGCGGGGAGCGTCACGAAAGTTGTTGCGGGAGCTGGGTTGACTTGGTTGACAGGCCGGGCAGAAGGGTGGGCGACCGGAGAGGATGTAGCCGAGTCTTGAGTGGTCATGTTGTAAGCAGTGAGGGAGCATCCGCTTCGTAGTTCCGTGGCGAGGACGGGGATCGCACAACTACCCCAAATGTGTTAAGAGAAGGAGACCGACTCGGTGGGGTAGTCACCGATGTATTTACGGCCAGTTAAGCGAGGAGCGCCAGTCACATAGACGAGCTCGCGCCAGTATGTCTGCTTTGTCTTTTTGTCTTCTTCAACTCCATGCACTGACACGTAGCTATATATATATATATATATATATATATATATATATATATATGTCAACGGCGACGTCGACGTTGACTTGACGCCGGAGGCAAAATACAGCCAAGAGTGTCCATATAATTCCTATCGAAATAGCGAAGCATTGGAAACAATCGCCTTTTCGTGCAAGCGTTTCATGGTCAGCGCAGCGTGATAAGCGCTACGGTCCTTAGATGTGCTTATGTATGCTTTTTCTAGAAAAATACGCGCATTCAGAATATATACGTTTTGGTATGGTGCCCAAGACAGGCGCAATAATTGCTTTTTTATTTGACAATTGCACAACTATAAATGCTAAGCCTTGAGCAACATATGTGAGTGCTGCGGATGAGGTCAGCCGTTTCAAGTAGCCAGTGCTATTGGGAGTGGACAAACAGACAAATGTACAGACAGACAGACAAAAGTTTTTGCGTCGAAGGACCCTTAGAAAGAATATCGTGTTTAATAAAAGCTGCCGCTGCGGCCAGGATCTGATTCGTGACTTGTCCGTCAGCAGCCGAGTACCTTAGCCACCACACCACCACGGCGGGGCAGGCCTCTTTCAGTCCATCGAGGTGCCACAAGGACATCGTTGCCTTGCTGCAGTGCTTACTGCCACAGTTTTATTAGTCAATGCTATCGCCCCCCTCATAGTTGGCGACAAATGAGCGTTGGTGCTTGTGGAAGCTGCACTACTCTGAAAACGAGCTGTTACGAGTTAGCACGAAGCGGAAGGCTGAGAACGTAACTACATAGGAGAGTCCGCCATGCTCACGCACTCGGTCTTTTTTCTTGCTATTAAAAGGTCTATCAATTACCTCCAAGAGTGCGTGTCGGCGCACAATCTTGGACACCATGCTTTAGGGGCGCCATCGGCGAATCATTCCCAATCAGTCCTAGTAAGCGTCATGTCGAATTAGGAGCCGTTCATGCTAGTGGAAAGTTTGCGTAACTGTTTCGCGTTGAACATTTTCAGGCTGCCGTGCGCGGGCTGTTTTCTTCTCCTACGTTCGCCGCTTTTATGGGCGACTCTCCTTAGCCCGTAGGTCGTGCTCTCTTCCTTATGTAGTAGGTACCCGCGTCTAGTTTATGACTTGCTCAATAGATGGCGTTGGGGTATATGCCCTTGGGAATAATATAATCAGAAGGCGTTAGTGGTTCTCACAGCAAATAAACGAAGTGAATGGTGATGTCTGGTGCGAAGCCAAGGGAGTGACAAACCCATAGAGCCAATGGGGACGAAATTGGATAAGGTGATGGCACCGTCTGGATTCTGTCGATAATGCTGAAAAAATCAGAATATAACTATTTAAGTTATAACTAAAAAGTGTTCAGTATATTTTATTTTAAAATAGCCTTTTCAAACAAACAATAAGAATATTGTTGGTATATTTTATTGTTGTGCATAAAATGAAATAGTTCACAAAAGCACAAGGGTGTTTTGATATGGCAGCTGGCATTCCGCATAGCAGACGACATCACCGTCGTATGCTTTTATGTCATGCCTGCCCCGCCCACTTCAGCAGCCACCTTTCTCAATTCCTCTCGTTGCTTTATAGTACATTGCAGTAAACTACTTACTACAAGCTCGCAAGTATCTTGCATAATTACTTCAGTATGTTGTGATGCCGCATAAAGGCCGAGCGAAACGACAACGCTAATGAAACATGCTTGCAACAATAAATCGTTTTATTACGAGTAAATCGATAGATATTTACACAAAATAAAGGCCATATAAGTAACATTTTCGCATTTACAGGAATTCATGCATTAGCCTTCATGCGGAAACCAGGTACGTACTACACAAAGCCCCAACGCAGATGCCCGAAGCACAGAATCTGTCCAGCACTGACTGATATATCTATCGCACTCCAAAAACCCTGCGCTGGTGTAGGTAAAGGTATACCACTTACGTCTCTACACTCGTGTAGCTTAAGATTTCGCAACACCTCGTTGACAGCATTCGGTAAACTTTCTGTGCGGCACGATTGTTCGGTACGACTGGGCGGTACGGTTCTGTGCAAGCAGTGCGGCACATTTGTTTTCTGGTCCGCGCTTCCACATAAAGTGCATCACTTTCCAATTTTCAACGTGCTTACACTATACATGCTTCTGAATGCCTAAAATAAATGATAAACGGTTTATTATGCTTACCATTCTCCAGCCCTACAAATAAAATTGTCGAAAAAAGGTTTCGTTTGGTTTCGTTTACCTACGCCGGCTTTATGGTATGGAGAACTTTATTGAAGTCCTGAGGATCAGTCCAGGACTGATGCTGGCTGCTCCCACGTCGGGATAGAGGGCCAAGCCCCTGTGCTGCCACACGGGCCCTATGGACACTTGGTCCGTCAGTGTGTCACTGTGCGGTGGTGCGCTGTCGTCGTTTCAGTGGTGCAACATGCCACTGACTAGGTGAAGCGTCCGTACTTCTATCTGTGTGTCCAATCGTAAGTGCTTCCGTTCGCCCATCCGTTCAACCGTCCATGCTTCCGTTCATCCGTTCATGCGCCCGTGCTTCTCTCTCTGTTCGTACGTCTGTCTAAGCAAACGCACGGACAGAGGCACGGACGCATGAATAGATGGACGGAAGCAAGAATGGACTGACGGACGCAAGGAAGGATACAGGGATAAACAAATGGTAGCATGAACGAACGGACAGACAGAAGCACGGACTTATGGACAGACGCTTTGCCCCACTCATCATCATTCACTTCATGGATGCGCTGTGACATTCATGGGCTGAGCTCTCAAAGCCATGGGTGTGTGCATACACACTCTGAAAAAATATCGAGTAAAAAGTGTGTATTTTTGTCCCACAACAATATTCGTCATCAGGCTTGCGTGCGCTTCCTTTCTTGAAAACTCGGCGCTGGCCACTTTCCTATCGAGAATGCAATGTGACCCTGATAATGGGCATGTCGATCGTGACCATAATTTACTGGGCGTGGGGCCCTAGCGCAAGGATGGAACGCAATATAGATGACGATTATTGTTGTGGGACGAAAAGACACCCTTTTTTACTCACTCTTTTTTTAAAGTGCACTCTTAAAAAATGGAGCGATGTTCTCTCTATTTTGGGAGGAACGGCGATGTTCCCAATCAACGCCTCCTCTAGAAAGATGCCTGCCGCATGAGAAGATAAAACAGCTGCCACACCCTTTCCCTCTTTCATTTTGAAAAAGTTCTCGGTCGCTAGCGTCAAGTGTGGCAGACGGTGCAACAACGCAACACTCTGCATAGCCTCCGAAACAGTGGTGCGCAGTTGCAGGCCTCGAACAGTTGTCGACTGACGCGCCCATATGGGCCGCAGATGAAAAACGCTTAGCTGGTGCCACCCACCGCCGTGATGATCATGTCGGTCGCGAGCGTCGCCGCGCGGAGCTTGTTTAAAACTGAAGGCAGGCCAACTCCACTGGGAGCGCGAGCCATTCCTCAGGCACCTATCTAGAGGGGGCGTTGCCCCAATGTTCGTCGTTAAATAGAGAAACGTTGCTCCCTCGTCCACGGAGAAACGTGTTCCTTCCTGCGAAAATCAACATGGCTGACCCCAGGTTAGCGAAGCGAGTAGGCTTAGCAAATGCATCGATTTTCGACTGATAAAGAGTACACGGCACTGAAAGTTACAAACTACGGTCCCACTGAGCTTGATATTGATCAAACTGATTATAAAAACAAGCAGACGAACCTGTAGTGATGAAAACATCGCGAAAAAGAACGACGGAGCAAGTAGGTTTCGTTCGGCCAGTGAGGCGACGTTCACTCTGAAAGACACGCATACTGCTGAGCCCTCACCCGAAGAGTGTGTGCTAGGCTTGCTGTAATTTCTCGCAGATTCACATAGTGTGGCTATGTTATCCATGCGTTTACGGGGACGCAGGTCACGATATGTACTTCCAAACCGTAGACTCGGTCACAGCGAAACCATTCCGACTCAGCAGTGCAGCTTTGATAGACATCTAGATGTTCAACGTTATATAAGTAGCTGGAGGTGTGAGAGCGTCATAGTCGTGAAGTAGGTGGTAGCTGCGCCATCTGGAGATACTGAACGATACTAAAGAAACGTTGCGTGCAGCGACATACGTGGACATACCCACCATCACACTGGATGCCTAACACATGCTGTTGCAATGCATATAGCTACACATGCACACAAGGTATATAATAGTAAGCATATATGGTGAACTCAATGAACAAGAGCAGGTTAAACCATTATTCACAGCCGCACACACTTGAACGTGTTTACTTTTTTTTCTTTATTGCGTTCTTGACTACAGGTCAAGCTAATATGACAATCACCATCACACGTGTTTCATGCGTGATAACACGTCAAACAAACATATAACATCTTCAACACAGTCGGTAGCCTTATACACATCTCGCACTTTTATAACAGCTTCCACGAAACACTCATTAACGGATAGAACTCTTACAGCACAGAGTCTGTACGATAGCATACTACGCCAAACCGAATGAAGACCAAGTAGAAATATAACATTCAAATTTTGCACAGAACTATCACAAGGCAAAAAACGAATTCCATATTGAATAAGAGGTAAATCTTTTTTCATAGTCCTCTGTAAAACGTCCCAAAATAAAATAGCCATCTTACAATCAATAAACACGTGTTCAATGGTCTCAGGTTTGTTATACAAGAGACAGCTGCTTCCCCATGGTACATACAACCCTCTCTCTTCAAGCCACGTTTTTACTGGCAAGGTTACCGTATGGAGTTTAAAAAAAAAAGGTTTTCACATTGGGTGGTATACACATGTTTTTCACTCGCTTTAGTACGTCATGACCATATGATGTTTCATACTTTGAACGGTACAGGGGCACAGGAAAAACATTCTGTCTTTCATAAGGCGCTTTCTTTCACATTAGGTAGGTAATCTATCGAAAGCCTCGCCCTTAAGAAACGATATGAGAACACAACTACGCGCAAGAACGGTGACAAGGTGTGTTGTTCTCGCCTGTCTGAAGATACAAAGAAGTCAGACATGTGGTGTAACAGCGTTGTTTAAAATGAAGAACGTAAAAATGTGTCTCTCTGGTCTCTAATGAGCAGGAAACGTGATAATACTTGGTTAAGAAACAGATGGCACAGGGACAGCCCTCCTTGCTTAACTCGTCTAAACAAGTTCGTTCTAGATGTTCTCTCCCACGTAGAGCTCCAGATGAACGTGGCGAACATCCTGTGGACTTTGTGAATGCTTTTACACGTACAACTAAGTACTTGCAAAAGGTACATAATTTTAGCAGCCAGAAACACGTTGCATACAGCTGACCTAGAGAAAATTGATAAGCCACGACCGCTTCATCCTTCGGCGGTTGCGCGCAGTTCTTCAGCCTTTTCAAGCCAAAATGCTTCACTGTTTAATACCTGTCCAATGGTATTCCTAGGTAACGACTAGGTGTCGTGAGCCACTGAGTATTTCCAAAGGAACTGGGCGTGAGGTCCCAATTACCGTGCCGTAAACCAATGCTTTTCTCTTTGTTCATTAAACTTCCACTCGTGTCACAAAACCTTTGAGTGATTTTTAATAACGAAGTGACACTCTCTCTATCAACTGCAAAAAAGGCAATATCGTCCGCGTATGCCAAAACACGCACTTCGCATGACTGCAACCTGAAACCATTATTCCCTGCATGGTGAATCACTTTCTGACACAATGGTTCCAAAAATAGAGCGAAGAGCAAAGGACTTGAAGGACACCCCTGGCGCACGGACGAAAGTACTTTTATGCGCTGTGAGAGTTCTCCATTTACAATTAAATTTGTGGTTGAACTTTTGTATGCCAATCTAATACCTTTACATATGATCGCACCAAGACCAACGTACTCAGCTAGCATGAAGAGTATATTGTGCCGAACTATGTCGAAAGCCTTGACTAGATCAACTTGCAACATAACTACTTTTAGAAGCGTAGCGTCACAATACTCCAAAATGCTCCTGGCAACATGAATATTCGTGAACATGCTCCTTCGCTTGATGCCACAAGTCTGATGTGACCCGACTAACTTGTATATAACTCCTTGCAACCTCCTAGCCAGAACTTTCATAAACACCTTATAATCTACGTTTTTTAGCGTAATTGGCCTGTATCCTGTCACTTTGCGTAAAACATGTTGCTCTTTCCCTTTAGGAATCAGCACGGTGTGTGCCCGATTAAACGATGGAGGCAGAGTTCCGCGATCTAAAGACTCTGAAAAAACCTCATGCAATGCGACGGCCATATCCTCCTTGAACGCCTTGTAAAAGGCGGCATTAATGCCATCTGGACCAGGTGATTTGCCCATGCCAAGATCATCGATAGCCTTCTCAATTTCTCCTATACTAATAGACATTTCCAATAAATTTGTGTCCTCAGCATTAAGTGTCGGCATTTCTATCAGGAACTCATCTACACAACCCGGCTTCTTTGGTTCGCGATAAGCAAACAAGTCCTGATAATAGTTTTCAAAAGCTTTCATAATATCTATATGTTCTCCCAATATTTTACCATTCCATTCTATCTCTAGTATATCGTGAGCTCGCGCATATGCCTTTTAATCTGACAAGGCTCGCTTTGTCGGGGCTTCACCCACGAGGTATCTCTCAGCTCTTGCTCGTATAATTGCGCCTTTATACTTATCTTCTTCAAGACATTCAATTTTGTTTTTGACAACCTGCAGTTGACGTGTGAATAAGCCCGGGTTTTCTGTTTCAATATTCACCAAATCATTTGGCTCTGCCCGTAGCTCACGTTCCTGTTTTCCAGTTCGATACTGCATGTAGCAACCACACTCTATTGCATTCATTTTTATATTTTGCTTAAATAATTCCCATCTTTTCGTGGCACTCTTTTCTGCGTTTTTGAAAAAATTCTCGATTTCCTTTTTTGTCTTATGTACAAACCCTTCGTGTGTAACTATCTTAGTATTCAGTTTCCATGTTTCCCATACAACCTTCTTTTTGCACTTTCTACCTATCTCAAACAAAACTAAGCAATGATCTCTGAAGGAAACAGCATAAACGTCATAGTTTTGACATAAAGGTACTATCTCATAACAAACATATGCTCGATCAAGTCGTGCGTGACTCGAACCTTCAAAATGTGTGAAGTATTGGCGACTGCCACTCATCGCAAACAGAGCTACGTCATGTAAAAAGTACTTATTAAGGCTGTCTCTAAGCAAACCAGCGCTTTCATCACCTAATTTAGCAGTATGCGTGCAATCTTCTAGGGTCAAAACACAATTGAAGTCACCCAACAGAATCACACATTTTTGACATTCAAAGTACGCTTGCATTTCCCGAAAAAACAAACATTTGTCTTTCGAATTTGTAGGTGCGTATACACAGATAACTCTAAATTTAGTGTTCCCGTAACAAAATTCACGCAAAACAAAACGCCCATGTAGGCAACTTTTGACCTCTTCCACTACAATACCAAGAGAGTTCTTGACAAAAATAATACATCCGGCTGATGCTTTCCCTGCATAGCTCACACTAGCATTGTACCGCAATGAAAATTCTGCTACCAAGCTATCAGTCGCGTCCTCAGTACTAACTTTAATCTCCTGGACCGCGAGCAAGTCGAGGTCTTCTTCTCGCATCAAGCGTTTCAACTGGTACTGTTTACGACGCGTTTCTAGACCACGTACATTCAGCGTACCAATGCGTAAAGGCGCAGTCATGCTAGCCATATTGATGACAAAGATGAAAACTACAATGCTGCGCTTACCGTGTCTCGTATACCATGCAGTGGGAAAACCGGGGTCTTACGCGTCTCGATTCTGTCCCCGAACCGGCGACGATGACGCCGACCGGGTTTCGAGGGCATATTTTTTACTCTTAGCGCCCGTAACGCGATGCCACAGACGCTCCAGGCATTTCAGGTTGCGTTCCGTGCTCTCCACTCGGTAACGCTTGCCGCGTCCCGTAGTCGCTTCCGGAGACTTTGTGCTGGCTTCTGGCGTAGCGATCTCACCACTGGTACCCATGTCTTCCTCCATCGATTCTTGAATGTCCTGCTGGCCGCCTGTTGCGGCCAACTCCTCGGATTCTTTCGTTGAGTCTTTGCCGTCATGCGTTGTCGCGTCGGCCGTCTCTTCTCCAGTTGCCTGAACCGTGGCGTCGGGTTCCATGGCGTTGCTGCCAGGGGCCAACTTCTCAGCCTCTTCGGCATCCATTGGATTATCTTGGGCGTCGTTTGTTGGCAGCACGGTCTTCGTAACTCTGGCATAACTCCTGACGCAATCTTGAGTTTCATTTCCAAACGCTCGGCATACACCACAGCGGGGAGTCTGGCAGTCTCGTTGTATATGTCCTTGCATGTGACACCTTAGGCAAAGCGGTGTCCGACCCGGGGCCACAAGAAGGACGGTGCCCCCTCCAATCTTAAAAAAATGCCGCCATATCCACGAAGTGAATGATGATGAGTGGGCGAAGCTCCGGAGGAAAACCTGGTAAACCATGAATCCTCCGTACATTTTGCCCACTCGATTTTATTGCAACGCTCCCCCTAGCGTACGTCGCCGCACTATATCGAACAAAGACACGCGCCTTATGTGGCATCATTCCTATTTTATAACACCTCGCATCTTTCATAATCAACTACACGTACCGCCGTCTAGTTTATAACATCTTGCATCTTTTGGACAGACGGACGGACGGACGGACGGACGGACAGATGGATGGATGGACGGACGGACGGACGGACGGACGCACGGACGGATGGATGGACGGATGGATGGACGGACGGACGGATGGACGGTTGGATGGATGGACGGACGGATGGATGGACGGATGGATGGACGGACGGGCGGACGGACGGAAGGACGGATGGATGGATGGATGGATGGATGGATGATTGGATGGATGGATGGATGGACGGACGGATGGACGGATGGACGGATGGTTATGGCTGTACCCTTTAGATCGGGCGGTGGCTAGCGTAATACTTAGAACTGAACGATAGGTGGCTACATACAGGGGACGCACAGCCCACGCCTTAAGGAGCTTCGCTCCTAAAAGGTGCGGCAAGTCTTCTAGCACCACGCCTTCCTTCAGTTTTAGTCGCACCACCCTCGTCGTCGACATCGCGTGTTCAAAGCCCGTGACGGTCCAGTTGTCGTTGGAAACCTCCAGAACTTCACAAAACTCACCTAACGCTTGTCGAATGCTCTCATTCGAGACCGCAAAGTCAACCCAGTGGATTTTCACGGTTACATCATGTTGGATAGGGTCGATGATAGCACAGAAGCCACCCTTGACTCGGAGTCCACCTGTTTTGAGTAATGCATCTTTGTCATCCTTGCTTCGCATCTTCATCAGCCAGATGCGATTCATCTGGAAGGCTTTAATGCCAATGATTGCCTTGATGAGTTCCACTTCTTCCAACGGGGCCCGAAAGTCTTCCAACCGGTATGGTCTTTTTTCCAAATCACCGTGTAGAAACACACACTCTTCCATACTGTCACCCGACGGCAATGTAGGCAACAAAAACCGGTAATCCGATTGCGCAGAGGGGCCAGGCTCAGCGTGCGCATGCGCGCGTGCAAGACCCCCGTGATTGAGGAGAACCTTGAACACTGAAGGACGAAAGTTGCTCGCTGGGTCCTTGCCGCGAGAGAGTGCGACGGGTAAAGCACCCGAACTGGAGAAAGTCGCTGTGCCGAAGGAGGAACGGAGCCCGTTTCTCCTTCGTGTACATGTCTCTTGTGACCGGTTCGTAACCGCCTAGTTGTATGACTCACTCAGCAGGTGACGGTAGTGTGAGTGACAGACAGACGGATGAACAGACGGATGGAGGAACAGACTGACATACACACAGACAGACGGATGGGTGGATTGATAAATAGACAGACAGACGCACGGGTGGACAAACGGATGGACAGCGAGACAGCGGATTCGTGGTTTAGTGATAAAGCCCTCAGAAGCTTGATTGAATGGTATGTAGGGTTTAACGTTCCAAAACCAGCTCAGAAGCTTCACTCTACTCATTATCATTTATTCGATGGATATGCTGTATTATGGCTGAGGCTCCCTACGCCGTGAATCGTATGTCTAGGGTCGTCGTAGTCATCGTACACTCTAAAATTTTTTACACTCATAAGGGTGTATTGGTTTTGTCCCATGGGCAACACCCTTTTTAAGTGTCTAGGAACACCCTAAACAATTTGGTGTTCAGAAACACCCTGAAACTGTAGCGTGGAAAGAAACGCTACACTCTACTTTAATAGGTGTTTATGAGCACCGTTAAACTATGGGTGTCGGATAAAGCTACACCCATGCGAGTGGGGTGTAACACTAAAAATTCTTTTGACACGATGGCAGTTACATGTATAAGCATGCTTGATCAAATGAAGCGCAATTAACGGGACAACAAAAGCAGAGACACAGGAGGTGACGCTTAGTCTTGTGTGTTGAGGAGAGCCGCCGATAGCACTTCATTCCATCAAATATGCATCACCAACTGGCCCAAGCCTCATTTGTTCTCAGGGAGAAACATATATGAACCTTTTCTGCAGCTGATAGGGAAGAAGGAAGATACCGGTGTCATGCACTGCACTTATGCCTGCGTGCATGCAGCTGATAAAATAAGGTGCCGTGGTCTTGAATGGCCTGCATAAGTTATTGTATATATGTGCAGGTAGACTGGGCCGAAAACGGCAAATTAGGACGCGGAAGGCACTTACACACACACACACACACACACACACACACACACGCACGCACGCACGCACACACGCGCACGTGCGCGCGCACCACATTACAGTAGTGTGAGCAGCAACTTGTAGCGTAACGTTCAAGCAAACAACGCCGAAGCAAAAAACAATTTAGCCCATATGTTCACATCTACCTTTATTATAGAAAAACTGCAAGTCTGGCAAACATGACTCTGATGGCATACTGCAAAATTTTGAAATATCTCACGTGACCTAGTTTTTTTTCTCTATACACAGTAAACCGATTCTGACCCTTAAGGGTGTCAAAAGGGTGCCGACACCCTAAGCACACCCTCTAAGCACCCTAGTCGCGTCTCAGCACCCTACAAGCGGAACCTAAAGGGTTAACAGATCAAAAGGTTAGAAACTAGGGTGCAAAAAGGGTGCAACAACTAATGGGTGCTGATGAGCACCCATTAGGGTGCACAGTCGCCGACAAAGCTTTGTGAGTAACGTAGTCATAGAGCATAACTAACAGCTTTTAGATGTCTACTGGTTAGACACCATGGTCTCATTAATAGCCCCACCGCAGTAACTGATATCTGAATAGCGATAGTGCCCGGCTGAACGAAAGTTCTGCACTCGTTCTTGCATTCTTGCTGCCTTTTTCTCGTCGCCTCACGGCCGGCGCTGACCAAGCCATGCGCGACAAGCTCACTAGCCAATGGCGAAGTACGCAGCTTGTAGAGCTACAACAGGATTGTGGCTTACACATATAAAGCTCTCGGCCTCGTTTGCGCCTAACATTGAAAACAAAGCTTCGTCCATGACAGTATATATAAATCATACATTTGTTAATGCAAAGAAATACAAACCAACAAGACCGTGGTAGATAAAATAGTTTTTGTGTAGTACAAATAGTTGTTAACCTTACAATGTATCAGTTGACACGTGTTACCAATTTTTATGGCGGGCTACGGACTTTGACGTTCTAATATTATAACAATAAAGAAACATTTTTTTGATTTTGTTCATAGAAATATTATTCAAAGCAAGTTAAAATGAGCCTTGACTAAAACATTTTCCTAAAGAAAATTTACTAAAGACAGCTAAAATATTGTTTGCCAACTAATACGCTTATTTTGATGTGACAAATTTTGCTTGCTGCCTGTACTTTGTACTAATATACAACCGCTTTGACACTGGTTTCAACAGCCAGCTTAACCACTCAACCAATGTACAGATGTTAACAAGGTATCGGTATAAGAAATACACAAGCAAGCAAACGTTTCAAATTTCGCGCGCTCTTTCACATTTCAAATTTTGCGCAAATACGCGTTATGTGATTTTGTCATTTTCAAAAGTAAAAAATATTCTGTGCAATACGCACTAGGGTATCTTCTATCTTCACTATTTTTTACTTAAAGTTTAAGCAGAAATATTCTATTTACTTATCATATAAAAAATTATGTGCGCAAATGCGGATCGGTGGCGTCAGCAGAACAGAAATGGCGGTATCTTCCTGGAGGCCGCAACGGCCGTGTGCCGAGCGTTTAAAGTCGATTTTTTATGTTGTTCAAAGTGTGCTTGCGCTGTCTTTCGTGTTCTGTCAGTGCTGCTTGTTACGAAGATGCACTATACTCAAGAGAGGACCGGCTGCTTTATACCGTCGAGCGCTCGCCAAACTAAAAAGGTAGGTGGATGTTTCTGCTGTCAACGCTTTGTTTTTTGCTTCTCCGGCCAGGCCGCGGCGTGCCCGATCCAGGCTGTTATGCTTCCGCTCGCGTCCTCGGCACCTCCCGCGGTTAACACCGAAAGCGCTATAGTATAATAACGTTGTGAACTAAGGTTTTTCTAGCTGGTAGACGATAAGTAAGTTTTTATTAGCGTAGCGAGCCTGCTGGCGTGTCTGATTTCATTAGGCTCAAGTCTAAGCTCAGAAACGTTACGCGCGGATGAATTTTTTCTGAGGGGAAGGAGGTTAAAGCAATGTGCGCTGTGATGCTGTGAGTTGGCGGGCGATGCTTTGCACGCTATGAATCACTATATTTTTGCAATGCCGTCGGACGCCGTTCGGGGACTGCGCATGGAAGCCGCAAGCGTCGTCTGTGTGTCGTGTGCGTTGGAGTATTCCGGTGATTCGCGTTGAATTAGATCTTTGCGTATTTAATTTAGAAGAATGGAGAAGAATAACATGGGGTCCGCGTTGGTATTTACGCGGCCTTGTTCGTTTTCTGTGCCAAAGAAGTATATGAAGAAAGTTTTATATGTTACGGGTCCTCTTTTGAACACCTACATGATCATTAAATGTGTGTGACTACTATAAGGTAGATGTGTTTGCCTGTGTGACCAAATGTGTTTGCATCCACCGGGCACGTTTAATATTAAATTACCATAATATTCAGCTTAATTAAGTGTGCGTAAACTTGACACAGCGTGCTGTAGGTGCGGTTCTCAAAGCGTGCAATTACGCCTAGGTCAATACATTTTCTCTATGAGTGGCCGAATAGCCGTACCTTAGCTGTTCAAGCTGTGCAAGGTTGAGCAGCAGTTCACTCGTTCGCGTGCAATTTCGGTGGTACTGCTTGTTCCCCCTTGCTCACATATCATTGCATTCTTCTGGTTTGTAAAAGAATTGTGGGCGCTGCAGCCCGCTTTGGAGTTAAAACTTTGCCGAATACGTATACGTCTACAAACATTCTAAAACTAAGTTCTACCAAAACTTCCAATGACACTTTCGAATACCAGTGTAACGCTTTATCTGATAACATAAATTCTTTATGACCTCGCTGCAGATTTACAAGTGACCAGTGATATGTGCAGTATATGAATGCCTAATCTATTGCTCAAAACACAATAAAGTTATACATCACAGTATGCGTGCCAAATGCGTGCATATGTTGCTGCTTACATGCAAACTTAGAACTTGTATTTATCTAAGAATGAACAAATCTAAACTGCCGTTTTTTGAAGATGTACGCATCAGACCAATTGAATAATATCAAAAATAATGTTCACCAAGTGATTGTTGTTTATTGTCTTGAACCAACGTCACTGAAACCGCCTTGTTGGTACTTAGACCACATGGTAGGATGCAAGATTCATGACGTCATATTGAATGTTAATGTCACATGATATGCAAGGTAAATTGTTATTAGCATACAGAGGCCAATAAGGTTATGGCCTCATCGTTATCATAATGAAGCAGGTTAGGCAATATGTGATTCTGCTGCCTTTACGTCATGTTGGGAAACTATTACGTTATGTAGCTATCTGCAGTGTCTGAGATCCTGGTTGCCGGTCAATATTGCAGAAGCTTGCCTGCTTCATTGTGATGGCATGGGGTCCAAGATTGATGTTTTGTCTTAGCGTTTCCACTTTTCCTCCTCTATGGTCATTAGACAGCTTGTGCTGTTTGATTAGAAGTGAGGAGTAGTGCCTTTTTAGCCAACCAGAAAAATTTAGATCAATGATCACTATGAAGCAGCACACAATATTCATTTAGTGAACTCAATTTCAGGCAAATTATAAACGTCCGACTGTTAGCTGTTGGAAGGAAGCTTTATTCGTTGAACTCATGAGAATAAATGGTAGAGAAGGAAAAGCAGGGAGGTTAGCCAGACCAGCAAAGACGGTCTATCACCCTACACGGGGGAACAGGGAGATTGAAGTCCTGTCGCAGTGGTCTAGTCGCTAAGGTACTCGGTTTCTAACCCGAAGGTCGCAGGATGATATTCCGGCCTTGCTGGCTGCTATTTCGATAAAGGTGAAAATGCTGTAGGCCTGTGTTCTCAGATTTGTGTGCACGTTAACGAACCCCAGGTGGTCGAAATTTCTGGAGCCCTCCACTACCTTGGTAAAAAATTCATGCGTCAGTATTGCTTTAATTTTATGCTTTATCTGCAGTGGATGCATATGTGCATACGGACATGTATATGCAGTGGTATTGCAATTTTACAGAATAAAATATTCATATGGTGCATATTGCATGGCATTTACTTAAGAAACACATCACATGTGTATCATAACTACAGAAATGCAAATGTGCCTCTATGGATGCACTCGTGCATATATTTGGTCAGCTTCAAGAACAGAATTTATTGATTGCAGGCAACAGCATTACTCACGCATGCTTATCTCTTAATTACGTGCAGTCAATACAGCTAACAGGGGGTGTCTTTATTTAAAGGTTCTAACTTCATCTTCGTGCATAGGTGAGCTATAAAGGTGAATGAAAATTTACATGTATGACATCGACATGAAAAGCTCTGCAGCAGCTTGTTTTTTGTTGTATTTATACTGCAGCATGCCCTTTTTGTATTTCTCAGTTGCGTGCCACTAAATATATGTTGGCCATGCGTTTCTAGCCATTCACTGCAATTTCGCAAGCAGCGCATGCAGTCTAGACAAACCTCACTAAAATAATTTTTTGCACTGGTGCAGAAATTCTTCGGCACGGTCTGTCATTTCATTTGACTGAAGCTGCTCAGGGAAATTTCCTGACAAGGTCAAGGAGCCCAAGCACCAGCGAACTCTGAACCATTGTTTTGTTTTTCAAGCATCAGCTCTGTTCACCCTGCTTATGCGCTGTGCCTCACCAAGCTACTGGACGCTGCCTACTTATATCAAGTGCTCTCCATATTTTCCTCAGTTTGGCAGCAGTGTGTGTGGTCTTCACAGTGCTTGCCAAAATAATTTTTGCACAGGTGAGACACTTATTTCTTGCTTTAATTGTGTTAGTATTACTGCATGCACTCCTGCCAAGCAAGAGTACTAATGTTTCCTGTGAATTGTTTGTCATGGTAAACAGAGGATTTCAAGCACAAAATTCATACTGAACTTTTGTCCTTCAAGAAGTGTGGAACGAAGGTGGTGACAGTGTCAACGCGCTCTTTTTAGAAATAAAGGCTTTGCATGAAGAGCCTGTCGCACCTTGAATTAATTTTGAAGGCACAAAAAACTTCCAGATGAAAATAAGCAACTTCAGATGAAAATTGAAGAATTTACACTGTATTCAAGGTTGAACTATCCGACATCAAAGGCGTCTCAGATGAGGGTTTTCTTTTGATACTGTCCGACATTTTTGGGCGATGATGGAAAAACCATTACTCGTGATGATATTGACACTGCAGACAGAGTAGGAACAAACAAGCCTAGTTTGAAAAAAAATAGTAGTGCATTATGAACGATTTTACAAATGAAATGTTCTGGATAAGACAAAAAACATACGTCTTTCTACAGTGGCCTTTCCTTTTAGATCAAGTAGTCCAATTTATGTCAACGAACACTTGACAAGACAAGGTAAGCAGTTAGTGAGAGCACGAATGCAAAAAACAAGTTGGATGGAGGTTCATTTGGATGCACAGCACGAAATTTAGAGCAAAAAAATGGATTTATTAGCAATTTTAAAGACTGCCTTCTTAGAAGATCTGGCGAAACGCTGTGTTGATGCCTTCAGAGCCACACTTTTCTTGAGCTTGCAATGTCAGTAAACTATGACTGACATGGCAGAATTTTGATACCTAGATAGTGAAAAATTGATACCTAGATAGTGAAAAAGGCCACCAGCTATCTTGATTGCCTTTACCTTAAATGCTCTTAGCATTATAAATAAGACTAGTAGCCTGCGTCTCTATTTCGATGACATGCCGGTAAAATTTGATGTAATTGTTTTGACATAATCCTTGTATTTTTGTGCACTATAGCCCACCAAAAATACCAGGGTACAATTATCATGGCATTGTGTAGTTCATGAAAGGGGGAAAACGAATAGCGCTGTACATCTAACGTAAATTTTTGGCCGATGTCAATAGACTTCCGTGTGTTAAGCCGTGTGTTAAGTGTCTAGTAGTACGACTTGGGGGTTTTGTTTTGCAGCAATTAGCACGCCTCCATTAGGTCATAAGTAGGAATTTTGAGTTTCTGGAAACTAGGTAACTTGATTTTTCGGTCACAGATGCACAGACAATTTTTCGCTCACAACCAACGGGGCAGACGCCGGCGGCGGGTTTTCTGCGACACGAGCTCTTCAACGCTATCTTGTTAAAAAGCTGACATAGGCAGCATTGACCAAATGAATGCAAAGAATAAAGTCAAGTGTCCTAGCAGGTATCGAAACCTAGTATTCTGCTTGCTAATTAAGTATTCTACCACAGAGCCATGCCCGGCCTCGGTTATACTTTCCAAATAATCTCAAATGTTTGTGTAACATCAACTGTCGTTGCAGTACTGGCTATCAAATTTTATAACCATTACATGTGCACTCCTATGATGCAGCCGTGAGGTCGAGTCAAAGTCAATTGTAGTCAGGCACCATCCTGTGAAGTATTTGTGTAGCAGTGTTGAGGGCTACCATCGTCGCGAGTGCCAGCGCAAACACCAGTGCTTCATACCAGCCTACCACTTCTAGTGTGGCTAATATCCATGTTTCTGTTGGCATCGTTATGAAACAGCAAATAACTGCTAATGTTGTCAAAGGTGTGACATCTCCCCATAACAAATGAAACATATGCGGCTGTTTAACGTATGTGTGTGCGAGAATTTGTACTTATATTGAGCTCCACTTCATAAGATCGCTCAATAAAAAAATTAAAATACATGTTATGCGTGTTTTGCATAACATCGATTCCCAAAGTATGTGGAGTCTGCCAAATTTTTAGCATCAATTTTGTAACCGAAATGCTACCATAAACAATTATTTATTGAACATGAACAGCTGGACTAGAACATACTAAGTTTTAGGTATTAGGATAACTGAATATGTTCATGACTACAGCATACCTAACAGGCAAATACTAGTACTACATACATGACACACTACTGTAGAGCTAGACTAGAATATTGCTTATTGGCACTTTACAATTCTTTAAAAACCCTAATTAACTTCATTGCCTTATTCGGTTTGTTCAAATCGGATGTGCGCAGTTACTTGATGAATAGCTTTTTACTCAAACCTAACTCATGTTTCACGTGTGAATCATGCTGAATCATTACTCAGATGTTTCTTGTGTATAAATTTTCTTTCTACTATGCTGTTTGTTTTTGTATGTGAAATCTGTTGTACGTGCTACCCTCTGTAGGCCCCCAGGTACTGTCAAGTTGTTTACACAGTTTTGTGCCTGGGGGACCTCCAACAAGCATGTTTTCAGTTGAAAACAAAGCCAATTTTGATGCTGACTTCTACTCACATAGAACTAAGAACACTTCAGCATGACAAAGAATATTGTATCTTGGACAGTCTGTCTTGTGAAACTCTTAGTGATTACTTCTGTCTTTATTTTAGGCTTCCGGGTGCGGATGTGCTGTAGAGAAGGAGCGCCCTGACCATGCTTTTTTACAAGGAACCAAAGTCGCCTGGGCAGCTGAATATGGATTGTGCAAGTGTTTGAATGATCACATTATATTAATCCAACACCACTTGCATTACTTTGTCAATATTTGTGATTTTGTAACGCACAAGTTTAGAAACACACACACATATATAAAGGGAGAGCTGTCTTGAGCAAGTTTGTAGTCAAGGCTTTTAGCATGATGACCAAAGCATGTTATATAAGCCCACATGTTTTACCACACACCTACTTTCCTATCTATTTTTTTTTTCAATTTTGTGGGCACTGGCAACACCCTCAATAAGCGCCTTTTGGACTGCTGGTGCCTCTAACTTATATTTTGCTGTTCAAAATAATTTATTTGTTACCTACTATGCAAGGGGGGAAGTCAGAATGTTAAAAGTTGAAAAAGATGTCTCGTCACAAAAGAGATGCCTACTCGTGAGAAAAAAGATTTGAAAAAACAGAAGATTGATCCTCACTCACAAAGATCTCACCATTACAATCGATGCAGAAGGTCATAGCTCATGTTTACTATTGTCAATCTTTTTCGGTTGTATGCTATGTACAATAAAATAGTGACTATTGGCATCATGTTAATTTATTTGTCATAAATTTTTTGGGGGGTAATATCTTGCATTCTCAGATGCATAAAAGCTCAAGTCTGCTACACATAATTCAAAAGAGCGCAATGTAGTAAGGTTCTGTATTTAGTGCATATTATCTGTGTGTCTTTCAAAGTGAGTATATGGCATTTGAAATAATCACCAGTATTCGAAACTTGTGAATTTTAATTTGCAGGCATGCATGTCTGTATGGTGACCAAGCATCCATACATTGTGCAGCAAGGGGCCTTGAATGGATTACATCCATTCTAGACCAGAAATGGGTAGCACAGGCCATATACGCACTCTGGGATCAATTTCATGATTATTTAAACACACATAATTATTCAATATAGCTTGCTTTGAGGTATATATTTACATATTGTCTACTTCCACCTTGAACATTGCACCATGCATCCGGCACTCTGCTGAGCGCTTCTCGAGGGCACTTTGGTAACTAGTACACAAACGTACAGACAGCTGTAAGTGGGCCTCCACTTTGTTGACTGCTGGAGAACAACGGCTTCGCCAAATCACACTCCTTTGTGGTGAAGCTAACTTTGCTCTTGCATCAGTACCAGCTTATCTAAAATTCGACACTGTTCTTTAAAAGTGCAGCTTGTTCTATCCAGAGCAGCCAAAAACGAAAACCCGAGGAACAGCACCTGGACAGGGTAAGGCACAATTGCAGCACTTCTCAATAACAGTGCCGGATTCTCTATTTGCCTACACATAGAGAAAGCAAAACACTGGAGCCAACTTACCAGTAGCTTCACTGCAGAGACACTGTGCTTTAAAAGACGATGATGCAAAAGCCCCACCTAGAGCTGTCACTGTGTTTCAGTGCTAGTTTCATAAGCGCCTGCGGAAGGCACTCTGTGGAGGGCCGGCCGCGTGCATGGTGCACGTGTTCACGGTGGAATGGACGACTTAGTACATGTGTTCAAGTACTAACAAACTGTATGTGGGCTGTCACTCAGCATGGTCTACAGAGTATACAGCAATCTGCATTTTTAGCCATCTCCAGCGTCAATCCTAGATTTGGCCCACTGGTACGTCGATGTGGAGCACCCTTCCAGCGCCCATTTCAAAGGGTGTTATGACATCACAGCACCTTTTTTTAAAGAGTGCACTCATTACACCCTTCAAAATTTTTGCTCTGCACCCTTTCTCAGCACCCTTTTTTGAACAACCAATAAAGAGCAAGGGGTGTTCGTCTGGCGACAAGCTCATTTACACCCTTAAGGGTCAGAATTGGTTTAGTGTGTACTATAAATTCATTGTTTTCAATACAATAAATCCCCACAGCTTTCAAGAACATTTGCGCTAGTCGGGCAAACGACTGAGAGATATATGGTGTTGATCGTCATCTATAAAATAGAAAAAAAACACGTATAATGAGTGAGCGAGTTTCTGAAGTCACATATATAACCTAATATATCTCGCAGTATTAATTCTTACATTAAAAATGCGAACATTTGACAAGGTAGTGTAATTGAGGTTGTAATAATGTAATGTCAGTGTTGGTATACTTCTAACTGCAAAACCACGGCTCGTCACTGTTGCTTGCACAATCATCTTCAGCTGCTAAGATGACTGGTGCCTTAGGGAGAAGTGGGGCGAAGCTGTTATTTCTGTACAGGAAATTCAATCCGGGAAACGTAAAATACTACACAAGGAACACTGACCAAAATTTAACAAAGAGTGCAACATACATTATGCACCCTGCATAACTAACTGCTTTCTTATGTGTAAGTATAGGTTGGGTGCATAGCAAGCATATTCAGGCCCCGCCGTGGTGGTCTAGTGGCTAAGGTACTCGGCTGCTGACCTGCAGGGCGCGGGTTCGAATCCCGGCTGCGGCGGCTGCATTTCCGATGGAGGCGGAAATGTTGTAGGCCCGTGTGCTCAGATTTGGGTGCACGTTAAAGAACCCCAGGTGGTCTAAATTTCCGGAGCCCTCCACTACGGCGTCTCTCATAATCATATAGTGGTTTTGGGACGTTAAACCCCACATATCAAGCATATTCAGTGGCATCGGGCTCCACTGCAGTGATAAATGCTAGGAAAGGTATGCTGAGCAACAAACGCCATGAAAAGCGCGCTGTGGCAGAATCATTATACCTTTCGTGCCGGAGATACGAACATTACCTTTCCCTTCCAGCTTGCTCGCGCAGGCAAATAAAAAGCACAGCTCCAAGTTGATAATGTTTTATTAGCTGTATGCATCGACCAATCTAAGTGAATGTCAAGTTCTATGCTTAAGTATGCATCAACACAGCTGCATGTGTACTTCTGCAGATCTACCATATGGTACTCATTCGATTAGTTTATTGAAAGGAATACAATACGACGCGCAACAACATATACACAATTTATCTGTATTGCACAAAAACACAATGCCACTGAGCATACATCAAGGTATGCGCGTTGAGAAGGTATTCAGTAGGGGTAACTTGTAAAATTAAGTACTGTACAGTTACGTATTAAAATGCGAATGATACTAGTGTTCTTGAACTGGCCCACATCGACACGAACTGGCCCACATCGACACGAATGGAAGAGATGGCTATTGGGTCATTTCACATCAGACTTCCCAGCCATTTTGGCGGCCATCTCAAATGTATTCGAAAAATAGCGCTGATTTTACTGCATTAAAAACGGTAACCGCTAGAATACTTCGCAGACAAATATTTTTTGGTCGCGTGGTTGCCTCCTGAACTTCCCGGAATCTCGTATGGATGTTTGTGAAACAAAATATTTCATAAGTACCTCTTCTTCTTCCGTGCCAAATTTGGTCTACAAGTGAAGTGAAGAGCTTGCGCAAAGTGTTTGAAGCTCAGTAATAATATTACTATTTTTCGACTTAATACGCCTCAAATAAGTTAGCCAAAATGTGTTATCAAATGCATTTTTCTATATTTATACTTCACTTTGAATGAATATCTGAGGAGTGAATCCGTATTCTACATAAGGTATATTTGGAGGAAAAAAATATTTTCGACCTCTCAAGCTGTCAAACTTTACGAGAAAAAATCGCAAATTTTACAAAACAGTTGTTTTGTCTATAATGAGACGCAACTTGCACCATGTCGTGGTTGAATTAAAATAGACTTTGTAACTAAATTGAAAGCTAATAAAGAGTTATTTTCATGTGCCAAATTTTGTCATAACAAGTTATGTTTTGAGAAAAATATCACAGCATATCCACGGAGTGAATGATGATGAGTAGGGTGTAGCGTTCGTCTGTCCGAATGCACAAACGGATGGACAGACAGTCCGACGCAAGTATGGACAGACAGAAAGACGGATAGACTCACGGACAGACCGACACAAGGAAGCCCGGACGGATGGATGCACAGACGAACGGACGAAAGCACAAATGCACGGAAGAACGATTAGCCCCACGTAGCATCATTTTGTCCTTGTATATGCTGTGAACGCCACTGACGCTATCTATTGTGCAACTCATAAAGTGGCTACAAAATACTGGTACGACTACAGAGGAGGGAATGACCCACGGCCTCAAGAGCTTCGCCCATAGGTGATTTTTGATGTTCCAAGTTTACCATTTGCCATTCGGTCATATGGCAGCCGATGCCTCGAAACTCACCATTGCCGTTAAAGGGAAAATTCAAAAAATTGTTTTATTCCTTGAAATACAAAATGTAATGATCAAACTTGTCACATACAAAAAACTATTTATTTGCCTCCAATTTAAGTAAAAGGAGATTTTTATTTGGACTATCACATGGTGCAAATTGCGTCACAATACGGACGAAACTGACAATTCTGTGAAATGAGTGATCTTTTCTTATAGAGGTGAACAGCTTAAGATGTCTAAAAATAATTTTTCATCAAAATATCTTTTCTGTGAAGTAAGTAGTCTCAGCTCAGATATTTATACAAAGTGCAGTATCGACATGAAAAAACGCAAACATAACACATTTTGGCTAAATTTTTGCAGACGTAGGTGGCCAAAAGTTTGTAATAATATTAGTGAGTTTCAAACACCTTACATAAGCCCCTTTGCTTAAAATGTACCAAACTTGGTATAAAAAAGGAGCGGTACTTGTAAAATATTTTTCTTTCACAAACAACACTCAAACAACATTATGAAAAGTTTAAAAGGCAACCATGACCAAAAACTTTTTTCTCTCCGAAATATTCAAGCAGTTCACTGTTTTCATTGCACTAAATCAGCACAATTTTTTTTTCAAACACATTTGCCATAGCTGAAAAATTGGCTGGGAAATTTGGAATAAAGTGACCCTGTTATTTTCACTCAATGACCATTGCATATTGCTAAATTAAGGCCCTTTGTTTCAATCATGCTGGCAGGCTGAGAAAGCATAACTCCTTCCCGATGCAGCGTAGGCTGTGCAGTGGCTGTGCGTGTTCTGTTCCCAGATAAGTATGCTGCCCAGTCTTACATTTTGGCTGCAACACATGCTTAGATAACGTGCAGTGTGTATAACAATAAAGTGTTTTTGTGCAACAAAAACTAATCATACGCTTCACATAGCGAAAATACCTTTAACATCTGAAGTACTTAGCGAAGTTAAACGCCAAAGTGAGCCGATGGCTATAAAACTCTGAATACCAAGAATATTTTGAAAGTTACACATGATGAAAACAATCTGAATAAAATGTGCTCGAACATTAGCAGTTATGCTCGAACAAGCGTGGAAGGCGATTCGACCACACACACAGACGAAAGGTCTGTTCAAACAAAACTCCAGCTTCAGTGCTCGTTCCGCTTCATAGACACAGCTGTCGGCAGTGTCACGTTACGTTGCGGGTGAACGAAAATACCAGTGAAGACAAATTTAACGATATTGAATGTATTAGCAAGTAGGAAAACTTCGCGAGGCGCACCTGACGCGAAACAATATGCTGTGTTGTCACCCGATGCATCAATCCGAGTTATCACGGTAGTGTTACCGCACAAAACGAAAAAGAACCGAAAACAACGACATGGACACCACGTCCTTGTTTTCCTTTCTCTGTCTTTTTGTGCAATAAGAAAAAAAGAGAGTAAGTGATATACCAACATGCCCTAGCATATGCGTCTTAGATACGGTTGATGCTTAAAGCTAACAGGCGCCGTCCCCACACATGTATAAATTAGTAAACTAAAATGGATCTGCATCACGAGCGGGCCCCGTTAAAAACGGCTGCCAACAAAGAGCACCGCAAAAATCTGTTCAATTTCTTCGCTGAACCTCAGCGGCGTACGCTCACTCTGCTTTGTACTCCAAACAATCTAAACAAACAAACAAAAAAATTTGCCCACAATCACACTTCGGCATCATCCTCGTGAAACAGTGCGGACAAATATTCTCGCTAAGTAAACAATTGCTGATTTGTCAACAACTAGTTGAAAACAAAAATGTTTGAAGGCGTTATTCTCGTGCTCACGCAGTTAACTAAGCGCTGAACGGAACAACGTGGGAGCGGTACTCACTATTTCACTTCGAGTGCTCCACAATATAAAAAAAAGGGGGCCCTTTCCCCGCGCTCTGCGCTCGGATGCGCAGCAATACCGGGTAGTAAAGGTTGTCTAGGCGTCGAGACCTCATGGCGTCGGTGCGCTCTCAGACCGGCTAGATGTGGTTTAACGCTAGCTCCAGCCCTCTACTGATAGCACGGGCGCTGCTTTTTTTCTTTTTTTGCGGCGGTGATCTGTTGCGTTATACTCGTTCTTCAACGGTACATCTGAATCGCAGTAAACATTGTGACAGTGCAGTGCGGCGGCCAGCTCGAGCTACTAGTCAGAACGTGCATCTGTAATATTCAGGAGCAATTTTTAGCGCACCTTCACCGACCTAATGTGGTGAATACTGGCAAAAAAGCTAATCTGATGCTCTTTGCTTAGCTCTATGGGTCTTTAAAAACGGCACATTCAGGGTCACGCAGGCAATATTTCATCAGCACTTTCATTTCGGTAAAGACATTGCAACATTGCATGGATCGGCCGTCACACTATTCGATGTAAACATATTGCTACGTGCGTACATCTAGGAAGACGAAGACAACAGCGCATACGCGCATCTGCACGCTTTTGTGCAGCAAGCAATAACAAGAAAGAAGAGGAATGCTCTGGCGAGCAGTAAATAAAGATAATAAAGTCAGCCTCTTTGTTCTGCTGGCGTTCTGCTGGTTCGTGCCTGCGCCTGCGTTCCTTGTTCCATCCTCAGGGTTGCGGTCAAGTACCCGGCGGTTACTTTTATTTTATTTTATTTCATTAGATCTACCTCTTGTTCCGCAACTGTTTTAGTGCATTGATAAGTGTAACTTCTTCTTATTTCATGTCTGTTTCTTCTCCGGGCCAGAGGCCTGCCCTCTGGTCAGCCTCTGTTCCCCCTCAAGATCTTCCTCTGGAGTTGTTTCTCCGCAATGGAACCCGTAGCGTTCCTGTCGCTTTGGTGCCGACCACCGGTGGGTTCATCCGCATGAAAAACCCCAAGACAATCCAAACGGAACTTCGTGCGATCAGTCCCCACTCTCTACTGATAACAGAGGTTCGTCAGTTTGGACGCGGGGGGATACTATGCTGCTCACCAGACAAGGCCTGCATCCAAGACCTTCTGAAGTGCACTACTTTTGCATCACATCCGGTGAGCTCTTTTATCCCACCTCATCTAGCTTGCTGCAAAGGATTGGTTCGGGGGGTATACGCAAGTCTAAGCCCAGCAGAAGTCTTGGACATCTTTTCCCCAGCAGGTGTTATTTCTGTTTACCGCTGTACCAAACAGGAAAACCAACAGAAAGTTCCCACTGAAACTGTAATTGCCACATTCGCTGGAACAGATCGCCCTTCGGAGATCAAGGCATGGCCGCCTATTTATAAGGTCGAAGCTTTGGCTCCCCGTCCGCCGCAATGTGCTAAATGTTGGCGCTTTGGACAGAGTACTAAAGGTTGTCGATCGGAGACTCGATGCCGCATATGCGGAGCCATATACGGGGCTGGTCATAGTACTGCTGAGTGTCAATCAGACAATAAGACATGTTGTTTGTGCAAGGCAAATCACGCTGCAGACGATCCTAACTGCCCTGCAAGATCAAAGGAACTTCAGGTGATTGAAATCATTGAAAGGAGACGATGCTCTCGTAGAGAAGCAATTGCAGAAATTCAAAGCAGGAGTCAGGGTTATGCCGGTATAGCAGCTCGTTCTCCTCTTTCTATGGATGCATCACTTTCTCAGTCCATTTCTGCTATGGTAGAAAAGGCCGTAGAAAAAGTATTGGAAAAATTTTTACTCAATCTGTCCGACTCACTCAATAGTATTATGGATTCACAGATGTCGTCTGCATCTGATCGAATAACTAAGCGTATCCAACCTCCTAGTGCCTTAATTAGTAAACCTGCCGAACATCACTCAGATGTCTCTACCGATAATGAGGCTATGCTTTCCAGTCCTAACACAACTGAGCAGGAAGGTATATCTGATTCAGAATCAATAATTAATCGGGATGAAGATATGGATGCTCGCCTTTTGAAACGCACAAGATCACCCACTAGCAAACTTAATAATTCTTCTCATCCGAAAACAAAAAAGAGTGTGAAGGAACCTAGGACTAAAGCGGACTTCTTAAAAATAGTATCTTAGATCAAGCAGTTGCTACTGCTTGCTTATCATCATAGGGTACCTTAGAGTACTTCAGTGGAACTGCCGTTCAATTCTCTCTGCAACTACAGACTTATTATACCTAATTTCTCAACAATCTCCAGCCGTCATAATTTTACAAAAAACTTGGCTGTCTGCTGATCAAAACTTCTATCTAAAAGACTATCAGTGCTTTCGACTGGACCGAGACTCACGTGGTGGAGGATTAATGTTTTTCATTTCATCTCAAATTTGCCATAAAGCACACCTAGTTTACCAACAAATATCACACGATTATGGAGTATTGGTTCTGAAAATTCACTTTCCCGGATGCGCGCCATTATCTATAGTCAACAACTACTTTCCGGCTGGAATACAAGATGAAAGAGCCCTTGACGTGACTGCGAGTTTTTGCAGAAACAATATGCTTTTTGCGGGAGACTTCAATTCCCATCACGTTTCATGGGGATTCCGCACTGATTCATCAGGAAAACGGTTGTGGGACTGGACTAATCGGAATAACCTTATTTGTTGGAACTCCAGAGTTCCGACATTCGTTCGATGTAATTCGAGGTCCGTCTTAGATTTGACATTTGCTATTTCAAGTGTGACAATATCGTCTTGGACTGTTCTTGATACTGCTACAAGTAGTGATCACTGCCGCCTTGTATTTGAAGTCAGCATTCCTTTAGTGACGGTAGATCGCCAGGTGCAAAGTTTTGTAAACTACTCTAAACTCAAAAAGAACTTACAGTCAACGCTGTCTTCCTTGCCCAATATTGAAGCAAATATGAAAGCTATGAGCCTTTGTTCTACCCTAAAGTGTACAATTGAAAAATAACCGTTCAATATATCTTCAACAAAGAGAAAATTCATATCTGCCTGGTGCGGATATGAATGCGGATTGCGCCAGAGATTATGGACGCCACAACGCTGCATGGAAAAAACTTCTCACCAATCAATATCCGACTAATTGGAGAAATTATTTATTTGCTAAAGCTACCTTTAGGAGAACAGTTTCATTAGCAAAAGACGATTATGAAGAAAAACGGTACAGCTACTTATCCAAGAGTGGCAACAAGAAAGCTCTATTCAGATTTCTCCGTAATCGTAAAGTTATTACAGCACACGTAAATATTGATTCAGTTATTTTTTCTCCAACTGATTTGGAAGATACATTAACGGAAATTGCAATTGAATTGGAGAAGAGATTTACATCACAAATCAAAATAAAGTGTGCAAAACCGTCATTCGGAAATGATTTTATTAAAGTAAGTAGGGATGAACTTGCGCACGTCGTTCGTATTCTGCCAAACACAGGTCCTGGACCAGATGGCGTCACTTCAGAAATGTTAAAAATATTATTCGTCATCTCTCCTGAAGACCTCCTTAACGTTGTCAGCTATTCACTTGAAAATAGTTGGATACCTCCTGACTGGAGACTTGCAAAATTAATACCGCTTCTTAAAAAACAGGGACTAGGAATGCAGATAGATAACATTAGGCCAATCGCTTTAACATCACACGTAGTTAAGGTAATAGAAAGAATACTTTACATTAGAATTACGAACTTCATAACAAATAAGGCGATACTCAGTGCGTGCCAGATTGGATTTAGACCAGGTTACTCTATATGGTGGGCGCATGTTGATTTAGAGGCTGTATAAAGCTTGCTCGGCACAGACGACAATATGCGGCCCTAGTAACCCTTGATTTAGCCAAGGCATATGACAGTGTTGAACATGCTATTCTTATCAATGTCCTAAAAGAGCTTACGTTCCCGCAGTACATAAAAAATGAAATATACGAATTTTTAAAAGGCAGAAAATTTTATTGCTTCCAACGAGGTGTTTCCACGCCGAAGTATAGCCAAACGAGAGGTGTTCCTCAAGGCTCTGTTCTATCGCCTGTGCTATTTAACATTTTGTTAAGTTCAATACCACAAATTGATAAGGTACAAGTATATATATATGCAGAGGATATCGCGTTCTTTGCATTTGACAACGATATTTATTCACTACATTCGACTTTACAGTGTATTTGGCAATATAGGAAACCTGGTTTCAGAAAATTCATATGAAACTGGACGTAACTAAAAGTGCTATAATAGTTTTTCCGTTGGACGCACCAGTTACTATTTCTCTTCAGTACCATCAAGAAATAATACCCCAGGTTAATTGTAATAAATATCTGGGTGTACTGTACGATCAAAAACTGAGCTGGCGTGACCACATTGAGTATATTAAAATTAAGGCTACACGCGCTGTTGGATTGATAGGTAGGCTTGGCCGCCTCCGTTCCGGTCTTCGCAGAGATACGCTGATCATGATTTATCGCATGTACGTTCGTCCGATTCTTGAATTTGGATGTGTACTATTCTCTGGTGGACCAGCATACAAAATAAACCCCCTCATTCTCTTAGAGCGGGAAGCCTTACGTAGTTGTTTAGGTGTGCCAAAATTCACAGCTATCAATGTTTTGTATCAGGAAGCTCGGATACCCACCCTGGCTTGCAGATTTCGTATTTTAACAGTAAACACCTATTTAAAATTTTCTGAATCCACTTTAAAAAGGCGACAATTTGTATTCTTTGCCGAGCCTGGTGTCTTTTTCAATGAGCACTGGTCCCGTGTATATAAACCCCAAGTGCTATTTGTTCAAACACTTCCATATGCTTTAAATGTTAATATATTCAAGATCACACCATCTGTCCAACCAATCGGCCAAGTGCAAATAGAATTTGACAATAACTTCCCCATGAACGCTAAACACTTGCCCTCTAAATATTTGATTGGTTTATTAGAACAACACCTTTCTCAATTAGGTACTAATACAGTAATTGCAACGGATGCATCTATGAGTGGCGAGAAGGCAGGTGTGGGTATTTTTTCTCTCTCATTATTCTGGTCATTTTCATTACCAATATTTGAAGCGGAATTAATGGCCGTTATACTAGCTATTCGTAAACTTCCTTCAACTCATTCAACAGCTGTGATAGTGACTGACTCGTATTCCGTGTGTTCATTCTTATCATCGTCGTTGACATCAGCAGTACTAGAGACTTTTAAATCAGTAATCCCAGCAAACATTCGTCTAGTGCGAATGATACGGGTGCCAGGCCATCGTAGTATATTTATAAACGAGATGGCTGACAAACTTGCGCGAACATCTCTTGATCTTCCGATTGTGCCAATCATGCCTCCTACAGCTTATGTAAGCAGCGAGGTTTAGAAAACTTTTCCTTCTTGAAGACTCATCAAAAACCATGATACCGAATCCAGATTTCTCGCACCTGCACTTCACATGGAATAATAAATGGTGTCCCACGCGTAAATTGGAAGTCTTAGTAACAAGATTACGTTGCCGTGTACCACCTCTTAATGTCTACTTAAACAGGTCTGGTCTGGTGCCATCCCCTCTGTGCTAAAGCTGTAACGAACCTGAACATATCAACCATTTTCTTATCACATGTCACCGATTCAAAAATCAAAGAAAAAACTGCTTCAAAATTTTATTCAAAAATTTGGAATATCACTTAATACTCCCAGTATTTTGTCTTTTGGGGCCACTTCATTGGGACACAGCGACAGGAACATCTGTGGGGCTCTCTGCGAATTCATATATAACACAAGAAGATTACCTTGCTGAGTGAGCGATCAGCTCTCGAATTTTACTAGTCACACTACCACTTATGTTTTAGCTGATACACTGCAATGATTCAACTTTCAAGAAAATTTTATATAACGATTCCACCACAGATACTCAACAAATTCTATTATTCCCCCCCCTCTTTTTTTTCTTTTTTTTCTGCCATTGCGCCAAATTAATTTCACAGTCAAAACACGGTAATCATATTCCCCTAATCTAGAAAATCTATAGGTATTTACTTGCATTAACCACCGGCTTCTTGGCCAATCCCCCTTAGTGGGTGAGAGCCACAAGAGAAAGGAACAAGCAAGCAAGCAAGCAAGCAAGTTACTGACCTGCTGCTACTTTCTCAACCTGTTAATTACTATTTCTGTCTTCAAGTTGCGACAATACATTTGTACTTAGCTTGCAGTCATTGGAACAAGACCACGGCTGAAAATATTTCATCAATGTTATTTTCTCACGGCCTACGAAGTCAAGGCTTTGACAGAAACACGTCTGCTGGGGAAGCTGCATAAATTAAAAGAAGGGGATGCCTCCAAAAAAAAACGAAGAAAGAGAGAGAGAGAGAGAGAGAGAACTAGAGAATGCATTTTGGCTCCCCTGAGGAGAGCTTTGTTTGCAATTTAGTCAAAAAGGCTGCTGTCATTGTGAGCAAGGCTGCGTCAATGTCACCGAAATGTCTTTATTCTGCATTTTTCTTTATGTTCGGTTTCCTCTTCCTAATTTCTAAGACGCACTTTTAAGAACACATGAATTAAATAAAACGTGCCTGCTAAAAATACATGACGTCAATGTTCGTTTTTAAGTGACTTGATGGCCTGCTGACATGGTGTTTATGGCTAACGAACTGTGCTGTTTTTTTTTGTTGCAGGTGGCGGACGTTTTACCTCTGAGTTTAAAAGCTTCGATCTTATGGTGGATGGGGGAGGGGGGAATGTTCTATGCATGGCTACACTAATGTGCGCAACATTATCTTGTTTACGCAAATCAGTGTACTTTGTGAATGTTGACTAATCACGCAAATGACACAGATGAAAAAAACAGATACAGGAGAATCGGCCCTTACTCTATTGAACAAGCGGCGCTCCCATTATATCTTCAGCCTTATAGTAGTTTCTGTGCTTTATCGATGAAAACTGCGTTTCCGTCCCATTACTTTCTGCTTCGACTCATTACCAGATCCGCAAGCAGCTAGTAGTAGGAGCCTTGCTGGTATCAAGATGGTTAATGTATACTAACAGTATAACCAAAACTGCCCGAAAATGTCATGCATTTGTATCTTTGTAGGCACGTGTGCTCAGATTTGGATACACGGTAAAGAACCCCAGGTGGTCGAAATTTCCGGAGCCCTTCACTACAGCGTCGCTCATAATCATATGGGGTTTTGGAACGTTAAATCCCACATATCATTCAATCATTTGTAGCCTTGTTTATTACACCCCAAATGTAAGGATGTAAATGGGGTGTTTCGAGAATGTTTTGTTCACGAACATCTCAAATATAAAAAATGAAGTGTAGGAAGGATGTTTTTATGAGTGTGTCATATGCGTACATTTGTGTTACACCTTTTAGGGTGTAAAATTTTTTAGAGTGTAGTAGCCAGTTGCATTGCTTTGCATGCAATAAAATGGTGTCCAGTATATCCATAAAGTGAATGATAATGAGCGGGGTGATGTGTTTGTCCATGCTTGCGTCCACTCATCCGTCTGTGCACCCGTCTGTCTGTCCACTTCGCTCCACTTGTGGTCATTCAGCTCGTGGATATGGTGTAATTTTGTATGGGCAAAGCTCCTTAAGCCGTGAGTCAGTCCCTTCCCCGTATGTAGTATGTAGCAACCTCTAGTTTATTACTTACTCGATAGATAAAGTCGTGTACATATGTTCTTCGGAATTGTAAACTACGTTCACTCCATGGATATGCTGTGCTTTTCACAGCATATCCATGGAGTGAACGATGATCAGTGGGGTGAAGCGTTCGTCTCTCCATGCTTCTATGTGTCCGTTCCTGCGTCCGTACATCTGTCCATTCATCCATGCATGCGTCCATCTGTCTGTCCTCGCGTGGTTCCGTTCATTAAAGCGTCCGTCCGTGCTTCTGTCCATGAATCCATCCGTGCGTTCATGCTTCTGTTCGTCCATCCGTGCTTCTGTCCGTCCATCTTGACGCACGGATGGCTAGTCACACCCACCGAGGCATGGACGCACGAACGGCGGATGAACGGTTCACTCCACTCATCAACATTCACTCCGTGGATAGGCTGTGTTTTTTTTGTTTTTTTGCCGGTCGCAGATTAGGTTAGCGACTGATGTTGATGCCACTTGCGGGAAAGCTACGTAGCCAACGGGAAAGCCACATCGGTGAGCCGCATCGTGCCACGGGACGCTCCGAGATGGTTGTGTCTTACGCGATGAATTTCATGCTATAAATGCGGATGTCGTTCGTGCTGTTCTCCTGCCTGCTCCCAGCCCTTACTGAGTGGAATTCAAATAACGTAGCATAAAACAAAATAACATGCCTTAAAGCTGGCCACTTGAGAATTGTCGCCTTCTATCTACGGTTGCAACACTAACAAACGTGTAATGCATACACTTTTAAAAAATGGAATGACCTTCTCTCCATTTAGGGAGGAACAGCGATGTCCCCAATTTCCGTCTTTAAATAGAGAAACGTTGCTCCTTTCGCCACGGAGAAACATGTTCCTCCTTATGAAATTCAACATGGCTGACCCCAGGTCAGCGAAGCAAGTAGGCTTAGCAAATACATCGATTATCGACTGATAAGGAGTACACGGCACTAAAAGTTACAAAAAAAACAGTCCCACTGAGCTTAATATTCAACGAAATGATTATAAAAACAAGCAGACGAACCTGTGGTGATGAAAACATCGCGAAAAAGAACGACGGAGCACGTAGGTTTCATTCGGCCAGCGAGGCAACGTTCACTCTGAAAGACAAGAATACTGCAGAGTCCTCACCTGAAGCGTGCATGCTAGGATTGCTGTATTTATTTCTCGCAGATTCACACAGTGTTGCGACGTTATACATGCGTCTACGGGGCCGCAAATCATGAGATGTGCCTCCAAACCGTATACTCGATCGCAGCGAAATCATTCCGACTCAGTAGTGCTAGGGTGGCTAGAATGGGGAGGTGTGAAACCGATCCCCAAAGCGCGCCGATGCCGCTTGGGGCACTGCACGCACCGGTGCGGGTCGATACGAAATGGCGGAAGCGCACCAGAAAATGACTGATAAATACGTGGAAAACAGCAGGGGGCGAAATCATAAATAATTATTGGTTAAGAAGAAGGTGAAAGAAGCCGAGACTCATATGTGGAGAATTGGCATGATTAAGATGCCCGCTTTAGAGATCTATCAAACTTTTAAACAGGGAATCGCCAAGGAAAGGATCTATGATAATTGTCGGGGTAGTTCTCTACTGTTTGAAGCCAGGACGGGAGTATTGCGAACCAAGACATATCGGGCCAAATACGAATGGGTAGACACGGTATGCAGTGCGTGCGGAGAGGAACAACAAACTGCCGAACGCTTGATAATGTTCTGTAAAGGGCTTCACCCCATAGTTCAGGATGATGGTGTAGAGTTTTTCAAAGCATTGGGGTTGAGTGACAGTAAGGGCAAAATAGACTTTAGGCGGGTAGCATTACCTAGAAGGAGGTTGTCTGATTGGTGGTTAAAGTCAAGGCACGAGTGAAAATTAAACCCTTCACTGCAAAGAACGAATTCTCAACCTCACTATTTAGGGGAAAAGTAAATCTAGGATTTGGTTTATCAGGTATTATGGCTTGGTGGCGCGAGCCACCGCCCGATCTAAAGGGTATAGCCATATCCATCCATCTATTCATTCGGTAAACTTGCGAAGGAGACAAACGAGACGGAACGCGCCGCTCTCCACAAAAAAAGCTCCCACGTTGTGTGTTCGTGACCCGTTTTCGGTAAAATAATTTTGATCGAGCAAGTGTAGGGCAGTACGTGGCGCCTAAGCCCTTTGAAGTCTCCTCTCTGAAAACCATTCTTGAAAATTCCTACGAGAAAAACTCGATGCCCACTTTCATGGACTTCAAGGCCAACTCCGGCGAATTTTCGACCATGTCAAGGTAATGGTGTGTCTATGTCTTTAGATACTCTTGTCACGAGACCAATAGCTGAAATGCTCGGGAAATTCGCAAATTATTTTAATAAGCAAAAATGTGTGAAACTAAAACTTGAACGGGCACCCTTTCTGCGTATGACGTACTATTCGGCAAGAAACAGAGGCCGTAAACTGATTCCGCCGGTGGGTAGTATCAAAATTGTGAAAGCCAGACGAGTGAAACACCAGCCTAACACCACTCAGGAAGGTAGAAAGCTTTCCTCTGCAATATCCGTGCCAAACTCTTCCACCGTCGCCTTGTGGCCACCACAATAAACGCTGTAGCGGCCGAAGTAGCGTTGGCATCATCTGCATCACTTCCGTTGACATGCCAAACATGACGTCACCCAGACAGCGTTGTCAATAATTCTGGAAAGTGTAGTGAGCTTTGCGAGGAAATCTTTGAAATTCATTTGCAAAGATCAGCGCATCTATCAATCATATAAATTGGTATAAATGACGGAAATGTGGAAAGGAACGTACTTAGCGAATTTAATTGAGATCCATTGACCTCAAAAAAATCGCCGGAGTATGCTTATAAGGATATTGCGGTTATTCGCGGTGGAGCTGCAGGTGCGCCGAGAGATGTTAATCACTGTAAGGCTTCATATTAATTTGAACATACTAAATTCCTTCAACCACAAGTGGAAACTTTGGTATCAGAGCCCCGTTTCGCTTTTTCGAACGCATAATCTTGTGCAAGCCGCAACTTGAATATTCACTTAGCGTTCAATCTGAGCCACCGAATATAACAGTTTTAGTGGTGTACAGTTACTCATTCTCATATATGGGTGATCGAAATTTTTGGAGTCGTCTACTATGGCGTCTCTCATAATCACATGGTTGTTTTGCGACGCTAAACTCCACATACTCATCAATCAATCAATCAATCAATCAATCAATCAATCAATCTGTCAATCGCAGTTACACGCAAATAGCGCAATAACAATGTCTCCAGCAGCATACTGGCGAACGATTTTTACAAAAACACTTTATTTTAATGCATGTCAGGTGTTCATGCACTAAAACACTCATAGCTTTACTATTTGCTCTTTTTTATTATTATGGTTGGTTTACGCCTCTTAAAAAAGAAGTGGGATTGAGTGAGTCAATAGCATTGCACCAAGGGATTTCAACTGATCTGCAAAGCTCCGCCCAGATACCACTTCTGCCTGGAGTGAAAGATTTCTTGGCACATTCAGTTTAGAAACAAGTGGTGTTGTATACATTACCAAAAAAAGTAACCAGACAGGTTACTCGCTACGCTAATAACAAATATTCGCGTTATCATCCTATGTTGCCTACCAGAAAGGCAACGAATTACAATTACCGCCATAAAAATAACGTACGCCTTCTTCTATTATACTCCATGAGTGATATGTGGAGTTTGACGTCCCAAAATTACCATATGATTATGAGAGACACCGTAGTGGATTGCTCCAGAAATTTCGACCGCCTGGGGTTCTTTAGTGATTATACTCCAATATCAGAAGTTTGAGTCAATGCGTTCGCGCTGCGGGCGCCAGAATATCATTTTAATAAACTTCGTATCTATATTTGACATGTCATAAAGCATTCGTTAAACATAGTTCTAGAACCATAATTAATCTTGCTGAGATAAACATAAACTCAAGTGTTTGTCTCACTAGGCACGAAGAATTAAACGTGGATTTTTACTATTCCTAGAAGCATTTAGGATGAACATTGTCCTACAGGCTACCCTACCTATTGACCACCTGAAACCACGAAGAATCTGATACTTCGTCGTTTCTTCTGCCATTTATAACTTCCTATGAATCTATTTAAATATTGCAAGAAACGTCGCTAAACTGGCTGTCTTGCACCATTTTTCTACAATTCTTATTACTGTGCTGTATCTTTTACTGTGATGTCTCTGTGTACCAGTGTATAGTTCTGATCCTGATGATTTCTGATACTTCATTATATATGTGTAATTAATTTTATACGAATAATACCTAATTAGGGCGGTGTAGATATATCTAAATTTAATTATTCAAAATCGTCACAATAGATGCTTCACCCAGCTCATCCACTTTCCCGAATTGTACATCTGGAATTTTCATCACTCTACTCATTGATATTTGCTTTTATATTCATGCCAAGTCATGATATATATGTAATCCCTCGCTCTCTATTTGTGGAGATTCGTTTCATACTTTATGTATTCGTAGTTTGTGTCATTTTATACTTGTAAAGTTTATTTCTTATTTTACATGCATGAATGTCTGTCATGTATTGCTGCTTTGCCAACTTGGGACTGGGTCGGTACTTTGTCAATCCCTCGAGCTTTTATTCCCGTGCTCCTCGACCTATCTAACAAAAAAGGAATAATGTCTCTGACCAAAACAACTATAGTTATTTAGGTGAATTAAACTGGGAAATTTCGCACGAGATGCCGGACGTATAAAACAGTGGCCTAATGTGCACCGGAGAGTTGCACGTGATGGCTTATAAGGCCGTGGCGTATGTTAAATACATCTCTCATTGTGAAAGAAAGCCGAAATATTATTTCATCATCAACCTTCTTTGAAAAGATATGATCACTGACCTAAAAAAAATTACAGTAATTTTGGCAGCTTGTATCTGCTAGCAGACCACAATCGCAGGTATTTGCAGTGTAAATATTTTTCCACTTTAACCTACACACGGCCCGCTAGAATCGCAACTGTTTAATGAAAACGTGAGCCTTGCTTTTTCAAGTAAACTTAATGCTCTGCGACCTGTACTATCAGCAGAAGCAAATTTTATTGTGGAAACAAAGAAGGTAAATAGCGCTACCGTGTTGCAGGAACGACTTGCTGACAACTACAACTCGCACAACTTAAGCAGCAGCTCTATTTCTACATGTATAACGAGTTCGTCAAAGAATAATATCCGATGTAACGTGCTATACCAGTAGCGTTGTTACTTATAACGCGTAACCACCAACACTGCGAAACAAGGCGGACGTTTTTGCACTCATCACGATTATTACGAAGTACCTGATTTCTCACAGCATAGTTTGCCACATAATATACAAAGGGACCATCCGCTGCTCAGCGGTGTACAATTCATGGGTGACAGACACTGCTAGTGCATCAGATGGAAGTCTTTTGTAGTCTTCCTCATTTCATTCCATCTCATGCAGCATTTTTTTCACAGACAAAGAGACTCCGCCACTAAGTTATCCGTGTTCCCACCCTTGGGTCTCTTCAAGAGGCTGAGCTGAAGCATTAAGTTTGCGGACAAGCATAATGCAGCGACGCTAGATCTACGTTTTTTTTTTGTCGTTGACGCCGTCAGGCATTTCAGAAAAACCCAGCGCAATCACCGATTGACGAAGTACTTGTAAAGCAGCTACCGCTTGTGAAAAAACAAAAGAAAAAAAACAGCGCACCCGAGGAAAAAACCCTGCAAAGTGCGCCGCTCAATACCCACGCCGCTGCCATCACTGCCCCCAGCAGCATCGGCGCGCCGAAGGGCCTTTTCCGGCAAGCAAAAAGCGCCACGATGGTCACACCTCCCCATTCTAGCCACCCTAGTAGAGCAGCTTTGATAGATGTTCAACGTTTTATAAGTAGCTGGAGGTGTTAGAGCGTCATAGTCGTGAAGTAAGTAGTATCTGGCGCCATCTGGAGGTGAACGATGAAATACAAACGTCGCCTGCGTACGTTGTCGTACCCACAATCGCGGAGAGTTTACGACTCAGCTTATACAGGATTACTGACCGACACCGGCTCCTAATATATGCTGATGCACTGCCTATAGTTACACATGCAGCCAAGGACACATACTGCACATAGTACGCATATATGGGGATCTCAACGAGCAAGAGCACAAACAACCATTCTCCACAGCGGCACACACTCAGCAGTGTTTACTCACACCCTAATACGAAAGCACACAAGCTTATAAAGCAATGAATTTCGACTGACCATAGTGGCACAATTTACAAGTAAGTATTCGTACAATTTTTTTGCGTTTTGTGGCAATACCACAACATGCGCACAGGCAAATATATTGTATGTGATGCTTAGACGAACGGAAGTTTATCAACGGTTGCACAATAATGAACGAAATATTTACTAGAGCTTATCTGGTTTTCGCGAAAACGATTACTTTCAAGCCATGCATAGAATGGCCACGATGGATGGATGGATGAATGGATGTGGCTGTACCTTTTAAATCGGGTGGCAGCTAACGCCACCTAGCCGTAATACTTAGTGAACTAACCATTAGATTTATCTTTTTTTTCTTTACATAGTGAGGTTGAGCATTCGTACTTTGCAGTGAAGGGTTTATTTTCACTCGTGCCTTGACATTAGCCACTAATCAGATAACCTCCTTCTAGTTAAGTCTACCCACCTAAAGTCTATTTTGCCCTCCCTGTCCCTAAACCAGTGCGCCATCATCCTGAACTATAGGGTGAAGCACTTTACTGAACATTATCAAGTGTTCGGCAGTTTCTTCTTCCTCTCCACACGCACTGCATACTGTGTCTACCCCTTCGTATTTGGCCCGATATGTCTTGGCTCGCAACACTCCCGTCCTGGCCTCAAACAGTAGAGAACTACCCCGAGTATTATCATAGATCCTTTCCTTGGCAATTTCCTGCTTAAAAGTTTGATAGATCTCTCGTGCGGACTTCTTAATCATGTCAATTCTCCTTATGTCAGTCTCCGTTTCCTTCACTTTCTTCTTAACCAATAGTTCTTTTTGGTTTGGCCACCTGCTGTTTTCTAAGTATTTAGGAGTCAATTGCCTGGTTCGCTTCCTCCATTTTGTATCAACATTCTTCATGTGCAAGTAGCTGAAAACCTTCATAGCCCAATGCTGCTCCCCCATTTCTCTCAATCGCTTCTCAAACTTTATCTTGCTGCTAACTTCCCTGCCCTCAAATGATGTCCATCCCGTATCACCTTGTACTCCCTGTGTTGGTGTATTCCCGTGAGCTCCTAAAGCAAGCCTACCTATTCTACATTGCTTACTTTCTAATCTTGCTTGAACTTCTGATGTCATGCACAAGACCTCATTGCCGAACGTCAGCCCAGGAACCATGACGCCTTTCCATATTCCTCTCACAACATCATACCTATTGTAATTTCACAGTGCCCTATTTTTCATCACTGCTGAATTCCTGTTACCTTTAGTCGTCACGTATATTTCGTGTTTCCTTAGGTACTCGGTCCCTCTGCTTATCCATACGCCCAGATATTTGTATTTATCTGTTATCTCTAGCGTGACCTCCTGTATTCTGATCTAACTACCTTCATTATTATTGAAAATCATGACTGCTGACTTTTTCTTACTGAATCTAAAATCTAACCTATCTCCCTCACTACCGCAGATGTCCATCAATCTCTGCAAATCTTTCCTATTGTCGGCCTTATCACTATATCATCTGCGTACATTATTGCTGGTAGTGCCTGATCAATGAGTTTCCTTGCTTGACTAAAGAGAGGTTGAAGCCCAGTCCATTTCCCTCAAATTTAGCCTCTAATCTTTGTAGGTACACTATGAATAATAAGGGTGACAGGGGACACCCTTGCCTAAGCGCCCGTTTTACCTCTGCAGGCTTGGATACCTGTTGTGCCCACTTTATAAGAGCCTTGTTACCTTTATAGATATCCTTTAAAATATTAGTGACTACATGTTCCACGCCTAGTGTGTCTAGTATTCCCCACAATTCCTCTTGAACCAAGCTATCGTACGCTCCCATGATATCCAAAAATGCTAGACACAGGGGCCTGTGTTCCTTTTCTGCTATTTCAATGCACTGCGTCAGTGAGAACAGATTGTCTTCCACCCTCCTGTGTTTCCGAAACCCACTCTGCAGTTTCCCTAGCACCCCCTCATCTTCTGACCATGCCTGCAGTATTTCCTTTGTAATCTGCATCGCCAGCCTGTAGACCACTGATGTCAGTGTTATAGGACGGTAGTTGTTTTTGTCAGCTTTGTCCCCCTTTTCTTTATAGATCATGCTCATCCTGCTAAGTTTCCATCCATCGGAAACTTCACCATCGATTATTAGTTTGCTCACTGCCTCTCTCGAAGCCTGCTTAGACTTCGGACCTAATGTCTTTATCATCGTAATTAGAATGCCATCTGGGCCGGTTGATGTACTACAAGGAACCCATTTCTCAACCCTTTCCCACTCTCGTTGTGAAAATTGAGCTTTTGCACTGCTTGATTCATCCTTGTCTATTGTGGTGCATAAAGCACTTCTTTGTTAAATCATTTGTCACCCTTGTTCTTATATATTCATTAGCTTTGTCCTCTTCTAGCCTAGCACCTTGGGCTGTAGTTATAAACTTCTGCTCTAGGCTCGTCTCATTTTTTATGGAGTTTAGGTGGTTCTCAAATTTCGCAGCTGCCTTTTTATCTTTTTTATGTACTTCTGCCAGCCACTGAGCTCCCTTTCTTCTAATCTTTTCATTGATAAGAAGGGATGCATCCCTTCTACAGCTTAGAAAGGTTTCCCATTTTCTTTCATCATCATCTGTCGGTTCAACCCGCTGCTCAGCATGTCTGTCTTCCCTAGAGACTTCCTGGCGTTTTTCTATGGCTCTCTACCCTTCCTCACCCAACCAACTTTTGGGTTTGTGTCTTCTTTGCCGGGGTTACATGTCACGCGTCTTAGCAAGCTCTAGCTCAAACAGTTTAATTATACTGGTGTATGTCCACATTGTTTTATTATCCTCCGCGATTACTTTCTCAATTGGTTTAGTGGCTATTTCAATTTGCCTTTCTCGATAAAAATTTTCCTGTAGTTGCTCATCTTGTCTCCTTCCCACTTCCACTGCCCTTCCAAAACTTACCTTGATACGTTTGTGATCACTACCCGGATTTCTGGAGCCACCTTCATCTATGTGCATTCCCCTAAGCTTATCATACATCTTATGCGACATCAGTGCATAATCTATCGTCGACTGCAGCCTTCCTACCTCCCATGTTATTTGCCCTTCACACTTCTCTGTACTGTTGCAAATGATCAAATCAAGCTTTTCACACATATCCATGATCATTTCGCCTGTCGGTTCGGTATACCCATCTATATCTTCTATGTGCGCATTCATGTCTCCTAGTGTAATTATGTCGCACTCTCTTCTTAACTCCTGAATGTCCTTTGATATACACTCTACCTTTTCCTGGTTTTCCTCTCTGGCCTTTGCTCCCGTCCACAAGTACACGAAACCAAGGAGTGTCATTTGACCTGCCACTTTCCCTTTTAGCTATAAATGTTCATTGCACTCCTGCTTGACCCTTTGCCAGTCGGTGTTTTTATGAATGAATGCCCCAGTACCATCCCCCTTTCTGGTGCCTTCTGTTCTATTAGAATATTGCCACGCGTAGTCCGGACTGTTCGGAGGTTGTTCCATGTCCCTGAGATGTGTTTCTACAAAACCGTATACCATCGGCCTCTCTTCCCTTAGCTGTTCTTCTATCTCTTCCCACTTCAGCCTGTTCCTACCACCCTGCATGTTAATATACCCTATGTCTTAATTGGCTCGGCGCTCGTAGCTACATCTATTTCTGCCCAGACTCTACCTATCTTAGATAATGGTGCCACTTTGGAATCATATCTGTCCACGCCACCTGTAAAAGAGTCTCCCTAGTTGTTTTCCTCGTTACTAGCTATCCTCCACCCCGAAGGGCCTGCTCGCCCACCAAAAAAAGCTACTGCGAGTCCTGCAAGTTGCCAATCCACCTCATGAGCAAGCCGCCCATTGAAGTGAATTCTGTCTCGTTTAAAACCACCCCACCTATGCACTTCTCTGTTTATTTCCACCACCTCAACGCCTTTCTCTCGACTCATCCGCCATATCTCTTGGTTTGCGTTGACAACTGCTTTTTGCAGGTTGCTATCACGCAACGGTACCTCCGGTATTGTGCATATCACTACCTCTACCTGAGGAGAAGTGGCGCGCATGTCATCGACGCCTTTCACCAGCGTGGTTGCTAGTCCTGCTGTATCTTCATTTAAGACATCGTTTAAACCGCCTGAAATTATCACGAGGTTTCGTCTATCAGCTGTAGTTTTGAGTTTTGCGCTCGCTTGCCTCATGACTGCTTCCAGCTTGCGTCCTGGGAACGCCCCTACTGCAACCCTCCTGTCACCTCTTACCCTCTCTTTGATGGCTTCTGTGCATCGATTTAAATTCGAGTCCCCGGCGATTATCACATTCTGTGACTTTTCAGCTGGAGCGTCTTGCACCTGGGGGCTACTTGCACCTGTGACGCCGGCTGCTTTGTCCCCTCCCAGCACCACCACTACCTCGCTGAAGCTGGGCCTTCCGACAATTGAACCAGCTGAACCTGTTTTTTCCAAACTTGCTTGCTCTTCCTTCTCCAACGTTCTGGTTGCCGGTTCCCTACTGTTTTTTCCATAGGCCACTTCTTTGTTCAACTTCGCTAGTGCTTCCTCGGTGGACTGCAGTCTTTCTCCCATTGCCCTCGTTTTCTTTTGCTCTGTCGCCAACGCAGTCTCGAGCTCGGCGATTCTCATCAGCAGTTCACTCTGAGCAACCATCATTTTCTTTATTTTTTCCTCGACCTCACATTGCCTACACTTCGCGTCAGCCTCTTCTCCATCCGCTTCTACACTTGGGTTCACTTTCAAACCCACTCCACATCCTGAACACTTTACAGTCTTTTTAACCATGCCTTTCGACACCAATTGTTCCTATACTCGATAAAACTAAACTCGTGCCCTGCACTACGAAAAAAAAATAAAGTCTAAGCTCTACTACAAACATTTGCGTGTTCAATGTACGCGCACATTCCCCACGGGGTGCCAAAAGAAAAAAAAAACAAAAAAAGCTAACACACACACCCGCAATAACTTATAAATACCTGCTGACTGGCCCCCGTAAAAGCCGTACCATAAAACAAGTGCTACGAAGATTTCAACTGCTGCCTTAGAGTTATAAAGACAAGCTCAAAACGTGCAATAACGCTTATCTGCGTAGTCGATCGGGAGCGCTCAGAAAACACGTCCATCCACCGGGACAGTCCGAACCGAACCACTGCATTCCGATTGCTGCGCCATCTTTTGACCACTGCCAAAGTTATTTTTTTTCTTGAAGCCTCAGAGAACGCAAACGATTGCCGCGCGCTAGCCATTTCGGATGTCACGTCTTTTTATATTTCTTCCACTTGTTACTCGGCGGGGGCGCAGCTTGCAGACCAGACTTAGTCTCCGTCGTGGTAGGTGTTCTGTGGTCACGTCGACCTCGTTTATTTGTTTCGTGTTAAAGTTTGCCTATATTCTTTTTACGTGCTTACCACTAGTGCGACCGTTAGCCATATATACAGTACACCTCTAGCCCTTCAATGACATTGTTTGTGATGCGGAAACGACCGTCCTAGCAGTGTATACGTATGTTACAACGCGGGTCTTGCGAGAGAAATAAGCGATGACCTCGCATCCGACGGTACTTTTTCGTAAGCGATGGCAGTGGCTGTTGGCCTCGCAGCAGCTCTAATACTGGAGTGGAGGAACTATCGCTGCAGGGCGGAAATTTACTATTATGTTTTAGGATGTTGTGCCTACATACTTTTCTGCTTCAAATGCCTCTCGCGATTCGCCTCGCGTGTCAACTTGCAGTCACAGTGTGTGCCACAATTTTGTTGTTAGCGCTGTGGCTGTGGTGGTTACTATTACTCTGGATTTGGAATACTCTTTTCAGAAAGGTGAGTGAGTGTTAGTACTTACCTGCTATGCACAGCTGTTACTATAAGTGCATTTTGTGTTGAGTTTCTCACGACAAAGTAGAATCATGGACGAGAAAGCCATACTGCACGCATGCATATTTCCGTCTTAACTCTCAGTGCTAGCTTCGGCAATTCAAAACGCATGCGATTGAGAATTTGGTTTCACTGACAGAAGTCATTGGTTTATTATTCACAAAGGAGTAATTGTGATGATGTTTAAAACGTTTCTGATGGTTGTAACTCAGTCTGGCGAATAAACGCAAGGTAAAACTTCGCAGCCTGTTCCCTTTGTGCTTTAACCTGCCGTGGTAGCATAGCCTTATTGGGTATCGTGTGAGTATGCTGGAGGACGCAGGTTCGACTGCCGGCCACGGCGGCCGTATTCAAATGGGGGTAAACTGCAAAGGACATCCATATGGCGGTAACGGCACGTATAACTCAATCAATTGTATATGATCGCGCTTTCAAACATGGACTGTACAGTGGTAGCAGGTTTCCTAGAATGTTGAAAAACTAAGTGTGATCTTTTTTATTCGCCTCGCTGAGTTCATGAGTGTTGTTGTAGCTGTGCGAAACAAAAACTGCGTGAGCGTACGAAGTATGTCGACAACGAAAGAATTCATTATTTGTGTACAGTCTAAGGTAATCGATAAACCAAGACTGCTTGGGAAGCAGAGCTCCTTGTATTTGTGGCAAATTGGTAGCTTTCGGTAGTGCGATACACACGTGGAAGTGTGCGGAACATCGTGCTAGTGCCTGGCGATAAAAAAACAGAGGCTTTTACTCTACACCAATAATAAAAACGTCACTCCCGCATTGCTTGCATCAATCTTAGGTAAAAGCAATCGCTCGCGACTAGCCTCGGCCGGCTAGGCTCAGCGTGCGCATTCGTGCGTGCAAGACCCCCGTGATTGAGGAGAACCTTGAACACTGAAGGGGGAACGTTGCTCGCTTGGTCCTTGCCGTGAGAAGGCACGACGTGTAAAGCGCCCGAAAGGGAGGAAGTCGCTGCGCCGAAGGAGGAACGGAGCCCGTTTCTCCATTCTCTCTTCCTTCTTTTTTTAGAGTCTAGTGCCCTCGGAAATTCAGCAAGCGCCCATCACCGCTCGCTAAGCCTATGATATCGCTTATGTGAGTACGCCTCTCAGAAACGGTGCTGAATCGTTTCAAGACTGTATTGTAGAAGCTTAAATACACTATTTTAAAGTTATTGTCAGCATAGGTTTGAGCTTACCAGCAACAGAGTGCACTGTGGCTGTTTGATAGAGTCGCAATGGTAGACAAAGGCATTCGGAAGACCAGCCATGTTTGATGCGAAGCGTATTATGGTCAAGCTTATTCAGTGAGGTGTGCGGTGTGGACACGCTTACTGCACGTTCGCGCCCACCTCGCCTATCCGATGCTGAAGTTTGCGGAGTGACGACAACGCTGCGCCTGGCCGTGGCAGGAGGAGGAGAAAAACTTTATTCAACAGAGGAGCACGCAGGCTCCCGGGCCCCCGCACGACCCCTTTGTGCTCAAGCGTTCATTTGGTGGTGGTCCATGACGCTGGCAGCCCGGTCGGCCGCCATGGTCTGCTCAACCGGGTCCTCTGAGCGCAGTTGGGTCTCCCAATCCTCCCAAGTCTTTAGGTGCTCTAGGGCCCGCGGGGGAGGATCCGCCGGGCAGTGAGAAAGGATGTGTATTGCAGAAGCATGAGGTTCAGGGCAAAGGGTACAGGCTGAGGTGAGGAAAAGGGGGTGATAGTGCCATAGAATGAGAGGAGAGGGAAGAGTGTGAGTTTGTAGCTGGCGCCAGAAGATTGCCTGTCGGTTGCTCAGGGACTTGTGCGGTGGGGGATATAGCTGACGTGCTGCCCTATAGGCCTGAGTCAGCTCGTTGAAAGTGTGCGCGCGGTCCTTCGTGAATCCCAGATCGGAGGCCGCGGGAGCCCGGTTTAAAGAACCTCGGGCTAAGAGCTTGGCGGCCTCGTTTCCAGGATTCCCGCAGTGCGCAGGCACCCAAATCAACTCCACTTGACGGGGCGGGGTTGCAGCGGGCGAATTCAGTATGCAAAAAGCAGGGACGTGAACTCGGCCTCGTGCAAAATTTAAGATTGCGGTTTTGGAATCTGATAAGACGTACCGTGCTTCTGTGTTTACGATTGCAAAGGCAATGGCAGCTTCCTCTGCAGCTTCGGGGGACGTGTCTGGAGGGAGTGTGTGTGTACCTATAGGAGAGAGATTATGATCCACCATGGCAGCGACCGCTTCATCACCCACGCAGGCTGCGTCTACCCATACGACGTCTGGTTCGGCGCCGTAACATAGGTGTAGATTTTTAGCGCGAGCTCTGCGACGTTTATTGTGGTGGTCGCAGCGAGCTCCGGAAAACTTGAGGGGAAACGCGGGAGAAGTCGCAGGCGAGTCATGGCATCGTCGGAAAAGCGCACTGGTGCGCAACCGCTGAGCACTAGCCGTTTTCAGTAACCAGGGCGTGCCCTGTCGGGGTGCTTTTTTTTTGTTGCTGCTCCGAGGTGCTCCGAAAAATCGCGGGAGCAACGCTGTGCAATCCCAGCATTCCTTGCGCCCCGTGCGCCTAGTAGACGGTCAGCAGACGACGCGCGACGGCTGGTATTCCATTTGCCCCTCCACAAAACCGGGGCACTCTGGCCCTTTTTGGTTTTGGGGAAATTCTATGCTGCTCCGCCACTGCACTGGGGCCCGATTCCCGAAGATGCTATCAGTGTGTTTCGCCGAAATGGGAGCGCGTGCGACGAAAACCCCTCATGCGACAGGCACGCAACGCGTTCTGCATGCGGTGCGAGGAACTTACGCGCCGTGGCTTCAGCTTGGTGCGCTAAAACGAGACTCTCACTGTGCGAAATTGCCTTTCCGCGATAGAGGAAGCGGCCCCATAGAAGCGTCGGTGAGGTCCAAAGTATTGTGTTGTGGGCTGGCACAACAATGCAGAGAACACCAAGGGATGCTCTCTACGTGTAAAGCTGTATCAGTTTCCCAGCAAGTCACAGTTGGCGAACACAGCTGCGTTCGCGAAAAATAGAGCAAGCATGACACGAGAGCCGAAAAAAAACAAAAAAAAACTGATATAAGAACTTCAACCTGACTCGCTGTGGTTAAACTTCAAATTGGAATAATTTGAGCGCCAAGCTAATTATTCTATGTGCCACACACTTCTTTCAAGCGCCAACATATTTAATATAAGCGCCAACCAACTTAGCCTGCGTGCCAATGAGTTCAATTCAAGTGCGACCATGCTTATTCCAATTGTCATCCTCTTTAATTGAGGTGCCATTCAGTTTATTCCATGCACAAGAAACACATGGGTTGCCACTTTATACCGTCTATATGTCGGAATAATGTAAACATAAAGCGACAGGAAGAAAGTAATCGTAAAGCGACAGGAAGCGCTCGCATATATACTTGCTAGCACTTATGATACGAGGTGCAGTGCTCTTCACTCCTAACGTTTTGTTGTCATAGCCTCAAATTCAAGAGAGACAATACTAGTATATGCCTCATCGCTACTGCATTATTCCGGCTAATAATCCACATAATCGCATATTCAGAGACTCATGTCTGCTACTCAGTAGACGGCTTGGCTGCCTATTCGCTGAGGTGTTCGCAGTCGTCCGCTCAGCGTGGTGAGAAAGATGGTGCCTGACAGATGATATTCATCCAACCATAATACCATTAAAAATAAATTTGCCTTTATGTCACTTCATGTGGAATAATTTTTTCATAAAAGCATCAAAGGAGATACTCCTATTTTCGTACAACAAACGACGCAGGTGTTGCCGAAGAGTATTTGCTTAAGCATCCAAGTTTCATCGGATACACAAAATTTTGTTTGAATGATGAAGTAATATCTAATATGAGTGTAAAATATGACTTCCGTTGTTCACATCAGCATCATGACTTCGCCTCTTATGTGCACTTCAGGATGAAAACCCCTCCGAAATTTCCTAATTCACTCTGCCCTCTGAGCGCCTCCTTATTTCTTGATTGTGTACATGCTTTTGACCAGTTGCTACCCACGACCAGATTTCCTATATTTTGATATACATTCCCGCACACCAGTAACCATAGTCTGTCTTACACATTACATGAGCTGTGGCGGTCATGTAATGCATGTAATGCTGTACAAATTCAAGTATGAGTTTTAGTGATGAACACAAAATAGTCGTTAACATGTGCCTGCTTTTCTTACGTTGCCTATAAAATGATTCCACCCAGGCCAAGCACTCATCTACTAACTTCTACTCAGAACAGCACAAACAATGCTCAAGCAAACAATAGCAGTAATTTTTTCCCAAATACTAGTGGCGAATACAAATAATGATTATTTGTTCTTCTTTGCGAGTAATATGCTATATATTGTAGAAGTGCGTTCCAATCACACTGTCGTTTATGCGCCCCGTATTTTGTATTTTGTGCGTAAATTGAACTGACTTACACCAGAAAAAAGGTCGTTCGATATTAGATTAAACATACTGGCATTTGGATTAATCTCACTGGCACGTGGCCTAGATGAGTTGGCACTTGGCATAAATATGTTGGCACTTAGAATAAATGTATGGCACATGGGATAAATAGCTGGACACTCAGATAATTTCAATGGCGTGTGAATTATTTACGCTGACACTTGGAATAAAGTGAGAGGGAAAACCTGTAGTTCACTATATTCATGCTACTGCGGCCCAACCCTGGCTTAACCTTGCTAAAATCAAGAAGATTACGCCCAGCGAGTTTAACGTGGCCACCCTTTCTAGTCAGATAGTGCTCAAAGCACGTCCTTGTGATACTAGGTTTTTTTTCCAGCAAGCATCAAATTGAAAGCAGATTTTATTGGAAACTAAATAACCAATACTCGTTTGTATAAGCGATTTCATCAGAAACAACTACTTTTGTATTTATGACTAGGGTGCGCGGGTTTCCTCCTCAATTGAAAATGGTGCGCTCGTGCCACTTCCCTATTCCGGCCGTCGAGGTGGCTACCTACTACTACGATGACTACTACATGCATAGCGGATGCACTACCCACAGCACAGGGAGCTTCGCCCCACAAAAAGATCAGCCGGCTTCTCTTGGCTAAACAACGAAGGCGGTGGCGAGCAGTGGGGCTGAATGAAGTGAACTGAAGCAGGAATGCAGTGACACGAATTGGGTCACTGAGAATTGGATGGAGTTTTCTTCCACCGCGTATTGATCACATCGTACGTCGCCTTTTACTGTGTGTTTTGCAAGTTCCTAAGCGACGTATGTTTGCATTATAATTGCGGTATAATGGCGTCCTGATGCTGCGTCAGCAACGTATTCACCACTACTCTGCTCTGTTTCTAAGGTTCATTATCTTATTACCGGAGACTAAAATCAGCAGGTGCGATAAACAAACAACCGATCTGAATTGTAAGGACAAAACATGTCGCGTATTGTTCTTAGAGCTAGATTACTGTTAGCTATACGTACTTTCTCATCGAATCGGGCATCACGTCTTTCCCGCTCACTGCCGATTCGCTTCACCATCGCAATTGTTGGTAGTTACGAATACAATAAATAAACATGAGAATATGGTGAGCGTATATGTTATGGCTGTGACGTGAACAGTTGTAAACAAACATCTCTGAGCCTTTGCCAAGTAAAATACGATTACATGCCAAACAACCATCTTTTATGCGCATGCGTTTTATTGAACATGTCTTTTTCCTCCATTATGCAGCATTCTGCTTGTGGGAGTAGTAGTGTATAACAAGAAATGAAAGGCATGCGTATCCTGTTATCCCGCTTCTTGATTGATTGATTAAAACTTTATTTTTGTCCTGAAAAGACGCAGGGGAGACCCCGCGCCACCCGGCTAATCTCACGTTGGGACCGTCAAGCCGAGCTTGGTGGCCCGTTCGCGGGCACTCTGGATGGCCAGGGTTTGATCCTTAAGTTCGGGGCTGCGTAAGAGCGCAGCCCACCTGTCCTCGCTGAGGGCGGGGCCGATGGCTTCACATTCCCACAACACATGCTTGAATGTGGCTAGCAGTCCACAAACGGGGCAATCCGCACTCGAATACCATTCAGGATAGATGGCATGAAGAACCACAGGGTTAGGATACGCACTGGCTTGCAATAGTCTTAGGGTGACTGTCTGCGCCCTGCACAAGGCCGGGTGTGGGAGAGGGAAAACCCTTCTTGACAGATAGAAGTGCTTTGTTATTTCGTTGAACGTAAGGGTTCCCGGCGAGGCAGAGGGACTGTGGAGACAGTGCGGTCAGTGAGTCCTCGCGCGGCCTCGTGGGCGCCCTTGTTCGGGTTAGAGGTAGGGCCCTCAATCGACCGCAGGTGAGCGGGAAACCAAGTGAGAGAATGGGGCGTGATACTTTTGACGCTTTGGAGAATGCGGAGGGCCTGAGGGGCTACCATCCTGGTTTCGTAGGCTTTGATAGCCGCCTTGGAGTCGCTGTATATTGACTCTCTGCGACTATCTAGCATAGCCAGCGCGATTGCAACCTGTTCGGCTATCACGGGCTTTGATGTGCGTACTGTGGCGGAGCAAGTGAGCCTGGAATTTGAGTCGACGATGGAAACAGCGAATGCCTCTTGTTGGACATATGGCGCAGCATCCACAAAGCTTGCATCAGTGGGGTTGCTACGGACGTGCTCGAGCAGTGCTCTACCCTTGGCCCTACGCCGACCGATGTTGTGCGCAGGGTGCATATTGCGAGGAATGGGTGCGATGCGCAGCTGAGACCTGATGTTTCTGGGAATCTGCATGAAATCGGGGCACTGGTCAATAGAGTTGAGGCCCAAATCACCGAGTATCTTGCAGCCCGATTTGGTTCCGGAAAGCCTGAGCAGCTGTGAGCGCTCTTGCGCCTCGATTATCTCTTCGTGTGTATTGTGAACACCAAGCTTGAAAAGGTTTTCAGTGGCAGTGCTTACAGGCAAGCCGAGCGCGAGCTTGAAAACCTTTCTTATGAGGGAATTGAGCTTACTTCTTTCTGCAACATGCCAATTTTACATGGCGGCCGAGTACGAAAGGTGGCAGAGCACAAACGCATGTATGATGCGGATGAGATTGTCTTCCTTGATTCCACGGTGTCTGTTGGTGATCCTCCGGATGAGGTCGAGAGCACTTTCTGTCTTGGTAGTGATCTGTCTCAGTGCAGCTCCGTTAGCGCCGTTGGACTCGATATACATTCCCAATATTCGGAGCGAATCCACTCTTAGCACTGGGGACCCGTCACTAGTGAAAAGCCGTATTTCACTTTGAGACGAAGGTTTACAGTCACGGTGGCGGCCGCTTCGGGGTCTTTTCTTGTAGAGCATAAGTTCAGATTTCGATGGGGAGCACTTGTGACCGGTGGGACGGAGGAAACGTTCGGTCACGTCGATTGCGTGCTGCATGGCTTCCTCAACTTGACCGTCGCTCCCGCCGCTGCACCAGATGGTTATATCATCTGCGTAGATAGTATGATTGATTCCTTGAATCTTCGCGAGTTCCTTGGAGAGCCCGATCATCACGATGTTAAATAGTGTTGGTGAAATAAATGAGCCCTGAGTCGTGCCACGTAAACCCAGGTTGATCTCTCGTGAGAAGTACCTTTCGATCTTGAGCTTGGTAGTTCTCTGGTAAAGAAAGGATCTCACGAAGTCGTAGACCCTCTTCCCTAGCCCTAGGCTGGCAATAGACTGGAGAGTGAATTCATGAGAAACGCTGTCGAAAACCTTCTCCAGGTGTAATCCAAGAATGGCTATGGTATCTCCTGTGCTCCGGTCGATGATCTGATGCTTTATCAGCTTCATGGCATTTTGTGTCGAGACTGGACCTGGTGCTGCCCTGATCGAGAAGATGTTTGAGAAGACCCCAGATCTTCCCAGATCTGAGCTGACCCTCGATGCTCTCACAGAGCTCATGCCATTCTTGTTTACACAAAGTTTTGCAGTGCTCCTCGATCGCCCTGTTAACTTCGGAAACCTTCTTGCGGAGCCTCCTGTTATGCTTCTGTCCCTTCCACCTCTAGAGTAAGGCTTGCTTGGCTTCTAGTAGGTGTGCCAACCTGGTGTCCATGTTTTCAACATCGAGGGCAGTGACGACCTCCTTGATCGCTGCCGTGGCGTCATCTCTGATTCCTTTGTACCATCCTTCAAAGTCTGTCCCAGCCATCGGTGCTCTCTCAGCTTTGACTTTGCGAAAAGCGTCCCAGTCGAACACCTTGAATTTTCTCGTCCTAAAGCGGGCAATCGCGAAGGATACCTCGATGATGTAGTGGTCACTTCCGAGGTCTAGAGCTTTGTTGACCTATTTGACCCCATCTATATTCTTTACAAAAGTCAGGTCTGGAGTGGTATCCCTACATATGGAGTTACCTCTCCTAGTGGGGAAATCCTTGTCAGTTATAAGCGTTAAGTCGGCTTCTGTCGCAGTCTGCCATACCTTGCGTCCTTTTGGGGTATCATACATGTATCCCCACACGCTGTGTGGGGCATTGAAATCCCCTACAACTACAAAGGGGCAACTACTGGCCATGCTCACAGCCCTTTTGAGGAGAGAGTTTGCTCTCGCACTGCGATAACTGGGACTGCAGTATACGTTGAGAATAAAAAGGCTATTTCTTCGAAGACCCTTCTTGGGTAAGTTCATTATAATTTCAGTCATTACGTACTCAATGCCATCGGCAACTGCACCGAGGTCACGCGATAGGTAATTGTACCTTTTGATGATAAGTGTGGCAACTCCCCTACCTCCTGAATGTGATGACGCTACTAGGTAACCCGGGATTTTGATGGGGGTGCCAGATGCAACTTCCTGAACAGCGATGATTTGGGGTTTAACATCGAGAGTTCTTAAATATTGTTGTAGAACGGGCTTTTCGTGAGTAAACCCGCGACAGTTCCATTGCCAGATTCTGAAGTTTTCGTCCACACTATCCATGTTTAGGCTGAGGGAATGGTTGAGCAGCTATAGCAGCCTGGAGGATCGCAATCTCAGTCGGTGGCGCTAGTACATTGCGTTGTGCTGGGACCTGCAAAAGAGTCGGACCGGGGTCTCTCCTCGCATCGACCTCTTCTAACTTGCTTATGCGTTCACTCAGTGCTCCTAATCCCATCTTTGGATGCGCCACGGCTTCTTGAATTTCCGCTAAGGCAGTCTGCATGTTCACAAAGGAAACCTTGAGTTCTGACAGTAAGTTTACCGCCTCTTCTTCTTGTGTGTTTTCAACTGCTCAGCGCTTAGTTCCGCTAGGCCTATGAAGTGCCTCAGACGTATCCATGGCGACCGGGGTTGGGGCGGGCTGCGCCGAAGGGGGCGAGGACGCGAGCTTTCTTATCTCCGCCATCTCCGCTGCTAGTCTGCTCATTTCTCGCTTAAGCTGCGCGTTTTCTTTCCTCAGCTGCTCGTTAGCTCGTCGCATCTCGTCGAGCTCACTCGCGTGGGGAGAACCGCGATTCGATTCGTCACCTCTAGGACACTCACGTCTTTTTGGGCTTTGTCGGCCCAGGAGAGCGTCGGCTTCTTGCTGTTAGAGGTGGTGGGCGTGCGGCAGCGGGACCTGGTCGGCCCCGACGAAACTTGCCCCGGCTTTAAGTTGGAGCGAGGCTGAGAAGTGGAACTTCCCTGGGCACGTTCTGTCGACCTGGAGCGCGAGCCGGAACATTCCTTGGAGGCACCATGGCGCCTGGATTCGGAGCGGCCCCCCGAGCGTCCCCTGGAACGGGGGCGTCCTCTGCGCTGAGCATCCGTGGTGGGTGACGAAGACTGGAACTCGTCCGCAGTGTCGAGGTGACGTTGTGGGGATGGTGACGCAGCACCAGCCATTCTGGCACGCTCACTGCGACGACGGCGCACAATGTACGGGATCTTGAACCTTTGAGCTCAGTCTTTGCTAGCCGTAAGACGCTGGCCACCACAAAGTTTGCACTTGGGAGTACACACATGTTGCTTGTCAGGGCTTGCGGCACCACAACCTCGGCAAATCGTGTCACCGGGAGTGGGGCACACGTCAGCGCGATGACCGAGACGGCCGCACGCATAACACACGTCGATTCGCTTGCGGTAGAGTGAGCACTGCATCGGCACTGATCCATACCTGACAAAGTACGGTACACGATACCCGTCGAAATCGATGATGACCGTGCCAGTTTGGGCTATTCTCTTGGCTGCTAAGGCGAGTGGATTATTTGTGTTGACAACCTTCGCAACGATGACGTCAGGGCCGTCTTGAAGTGGGACGGTGCGAATAAACCCTTTGCAAGTAGAGTGTGGGGCAGTGTCATAGGCACTTAGCTCGTGCACCTTGCCTGAAATGAGTATTTGCTTCATCCGAACGTATCGGTCTGCGTTTTCGCGCTTGGGAGTACTGGCAACCATAATATTTTGCTGCACATTCGGGCATAGAGTATCCTGGCACAAATCTTCCTCGCTTATGCCAGCGGCAACTAGTATTGCGTCAGCCACCGTAGCTGCGCCAATTTTCGAGATATTGAGTCCACCTCTCGGCCGGATCACAATCTTGATGTGATCTTGAGGAAGGGAGGGCATCGTTCCCGCGTGTATTACTTTGCACTTCAGCGCAGCGCCTCTCGATCTGCCGCGGCATGCGCTCAGTTGCGACGATGGCGCGTTAGAGTCAGCAGTGCGTGTTTTGGCGCCAGCTCTTCCGGCCCCAGCGGACTGCCAACCTTTATCTTGAGTAAACTCTTCTTCTGAAATATCCTCTCCGTGCACTTCATACTCCATCGTAAGCAAATAATTCCGCGCACCAGGCCTCCGAAGGGCCGGCCGCAGGCGAGAACAAGCCCAGCAAAAGCGTGGTCTCCCGAGCCACTCGTTAGGGTTAAAGAGGGCACCGCTCCACAGGAAAAGAAATTGTTCCTAACTTGACGAAAACTCACTCACTGTGGTCAAATATGGTATCGGTAGGATCCTGATGACTTCTCGGAACCGATGCGAGCAACAGTTCATAAACACTTGAAGAAAAAACTCTAGAAACACAGATTTAGCTGCGCGTCCACAGGAGCCGTACGAACGCAGCCTCCCATTCCGCGTCTCTACGGAACTACGGGTCTCCCGCTTCTTTACACAAAATTCTTCAAGCACTACTCGTACTAACGTTCACGTGATTCCTGTGATTCGTACAGACCTTTGCAAATGAAGTAGCGAAAATGAACATTGTAGAATATCTTTAGTTTATTTCCCAGAAACTACTATCTCTCAAAAAGATACATGCATCTTCTTTCTAAGTTCAGAAATCAGTGACTTCCACAAACGCCTCTCCTACAAGTCTGCAAAGAAATGTTTAAAATGTAGTCGTTAAGTTTCGGAACATGTTATAGAAAATATCGAACACAGACATCACAAATAGATGACATTCACTCATGACCGGCGTAAAAACCCCGAGGAGCACCACGTGTTCTCACGATGGTGAAAAGTAAAGAAAAAAGGTTTTCATACATGTAATAAATAGAAATTAAAAACATGTTATAGTGTATTGAATCGATGAATAAAAACTCCCCGTTATTCGGACTCTGTACTGCGAGAAAACCCTGCCGTAAAAAAATGCATGTAACTTGGTTTCCAAAAAAAAAAGAAAAAGCCCTCTTTGGGTGTTCTTACTTGTGTTGATTGTTGTGGAGGTGTCACTTTAGAATTGAAATGACTCCGGATTTATATCACATTTTCGCGATCATGGAAAAGAATGGGGACAATGCTTGAATGAATGGAATGCGAACGAAATTACGCATATTTTGCACATAATGGAATGGTAATGAATTCAGGACTTTTTGAAAAGATTAGAGCCTGTTTTCATCTGTTTCAAAGTTTTCGAATTTTAAACAACAGTATAAGCCAGAGCAGTGTTGCCGAAGAGAGACCTCCACAGCATTCCAGTTCCATATCAGGTAATTTCAACTTGCTCTGATTCTATTTTTTTCAGTTCTTTGGAATAAAAAAACTTTCCCAAATCGCACTCCAGAAATGGACAGGCAGGTCGATTCCATACCTACGATTCCTCAATGTTGGAAAGGCATATTTTGGCAGGTTTACTGAGGTAAAAATGATTGTGACAACAAAATCTGATGTTAAAGATGCATAAGAAATAAAAAAAATTGGTTTCATATCTGCATGTTACACCGCAAATGTCGTCGAAAGACGATAGCCTTGCGTTTGGAGAGAGTGAACAAAACGTTTGTTAAATGTTCTGCGCAAGAAAATCGGTGAATGGTATTCTGCAGGGGTTGCGTTAGAGTGCCTCGAGCGTATTGCGGAGGCGAACGAGCGCATCGAGGCCCGTTAGACACAAGTGCCATCTGGCAGTTATCTTCGAAAACGAAGGCGTGCAGCCCGTGGAGAAAGATGCATGCCTGTCTCGGATGTGACCAGGTGTAGAATGCAAAGCGAAAGGCAGGTGCCACCACCGTGACGTCATAGCAAAGCGTGTGAAGCAGCTTTTTGAGCGTCGTGTTTCACTGTTAGCGCCACGGAAGTGAACGCTACATTCCTTAGAGTTTCTTGTGTGTGCCTCTTCTAGTATAAAAGCAGACATACAAAACATCGAATCGTTGTTGTGGTGCCTGATATATGCGCAATACTTGCTTGCTTTTTAATTGATAATTCCACAACTATGAACGCTAAACCTTGAGCAATATTGGTGGGCTCGGCGGATGGGGTCGGCTGTTTGGTGCTGTTTGAGATATCGTTAGGGCGGACAAACAGACAAATGTACAGACAGCCAGACAGACAGACCAAAATTTTTCTGTCGAAGGTCCCCAAGAAAGGCTATCATCTTTAGAGTACGCTAAACGTGTTTGCATGGTCGAGGGATAGTAGCCGGTGAGTTATCTCGTGCAGTACAACAACACTGCAAGTTCACATAGGGGCAGCTCTCCCGCTATATTCTTTGCAGGGTCAACAAAACCTTATAAAAAGTTAGTAAACAGTTGTAAACACGTGCATATACTTATTTCGGACGTATTTTACTGTAACTTCGTGGAATTTCTTTCAAATAGCAAGCAGCCAGTAAAGCTTGAAACTTTTGCCGTTACTAACCACGAACGTTTTCTAGGTAATTTCGCCCCGCCGCGGTGGTCTAGTGGCTAAGGTACTCGGCTGCTGACCCGCAGGTCGCGGGTTCAAATCCCGGCTGCGGCGGCTGCATTTCCGATGGAGGCGGAAATGTCGAGGCCCGTGTGCTCAGCTTTGGGTGCACGTTAAAGAACCCCAGGTGGTCAAAATTTCCGGAGCCCTCCACTACGGCGTCTCTCATAATCATATGGTGGTTTTGGGACGTTAAACCCCACTAATCAATCAATTTCTAGGTAATTTCAAGTAGGTAACTACTAATCCACGTATGTTGAGAGATCTCTCGTAAAAACAAAACTAACGTATATTTTGCAGTAATTGTGGCACGTTTTATAAAATTTAGAGCAATGATTGTTTTGTCTATTAGTCTGGAATAAAAATTTTATACCAAGTGATGCCACACATATCTAGAAAAATAAACGACGACGTATAAAAAACGTGTAAGTTATATGGCTGCTGTTTAGTACACAGTGTGCTCTCCCAAAGTAGGAGCATAAAGAGCGTTCAAACGGCTGCTACAATACATACCGTCTAAGGCTTTATAGTCTATACGTGGGTTTGCGTGTATGTGCTAGTGTGTGATTCCTTAAGACCTCTATGTTGGTTGCTCTCATGCGTACTTCCGATGGTAATTACAAGGAATAAATGAAGACCTCTGAATAGTCTAGCTGAACAAATGCACATCGCTTAATGTACGATATATACTTGGCTAGTTTATTATCGTGTTGTGGCATTGTATCAATGTGAAAATGCATTATTTTTCGAGTCAGCACTATTCACGCACTATTTTTATCAAACTAGCAAGTTTCACTAACAGCATTTTACTACCTACCCTTATTAGGAGGTGAGTGCTTTTTGTGACAAGCAAATGGTTAGTATTTAGTTATGAATAAGCAGGCTTTTTTAAGAGTGCATGTTTAAACAAATGATGTTTTATTTTGTTTAAGCCTTAGTGAGTTAATGCTGCAGTAGGTGCTGCAGGGTTGAAATGATGGAGCACTGGCGGCGATGTGAGACATCGCTTGAGAGATGTGAAGGTGGTTTCGCAGGCATCGGACCAGACAAAAAGTACACTCTTGGTCAGACGTTTGGGCTGAGGAGCGGCGATGGTGGCGAAATTACGCACAAAGCGGGGAAAGTAGGTTTCTAAGCCGAGGAAGCTGCAAATGTGTTTGAATGTCGTTGATATAGGAAATTTAAGTACTGCAGCAACTTTGCCAGGATGGGGCTCAATGCTATGTTTACTGACAACATGACCTAGAACCTTGATGCTGCGACTGGCAAACCGACACTTCTTAGTGTTTAGCTGGAGGCCAGCCTTAGCTAGATACGTTACGGCTTTGTATAGTCGTTCGAGATGCGGTAAGAAGCTAGACGAAAAGATGACGATGACGTGCAGATAGCGAAGCTAGGTCTTCCATGATAAGCTTCGCAGTACCATATCTATCATGCGTTCATATGTGGCAGGGGCAATGCGTAGGTTACAAGGCATAACGTTGAATTCGAAAAGTTCATCAGGTGTAGCAAAGGTAGTCTTCTCTTTATCGGACTCATGCATAGGCATCAGCCAATAACCAGAGCGTAAGTCAAGACTTGAAAAGTGCTCAGCACCTTGTAGTGTGTTAAGCGCGTCGTCGATCCTAGGCATAGGAAAAACGTCCTTACGGGTAATCTTGTTTATTGCTCTATGGTTAACACAGAATCGCACTGAGCCATCTATCTTTTTCACTTGTAGAACAGGAGAATACCATGGGCTTGGTGAAGGCCTGATAACGTTGCGCGCGAGCATGTGATTAACCCGCTCTTCTTAATCTTGCGTTCAGAAGATGATACACGGTAAGGGCGGTGGCGTACTATAAAGAATCCGTATGTGTTGATGCGAAGAGCGGCCACACTTATTCGCCCAGAGATATCGGAACAAACGTCGAAGCAAGTTTTGTGTTTCATTATTGTGGTGAGCAAGACGTCAGTCTGGGTCAGATTAGGATCTGCGCTCAAAGTGGCTTTGATAGCTCGATATTAACATCCTGTGGTATGATAAAGTGGCGAGGAGAAGTCAGGTGAAACAATGTCGACGCATATTAGTGCTTCTTCAAAAATTCTGGAAACAGTGGTCTCATCTGGCAGCATTAGTGGTTAAAATGTCGTAATGGAGGTAGTAACGCTTGCCAAAGCGCGGGAGAAACGCACTTCGCAAGAGTAAATGGCGATTCCACGAAAAATGCAGCGCTGGCAAAGGATAGCCACTGCGTCACCGTCTAAAATGTCTTGTGATCTGACCCTAATAACGCACACTTGGCCAGAAGGCAGGTGAAATTCCGCAGCTGTAATATGGTAGGACGACGAAAAATTCGAAGGAGAAGAATGATCAGTGTCCGCAAGACGAATAAGAGGTTGACCACACGTAACAACCGCTGACGCAGATGATGAGAAATCCCCGCGTAAGATGATCCGATGAGTGAACGAAATAAGCATAGCCAACTCTACATGATGACTGACTCCGTCAATGAGCACGCGAGCAGTACACTGTCTGGTAGGGCAAATAAGATTGTCATTAGCACCGAATAACTTAGGACCAACAAAAGGAATCTGCACTTTCCGTACAATTCGCGGTAAACGACTAAAATGGCAGCGCCAGTGTCTATAAGAGCGTCAACAAAAGCACCTTTAACACAAACAGGCAGAAAGTTTGCCGGGCCATATGAAGGAACTTTCTTGGTTCCATAACGGGGAGTTTCCTCTTCAGAAACTTCCGCCTCTAGTTATCCGGGTGGCTGTTCAGAGACTTTAGAGCACGACGTAAGGGTGATGACGTACGCCGAAATGGTGACGGAGAATGGTAGCGAGATGAGAGGGAAGAACGAGGCAAGCCACGGGACTGTAGAGGTGAGAGCGAACGCTGTGAGGAGGCTGGATACAGCATGGAAACGTTGGTACCGGATCTTGCGGCAAAGTATCGCTCACATTCTGAACACTGGCACCGGTCATCCTGCTGACAGCGGCGCAAGAAGCAGGATATAGGGCCCAGTACGCCACAGTAAAAGCAGACGGGGCGCATTGGATGCCAGGTCGGGTAGTGTGGTTGCACCAGCACCTGTGATGCCATCGAAGCCGAACAGTCGCATACAACGTCCACAACAACAGATGAAACTGTTGCAGGGGCCCGTGATGCAACTTCAGCATACAAAGGTACACGAACAGGCACAGGAGTTGTGGGCTGTGTGACACTTGTCGGCGATGCAAGTTTGCCCTTGATTATGCCCGCAGGTGTGGAATACAAAGGCGGACAGAAGAAAGGGCAGGGTTCCCAAAACAATACCATGGAGTTTCTCTTGATGGATCGCGCGAATAGGAACTCGCAAGTCAGACTCTCCTATAGAGCGGGCGTCACAGGAGGCCTGTGGAAGGCGCGCGGAATAGATCGCGTCTAGATGTTGGCACGTAGTGAGGACGTTTTGAATTGTATTGGGGGTCGTTATGACCAGGGCATTGAAAGCGACAGATTTGACGCCTTTCAGTAGGTGACGGATGCGGTCGGCCTCCATCATGTCACTTTTGGCTCGGTGGCAAAGAGCCAGCACGTCTTCAGTATAAGGTGTAAAGGATTCGTCTTGCCCTTGAAGGCGGGTGGCGAGCTTCTGTTTGGCTGCTGCAGAGCGTCTTGCAGACGCGCCGAAAATCTGCTGGAGCTGCACCCTGAATGTAGTAAAATCAGGAAAGTCACGTTCATGGTTGTGGAACCATGTATTAGCGACCACCTTGAGGTAAAATGGGACGTAGCACAGTTTTTCGGCCTTGTACCAATGGTTACAAGCACTTGTTCTGTCGTAATTATCCAGCCACTCTTCGATATCTTCTCCGCGAAGGCCGTGAAATACCGGACTGTCACGTTGTGGTGTACTCACGGTGTAGTGAGGCCCAGCAGGCTGAGCGGGTGGTGCGAACAAGGCGGCAGGGGGTAGGCCGTTTTGCGCCATCACTTTTGGCAAGCACAGTTGTCGTCCAGACCGGAGCACCAGGATTGACCGGCAGAGCACGAGGGCGTGCTGCACCACCTGTGTGACAATGTCAGGCTTGACGAAACGACCGTTGTATTCTCCAACACGAGCGCGCGAGCCACGAGCAGCACATACCGTGCGTCAAACTATGATGATGATAACAATAGTCAGCGCTTTCAATATATATATATATATATATATATATATATATATATATATATATATATATATATATATATATATATATATATATATATATATATATATATATATATATATATATTGTGGGCATTTGTGACTTACATCGTCCTCATCCCTGCATGATCACAATCTCTATCTTCCGCTTGTCTCTTTGTCCTCAATGCCACTCTGGGTCATCATCATCGTCATCGTCTGTGTACTGGCTCTGCCCGTTCGTTTGCGAGGTCTTTCCTCAATTAAACGCTGTCGCAACCAAGACTACCAAGACTTCATTCGTGGCGAAGGTAGATTTTCGGTCCTCTTACCTCCCGCAGCCCGCTCTACCCGCTGGAGCTTCGTTCAGGCCGCCGATTGCGCCAACTGTCAGGCAGCATGTCCCAGACCGAGCCTACTGGAGCTAATGTCATCAACCACGCACCGACACAAGCTGCCCCTCCTATTTACATACACGCACATCAGCGGGAACCCCCGCTCTTCGCTGGTCTTCGTAGAGAAGACGTAGAAGACTGGCTCGACGACTACGACCGCGTAAGTGTCGCTAATCGGTGGGACGAGGCCGCCAAACTGCGTTACGTCCCTTTTTATCTGACCGGAGTCGCAAAGACATGGTATTTTAACCACGTCAATCACCTACTTGACTGGGCTACCTTCCAGCAGCAGCTGCGACACGTGTTTGGCACCCCGGACATTTGATCCGCCGTCGCGAAGAGGACACTCGATACTCGCCGACAACACCCCGGTGAATCCTTCACTTCATACATTGAGGATGTCCTCGCACTCTGCTGGCGTGTCAATCAATCCATGCCGAAATCGGACAAAGTGCGCCACATATTGAAAGGCATTCGGCCTGTTGCCTTTAATGCACTTGCTGTCCGAAACCCAGCTACCATCGCTGATGTCGTGACGACATGCCACCGCCTTGATACGCGGGACTCTGTTCGCCTCCAACCGGACATTGACGACCACCCTTCTACGTCTCATTGCCACCTGTGTGTCCTAATCCGGGACATTATACGTGAAGAATTGCGGTCTATGGGCTTCACACCTCCTACACCGTGTCCTACACAGTCTTCGGGTGTGCCCTTGCGTGACATCGTCAGGAAGGAACTTACATCACTGACCGGCGTTGCGCCCGTACAGCCACCTGCTTCACGCCCCATACCCACGTACCCTGAAGTTGCTGCCGTGCCTCCCAGCGACGCCCACGCGACACGGCTGCGTCCATCCTACGCATCAGTTGCTGCCGCTCCCCCGGTAAACCACCATTCCGTGCTCCCTGACCCTCCGGCCCACCTGACCGCACTATCTTCAGGTGCCCCGAATGCCTTCTATTCCCCACAATGGCGCTCGTCTCGCCCTGTATGCTACTACTGTGGCTATCGCGGCCACATATCTTGTTTCTGCCGAAAGCGCCAGCAAGATGAGCATCGGAACGACGTGCGTGAACGGGATTCGTACACAGGAGCGTCTTATCAAGGTCGGCGTAATTCGTCTCCCCCGCACCGGTCTCCATCTCCTCCGGCATCGACTACACCACGAAACAGCCAAAACACGAGACGCCGCCTGCCTTCGCCCTTCCGCCGTTCCACTTCTCCACTTCGGCCCGCCTCATTCTCATCTGATATTCATTCAGGAAACTAAGTGATGCAGTTTGTGGAGGAACAACTGCATTTGGAATTAGAACTGAAATTCCTCCATCAGGCCCGTGAAACACGCTTTCTGTGGAAGTGGAAGGAGTGCGAATCGATGCTTTGGTGGACACAGGTGCGACACTGTCTGTGATGCGTGCTGATTTGTGTGAACATTTAAGGAAAGTAATGACGCCTTACGATGGCTTCACGTTAGTTGCTGCCCAGGGGAATGTCATTCACCCTTCCGCGTTTTGTACTGTGCGTGTGTTCATCGACGGCATCCGCCATCATGTCCAGTTTGCTGTCCTGTCCCGCTGCTCCCACCAACTAATTTTAGGGTGAGATTTTCTATCATCTGCTTCCGCGGTGATTTGTTGTGGACAACGCGTCGTTCACCTCGCTGACACCGACTACATGCTTGATGACGACAATCACAAGCCACTTCGTCTGGTCGCTGCGAATGACATCGAACTGCCTCCACTACAAGAGCAAATTGTCAGCATTACGTCCAATGACATCTATCACGGTGATGTATTGGTCTCACCATCACCACTTTGCGATCGTAAATGTATAGTTCTTCCGTCCGATGTCGCTCGTTTTTGAAATGGCTCTGCACTTGTCACCGCTGTCAACTCTACGCCGGAGAAGATCTTACTGCCACAGGGCACTACGGTGGCCCGTGTTGCCGACTTCGAGCCTGTATTTCTCACGCCACTTCAGGCCATCGCATCCAAAGAACCTTCTCTCGGTGAGCATGTTTCTTCTTCCGCCTTTAGCACCGCTATTCACAGCAAATTGACATATTCACACAGGCAGCAGCTGCTCGCATTGTTACAGAAACATGCAAATTCTTTCGATTTTTGCTCGTCTAAGCTGGACCGCACTAATACTACAGCACATCGAATTCAAACTGTTCGGACATCTATCGTACACCACCGACCCTACCGCGTGTCTGTAGCTGAAAGAAAAATTATAGAAGAAAACGTTGCGGACATGCCTAAACGGGAAATCATCCGTCCCTCATCTAGTCCTTGGTCATCTCCTATTGTTTTGGTCCGCAAAAAGGATTGGCTCTGTGCGTTTTTGCGTGAACTACCAGGCAATCAATAAGATCACATGCAAGGACGTGTACCCTATGCCACGCATTGACGACGCCCTTGATTCTCTACAAGGCGTGGAATTTTTTTCAAGCATCGGCTTGCGTTCTGGGTACTGGCAGATCCCCATGCATGAAGACGATAAGGAGAAAACGGCGTTTGCAACCCCCGACGGGCTATATGAATTCAACGTGATGCCTTTCGGGCTCTGCAGCGCACCCGCAACTTCTGAGCGCATGATAGATACCGTGCTGCGTGGCCTGAATTGGAAAAGTTGTCTTTGCTACCTGGACGACATTATTTTCTTTTCGTCAACGTTTCCTGAGCACCTAGAACGACTGGATCAAGTTCTGACATGCCTTGCCGGCGCCGGGCTTCAAATAAACACTAAGAAATGCTCTTTCGCTAGCAAATCTATCAAGGTCTTAGGACATGTCGTTAGCAAAAATGGCATCCGGCCCGACCCTGACAAGATTTCTGCAGTCCTTCACTTTCCGCGTCCCGAAAAACCAAAGGAGCTTCGCAGTTTCCTTGGCCTCGCCTCCTATTTTCGCCGGTTTATCCAGAACTTCGCTTCTATTGCTGCTCCACTACACCAACTACTCGCTTCGAACGTCCCCTTTCTGTGGTCTCGAGAATGTTAAACGGCATTCGAGCTGCTGAAGCGGGCACTCACGTCTGAACCTCTGCTCTGCCATTTTGACGAAGCCGCACCGACTATACTTCATACCGACGCTAGCGGCCTTGGTATAGGAGCCGTTCTTCTACAAGGCGACAAGTCTTCCCTAGAGAAAGTGGTCATATGCCAGTCGCACACTCACCCGTGCTGAAAAGAACTACACTATAACTGAGCAAGAGTGTTTGGCTGTGGTTTGGTCAGTCCAGAAGTTCCGTCCCTATCTCCACGGCCGTCACTTCTAAATCGTTACGGACCACCATGCTTTATGCTGGCTTTCTACACTGAAGAACTTGGCCGGACGCTTGGGTCGGTGGACACTACGCTTGCAGGAGTACGACTTTGACATAACTTACAAGTCAGGCAGAAAACATCAAGACGCCGATGCTTTATCTCGTTGCCCGCTTCCAACTAACAATATGAGCGTTGGTGAGAACTCAACCGCCACATCTACCAAAGTTCATACGCTCGCATCAATAACGCAACCCCTTTCGGATGAAGAGCCAACATTTATCTCCCACCAGTAGTCCGATTCATACTGCAGACGCATGAAGGACCACCTTTCGGGAGTTTCTCATCCACCAAACGCGCGACTCCGTCGTCAACTCCTGCACTTTAAGCTGGACAATGGGGTTCTCTACCGCCACGTCTACCACCCTGACGGTCAGCGCTGGGTTCCTGTACTGCCACGCTCTCTTCGACTTCAGGTGCTCGAAGCCTTTCAAGACGACTTGATTGCTGGTCATCTTGGTTTTAAAAAAACTCTTGACCGCATTCGCTGTCGTTATTATTGGCCTGGCCTTTCTTCTAGTGTAGCTCTGTACGTCGGTTCCTGCTACCCATGCCAGTGTCGTAAACTCCCCACGTCTGCACCTGCTGGACCTTTACAGCCACTTCCGTGCCCTTCAATGCCTTTCGAGGTTGTAGGTGTTGACCTTTACGGGCCTCTCCCCGTCACATCTGCTGGCAAACGATGGATAGTGACCGCCGTTGACCACCTGACACGCTACGCTGAGACTTTCTTTGTTATTACAGGCTCAGCTGTAGAAGTTGCAGACTTTATTCTTCACGCCATAATCCTGCGTCATGGGGCTCCTCGTGTACTGCTTAGTGATCGCGGCGAAGTGTTCTGGTCACAAATGGTTAAAGAAGTACTGCGCACTTCTGTAACTACTCACAAGACAGCTTCAAGCTACCACCCTCAGACAAATGGTCTCACAGAAAAATTTCACCGAACCCTTGCAGACATGATAGCCGTTTACGTCCAACCCGACCACAAAAACTGGGATACTCTTTTACCATTCCTGTCATTCGCTTACAACACTGCCGTTCAGCGAACAACTTGCTACTCACCATTTTACCTCGTGTACGGACGCACCCCGACTACCTTTCTCGACGTCTCCTTCTTCAGCAGCCATGGGAATTCATGTCAGCCTTCTAGCGAAGAATACATTTCCCGCCTGGCGCAGTCTCGCCATCAGGCTCGTGTTAATACTGAAGCGAGACAGCACGAGCGGAAGATCATCTATGACGAATCCCACTGCGTTGTGTCTTTCCAACCTGGTGATGAGGTGCTGCTTTTGACACCTATTCGCACTCCTGGTCTCTGTGACAAATTCCAACCACGCTTCATCGGGCCATACATTGTTTTAGAACAGACTTCGCCGCTTAATTATCGTGTGACACCACTCATCGCCCCAACAGACCGCTGCTATCGCAGCACAGAGATTGTCCACGTTTGTCGCATGAAACCTTTCACGCGACGTTCCCCGTCACTTTGCCTTACGGCGGCCAGGGTGTCCGCTTCCAAGTGGGGGGAATTAGTGTGGGCATTTGTTACTTACATTGTCCTCATCCATGCATGATTACAATCACCATCATCCGCTTGTCTCTTTGTCCTCATTGCCACTCTGAGTCATCATCATCGTCATCGTCTGTGTAATGGCTCTGCCCGTTCGTTTGCGAGGTCTTTCTCCTCAAATAAACGCTGTCGCAACCAAGACTACCAAGACTTTATAATATATATATATATATATATATATATATATATATATATATTGTCACGGGGTCGTGACGTGGGCGAAGGGAGCAGACTGGAGGTTAATAATAAACTGTTTGTTTGGGGGAGCCTGTGCCCAGTACACGGAAAGTCTGATTACAGTAGCAGTATTGCCCTGATAGCAACGAACGAACGGAGCGTCGGGTCGAACGTCGATCTCCTGAGAAGCGGCGAGGCGTGTCGGCATTCATACCCTTGCAATTCAATATTCTAGCATTATAGCTAATGGTGACACGGTTCCAGAATAATCTGTAATGTCCACAAAGTGGACGTAATCTTAACGAAACGATCTACTATAGCTTCGAAATTTCTGAAACATAGTAGACGTGGTTCGCGTTCAACTTAGTGTAGCGGGGTCATAAGAAAACTTGAGCAAAGGAACAAGGCATTGCCCCCCTCTGAAAAAGGTATCATCCCGATGCTTCAACAAAAGACGGAAGTACAATATTAAAAGCAATAGACAATGATGCACAGCAACAGCAACAAAATACAGTCCTCTGGTTTGCGCATAAAATGGCTTGAGGCAGACGACCTGACTGACTTTTGGTCGAGCACGGCACCGTTGAGAGTTCATAATGCCATCGAGAACAACCTCGTAATCTAGTAAGCCGCGACATTGAACTACTCTCTATGGTCCGATGTACCGTCGCAGAACTTTTTCACTGAGCCTGCGTCGGCGTATCGGCGTCCATACTCAGACATGGCCCCCGGGCTGGTACTCCATGAAGCTTTGTCGAACATTGTAACGGTGGCTGTCGATCGCCTGCTCATTCTTGATGGTTAGGCGGGTGAGCTGACAAGCTTCTTCAGCGCGCTGAAGGGAGGTGGTTACGTCGAGGCTCTTTTCTTCAGTGACGTTTGAAAGCATAGCGTCGAGCGTCATTGCCGGGCTGCTCCAAAAACCAACTTGTACGCCGTATCAGCGTCGTTTCTTGGACGGCCGTATTCTACGCAAAGGTCATGAATGAAAGAATTTCATTTCACGTCTTGTGCTCGACATCGACGTACATGGCCAGCATATTAGCGATGGCCTTATTAAGACATTCGATGAGGCCGTTGTCTGTAGGTGGTAGGCAATGGTGTGGTGGTGGCATGCCTGGCTGTACCTCAGTATCGCCTAACTTAGGTCTGCTGTTGAGGCCGTACCTCATCAGTAATGAGGACCTGTGGGGCTCTATGACGCAGGACAATGTTGTCGGCGAAGAACCTTGCTACCTCGGAGACACTGCCTTTGGGCGAGGCCTTTGTCTCCGCGTAGCGTGTGAGGTAGCCACTAGCGACGACAGTCCAGTTGTTCCCGGAATACGATGTTGGGAACAGCCCCGGTAAGTCGATGCCGATTGCTGGAACGGCCTGCAGTCGATGCCGATGGGCTGAAGAAGTCCGGCTGGCCTAGTCGGTAATGTGTTTCGTCGCTGATTGTCGTGGCAGGTACTGAGTTAACGAGTGACGTCCGTGGCACGTCGTGGCCAGTAGTACGTTTCTTGTATTTTTGCGAGCGTACGGGAAACACCGAGGTGTTTAGCCGTCGAGTCGGCGTGTAGAGCTTCAAGTACTTGTGGTCTTACTGCTGAAAGAACCATGAGAAGGCGGCCAGCTTGAAAGGGCAAGAAGTTCATCTCCATTCTTCTCCTGAAAACATTCGGAACAGTCCTGTCAGTACCCTCAAGGTACCAGCAGTTCTGGGTCAGCTCATTTTTGGTCGGCGAAGTTATCGGCAGTTATTGTTCCTAAGAAGCTGTCCTCATCCAGGTGGTCGGGCAGCGGTGGTTCGATGGAGGCGCGCGACAAGCAGTCGGCGTCAGACTGTTTTATTCCGGACTTGTAAATGACTGTTACGTCGAATGCTTCAAGTCTGAGGCTCCACCACGCGAGAAAACCCGAAGAGTCTTTCAACTTAGCTAACCCACACAAGGCGTAGTGGTTGCTCATAACTTCGAGAGGCATGCCGTTGAGGTAGGGGCAAAACTTTGATGCTGCCCAGATCAATGCAAGACACTCCTTCACGGTTGCGAAATAGTTGGCTTTGGTCTTTGATAGCGACCGGCTATAGCAAAACTGATAGCCCTTTCCACGCCATAAGTCATTTGCACAAGAACGGTACCGAGACCTACGCTGCTTGCGCCGGTGTGTACTTCTGTTTCGACGTATTCATCCAAATGCGAAGGCGTTGGTGGTCTCTAGAAGCATCATATAAATTCCTGAATTGATTCCTCTGGTGCCGCTACCCATCTGAATTCGACGTTGATTTTTGTGAGGTGAGTTAGCGGCTCAGTCATCTGCGAGAAACGTTTGACGAAACGTCTGTAGTAGGCACGCAAACCGAGGAATTGGCGTGCAGCCTTTTCGTCGGTAGGCAGCGGAAAATCAGTGATGGCGGCTGTTTTTCGCGGGTCGGGATGAACTCCAGGCTTGCTAGTGACGTGTTCCAGGAACAACAGCTCCGCGCACGCGAGGCGGCACATTTCTGGTTTCAGGGTTATTCCAGAGGGGTTGATAGCTTGAAGTACCGCTTGAAGGCGACAGAGATGCTCGTTGAAGCTGGAGAAAAACCCGATGACGTCATCCAAGTACACGGCAAGTCTGCCATTTTAATCCAGCCAGCACGGTGTCCAGAACACGTTAGAACATCACAGGCGCTGAGCAAAGACCAAATGGCATGACATTAACCTCAAAGAAGCCAACCGTGTGATGAAGGCCGTTTTCTTTTGATCCTTCTCGTCAACCTAGCTCAATTTGCCAATAGCCCGTTTCGAGGTCCATCATGGAAAAGTACTTCGCATTGTGCAGTCGGTCCAGGGCGTCGTCTATACGTGGAATAAGGTACACGCCCTTCTTTGTGATTTTGTTCAGGTGGTGGTAATCGACACTAAAACGTAGGGTCCAGTCTTTCTTCTTCATTAATACCACGAGTGACGCCCACGGACTCTTGAACGGCTGAAGGATGTCATCACGTAGCAATTCGTCAACTACTTTGTTCACGGTGTATCGTTCGCGCGTGGAGACCGGATACGGGCTTCGTCGAACTGCTGGGGTGCTTTCTTCTGTTATGGTGCGAAGCTTCGCGACTGGGGTTTGTCGAATTTGTGATGATGATGAGAAGCAGTCCTTGCATTGCAAGATCAGGGACTTGAGATGGTCTTACTTTCATTTCAGAAGACTCGGGTTGACATAGAAATCTCGTTCAGGACCTCGGTTCATCGAAGCAGCATCGGCAGCATCGAAGAGGGAGAATGAATTGCTGGCTTCCATGAATTCATCGATGTAGGAGACCATCGTACCATGGTTGATGTGCCTGTATTTGTGACTAAAGTTCGTCAGCAACACCTTTGCTTCGCCATCACGCAGCTCAGCTATGCCTCTTGTGACGCGAATCTGATAGTTTAGAAGAAGATGCTGATTGCCCTCGACGATTCTTTCAAGGTGTTTGGCTTTTTCGGTGCCAACGGAAATGACGACGCTGTAGAAAAGTCGCACGATGACCTGTTCTTCTTGCACAATCAATGCGTGACTCTTTGGCGTTGTTGGGATTAGCAGCTTGTTTTCTGAGGTTAGTGTGATTTACTCAAACCTCCTGTCGATAAGAACGCCATGTTGACTTGGAAAGTCCATTCTAAGTATGATATCTCTGGAGCAATAAGTCTGGTAATTGACGGTGACTCTATATGTGCAGACTCAAGTCGGCGTTATTAGGTGGCCGCCAGCAGTCCGCATTTCAGGGCCTCGCCATGTAGTCCTCACGTTTTTCAGCTTTGTCGCGAAAGACCAACTGACAACGGAATGGTCGGCTCCAGTTTCGACGAGAGCAGTCACGAAGTAGCCGTCAAATATTACGTCGAGGTCCCTGGTTTGTCGCCGAGCATTGCGGTTGGGTCGTGGCGTCAGATCACGACTATGGCTACGGCTCCGCTGATTCCTCGTTGCGTCGTTACGTCTTCTTCAGGCTGCGAAGGTTTGACGTCAAGACGCTTTTAGTTATGCTGTGGGTGGTTTCCATTTCATGGCGGCGGCGGTGTCGGCGTCGTCGTTGGCGGTGGAGCCCCGTGACAATATATATATAAATATATATATATATATATATATATATATATATATATATATATATATATATATATATATATATATATATTAGACAAGAGTCTTAAGGAAAGTATAGCAGAAGTTATGAGACCGAATGATAATGTAAATGTGGAATAAAAAAGTGGGTGAAAAGATAACTTGCCGTGGGCAGAAACCGAACCTGTGTCTTTGAAATAACGACCTCGCGATGTCGCGCGTTTCGTTCCTGCCCACGGCAAGTTATCTTTTCACCCACTTTTCTTTATTCATATTTACATTAACATTTGGTCTAATAGCTTCCCCTATAGTTCCCTTGGCATTCTTGTCTGTTAAATCTCATTATTATTATTATATCTAAGCACGGCAAAACGAGCCGTTAAGCATACACTTCTTTCCTTAATTCATTAACGAGGGTCTCGTACTGGCAGACTTGGTGCCTTTAGGTTGTATGCGAGGGACTATTGGTCAGCTGTTAGGTCGTATTAAGTTCACATGCTACGTGACACCAAACAGGCTCATGAAGAGTGTGCCACACTCGCCACCTTGCCTACTGTTGGTTCTCACTGACACTCCCACGTTTAGTGCAAAAATATATGCTACAAAAGCGGTTGCGGGGATGGCCGCTGTGGTGGCTCAGTTGGTAGAGCATCAAACGCCTTATTCAATGGTCACAGGTTTGGTTCCTGTTCACAAGTTACCTTTTCACCCACTTTTCTTTGTTCACATTTAAATTACCATTTGGTCTAATAACTGCCCCTACACTTTCTTTGGCATTCTTGTCTGTGAGGTCGCATTATTATTGTGTAAAAATACGTAAAAAACGAGCGCTTAGCTAGACATTTCTTTCACACACACACACACACACAAATATACATAAATATATATATTAATATATATATATATATTGTCACGTGCGTCCCGCGAAAAAGACGAAGGCGACAGCGCATATGCGCATCTGCACGCTTTTATGCAGAACGCAACAACGAGAAAGATGAGGAACTCTCTCGCGCGCGGTTACCAAAAAGACCCACCCGCTGCTGTTTTCGCAGCGTCTTCGAGTACGACCTCTCTCTAGACGTCGCGACTCTGGTGGAGGTGCTGGGGCCTGCAACCTGATGCAAGAAAGCGTTGTTCGCGACCGTACACCCAGTCCGGAGCCTCAACATCTTGTTGCGGCTCCAGTACACCGATTCAGCCGGCGCCTATTAGGCCTAAGTCCAGAACTCTTGATGGCATCTCCTGTTACCAACATGGCTGCCCCTTCAACGTCTGCGAATCTTTTTCCGGCCCAGACGACTCACCCTTACCAGGTAACTTTTGAGACTCCTCGTGTTCTCGAAGTCTTCGTGGAGAACCGTATGAAGATGTCGAGGACTGGCTCGACCAGTTCGAGCAGACCGCTGTGGTGAATCGTTGGAGCATGCAAGAAAAACTTGGCCGTGCCTACTTCGCAATGGAAAATAGCGCTCGTTTATGGTACGAGAGCAGGGAGCCTACTTTCCAAACCTGGGACAATTTCCGCCAAAAGCTTCTCGAGACGTTCCTGAGTGCGGACCGACGGGATCTCGCACAACAGATAATTGAAGCCCGCATGCAAAAGCCGAACGAAAGCGTTGCCATGTTCGCTGAGGATATGGCCCGTCTATTTCGCCGCGCTGACCCTGACATGCCCGAGGCGAGGAAAGTTCGTCATCTGACGCGGGGAGTTAAGGAACCGCTTTTCGCCGGCCTTGTACGAAATCCGCCAACAACAGTGGATGAATTCATCAAAGAGGCGACTGTCATTGAGCGGGCGCTCCGGCAACAATGCCGCCACTTTGACCGCCTGCCCGACCAAACGCCTGTTCGTGCCGCCGCTCAAAACGCTGCCGTTTCCGAAAACTCTTTACGGCAAATGATTCGACAAATCCTGCGGGAAGAGCTGCGGGCCCTTGGCCTTCCGTCTACCGATCCCCCAGTTGCTTCTGTTGCAGAAATCGTGTGCCAGGAACTACGGCAAGCCTTTCCATCACCGGCGCCACCACCCGAACTACGTCTACTGACCTATGCCGATGCCGCTCGCCGTCATCCGCCTGCCCCAGAAGAAGCACCCTTTCAGCCACGGCCCGTTACCTTGCCGTGGTGGCAGCGTGAACCTGTGTGGCAACCACCAGTACGTCGGACCGACTTGTGGCGCACTGCCGACCATCTACCCCTTTGTTTCCACTGCGGCGAACCAGGCCACATCTCGCGCTACTGCCGTCATCGAGAAACCCGGTTTGGAAACTTTTCTCGGCCCGCTTCCTTTTATTCTGAAGACCTTCGTGACCATGGTGCTGATCACCCACCGACCAACCAGGCGTCTTCACCAAGTCGTCGCTGGCGATCTCCCTCACCTGCACGAGGTCAGAATTCCCCGAATCGCAAAAGATACGTGGACGCCATCAGAAACCGCTCCCCAAGCCCGTGCCAGGGAAACTAACTGCCGCGACCTCCGGGGGCAAGGTTTCCTATTGCCGAGATGCCAAAAAGACCCCCTTGCCTCTACACAAAGACGACGTGACGACGGTGATAACGAAGACGACGACAACCACGAGTACTAATGCCAACAAATTTGTACGTGCCGACCTCAGCGTTATTATAGACGGACACCACGTAACAGCACTGGTTGACACCGGTGCTGACTTCTCTGTTATGCGACAAGAGCTCGCCGACCGCCGTAAGAAGGTTAAGACGCCGTGGAGTGGGCCGAGCATAAGGAGTGCTGGTGGGCAGCTAATGACGCCAACCGGTAAATGCACCGCTCAGCTCGTAATCGATGATTCGAACTTCGTCGCCACTTCTGTCATTTTACCGGACTGTTGTAAAGAGTTGATTTTGGGTAAGGATTTTTTGCGAGAGTACGGTGCTGTCATCAACATCCAAGAACATATCGTCACCTTTTCCGCCCATCCTTACGTCGACCCCAGATCTTCCCAGATCTGAGCTGACCCTCGATGCTCTCACAGAGCTCATGCCATTGTTGTTTACACAAAGTTTTGCAGTGCTCCTCGATCGCCCTGCTAACCTCGGAAACCTTCTTGCGGAGCCTCCTGTTATGCTTCTGTCCCTTCCACCTCTAGAGTAGGGCTTGCTTGGCTTCTAGTAGGTGTGCCAACCTGATGTCCATGTTTTCAACATCGAGGTCAGTGACGACCTCCTTTGATCGCTGCCGTGGCGTCATCTCTGATTTCTTTGTACCATCCTTCAAAGTCTGTCCCAGCCATCGGTGCTCTCTCAGCTCTGACTTTGCGAAAAGCGTCCCAGTCGAACACCTTGAATTTTCTCGTCCTAAAGCGGGCAATCGCGAAGGATACCTCGATGATGTAGTGGTCACTTCCGAGGTCTAGAGCCGTGTTGACCTATTTGACCCCATCTATATTCTTCACAAAAGTCAGGTCTGGAGTGGTATCCCTACATATAGAGTTACCTCTCCTAGTAGGGAAATCCTTGTCAGTTATAAGCGTTAAGTCGGCTTCTGTCGCAGTCTGCCATAGCTTGCGTCCTTTGGGGGTATCATACATGTATCCCCACACGCTGTGTGGGGCGTTGAAATCCCCTACAACTACAAAGAGGCAACTACTGGCCATGCTCACAGCCCTTTTAAACAGAGAGTTTGCTCTCGCACTGCGATAACTGGGACTGCAGTATACGTTGAGAATAAAAAGGCTATTTCTTCGAAGACCCTTCTTGGGTAAGTTCGTTAAAATTTCAGTCATTACGTACTAAATGCCATCGGCAACTGCACCGAGGTCACGCGATAGGTAATTGTACCTTTTGCTGATAAGTGTGGCAACTCCCCTACCTCCTGAATGTCATGACGCTACTAGGTAACCCGGGATTTTGATGGGGGTGCCAGATGCAACTCCCTGAACCGCGATGATTTGGGGTTTAACATCGAGAGTTCTTAAAGATTGTTGTAGAACGGCCTTTTTGTGAGTAAACCCGCGACAGTTCTATTGCCAGATTCTGACGTTTTCGTCCACACTATCCATGTTTAGGCTGAGGGGATGGTTGAGCAGCTATAGCAGCCTGGAGGATCGCGTTCTCAGTCGGTGGCGCTAGTACATTGCGTTGTGCTGGGACCTGCAAAGGAGTCAGACCGGGGTCTCTCCTCGCATCGACCTTTCTAACTTGCTTATGCGTTCACTCAGTGCTCCTAATCCTATCTTTGGATGTGCCACGGCTTCTTGAATTTTCGCTAAGGTAGTCTGCATGTTCACAAAGGAAACCTTGTGTTCCGACAGTAAGTTTACCGCCTCTTCTTTTTGTGTGTTCTCAACTGCTCGGCGCTTAGTTCCGCTAGGCCTATGAAGTGCCTCAGACGTATCCATGGCGACCGTGGTTGGGGCGGGCTGCGCCGAAGGGGGCGAGGACGCGAGCTTTCTAATCTCCGCGATCTCCGCTGCTAGCCTGCTCATTTCTCGCTTAAGCTGCGCGTTTTCTTTCCTCAGCTGCTCGTTTGCTCGTCGCATCTCGTCGAGCTCACTCGCGTGGGGAGAACCGCGATTCGATTCGTCACCTCTAGGACACTCACGTCTTCCTCGGGCTTTGTCGGCCCAGGAGAGCGTTGGCTTCTTGCTGTTAGAGGTGGTGGGCGTGTGGGAGCAGGACCTGGTCGGCCCCGACGAAACTTGCCCCGGCGTAAAGTTGGAGCGAGGCTGAGAAGTGGAACTTCCCCGGGCACGTTCTGTCGACCTGGAGCGCGAGCCGGAACATCCCTTGGTGGCACCATGGCGCCTGGATCTGGAGCGGCCTCCCGAGCGCCCCCGGAACGGGGGCGTCCTCTGCGCTGAGCATCCGTGGTGGGTGACGAAGACTGGAACTCGTCCGCAGTGTCGAGGTGACGTTGTGGGGACGGTGACGCAGCACCAGCCATTCGGCACGCTCACTGCGACGACGGCGCACAATGTACGGGATCTTGAACCTTTGAGCACAGTCTTTGCTAGCCGTGAGATGCTGGCCACCACAAAGTTTGCACTTGGGAGTACACACAGGTTGCTTGTCAGGGCTTGCGGCACCACAGCCTCGGCAAATCGTGTCACCGGGAGTGGGGCACACGTCACCGGGATTACCGAGACGGCCGCACGCATAACACACGTCGATTCGCTTGCGGTAGAGTGAGCACTGCATCAGCACTGATCAATACCTGACAAAGTACGGTACACGATACCCGTCGAAATCGATGATGACCATGCCAGTTTGGCCTATTCTCTTGGCTGCTAAGGCGAGTGGATTATTTGTGTTGACAACCTTCGCATCGATAACGTCAGGGCCGTCTTGAAGTGGGACGTTGCGAATCACCCCTTTGCAAGTAGAGTGTGGGGCAGTCTCATAGGCACTTAGCTCGTGCACCTTGCCTGAAATGAGTATTTGCTTCACCCGAACGTATCAGTCTGCGTTTTCGCGCTTGGGAGTACTGGCAACCACAATATTTTGCTGCACATTTGAGCATAGAATATCCTGGCACAAATCTTCCTGGCTTATGCCAGCGGCAACTAGTATTGCGTCAGCCACCGTAGCTGCCCCAATTTTCAAGATATTGAGTCCTCTTTCGGCCGGATCACAATCTTGATGTGATCTTGAGGAAGGGAGGGCATCGTTCCCGCGTGTATTACTTTGCACTTCAGCGCAGCGCCTCTCGATCTGCCGCGGCGTGCGCTCGGTTGCGACGATGGCGCGTTAGAGTCAGCAGTGCGTGTTTTGGCGCCAGCTCTTCCGGCCCCAGCGGACTGCCAACTTTTATCTTCAGTAAACTCTTCTTCTGAAATATCCTCTCCGTGCACTTCATACTCCATCGTAAGCAAATAATTCTGCGCACCAGGCCTCCGAAGGGCCGGCCGCAGGCGAGAACAAGCCCAGCAAAAGCGTGGTCTCCCGAGCCACTCGTTAGGGTTAAAGAGGGCACCGCTCCACAGGAAAAGAAATTGTTCCTAACTTGACGAAAACTCACTCACTGTGGTCAAATATGGTATCGGTAGGATCCTGATGACTTCTCGGAACCGATGCGAGAAACAGTTCATGAACACTTGAAGAAAAAACTCTAGAAACACAGATTTAGCTGCGCGTCCACAGGAGCCGTACGAACGCAGCTTCCCATTCCGCGTCTTTCCAGAACTACGGGTCTCCCGCTTCTTTACACAAAATTCTTCAAGCACTACACGTGCTAGTGTTCACGTGATTCCTGTGATTGGTACAGAACTTTGCAAATGAAATAGCGAAAACGAACATTGTAGAATATCTTTATTTTATTTCTCAGAAACTACTATCTCTCAGAAAGATACATGCATCTTCTTTCTAAGCTCAGAAATCAGTGCCTTCCACAAACGCCTCTCCTACAAGTCTGCAAAGAATTGTTTAAAATGTAGTCGTTAAGTTTCGAAACATGTTACAGAAAATATCGAACACAGACATCACAAGTAGATGACATTCACTCATGACCGGCGTAAAAACCCCGAGCAGCACCACGTGTTCTCACGATGGTGAAAAGTAAAGAAAAAAGGTTTTCATACGTGTAATAAATAGAAATTGAAAATTATGTTATTGTGTATTGAATCAATGAATAAAAACTCCCCGTTATTCGGACTCTGTACTGCGAGAAAACCCTGCCGTACAAAAAATGCATGTAACTTGGTTTCCAAAAAAAAAGAAAAAGCCCTCTTTAGGTGTTCTTACTTGCGTTGAGTGTTGTGGAGGTGTCACTCCAAAATTGAAATGACTCCGGATTTATTTCACATTTTCGCGATCATGGAAAAGAATGGGGACAATGCTTGAATGAATTGAATGCGAACGAAATTACGCATATTTTGCACATAATGGAATGGTAATGAATTCAGGACTTTTTGAAAAGATTAGAGCCTGTTTTCATCTGTTTCCAAGTTTTCGAATTTTAAACAACAGTATAAGCCAGAGCAGTGTTGCCGAAGAGACGCCTCCACAGCATTCCAGTTCCATATCAGGTAATTTCAACTTGACCTGATTCTATTCTTTTCAGTTCTTTGGAATAAAGAAACTTAGCCAAATCCCACTCCAGAAATGGACAGGCAGGTCGATTCCATACCTACGATTCCTCAATGTTGGAAAGGCATATTTTGGCAGGTTTACTGAGGTAAAAATGATTGTTACAACAAAAATCTGATGTTAAAGATGCATAAGAACTAAAAAAAATTGGCTTCATATCTGCATGTTACACCGCAAATGTCGTCGAAAGACGATAGCCTTGCGTTTGGAGAGAGTGAACAAAACGTTTGTTAAATGTTCTGCGCAAAAAAATCGGTGAATGGTATTCTGCAGGGGTTGCGTTAGAGTGCCTCGAGCGTATAGCGGAGGCGAACGAGCACATCGAGGCCCGTTAGACACAAGTGCCATCTGGCAGTTATCTTCGAAAACGAAGGCGTGCAGCCCGTGGAGAAAGATGCACGCCTGTCTCGGATGTAACCAGGTGTAGAATGCAAAGCGACGGGCAGGTGCCACCACCGTGACGTCATAGCAAAGCGTTGCAAGCAGCTTTTTGAGCATCGCGTTTCACTGTTAGCGCCGCGGCAGGGAACGCTACATTCCTTAGAGTTTCTTGTGTGTGCCTCTTCTAGTATAAAAGCAGACATACAAAACATCGAATCGTTGTTGTGGTGCCTCATATATGCGCAATACTTGCTTGCTTTTTAATTGATAATTGCACAACTATGAACGCTAAACCTTGAGCAATATATGTGGGCTCGGCGGATGGGATCGGCTGTTTGGTGTTGTTTTAGATATCGTTAGGGCGGACAAACAGACAAATGTACAGACAGCCAGACAGACAGATCAAAGTTTTTCCGTCGAAGGTCCCCAAGAAAGACTATCATCTTCAAAAGTACGCCAAACGTGTTCGCAGGGTCGAGGGATAGTAGCTGGTGAGTTATCTCGTGCAGTACAACAACACCGCAAGTTCACATAGGGGCAGCTCTCCCGCTATATTCTTTGCAGGGTCAACAAAACCATATAAAAAGTTAGTAAGCAGTTGTAAACGCGTGCATATACTTATTTCGGACGTATTTTACTGTAACTTCGCGGCATTTCTTTCAAATAGCTAGCAGCCAATAAAGCTTGAAACTTTTGCCGTTACTAACCACGAACGTTTTCTAGGTAATTTCAAATAGGTAACTACTAATCCACGTATGTTGAGAGATCTCTCGTAAAAACAAAACTAACGTATATTTTGCAGTAATTGTGGCACGTTTTATAAAATTTAGAGCAATGATTGTTTTGTCTATTAGTCTGGAATAAAAAGTTTACACCAAGTGATGCCACACATATCTAGAAAAATAAACGACGACGTATAAAAAACGTGTAAGTTATATAGCTGCTGTTTAGTACACAGTGTGCTCTCCCAAAGTAGGAGCATGAAGAGCGTTCAAACGGCTGCTACAGTACATACCGTCTAAGGCTTTAGATTCTATACGTGGTTTTGCGTGTATATGCTAGTGTGTGATTCCTTAAGACCTCTATGTTGGTTGCTCTCATGCGTACTTGCGATGGTAATTACAAGGAATAAATGAAGACCTCTGAATAGTCTAGCTGGAGAAATGCACATCGCTTACTGTACGATATATACTTGGCTAGTTTATTATCGTGTTGTGGCATTGTATCAATGTGATAATGCATTATTTTTCGAGTCAGCACTATTCACGAACCATTTTTATCAAACTAGCAAGTTTCACTAACAGCATTTTACTACCTACACTTACTAGGAGGTTAGTGCTTTTTGTGACAAGCAAATGGTTAGTATTTAGTTATGAATAAGCAGGCTTTTTTAAGAGTGCATGTTTAAACAAATGATGTTTTAATTTTGTTCAAGCCTTAGTGAGTTAATGCTGCAGTAGGTGCTGCAGGGTTGAAATGATGCAGCACTGGCGGCGATGTGAGACATCGCTTGAGAGATGTGAAGGTGGTTTCGCAGGTAACTTTAGTAACACCAGCCTGCTTCTCTTTGATAGTTGATGTGACCAGTGAATAGTTGGTAGTCGTTGGTTGTCATGATTCTCGAAAGGAAATAAAGGTGGGGTACCAGAATCGATAAAAAGGTCTTTGGAGGCTCTTGCAATGCCATTTCTAGTAGATGCTTCTGGCACAGGGTAGTGCTTGAGAGTTGATTCTTCTGAGCCTACTGTGTTGATTGGACTCTCCTCTGGCTGGGAACTCGATGGCGACACCGAAAAACGCTTGATTTGGTCGGATTTGCTTGAGAATATCTCTCTGCCTACGCAGCTTTGTAGCTTGGCTGTGTATCTTCGGAGTTCTTCAGCTCAATACTAACCGTTGCGAGCGCGTGAGGCATGAGGTGGGCGTTGTGAGTAACTGAAAAGCCAAGTGGCGGAAAACCATGTGGTGAGCCGAGTGTACGAGGCGGGGAGTACAGTGCGCTGGATTGTTTGGTAACATGAAACATGTGGTGAAGTGATGATGTTTGAATTGGTCTTGTCAGAATGAGAATGGCCGACTCAATTTGGGTGTTTTAGTGCTTGAAGACTGTTGGTGCTTGTGACAGCCGAGATTGATTGCCTTCAGATCACGGGTTGTAAGCGAATCTTCATCGTAATCTTTAAATCGATTGATGATTTGTTCTTTGATTTTTTCCCCTATTCGTCAATTTCAAATATGTGGGTGAGCTAAAATTTGATTGCCTCACGAGTGACGTAGTCGGTGAAGTTTGTGACCATCTCCAATTCCGACCATGATGCAGTGGTAGCGTGGAGCTCAAATAGGTTTAACCAGTCCTGTACGGGTCCGTCTTTCACTGATCCGGTGTACTTAGAGATGTCAAAGTCAGCTGATGGTTCCGCCATGCTGCTGGTCGCTGTGTACTGCTAGGAGATGATTCGGTAGCAATGTATGGTCAGAGAGTCTTGTGGGGAACTGCGTCGATGACGATCGACTGATGAAAGAGCTAGCAGCTAGGTCTTAATCATGTCAACTCGTGTGACGCTACGATAACAGGAGACGTGGTCTGGTTCATACGTCAAATTTATGTTATCGCCATTTCTGAAAGTGTATACCTAAGGGCTCGTTTTTCCGTGTTTTAACACAATAATAATGAGATCTAACAGACGGTAATGCCAAGGAATGTACAGGGGAAGCTATTAGAACCAAAAGAATTTAAATAAGAAGAAAGAAAGGTCGATGAAAAAACAACCAGCCGTGAGCACGAATCGAACCTACGACCTTCGAATAACGCGTTCGATGCTCTAACCACTGAGCTATCACAGCGGCCTTCCCTCCATCCACTTTTTGGGGTTTATATGTGAATTTAGAAGTAGGAGTGACAGTCAGCGCCATCTGGCAAGCCGTGTGATTTTTCATCCATCTTTCTTTCTTCTTATTTACATTCCGTTGGTTCTAATAACTTCCCCTGTACATTCCTTGGCATTACTGTCTGTTAGATCTCATTATATATATATATATATATATATATATATATATGCTTTATATGCTAATACAAATTACGGGGCAAGACTGCGGAAAAAACGTCAATGGCAAAATGATGCTAGAAAATGTCCATATTTCAGGGCGAACAATCACACAAAAAAAGAGACAAAGACAAGCGCATGTCCCAGTCTCCTTTTTCTGTGTCGTTTCCTGTATTTACCCATACCAGTTTACCCTAAATTATGAAGCACCCCACCAAGCTTCCAATTTTACTGGGTGTTCATATAACTGCTACCGCCTTAGAAAGCACTGTGAAATCATTGACGACATGCGTGGTTACTTTCGCGCGAAAGGTGAGTTAGACTTCAACCTTGATTTTATTTTCTAATGCGAATCCCATTAAAGTCAAACACATGACATTAGAGATATAAGAGTGAGATCTTGAATGCAAAACAAGTCATAGTTTCTCTGTGGTCTTTCTTTAAACCGTGCGCGTGCAAATAAGTGAACTCTGATGAAACAAGCGCAGAAATACATACACTCAGAGAGGACACAGACAAGCACTTAGTAGCAACTGAAACATTCATTTCAATGCGAAAACTAATAAATACATCACGCGTATGTACGTCATTCCCGACTTCCCCTGTCATCATCAACAATGTGATATAACAAAATATGCACGAGCCCACAACCGGAAACAAACACGTGTCAAGAACTAACAAAAGAAAACGTAAAAGAGAAAAAAAACAAAGAACAAAGAATGAAAAAATCAAAAAAAGAAAAACATAACACAGAGAAAAACACTGCATTATGTGACGTCCAAAAAAAGCAAATTCCGCATCTGTCAGTAGAACTGACGCTTGACTGACGCAACTGTCCCCTCCTTTCCTTATTCTATACGCTTCCATTATTTCTCTCGTCGTGCGCTTGTTGTGCCTGTCAATTATTTATTTGTCGGAAAATTTCAGTTGGCAGGTGCACTTCTTGCAATGCATCGCTAAGTGTGAGTAAGGGGCCCCCTTTAGTGAACTCTCATGTTCACGAAGGCGCACATTTATGCACCGACCCGTCTCACCAACGTATTCCTTTCCACATGTGAAAGGAGTTCCGTATACAACATTTTTTTGCACTCAACGTACCTCCTGCCGTGCTTTATGCTGCATCTGCTCGATTCTCCAGTTCCTTTCTTGTTGACTAGCCTTTCTACTGCTGGACAAATCTTCGATAACTTGTTTCTGCTGAAAAAACAACCCACACGCCATACCTTATTGCAACTTTTTTCAACCTACGTGAAATATTGTGCAGATACGGGATCCCCACTGTCCGCTCTCTTTCACCCTCAACTTGTCTCCTCTCTTTGATTGTGCCAATGATTGCATTTTTTACTTCCCGACGATTCTTCTCGGAGGCCAAAAGGATACAATCATCTTGGTAACCAGCTCCCCTCAAGCGCTTGATCTGCGCGGAAACCGTCTCATTCATGGAGTGTACGCACGATTTTATGAGAGCAGCTTTGATGCAAGAAGTTGCAATCCCATTCTTTACTATCTTCGAATGTGCCGAATGACAGCTCAGCAATGGTTTTTCCGATCTAGGGTGATGTATCCAACACGTGTGAAAAGGAGACAAAAAGGAGACAAAGGAGACAAAAAAATGAGTTCCATATACATCTTTTTTGCACTCGACGTACCTCCTGCCATGCTTACTGCTACATCTGTTCGATTCTCCTTTTGCTTTCTTGCTGACTAGCCTTTCTACTGCTGAACAAATCTTTGATAATTTGTTTTAAGCTGAAAAAACAAATTTTGAAAGCAGGTACGAAAATGTTTACCCAAGAAGGAAAGACGCACAAGTACGGAAAGAAAAGTCATGATCCTAAGAGATCTGGCTTTGCCTGACCATCATAAAAGGTTTCTTCAACATGGACCCAAGTTCTGTGTGGAACCAGTTCACTCCCGTGCCGAGAATGTGGAAGTGACCAGGTCCGTGGCAAGCCGTGTGAAGGACGAGGAAAAACTGAGGTGCAGTACTGATTGCGTGAATGCGTTTTCGTCTAGCAACGTAACACCGCTAATGGCACAGAAAATGGGACTGTGATTAAGTTCCTGTCTGCTAGTGGTAGTCGTATTGCTGTTTTGGATAAGGAGGGTTACTTGTGATTTTACCAGAAAAGCTATATTTGGAGAAGACCCAGGCTGCTATGGAAAAAAATTTCCGCAAAGTTGTTGAGAAGGTCAGTGTTGTAAAACGTCGGGCGGTTGGCAAGCTAGCTGACTTGAACCTGACTTCAACCTGGCTGTCTTCAGCGGTAAAAGGCTAAAAATGCTTGTTGATGGGAGCGTTCTTTACGGTACAAATACTCAAGGAAAACCTTCCCTTCCGAACCATTGTCTCAGAAAGGGGTACATGGCTACGTCTTGTGTACGAACTTTCGCAAAAACATTTGAAAACGCTCCAGTTTTGTGACCCGTTTTTGGTTTCCAACTCAGTGGAAGAAGTGGACTACTTAAAGGAAGATGATGTAAGGGTCTCTGATGCCTTCAGTATTGATGTCGTCGATCTGTATTATTCCGTTCCGCATGGTCCGTTACTACAACGCGTACAAGAGTGCATCACAGAAAAAAATGATGAAGTGGCTTTTTGTAACGCCTGTGGTGTGTCTGTAGAAGGTTTTATGAAGATTTTGGCTATGTATTTGAGTTCCACGCTAGTGGGGTGGAATGAAGAATTGTACGTCTAGAAGGATGAGATTTGCATTGGATCAAGTGTCACCCCGATCTTATGCAATGTTTTTTGAGCAAACTTGACACAGCAGTAGATAAGGAGCTAGATGGTATGGATCTGAAGCTGTTCAGATGTGTAGATGACTACCTTGTTTTGGTAAAAAACGATCCGGGTATGAGCACGTTAGTGACTGTTTTAAAAGCTTTTAGGAAAAACGGGTGTGGCTCACGGTTTACCTTAGAGGTACCAAAGGAACGACGCATTCAGTTTGTGGACCTAAAAATTAATTTGTCTCCTTTTCACACGTGTTGGATGTATCAACCTACATTGGGAAAACCATTGCTGAGCTATCATTCGGCACAATCGAAGATAGTAAAGAATGGGATTGCAACTTCTTGCATCAAAGCTGTCCTCATCGAATCGTGCGTACACTCAATGAATAAGAGTGTTTCCGTGCAGTTCAAGCGCTTGAGGGGAGCTGGTTACCAAGAGTAATGTATCCTTTTGGCCTGTGAGAAGAATCGTCGGGAAGTGAAAAATGCAATCATTGCCACAAGCGAAGAGAGGAGACAAGTTGAGGGTGAAAGAGAGCAGACAGTGGTCATCATCCCGTATCTGCACAATATTTCACATAGGTTGAAAAAGGTTGCATTATGGTTTGGCGTGCGGGTTGTTTTCTCAGCTGAAAACAATTTATTAAAGATTTGTCCAGCAGTAGACTGGCTAGTCAACAACAAAAGAACTGGAGAATCGAACAGATGTAGCATTAAGCACGGAAGGGGGTACGTTGAGTGCAAAAAAGTTGTACACGTAACTCCTCTCACATGTGGAAAGGAATACGTTGGTCAAACGGGTCGGTGCATAAATGTGCGCCTTCGTGAACATGAGAGTTCACTAAAGGGGGCCCCTTACTCACACTTAGCAATGCACTGCAAGGAAAGCACCTGCCAACTGAAATTTTCCGACACACGAATAACAGACAGGCACAACAAGCGGACGACGAGAGAAATAATGGAAGCGTATAGAATAAGGAAAGGAGGGGACAGTTGCGTTAGTCAAGCGTCAGTTCTACTAACAGATGCGGAATTTGCTTTTTTTGGATGTCACATAGCCCAGTATTTTTCTCTTTGTTAAGTTTTTTTTGTTTTTTGTTTCTTTGTTTTTGTTTTTTTTTCTGTTTACGTTTTCCTTTCGTAGTTCTTGACACGTGTTTGCTTCAGGTTCTGGGTGCGTGCATATTTTGTTATATCCAGTTGTTGATGATGACAGGGGAAGTCGGGAATGACGTACATGCGTGTGATGTATTTATTAGTGTTCGCTTTGAAATAAAACTTTTTTCAGTTGCTAGTAAGCGCTTGTCTGTGTCCTCTCTGAGTGTGTGTATTTCTGCGCTTGTTTCATCATGAAACCTTTACCAACACGCCCAACGGGCAGTCATCCTAGAAGTGAACTCTGAGGACCTAATGATACTCACCTTGCCAGGCTGGCACTTCATACCGTCCAGCATTGGATATTTTGTACATGTCATATAGCCCGCGAAGCGATGGCAACAATCAATTTTGCAATTACCATCCTGCAAAGTAGTGGTAATCAGGCATGAGCATAAGATGATGATTATAGTGTACTAATTGTCGGTTGTGTAGTAATCCTGAGATATATTGAACTGTGAACAGCTTTAAATACAATACTAAATTTAGAATTATGGATTAGTATTTCTCATCTGATCCCCCGAAAAAAATATCCGTTTGTGCTTTATCTGCCCTGGTTAAAGCAGCTAGGAAACGGTCGATGATAAAGTGTGCGTGGCGTAATTTAACATTTTGGTCTAAAGTTTAAGGCAAAAAGCCTCTGATAAGGAACATGCGAAAAAAATAGAACTTAAGATTAGCGCTCATTTGCGTATTCACTGCCAATGCTCCACATGCGGGACGGATCTAGACATTATGCACGTATCTAAAAAGGACCAGAAATATATTTTGCACGAGAAATAATGCAACAACTTATAGTAATCTGCAGTATGGTGTGTATGTTGTGATACCTAATTGATCGTTCGTGAAGAGTACCCCTCATTTCTTATAGCACAATTGCCAAAACACATGATTATGATTGATTGTTCCGCACAGAATTAACCAAGCACCCCAACAACATGTTTTAATAGGTTTTAACAAAAGACTCTTTGCTGGATTCAGTTTGCCAAATCCCACGTAGAAGAATGGATGGTAAGATATGACATAATCGCCACCAGCAACAAATGGGATGATCAAAGTAAGCTCGGCTACATCACGTTATACTTCACTGACACTGCACAACTGTGGTTTAATAACCGCGCGGTTCACATTTCTACGTGGTCTGCTTTCAAAGCTCCTATTACGGAGGTCTTTGGATGACCTGCGGCTCGCAAGCTTCCCGCCGAGCTGCCTTTGCGTCAATGTGCCCAAAAACCAGGCGAGAACTACACGAGCTACCAGAAGATGAGTTGCATCTATGCAACCACGTCAACTCTGCCATGCCTGAAAAAGAAAAAAAATCAGGCAAACTTTAAAAGCTATCGAGGGTGGCGCTTTCAGGTATCACTGGCGAGAATTTGTACTACGATCACTTCCCTGGTCTCCCTATATCAAAGCCTCGACTAGTTGCGTAAGCAGCAGGCGATTGCTCTTCAAGCCCTTGCGATGCCAGACACGCTCGCAAGCTTGCAGCCAGCTGCCCGTCCTTCTGATCAGCAGTTGCTCCATTTGACAAGCACGAAGAGCTCGCGCGCCAGCTGTAACTGATGCCACTCACAAATGAGTCCGCACATTCATTGGCTCCGCAACTTCAACACGCTATTTGGATCCAAGCCGCTGCGGCGTTTCCACCCATGCATCAGCAACTACCGGTCACTTCGCCTCTCATCAAATTAAAACGTCGCCTCTCACGTACGCTGTCGTCGCTGCTCGGCCCATGCAACACACTATGCTTTATACTCGGCCAGCCATGCCGACCCATACCATGCCTACAATCACGAGCGCTGCGTCCTATCTCTTCGCGAAATGTTCGGCTTCGTTTTACCGTCGCTCAGATGCTTGGAGGACGTCGGACAATAGACCCATATGTTTCACCTGTGGTATGGCTGGACACATCACCCGCCACTGTCGCCAAGCTCCTTCTCCATTCGATACCGTCGGCAGACCAGTTACGGCGTCGTTAAGGAACCCACCAGTGTACATCACTGATGGTGAAACACCTTACGCGAATCACCAGTCACCATCTTCCAACGACGCCCGGCGTCCTTAGTGCATCGCTGACCAACTACAAAAGAGGGAAACTAACCGCTGCAGCTCCGGAGGCAACAGCTGCATGCAAGTCGAACTACCCAAGGCCTTCATCCTTTTCACCGCAAAACCTTATCGACGTCAATGCTGAGGGTACCATGACACAACAGCATATTGACACAGGGGCCACCCCTTCGGTAATTTACTAGACCCTATGTCGCAAGCTAAAAAAAGTGACGACGTCGTCATCAAGCCTGACGCTCGCCACGGCCGAGTCGCAGTGCATAAACCTTTTAGATAAGTGCGCTGCTTGTGTCGCTATTCAAGGCGAACTTTACATCATCTAGATTTTTTGTGCTACCATTACGCTTTCATAAAGTCATTCTTGGATGGGACTTCCTTTCGCGTCATCGAGCTATCATGGATTGCCCCCGTGCAGAAGTCGCCCTTACAGCACTGCAACATTTTTGTTTGGTGGTCCTCTTCCCGAAGCTTGCAAACTTGTCATTGCTGCAGGCACATACAAAGTGCCGAAAACATCCACCGTTGTAGTCCTGACCTGTACAGCCATTGCAGGTTGAACTGTTATGTTTACTCCGTCCGACGTAATTCCTTGCTGCCGCGGCCTACACCTGCCCTTTGCCATACTCATCGTTGAATTGGGTGATACCATCATGCTAATTGCGAACTCGCTATCATCGTCAGTTGCCTTACTTCCCCGAGAATGTTTGGGCAGCATACAAGACGTTGACCTTCTGCACTCTCAGAAGTTTGCCAAAAAGGAACCTCACCTCCACATGAATGTCATGACGCCACCTGTGACGACACCTCCCAGGACAAACTTTTACCACCCGTCTGTTGCCAGCGAACTGTCACCGACAAAAGGACGCGAACTATTTTCCTTTCTTGAAGAGTTCTGTCCTTCCTTCGATTGCGCTCAACCATCTTTGAGTAGCACAACGAGCATCACGCACCACATTGACACCGGTTCTCGTGGTTCCTTACGCCAACGCAGATACCAAGTCTCAGCGGAAGAGTGACGCATCAGTACTGAACAAGTCGGTGATAAGCTAAAGCGTGGTGCCACCCGGTCGTCGCAGGCCCAAAGCCGCTGGTCGTCCCCTGTTGTTCTAGTGCGCAAAAAGAATAGGTCTATTCGATTCTGTGTCGAATATTGCCGACCCAAGAAGATAATTTGGAGGGAGGTATACCCGTAGCAACGCATCAACGATGCTGTCGATTGCTTACCAAAAGCAAAATATATCTCGTCTTTAGATTTACGCTCGGGTTATTGGCAAGATCAAATGGCTAACTCTGAACTATGGAAGACAACATTCGTCACGCCTGATGGGCTGTATGACTTTAACGTCATGCCGCTCAGACTCTGCAATGCTCCAGCTGGTGTCGAACGGATGATAAACACGATCTTTCACGGCTACAAGTTAAACACCTGCCTCTGCTACCTTGGCGACGTGGTCATTTTTATCGCGACTTTATAACTCACTTTGTTCGTCTTCGTGCTATTCTCGCCTGTCTCACTTCTGCTGGCCTTCAACTTAACATCAAAAAGTATCGATTGCTGCGAGCCAGCTCACTATACTAGGTGATGCCGTCGCCAAAAAGGGTGTTCTCCAAGACCGCGAGAAACTCTGCGTCATGGCGGAATATGCCAAGCCCAATTCGTGAAGACTCTTCAAAGTTCTATTGGGCTGTACTCATGTTTCCGCCCATTTGTGCGTAACTTAGCTCCCATCATCGCGCCTCTTGTCAATCTACTGACAACCTCCAAAGGTACTTCTACTGAGTCACATGATTATGACAAATCATTGGTCACGCTACAGCACTTATTACCATCACCCCTACAACTACGTCATTTTGACCCTGATTCACGTACTGAGAACAATATCAACACCAGCGATGTCGGCCTTCGAGAGGTTTTTCTCAACAAAAACCAAGATACGAAAATTACGTGGTCGCTTACTCGAGTCGAACCCTCAAAAACGCCGAGCATAAGTATTCCTTCACTGAGAATTTGTACCTCGTAATTGTCTGGACATTGGCGAAGTTTTCGCCAATACCATCATGGTCGTCCTTTCGAAGTTGTGGCGGACCACCACGCTCTAGGTTGGTTATCATCACTCAAAGATCTGTCAGGACGTCTTAGTCGTTGGGAACTTAGCCTAAAAGAATACGACGTTCATGTTCTAAACCGATCCGGCTGCAAGCACTCCGATGCTGATGCGCTATCCCACTTACCACTACAGGCTGACCCAACCTCCTCGTCACCTTTTTCAGCCGTCATGACATCTATTGACTTCACAGACATGTCGCCGGAGCAACGCAAGAATGCGTAGATTTTCGAATCTCCAAATTTCTGATGGATCCGCTTGCTCGTCCGGTCTCAAGAACTATCCACCGTGAAGCCACACATTTCGCTAGTCGAGACGACCTCCTCCATTGGCGGAATTACACATCTGAGGGTTGGAGGTGGCTGCCAGTGATGCCCAACCACATGCGCTCGGAAATATGTACTGCTATCCACAACGATCCGCAAAGCGCTCACGCCGGCGCTCCAAAAACGTACAACCGTCTGCGTCAGCGGTAATACTAACGCAGCATGTACACATTTGTTTGCAAGAACGTACGTGCGTGTACTGCATGTAGGTGACGTCAGGCTCCATCTCAATGCCTCTGCTTTATCCCGTGCCTACATTTGAACGCAGTCGGTATCGACTTCTGCGCTCCACTTCCTTCGTCGTCTTTTGGAAATCGTTGAATAATATGTGGCGTTGACCACTTCACGCGCTACGTGGAGGCGGCAGCACTATCATTAGCAACAGCAAGAGAGTGTGCGTTTTTCATCTTGCACAACTTTTTTCTTCGCCATGATGCTCCACGCGAGCTTTGGAGCGACTGAAGGCGTGTTTTCCTGTCTGACGCCATTCCAGCCTTGCTCGTTCAGTGCAACATCGTTCATCGCATGACGACAGCATATCGTCCGTAGAAGAATGGCTTCGCAGAACAATTTGATCGCACTCTCGGTAATATGCTGAGAATATACACGACTTCAGACCAGACTGATTCGCACATCGTTCTTGCATTCGTCGCGTATGCGTATAGCAACGCTACGCACGCAACCACAAGTGTTTCTCCTTTCTTTCTCTTGTACGATCACGAACCATCACACACGCTGGACACGATCCTCTCCTACACAGCCGACTCACCTGAGCGCACCAAAATTTCTGATTTTGCAAGGTACGTCGTAGATAGCAGGAAATCGACCCGTTCACTGACAACCTCGGACACAGGTCCCCAGAAGCGAAAACTCGACACCAATCAACCTCTCCATACTTTCACGCCTGGTGCCATCGTTTGGGCTCTGGATTGCATCGAGTACTCCTGCCTTTCGTCGAAATCAGTAGCCCAATTCTACTGGCCCTACCGCGACCTCACCTGTACGTTACCAGTCAATTATGAGATTGAGCTTTTAAAACCGTCTGTCTGATGATTTAAGTCGTCATGTTAGAGAAATGGTGCATGTGAGTCGCCTGAAGCCCTATTATGACTACGCTTCAAGTCACCATGATGGCTACGCTAGTCGCCAGGGGCCAATGTATAGTGCACAATGCGATACGACGACGAAGTAGACACGAAGACCAGCCACAGCGTCAGTAATATACTTGCGCGAAACGAGCTTGCTCAAGCTAGGATTTGTGGCCTAATAACGTTGCTAGGCCTGCAGTACGTTTTTGCGTGAATAAATCACGTGACAGTTTTACCATATCCATAATGATACATACCAAAAAAAGTGGAAGTTTCACTGCAAAGTCTAAGCAATGAATGCAATAGTAGCAAATTCGAATGCGACGCAAAGAACGGCAAGCAGCTCAAAACTTTCAGCACCGTTATGAAGTGCATGAAATGCATAAAAAGCGCACGCCCACACAATAAGCGCTAACTAACAAGTGACTCAGTTTTGAACTTTAACCACAATTCTCTAATACAAAGACGCACGGACGAAACGAACACACAAGTATACAGAGCACGATCGCAGACTAACAGCTGTCATATTTGTCATTTTGTATTTCAGCACTGAGCTGTATTCGCTAAAACAGCTGCTGCAGGGACAAAAAGTATTGTTTGCACTGCTATTTCATCATTGCGATTATTTACCGTGACGTACAGGCCACACCCTCATGATATAGGCGCATGGGCGCAGGTAACCACGACGTTCCGCGCGAAGTACAGGCGGAAGAGGTAGCAGGCGCACGCACATCTCAAAGAACTGGGTGACGGCCTTTAATACGCCTTCTTAAGAAATATGCAAAAAAGGAGCATGCGTGCGTGAAAAACCCTGTATGCAGTACGTTGAGTGCGTGAACAACGTAGTGTACGACATTTTATTGTCCTGTGGCCTGCCATGTACAGGGCACACCGGTCGTTGTTTGAAAAACCACCTGAGAGAGCACACAAATAATCTCAGGACTTCAACAAGTAGCACCTTGGCAGCGCTTTGCTCCTTGCGCAGCTGCGCTCCGCTCTTTCGTGAGTGCAAGATACTCTCAAGTTATCGCAGCAAAACATATCGCGAAATTAACGAGGCTTTTCTTATCAAGACGAAAGGAAACATGTGCGTCAGTGAGCCTTCACTCATCCTCCAGGAAAAAGAGATAATCTTTTTGAGTAGTTAACTTGTACTATTGGGCTCATGCCAGATTCTTTTTTGCCTTTCACTCTTTGCATGTGATGGCTTTTATTCTTGTTTCCAGCTATTTATTTCCAGGTGTAATAAATTTATAAACATTTGTTCGTCAGCGCCTGTGACGTGTGCTCAATCTTTTTCCGTCCCGTTTTTGTGCACCGTAGCCTTCAGTATCATGTATGAACTGTCACTTCAAGAAGTCCAGTGATGATTTCAAACCCATTCCAAACTTCCACTTGTTCCTTTTTGTTTCCTTCACTTTTTTGGTTCACCAATGTTTCGTTTTGGCTTGGTATTCTGCTGTTATCTAAATACTTGCTTGACAATTTGCGTGTTCGCGTCCTCCATTTAATATCGCCTTTCGTAACTTAGGTGCAGCCCCGCCGCGGTGGTCTAGTAGCTAAGGTACTCGGCTGCTAACCCGCAGGTTGCGGGATGGAATCCCGGCTGCGGTGGATGCATTTCCGATGGAGGCAGAAATGTTGTAGGCCCGTGTGCTCAGATTTGGGCGCACGTTAAAGAACCCCAGGTGGTCAAAATTTCCGGAGCCCTCCACTACGGCGTCTCTCATAATCATATGGTGGTTTTGGGGCGGTAAACCGTACATAAGGTGCAGCCGAAAACTTTCCTAGGTCGACGCTCCTCTCCCAATTTTCTCAATCACTCCTCCAATTCTATCTTGCTGCTAGCTTCTCTGCACTAGAACGCTATCCACCCATGTCAGCTTGTATCCCTTGATTTGGGTATTCCCGTGAGCTTACAAAGCGAGTTTATGTATACCACGTTGTTTGGTTTTCAATCTTGCTTGAACCACTGATTTTCTGTACAATATCACATTTTCGAACGTCAAATCTAGGACCATGGGACCTTTACGAATCCCTCTGACAACGTTTTACCTTTTCTAGCTCAACAACGCCCTATATTTCATTACAGCTGCATTCCTGTTACCCTTAGCCACTACGTATTTTTCGTGCTCCCTTAGGAACTCAGCCCTGTTATTAATTTATACACCCAATTTTTTCAATTATCCACTATTTCTAGCGTGACTTTCTGTATCTCATGTTCAGTGATTTCATCATCATTTAAAATGATGATTGCCGATTTTTCCAACCTAAATTAAAATTTACACAGTTTCCTCAATACCTCAAATGTCCATGAATTTTTTCAGATTTTCCTTGTAGTGGGCTCTAATACTTTATAATCTGCATACGTCAAGGCTATAAGGACTGTTCAACATGTTTTCATTGCTTGGGAGAGAGAATGTGAAGCCGAGTCAACTACCCTCTATTTCTCTTCTGGTCCCTGTACACACAGCTTAAATAACTAAGGTGACAAAGGACATATATGTCGAAGCCCGCGTTGTATCGCTATAGGTTCAAATACCTGTTCTTCCTATTTTAAAACTACCTTGCTACATTTATAGATATCTTTTAGAAGATTAGTTATTCCATCTTCCACATCTAGTGCGTCCAGTATTCCCCACAAGACTTCTTGAATTACACTTTCGTAAGCTTCCTTGATATCTAAAATCCAGCCACAGGGGCGTGTTGTTTTTCTGCTATATAAATGCACTGCATGAATGAAAACATATTGTCCTCCAACCTCCTTCGTTTTCGGAACCCATATGGTAGTTCTCCCAGCTTCCCTCATTCTCCACCCATGTGTGTAGTCTTTCCTTTACTATCTGCATCACCAGCCTGTAAACTACTAATGTCACTGTTATGGGAAGGCATGTTTATATCAGCTTTGTCCCACTTTCATTTATAGGTCATGCTCATCCTGGTTAATTTCTACCCACTGGGGGCTTCACTATCCATCATTGCTTTGCTCGCTGCCTCTCTCAATGATTCCTCATAGTTTGGACCTATTTATTTATTAGCATTATTGGGGTGCCGTCCGCGCCTGTTGATATGCTCTTGGGAACCCTCTTGCTTTCCGACTCTCGTTGTCCCAGTAAAGCCACTGCGCTAGTTGGTTCAACTCGTTCCGTATGGTCCACGCAGCGTTTTCTTGGTGTTTAAATTCTGCTGCCATCTATGTTCTTACACATTCCATTGCATCATTCCCTTCTCGTTTAACCCCTTGAACTGTATTTATATACCCGTATTCCATGCTTGTCTTAGTCTCCGAAAATTCAGAAGGTTCCAAAACTTTCCCGCTTCCATTCTATCAATTTGATTTGGTTCCGCCATTCCCTGGACCTCTTTCCTCTTGTCTTTTCACTGATCAGATTGGACACTTCTTTTCTTCAAAATAAAACGTAATCCCATTTTTTTGACATTATCATCTGGTTCACCCCTGTGTTTAGCATTCTTGTGCTCCCTGGAGGCTTCCTGACATCTTATCACGGCTCTCTTTCCTTCCTCAACTCGCCATGTCTTGGGTTTTGTCTAACTTTCCTGGTTCAATTGGCTTGTGCATAACCAAGATGTAACTCAAACACTCGAGTTAGATTTGTGTACGTCCACTCTGTTTTAGTATCACCCCACTGTGGTGGTCAAGTGGCTAAGGTACTCGGCTACTGACCTGCATGTTGCGGGATCGAACCTCGGCTGTGATGGCTGCATTTTCGATGGAGGCGGAAATGTTGTAGGCCCGTGTGCTTCGATTAGGGTGCACGTTGAAGAGCCCTAGGTGGTCGAAATTTCCGGAGCCCTCCACTACGTCATTTCTCATATTCGTATGGTGGTTTTGGGCTGTTGAACCCCACATATCAATCATATCAGTGATGTTATGTCATACCAACTTTGCTTTCGTTACCATTACTGAAACGAACTGGAGAGCTAAAAGTCGTAAGCAATATCAAGATATATATATATATATATATATATATATATATATATATATATATATATATATATATATATATATATATATATATATATATATATATATATATATATATAAGGGAAAGAAGTGTATACCTAAGGGCTCGTTTTTCCGTGTTTTAACACAATATTAATGAGATATAACAGACAGTAATGCCAAGGAATGTACAGGGGAAGTTATTAGAACCAATGGAATGTAAATAAGAAGAAAGAAGAAAGAAAAGTGGATGAAAAAATTACCAACTATATATATATATATATATATATATATATATATATATATATATATATATATGTGTGTGTGTGTGTGTGTGTGTGTGTGTGTGTGTTAAGAGTGGCTGAAATCCGCTATTTACATTTAAAACTTGGTAGATCCCACGTACAGTGGCCATTGATGATAGGCAAAGCCTATGTGACTTCAAATTTAGCACAACACTACGAGGTGGACGTAATTTATGTCGTACAACAGTTCTATGTCATGGTTACTATGTTTTCACCTGGCATTTGCATTCGTGCTACATTCTTGTCACGTAAGATTGAATTTGTATATAGGAAGCTATGAAAATGGCCGCGAGTGCGCCATGAGCGTAGCATGAAGCCTTGCAATACATGACATATCTGTCATGTTTATTATGTTTCGACGTGTCATTTACAATCATCGTCTATTTACGTCACGTGATACCAAACTGGGTGTCTGTCGAGATAGCGAAACGGCCGCGAGAACGTTATGAGCGTAGCATGTAGTCATGTTTTACATGACACTCATGGTTATTATGCTAGGAGGTTTAATTCACCTTTTTCGTCTGTTCGCGTCCCGTAATATCGATGTTGGCATAAGTGAAGCTACCGACACGGCCGCGAGAGCATTATGAGTGTGGCATGTCGTGTTTTACTGGGCTATAATATCGTGATTTCCACGTTAGTGTCTGTCAATTAGGTTCCACGTACAGTCATGTCATATTGCCACATTGAATATGCAGCACCAAGAGAACAACGGAGAACGCGCGCAGCGAGAGAAAAAGACGAGGTTCTCTTCTGATCAGTTTGCCAGTGTTCTGGTATAATTAAAGTGAGTTTCCTGTATTAGACTGCTGCTGTTTCGGCATTGTGACACTGGTGGAGGCGCTGGGTACATGTTCGGGACGCCTGACAACAGCCTCGCATCTAGTCCAGAAAGACTTCCGTGCATCGACATCCCCGTTCACCTCAGCAGCTAGCGCCTGTTAGGCCTCAGCCCGGAGTTTGGTCCATTGCCGGAAAGCGTGACTGGGCTAGAAAGCATGACGGCATCTGGAAGCACTAGCCCCAACTTGTCCAGCCCAAGCACGACACAGGTGACTGTTTTGAACCCTCGACTTCCGGTTGACTTCCACGGAAACGCATATGAGGATGCACATGACTGGCTCGAGGAATTAGAGCACACAGCGAATGTTAACGGGTGGAACACCACACAGAAATCAGGCTACGTTTATTTTCCGCTTCAAAACGGAGCCCGAACATGGTTCACGAATCGCCTGTGGTCATCTTAGGACAAGTTCCAGCAGAAGTTCCTCGACACGTTCGCGAGCACTGAAAGACGAGAAATCGCACCGTGTCTCCTCGAGTCACGGATTCAGAAACCAAATGAATCCGTTGCAATGTTTGTTGAGGACATGGCGCAGCTATTTCGTCGAGCAGATCCTAATATGCCCGAAGCCAAAAAGGTTAGCCACCTCATGCGGGGAGTTAAGGAACAGCTCTTCGCTGGTCTCGTGTGAAACCCGCCTACAAGTGTGGAGGAATTCTCCAAGAAGCGACATCTATCGAACGCGCACTGCATCTACATTATCGCCAGTATGACCGCCAAACCCACAGTGCACCGATCAGCGTGGCAGCCACGACCACAGCAACAACACCCGACGAAGGTTCTTTGCGTCAACTAATACAACAAATCGTACAAGAAGAGGTCAAGAAGCTCGTCGTCAAACCAAATGACTGCGCGATCGCCTCAGTAATGGAAGTTGTACGCCAGGAGATCAGGCAAGCCCTCTCGCTTCCTGAGCCGAACACGAGCACTCCCAGGGCAAGCTATACAGTCGTAGTCCGCCGACAGCCAGCGAACGTGCCCACACCACATTAGTACCACCAGCAACATCCGCCGACAGTGCCTTGGTACTACAGAGAAACTTAGACGCCGAGGCGGCCACCACTTCGAAAAACTGACATCTGGCGTACCCCTGATCATAGGCCCCTGTGCTTTCACTGTGGGGAAGCAGGCCACATCGTTCGGTATTGCCCGTATCGCACCGCAGGGTACCAATGGTTTCCTTCCACTGTTCCTCGGCGCCATTTCAACGGAATACCTTACGTCGACACGAGTGTCATGACCCTGCGGGATGTTCCTCCTGGGTTTCGGTCACGCTCACCCTCTCCTGGGCGTTATTCTCCAGCCTCTAGACGGAGCACCACTGATATGCCAAGAGGAAGGTCTCCTAGTCCACGCCGGGGAAACTAAAAGCAGCGACCTCAGGGGGAAGGGTTGGGAATCGTCGAAGTGCTGATAATCCCCCAATACTGCCGAGCTAAGAGAGACACATTTCCAATGAATCGACGAAAGATGGGCTTGTTACTGCCGAAGTTGCAATTACGATTGATGGACATGACGTCATGGCATCGGTCAACACTGGCACGGACTTCTCAATAATGAGTGAGAGTCTGGAAGACACGCTCAGGAAGGTCAGAATGGAATGGACAGGACCGCAGATTAGAGGAGCTGGAGGGCGGCTACTCACACCTACCGGAAAATGCACCGCAAGAATGAAGATAGGGGATGCACCCTTCGTCACAACTTTTGTTATTATTTCTGAGTGTTGCAAACAGGCAATCTTAGGGATGGATTTCTTACGTGAATATGGTGCCATCATCAATATTCCGGACGGTGTACCGACCTTTTCAGCGGATCAAAGCGCAGCGCTACACCGAAAATCTCTGCGAGTCATCGACGATGTGATCGTACCTCCGTTATCGTGCCGCCTTGTTTCAGTCACGTGCAGCGAGCAGAATACTGGAGAAGGAATCGCTGAAGAAGTATTGACGCTTCTACTTTCTCGCGGTGTTGCAATTTGCAGAAGTATCGTCAATGTTGTGGGCAGTGAAGCAGAGGTTCTGTTGACGAATTTTACCAACGAGCGATGACACTTTACACAAGGCACTACAGTTGCCTACTTCGATGAGATCACCGAAATCCGCGAGTGCTGTGTAGAACAACAAGACCAGCCGCAAGCCACGTCAGTCCCACCACCTATTGACGTAAGCACGGATCTGTCACCAGCGCAGAGACAGCGTCTAGTAGATCTTCTTCACCAGTTCAAAGACTGTTTTTCATCGACCTCGAGGGTCAGTCAAACACCACTGACGAAGCATTGGATAATAACAGAGGAGACGGCAAGGCAATACGACAGAACCCATACCACGTAGCACCAAAAGAGCGTGCAGCAATCGAGGAACAAATAGAGAAAATGCTCGATGATGACGTCATCCAGCCATCAAGAAGTCCTCGGGCATCACCGGTAGTGCTGGTTTAAAAGAAAGACGGAAGCTTGCGATTTTGTGTAGACTACTGCAAGCTGAACCGTGTGACAAAAAAAGTATACCCATTACCGCACATCGATGATTCACTCGACAGGCTTAGATATGCACGCTACTTTTCGTCAATAGACCTCAAAAGTGGGTATTGGCAAATTGAGGCCGACAAGCAAGATAGAGAAAAAACGACTTTTGTAACGCCTGACGGCTTTATGACTTTAAAGTCTTGCCATTCGGATTGTGCTCAGCCCTCACAACATTTCAGAGGCTGATGGATACTGTTCTGACAACCTTAAGTGGCAGACATGTCTGGTCTATCTGGACGCCGTCATTGTTTTCTTCAAAAACATTTGAGGAACACCTGAGCAGGCTGCTATCGGTATCCAGGGCAATAATGTCTGCCGGCTTGACACTGAAACCCGAGAAGTGTCATTTCGGTTTCAAGGAGCTCCAATATTGAGGCCATGTAGTGAGCAACGAAGGTGTTCGAGCTGATCCCCATAAGATTGCGGCTGTCATAACATTTCTGGTGCCAAAAGAGAAGAAAGCAGTCAGGCGTTTCCTTGGCCTATGCGCATACTACTGAAGGTTTACTGCCAATTTCTCTCACATAGCCTCGCCGTTAACACGACTCACAAGAGAAGACGTTTCGTTCACATGGGGCGAAGATTAGCAGATGGCATTTGACGATCTCCGACAACGCCTTCAGACTCCGCCTGTGCTTGCTCACTTTGATGAGGATGCTCCTAAAATGGTCCACACAGATGCCAGCAACGTGGGTTTAGGCGCTGTACTCGTCCAGTGGCAAGACTCAGCTGAGCGTGTGATCGCATATGCTAGTAGGACGCTTTCCCGCGTCGAGTTCAACTACTCCACAACGGAAAAAGAGCGTCTTGCTGTCGTATGGGCGGTTATGAAGTTTCATCCGTACCTCTATGGTTGTTCCTTCCACGTAGTCAGTGACCATCATTATCCTCTCCTGGCTGACCAACTTGAAAGACCCGTCTGGTCGGCTCGCACGGTGGAGCTTACGCCTTCAAGAGTTTGACATGACGCTCGTGTATAAGTCCGGACGGCAGCATGCCGACGCCGATTGCTTATCAAGGTCACCGATAAAGTGCGACGATGACACAGAACATGACAGCATGGCGTTTGTAGGAGTCATCGACACCACTACGATTTCGTGCAAGCAGAAAGAAGACAGTAAGTTGCTTCCCCTTATTGAATTTTTGAATGGCTGGACAACAACCGTCCCTAGAAGATTTGCAAGGAGCCTGCCGTCATTCTGCTTACGTAGTGGTGTTCTCTATAGAAAGAACTTTTCCCCCAGAGGAAGCACCCACCTACTTGTCGTTCCGACGTCAATCCGTGAGCAGACACTTTGTGCTTGCCACGATGAGCCAACGTCTGGTCATGTCAGATATACACGCAAATTAGCCAGAATACAACAGAAATACTACTGGCCAAGACTTAAAGCTATTGTGAAGCATTACGTGCGCACGTGCCTCGATTACCAACGACGAAAATCGCCACCGTTAAAACCAGCTGGACTATTACAACCAATTCAAGCTCCCACGGTATCTTTTGCCCCAATATGACTGGATCTCCTTGGACCATATCCGACTTCCCATGCTGGCAACAAGTGGGTAATAGTCGCCACTGATTATCTTACGCGCTACACGGAAACAAAGGCTTTGTCAAGTGGCACCACCGTTGAAACCGCAATGTTCTTCGTAGAAAATATCGTTCTAAGGCACGGTGCTCCGACGATCATAATAACGGATCGAGGTGCCGCTTTCACGGCCACGCTCCTGAAGACAATGCTTGAGCTCAGTGGAACAGCCGTCGGAAAACCACTGCCTATCATCCACAAACCTACTGCTTAACAGAACGCCTCAAGAAGACTATTGCCGACATGTTGAGCATGTACGTTGACGTGAATCATAAGAGCTGGGACTATATTCTACCGTACATCACGCTCGCCTATAATACAGCGCAGCAAGAAACTACACGAAGAACGCCGTTCAGTCTCCTTCATGGCCGTCAAGTGACGACAATGCTTGACGCCATGTTACTGCACGACTGCAATGACATTGATTTGGACGCTCTATCTTTTACCCAACGAGCAGAAGAAGCGAGGCAGCTTGCGCGCGTCCGAATCACCCAGCAGCAAAATTACGACGCCCAACGTGCTAATCTGCGACACCGACATGTCGTCTATCGGGCCGGCGACAAAGTCTGGGTATGGAGTCCTATCTGCCGCCGAAGACTGTCTGAAAAATTGTTGAAGTATTTTGGCACCTACACAGTTTTACAACGCCTGAGCGACGTTAATTACGTCGTCGTTCCTGACAGCCCTTCGACAACTCGCCAGCAAAAACCAGAAATCGTGCACTTTGTGCGAATGAAGCCCTACTTTTCGGACTAATTCATACCATACATCTACTACACCGTATTTTGTAGAAGAGCATCGGGACGCTGCATTCTGGAGGGGGGCAAATGCCACATTTAATATGCAGCACCAAGAGAACAACGAAGAACTCGCGCAGCGAGAGAAAAAGACGAGGTTCTCTTCTGATCAGTTTGCCAGTGTTCTGGTATAATTAAAGTGAGTTTCCTGTACTCGACTGCTGCTGTTTCTGCATTGTGACAATATTACACCAGTTTTGAAATATGTCATATGAAGGAAACAACCGCAAGAGCTGCAAGATGATGTAGTGTAAATAAAGGCAATCATCACATACATATAGTGATTTTTATGTAACGACTAGTCAGTTATAATCGTCATAAAGTCATGTTATGGCATACCAATTTTAGTACCGATTTCTTTACCGAAACAGCCAAAATAGCTAAAGTTCATACGTGGCTTTATAGATAAATACATACGGTCAAACTCGCCCAAGTTGGCTACGAAATCCTTCGCATATAAAACTAGCCTATTCTCGTGGAAATCCGCGCTAGCTTCAGTGTGAAGAGCGACTGCTGAAAACCAACATGGTGGCGTGTCAAGTATGGCGGTCATTATAGCCTGTTGTGGGCAAGCGTTATTCAATCTATCACTAACATAAAAAAGTCACAGCTTTGCAGTAAAGTTGACGCAATGGACGCGATAGCAACGAACTGGAAAGTAACATGCCCAATGGCAAGCAGATTGAAACGTGCCCCGCGTTTCTCACGCGCAAATACACTAACAGGACTACAGGTACAGATGAATGCGAATAAGCATCTCAGTTGTTACTTCACTGTGTCTGAAAAGTGTGCCCTTCTCCCAAACGGAGATTTTGCAACAATTTCAGTGACGTTCATGCGCCCAATAACGATAGCAAAATCATTATGGTGAAAGCCCAAGGCCAGCCAAGCAACACCTACTAAATTTCAAGGCCTAAGGGCTGCCTCAGTGACGTCAGAGGGTGGGGCCCAGTTATCTTACTCAGCATGCTCAGTAAGATATTTTCTCACACCTTTTATTCGGCCCAATATAGCCGCAGCAGCTGCAACAGCGGGAGCGTTGGTCCTTCTGAAATGTGAACATCGTCTCGGAAAACTGAAAAATGTAGCCACTGGCTGTCCGCCGCATTCTTGGCGTAACTGGGCCCCCACCCTCTGACGTCACTGTGGCAGCCCTTCGGCCAACACGTACGATCCTCCCCACCGAGAGATAGGAGCGAGCAATTGAGTGCCCCCCTCTCCCTTCCGTGGGGCAAATTACGCGTGGGAGATGAGGGCGCACGTCACCGCGTCGTGGTGATGGGACGACGCGCACCCGTTGTGTCATCTTGCTGGTAATGCTCAAAACATGATAGTTGCCCCCGTAGCCTCTGAGATGACGCAGGTGCAGCAGGTTTCTCGGTGTCTTTCCGGCCGTCCTAATCGCACAAAGACAGCGTGTTTCGAGAGGTGGTTGTGGTCCGTTGTTTTTTTCCGAACCACGGCGCTCCTTTGTATGGTCGGAAAGGCTTACGAAAAAGTGACGAAGCTTGCATGTTGCGAGGGAAAATGATTTTTCGCTTATATAATGTGACAGAGTTGAAGTAAAGGAAGAGGAAGGACACAAGCAGCTGACAGACGCACGAGTCTGTCAAGCAGCCGTAATTACTCTCGCCTGTGGTTTTTCGCCTGTAAAAGCATTTTGTAAAGAAGTCAACAACCCCGTAAAATATTGGGGAGAGGTGCTGGGTAACCATCAGGCAACGGTGCTCTGCAGGGGAGTTCGCATCGCTTTTCCAGCCTTGGCCAATGCTGAGCCGTCCGCGTCAACGTCAGCATCTCCGACGAACACGGCATCACACGCATACCTTTTCACGTCCCTAAGAATCCCGGTACATTCTGCGGAACAGATGGCGTCGACGTTGACGATTGGTTGGCCATGTTCGAACGAGTAAGTGTACCAAACAGATGAGATCTCAAACTTCAGCTGGCTAATGTGCTTGCACGGCCAAGGTGTGATATGAAAACAACGAAGAAAAACTCACAAGCTGGGACTAATGCAAAAAAAGAGGCGAGAAGTGTTGGGCGAAACCACCAGTCGTAAGATCGCCACCAAAAAGGAATTGGCCTGCCGTGCCGATCCCCAACGGAATCATGCCTCGCATACATTCAAGACGTGCTGGCCCTCTGCTGAAAGGTCGAAAGTGACAAGACAGAAGGGGACAAGGTAGGGCATGTCCTGGAAGGAATAGCCGACGACGCGTTCACTCTCCTGATGTGCAAGGGCTGCTCCACCGTGGACGCGATCATCAAAGAGTGTCGTCAGTTGGAGCAAGTGAAAAGTCGCGTAGTTGTGAAAGCATTCGCCTTACTTCCAAACACCGCTGCAACATCGACTTGCGAGAACCAGTCCGCACCACAACGTCTGTCGCCGCCGGGAGACCTGACACGCATTGTTCGTCACGAACTGGAAGCAATGGCGCCCTCGGCGTTCTATTCGCGTAGCATCGATACCACTTCTGTTACTGTTCCTCTTGTTCAAGCCATCGTGCGCCAGAAGCTTGAAAACATCGGAATGCATTCCGTGTGCCATGTCACCACGCCCAGAGTCAGCGAACGCCCTTTTGCGATGCCGTCCTCTGACCGACGGTTTCCTCCACGTACTCACAACCCAGCTGAGTGGCAAACTGCAGATGACCGCTCTATATGCTTCAACTTTCACTGCATTGGACACATTGCTCGTTACTGCTGCAACACATGGTCCTCGGCCCCTCGTGCAACGACCCATACGACCCGGCTCGACGGTACCACCAACACTTTTTCATCTTCCGAAGAGTGCAATGCCGTTGACCATTCTTAGAACACTAGGTACAGCCGCTCGCCTTCAACACGTGGGCACCACTCTCGTTCGCCACAAATACGTCGCCCATCGTCCTGTTTGCTGAAGCCACGGCGCTTCTCATCCCCCATGGCTTCCGGCCGCATCGCCTCGGAAAACTGAGAAATGCAGCCACCGGAGGTGGTACTGTATTGACGACTTCCGCAGCAAATCCTCTCTCCCTTCCTACCAGACGAAGTGTAATAGACGTTGAAGTAGATGGAGTACCTGTACGTGCACTTGTAGACACCAGCGCAAGCATTTCACTCAGGAGTTCAAGCCTACGCAATGCCTAAAGAAAATTCTGACACCAGTGGCTGCACAAATGCTCCGTGATGCTGATGGCTGCACGCCGATGGTTCTCTGTCTGTGCACTAACTGCTTAAGTATGACGGACCACGACACTTCTGTCATTTTAGCCGTGATTGACCGCTGCCCTTATGACGTTATCCTAGGTCTGGACTTTTTGTCGAATCATTCTGCTCTTATCGATTGCGCTACTGGGGTCCTTCAGCTAGGGCTACCTCAGACAGTCGCTGAACCGCACACTGCCCCGCCGCGCTTGTGCTTTCTTCAGGATATGCGACTGTCACCTCAGGCAGCCACCTTCGTCAATTAGACCGCACAGTTGCAGGTTCCCGATAGTCAATATGCCCTCCTTCCTCTCGTCGACATTCTTTTGAGCTGCAACATCGTCATTCCCCGTACGCTTGTGACAGCTGGGTTACAACTCAATTTCAAAAATTGTCGATTCAGCCACCGTCAGATTCCCAATATGGGCCATCTTGTAAACACCGATGGCGTCCAACCAGATTAGGAAAAGATCCGCGCCGTCTGTAGCTTACCGGTGTCCCGTTCTACATCCGACAGCCAGAGCTTCTTCGGCTTATGTTCGTACTTTCATCGTTTTGTGAAAAACATCGCTGACGTTGCCAGGCCACTCACATATTTGCTGAAGAAGGATACCACATTATTATGGGGCCCTGAGCAGGCTCAAGCATTCACCGCTCTCATCTGCTACTTAACTACACCACACATACTTGTTCACTTTAATCATTCTGCTGCCACAGCAGTTCGCACCGACACCAATGGCCACGGTATCGGTGCCGTTCTCGCTCAGCGGCACCACGGCAGACAGTGCGTGATAGCTTACGCCAGTCGCCTGCTTTTCCTTACTGAGAGGAATTAATCGATCACCGAGAGAGAGCGTTTAGCTTTAGTTTAAGCCGTCACCAAGTTCCGGCCATATTTATATGGACGCATAGTCTCCGTCGTTACGGACCACCACACCCTCTGCTGGTTGACTTCTCTGAAGGACCCGACTGGACGTCTGGGCCGCTGGGCTCTGAGGCTCAAGGAATTTTCGTTTAGTGTCAGCTACAAGTCTGGCCGTTTGAACAAGGACGCAGACTGTCTTTTTCATCATCTGGTGCATCCTGCTGATCCCGTTGTGACTGACCTGGAGAGCAGCGTGATGACGTTTACTAATATCAGTGATATGCGCATTGAACAACGACGGGATGAGTCAGTGCGCACTATCATTGACGCCATCCAGTATGACAGCCAAGACGCTGAATCCCGTATGCTCGTGCTGCATGACGGCATTCACTACTGCCGCAACGTCAGCACTGAAGGCTCTGAGCTTCTGCTTGTTGTTCCTCGTCATCAACAGCCTGCCATACTTGAACAACTTCATGACGCACCAATAGCGAGACACCTCGGTGTTTCACACACTTACGACCACGTGCGACATCGGTTCTTCTGGCCAGGACTGTACCACAGCGTGAGTCGATATGTTGCCACTTGCGACTTCTCCCAGCGCCGGAAAAGACCTTCTTTGCTGCCAGCTGGATATCTTCACCCAATCGAAGCCCCCTCTGAACCATTTCATTGCGTGGGACTTGAATTTTTGGCCCTTTTATGACGCCGACACTGGGAAAGAAATGAATCGCTGTCGCCACAGCTTATGCGACCTGTTACGCGATAACAAAGGCCATGCCATCCAGTTGTGCCACGGACGTCGCAGATATTCTTCTTGATGACGTCATCTTACATGGTTCACCCCGACAGCTGCCCACGGCACGCGGGTGCTCTTTCTCGTCCCACGTTGTCAACGACCTCCTTCGATCGTGGGCGACAGCGCATAAGCTATCCACCGCCTACCACCCACAAACTATTAGCCTAACTGAACGTCTCAACCGCACGCTCACAGAGATGCTTTTGATGTATGTCTCCGCAGATCACCGGGACTGGGACACCACCTTGGCCTATGTGACTTTCGCATATAAATCCTCTCGACATGACCCCACGGGATTCTCACCTTTTTATCTTTTGTATGGTCGCGACCCCATATTGCCATTTGAAACCACCTTGCCTCTCAAGCCATCTGCTTCCGAGTGCGCTCGCGAAGCCATTGATCGGGCTCACATGGCTCGTAAAGTTGCCCAGTCTCGTCTCACCAGGTCAGAGGATATGCGAAAAGCCAACTACGACCACTGGCATCCTAATATAACGTTTGTCCCAGGTGAACACGTGCTCCTTCGGTCACCGTGTCACCGTGTATGCCTCTTCGAAAAGCTTTTGTCACGATACGCAGGACCCTACTTAGTCTTACGTCAAGCTAGCGACGTCAACTACGAGATAGTGTCATTGCACTCCAATACGTCACCAAGTTAGTCACTTGCTGACGTTGTCCGTGTTTTGCGCATTAAACCCTACTTCTGTCGCACTTCCCCAGACTCACGCCGAAACGGCGCTCCACTGCTCGGGGGTCCTCTTACAGAGATGAAGTAAAGGTAGAAGAAGAACACAAGGAGCTGACAGGCGCGCGAGAGTGTCAATCAGCTATTGTTACTCTTGCCTGTGGTTTTTCCTCTGTAAATTCATTTTGTATAGAAGTCACCAACCCCGTAACAATATAACTTCGTACTGAATTGGGAATGTCGGTTCATGGTTTATGAGATGCAAAGTCGATGTTTGGGCGAATATATTCTCAAATGGGCTTTTTTTTGCTGCCGATTTCTGCCGCCCATAATAGAGCACTTATTATTGCGATGCATCTGCATGAGATCTGCATGTGCTAGAAACTTACTGTACTTCGAAGTTTGAGGCTGTATAGCATAGAGGGCACTGGCGAGGGAAAAAATATGAGCCCGATCAACAAGTGAAGTCAGAAGAGTGTTGCCTTCTACGCTCTCAGGTTACACTCAATCAAAATTTTCCTTTTTTCATTTCTTTCAAAAATTAGCGCTGCTTTTCATTGTAGCGCCGCTTGAAGAATCCTTCCGTCGAGCTGCAAAAGCAGGATACAGGGATGATGGTGCAGGCGTTCGCCATTAGTCTAGTCTATGTCTAGACAGAACATCACTGGTTTCGCGACGGCTACAGCCTGCTTACAGGCACGTTTTGATCACTTGTGTTCGCCCATTCGCGCTGTCAGTTTTGCGATGTTCAGTGGATACATTGGGCAATGTAAGAACGAACAAGAAACTTTTTGCTTCTTCAAGAAGTACGGAACATGCGTTCAGAGCTCGATGCACCTTATATTAAACACTGCGGTGTTACATAGGAGTGCCAATTCGCGCTTTTTCTTTCTATAGTAGAATGCTTTAGCGAATACTTAGTTTTCATTCAAAAGACGCCAATACGCTACATGTGCGACCCCTTGATTTCGATGCATTGAAGAGTACAGTAATTGAACACGACTTTGATACTGCGACTATGCTACCCAAACAATCCATATTTAAATGACAAAAAAGAGACGAGGTCAACTCAGGTATTTTCACTGTGAAAGATGTGGGGATGGAATGTAGGTCTTCTAATGGAAGCCCTTCTAAGCCAAAGTTACTCTTATCGTACCTTATTTCAGTGATATGTCTAGGACACTCTGTTAGCTAGAGCGTAATTGCGATTCAGTTAACGACCTTCGTACGCAATATAATAGTAAAAGAACGAGTCAGTATAGGAGAGCGATGCGATTAAACAACCATAAATAGCCCTGTAAGAAGAATGCTAGAATGCCTCTATAATTCTCAAATCGAGGCATTTACCACCAAGACAAATTGAACCGTAATAAAAAAGCGTAATACTGCAATCGATAACATGCGTTCTTACATATACCTATTGGGGAAATGCGGCTGTTGTAACGCTCTTCTTCGAAATGTAGAGCAAAATAAATGCAGTAACAAAAAATATTTTCCTTCCGATCAGCCAGAAGGTCCTTGTGGTGTTTGTTGCTCACAGGCGAAAAAACAAATTGGCCCCGTATCTGCATGTAATCTGCAAATGTCGAAATACGATAGTCTTGCGTGCGGAGAGAGTGAACAAGGCATTTATTTCATGTTCCGTGCAAAAAAATGGTGAATGGTATTCTGGAGGCGCTGCGTTAGAGCGCCTCGAGCATGCAGCGGAGGCGAACGAACGCATCAAGTCACGTCACGCGTGAGACATAAGCGCCGTCTGGCAGTTGTCTTAGAAAACAAAGTGCCTGATTCTGAGATGGGTGCGCGCCCATCTAAGAGGTGATAAGGTGTAGAACACAAGGTGACGGGTACGTGCCACCACCGTTTCGTTTTAGCAAAGCGTTAGAAACACTCGCCTTTCCGTGTAATTGCTGCATGGTACGCGCAGCGTAATAAGCGCTACGGGCTTTTAAACTACGTATGTATGCCTTTTCTCGTAAGAGACGCACATGCAAAACATATACGTGTTGTTATGGTGCCCCAGACATGCGCAATATATAATTTTTAATTTACAATTGCACAAGCATGAACGCTCAACCTTGAGCAACATTGGTGGTCACTGCGGATGGGGTCGGCCGTGTCAATTACCCGATGCCGTTAAAAGTGGCTGAACAGGCAAATGTACAGGCAGGCAGGCATAGAGACTGAGCAAAACGTTTCCGTCGAAGGTCCCCAAGAAAGACTATCGTCTTTAAAAAATATGCGCAGGCTAGAATCGCGTGCACTTTGCTGTATGCCATGCCCTCCACCGCCGCTGGAACCCTCACTCAATGCGTCCTCTCGCGATAGCCGGGTGCGCGAGGCGGTTCTCGTTGGTTTTGCTAGAGAGCGCGGCGCTTGCGACGGCCAGGAAAAAAAACAGACCGCGTGTCCGCTAACTCGGAGGTCACGCTCCCCCCCCCCCCCCCCCCCCCCCCGAGATGCCAATCACCACTGGTAAGCGGTATATATAGATAGCTTGCCGTTTGAACGTTGAACGGCGTGCTCTTCCGTGGGTCAGTGTGGATAATGCCTCGCACTCGATTCAGAGGTCCCACGCTCGATTCCACGCGGTGGAGCCGCTTTGTGGATTTCTCAATACAATAGTCTTGGGAACCTTTGACGCAAAAATTTTGGCCTGTCTGTCTGTCTGTACATTTGTCTGTTTGTTCATTTTTAACGGCATCGGGTACTTAAGACTGCCGACCCCATCCGCAGCGCCCACCTATGTTGCTCAGGGTTGAGCATTCATGCTTGCACAATTGTCAACTAAAAAGCGATTATTGCGCATGTCTGGGGCACCATAACAACACATATATAATCCGCATATGAGTCTTTTACTAGGAAAGGCAAAAAGGTAATTTTATGGACCATAGCGTTTATCACGCTGCGCTGACCATGCAACGCTTGCACGGAAAGGCAAGTGTTTCCAACGCTTTGCTAAAACAAAACGGTGGTAGCACCTACCCGTCGCCTTGCGTTCTACACCCTATCACCTCTGAGACGGGTGCGCACACCCGTCTCAGAGCCATGCGCTTGGTTTTCTAAGACAACTGCCAGATGGCGCTTATATCTCACGTGTGACGTGACTTGATGCGCTCGTTCGCCTCCGGTGCACGCTCGAGGCGCTCTAACGCAGCGCCTCCAGAATACCTTTCACCGATTTTTTTGCGCAGACCATCGAAAAAGTGTCTTGTTCACTCTCTCCACACGTAAGTCTATCGTATTTTGACTTTGCAGATTTATACGGGGCCAATTTTTCGTTTCTTGCGTTTTCAGGTATATATAGACGCGCACATATAAGGTGAGTGACTGCGACACCGATGCCAGCAGCAAAATCCAGTCAAGAGTGCCCACAAAATTGCTATCACAACAAAAACGGAGGTAGCACGGTCATGAAGACTTGGCATCATACGCCACTGAGGGAAACAAAACTCAGAGGGGTCCTTCGACATTCCGCCGTGAAAGAATGAAGAGAAATCATACGGCATCGGCTTTTGCATTTGGGCAATTGAAGTGTATTCCTCAAATGCCGACACCTCACAACTATGACAACTGTTTAATCGTACTTGTGCGGTGTATACCTGTGTATTTCATTCGGGAATCCTTCTTGGGACCTCAGCGGCGTCCAGAAAGTATCGAGCTGCTTATCCTTTTTCATGTGACATTCTAATTTCTTGCAATCTGATTTCTTCACCCTAGTGAAGAAACTATCCCTTTTCTATCTGTTTTTTCTCTCTGTTTGCTCGTTATCTCAATGAATCGTTCTCGCTGTTCAAATACGAAAGTGTTATTGAGCCGTTTCGCAGAAGTTCAGGCGTAGGCGTCAGCCTTTTTGTTTTTGAGCGAAAAAGCACCTTCTCTGTGGCCTTAAATGAAGATGGTACATATAGGATAAAGAATAAAAATATCCGGGTGCGAGTGAGGATGGAACCCAGGCCGTTTGCGTGGCAAGCATGTGTTCCACCACACATCTGCGTATCTGCTTGAAAGTGCGGTAGAAATTACGCATGCTTTCCAAATAGGTGCGTGCTGTATATATGTCTCAACTTAAAACTCGTAAGGCACACACATTGCTGCCTGCATTGCCTTAAGACAACATAGTAGATGCGTAGCAATTTGGAAGAATATTTTACGCGTATCATTCCTCGTGGCTTAAAACATTTTACCAATTACACCCTAATGATCAGCACCCTAATGAAGTGCATCCTAATAAAGTGCATGAATCAGCACCCTAATGAAGTGCATGAAATGCATCAAAAGCCCACGCGCACACGATAAGCGCTAACTAACAAGCGACTCAGTTTTGAACTTTAACCACAATTCTCTAATACAAAGAAGCACGGACGAAACAAACGAACAAGTATACAGAGCACGATCGCAGAGTAACAGCTGTCATATTTGTCATTTTGTATTTCAACAGTGAGCTGCATTTGCTAAAACAGCTGCTGCGGGGATTTCTGATTTCTTCACCCTAGTGAAGAAACTCTCCGTTTTCTATCTGTTTTTTCTCTCTGTTTGCTCGTTATCTCAATGAATCGTTCTCGCTGTTCAAATACGAAGGTGTTATTGAGCCGTTTCGCAGACGTTCAGGCGTAGGCGTCAGCCTTGTTGGTTCTGAGCGAAAAAGCACCTTCTCTGTGGCCTTAAATGAAGATGGTACATATAGGATAAATAATAAAAATATCCGGGTGCGAGTGAGGATGGAACCCAGGCCGTTTGCGTGGCAAGCATGTGTTCCACCACACATCTGCGTATCTGCTTGAAAGTGCGGTAGAAATTACGCATGCTTTCCAAATAGGTGCTTGCTGTATATATGTCTCAACTGAAAACTCGTAAGGCACACACATTGCTGCCTGCATTGCCTTAAGACAACATAGTAGATGCGTAGCAATTTTGAAGAATATTTCACGCGTATCATTCCTCGTGGCCTAAAACATTATACCAATTACACAGAATTCAGCCATACTCGAAAGCTTCAATAACACAAGTCACGTTAAACATCATCAATTATGTTTTCCAGTGATCTGCAATTTAAGCTTTTCGACTAACACCACACAATCAAAAGTATGCCCTAAGTGGTTCAATTACGCAGTAGAGACAAAATATGTATATAACATTCACTTCTTGAGGACGAAGAATAAGTGTCCTCAATTTTCGTCTCCTCCTTTGTTTCTCTCTGTCTCTCTTTGCATTTTCTTCTACTCTCTTCATCTTCTAGTGAACTCGTTATTTAAACCACGTCAGTTACTACATTCACCGCGATATGGTACATCAAGAGTATGAAATACCACAATATGTTCAGCGTTATCAAACCATTTTTGATGGGCTATGCTTCGTCAAGGTTACCTTGGTCAATAAAAGTAGGGTAATTTTTAAAATATTGGAAAAACCTATGAGGAGCCTTTCAATCAGGGGCCATCAAACGCATGGCACGTGGTTCACATGCAGCCCAATCACCTTTAGCTATTAGTTCGCAGCTTCTGAAGGAATAAACTTTTGTTACATATACATAATACTGTCCCTATATTATTACATATGCGAATATCACTACTTTGTTTAGCTAATCCATGCATACTGAACTGGTAACAAGAATATTTTTCGTGAGGGTCAGTGTTGGTGAGTAAATTTTCAGGCACAAATCCATTGAGGAAAAACTTCGAGACCTCCGTCGATAACTCAGTGATTTTAAAGATCGCAGCTGATGGATTTTGAACCTTGTATAGAACGTGGAAAAAGTGGTCTTGAAAGTAGTAATTCAACGTGACAAATTTTTTCAAACTACTCCGCCTTCTGCTAAAAGGACTACTTTCATCTTTCCTATGCTTCCGGTACTACCTTTCTGAACTGCCGCCCGCATGATAAGGTCGGCTTGAGATATTCGGTTTATGTGTAAATAAACCTGTCTACTTGGGATCTCTATATTTCACGAGAAAGCATTCTGCTTTTATCATACCTGTTTCACAATGAGTTTTTGTCTTTGACGTCTTTGCCCATCTTGCTTCAGTTGTTTTTTGCAGAAGAACTGTGCACGAATTGTCTGCCCTGGAAACCTGTTTTCATCTTTCAGGAAGTTATGCCCGTTGAGAACTCTAATGCATTCTTCGGATTGTTTCCTGAAAGAAAAAAAAATGTCGTGTGATAGCCACATATATCGAAATTCTTATATACGACAATCAGAATCGTGAGGTAAGTTTTGAGGCCACTGTAGGCATCTAATCAGGAAGACGTTTGACACCGTTGCACCCCTGACATTATTTTGGGCAAAATGTGGGAAATTGCTCTATATTATCAGAATTACGGTAGTCAAAAAAGCTTCAGTTCAGCCCTGCCATAAATGAACAATTTTGTGCAAGCTGGCTGCAGGTGCCCGTAATATATATCTGTTTGTATTGTAAAATATCATCATTGACAAACAAATTCATTTGCCATGACTTGCCATTCATACACTGCCTGCCACGCGTGAACTGGCCTTTATGGCCTTCAAAAACTATGTATTGTTCAAAGAGTCACCACGCTTACAATGTGTGCTCAGTTACCTCAGCAATCAATCTTTTACAGCGAAAACTGTTATGAGATAAACAAATGCCTGGCCTGTGCGAAAGGCGCAGCAGAGTCACAGGGAACGCTAGAACAGTTATTCTCTAACTGCTGCAAGCATACCTTCTGGGTACCCACTACGGCATTAATAATATTGCTTTCTGGGTAGCAGGCCGGCATTTGCTATGCATCTTTCGTTATTCTTCTGCGAAGGGTGGTATCCGCTCAACAATCGCAGGAAGTTTTGTGCCAATTGTTTATGCAGTGAAACCCTGTTCCCACAATATAGGCACTGTTTCACTACTGAAATCGCAGTTTGTAGCCGCTGCTCGAAGTTTCTGTTACTTGCATCGCATAACCAAATCGTAATGTCGTCTGCGTATCAGCGTGATGCACTTTTTCTGTGGAGTTGAGGTGTTTGGGGGGGCCAATCATAACGAGATTGAAGAGCGTCGGCGAGAAGACGGAGCCTTGTGGAGTGCCGACGCTGCCAAGCCTCCTGTCTTAGGATTTGAGTTGGCCCAGCGTTAAGGAGACACTTGTGTTTGCGAGAAAATCTATCACGTACCTGTACGTTGGGTTGCCTAGATTTAGTGTGGCCATCTTGCGTAGTATGGCTGCGTGAGCTTCGGTGTGAAAGGCTCTCTTGAGGTCTCATCCTAAAATGGCCGTATGACTTCTGGTCTTGTTGTCAAGTATTTGATGTTTGATTTGAAACATTGTATCCTGTGTGGACCATTGAGCTCGAAACACAAGCATAGTGTCCGGGCACGCTTCAATGTCGTCCAAATATTCGTTGATACGACTGAGCAATGCATGTTCCATCACCTTTGCGACGCAGGAAGTAAGCGACATATGGGGCGAAGGTTGGCAAGATTTGTGGGTTTTCCGGACTTGGGGATGAGCACCATTTTTCGGGGCGAAGCTAAAGCGGCACCTGTTCGTCCCACGCAGTAGAGGTTGTAGTAGTAATGTGTAACCAGTCTTTCGTTTCGACCTGCAAGGTGATGCCGGTGGGAAATTTCTCCTGTGCGTTGTTGAACAAAAAAATTCGCAGCGTGCGCGTTAACTAAAAGCCGAATTCTCCTGTCTCTATTTCCCCATTAGAAGCGATTGGCATGTACACTGAGCACTATCTGACAAGAAACGGTTGCTACGTTATGCTCGCTGGCCGTTACTTCCTTGGTTTTAGAAAGGTTTAGCGAGCGTTGGGCCGCAGGGACATGAATACAGTGAACTAGTATATACCAAAAAGCCGAGGTGGTTAAAGGTAAGAAGTAGACACGAAGCGCAAGCCGTAAGAAAGTGTGCGTGTGCCACCTCTGCTTTAGTTTTTGGAATGTCCGGTGGATGGTGGTGCTTCTATATGAGGAATGTAAGATGAAAATATGCGAGATTGTGGTACTTGGAGTGTTGAATAGATGAACGAACGGACACTAAGACAGATGATTGGATGGACGCGCGGATGGCAGCACGGACGGATGAACGCATGAACAGAAGCAGGGGCGGATGCATGAACGAACGCAGGGATGAACACACAAATGGACGTGCGGACGCACGAACAAATACACGCACGGACGAGTGGATGGACACAAGGACGGTCACACAGACGGATGCATGGATGGACGGAAGTAAGAACGAATGGACGGACGGATGCTTCGCCCCACTCTCCATCATTTATTCCGTGGATATGCTGCAATTTTTGTTTATCTTTTCCATTGATCAGGTGCGTACCCTTGCGTCCAGCATTCGTTGATTTACTGAGTCTGTTAGCAGATGGTCTCGTTGTCTAAGTTATGAAGGGCCTTATTGGTTACGCCGTCCGATCACAAGACTGATTTCCTGTTGACCGTTTGCAACACGGCCCAGATTTTTGCCTCGTGGAAGTCCCTGTTCAGATAAGGGTTGGGCTTTCTCGTGTATTACCCGTGTGGAGTAGCCGAGTTCTGAGGGGCGTACCTTTCGCAGAGCTCCGAAAGGATTTTTTTCTCGCCCTTGGCGTGTTTATCCTGCTCATGGTGTTCCTTTGACTTTACTTGTTCTCGGGCAGGTCCAGCAGGAGCTGAAGCAGGCGCCACGTGTTAACGGTGCCAATCTGTTCGTCCACTGCGTTTAGGACCTCGTCCTAATTCTGCTGACAAAAAGTCCAGCACTGTTCTTCAACTTGTTTGTTGAGTGTTGGATTGTGCTTTCTCAACTGCCTATTGTGTTTTGTTTCTGCCACCAGGCCTATAATGATCGTTTAGCCTCTATGAAATGATCGTATAGCTTTACATGAAAAATGCTTCTTAAGTATTTGCCTTAATTTTTGCAGTGCGAGTTCAAATGTTTGCTTCAAGTAAATCTCTTTCTGTACGACGCTTTGTTGTCATTGGTGTCGGGGTGGCGGGGCTTGTCAAGATGCACATATTTTAGCTTTTACCCTGCTATTCTCACATCGAATGTTTTATTTCTTTTTTCTACTCAAACTTTGTTAAAATTGTATAGATTATTATGTATCACTTATCAAGTGGTAGAGTGCAGGCAATTGCAAACCCAGACCTTCCGCAACGCCATTATTTTTGAGAGGATACACGCAGATGTCTATTCAGATGGTACTTGCAAATTGTGCGGCTGGACTCACGCATCACTAAGGCACATTCTCAAGGAATGTGCAGTTTTAGCAAAAGAAAATGCCGTCTCTTCAGATGAAGCTGCGGCGAGATAGAAGGCTGCACTACGTAGCTCCAACTTTCAAGATCAATTGTGGGCTATCCAGGAAGCCCGCGAGGCGATAAGGATATGATAGCGTCTCCGGTCCTTCCAGGAGGAAGCCGAGGAGGACCGGAGCCAGGTCACGAATTTGCCGCAGTTAATAATAAAGTTTTTACCACCACCACCATTGTTCATGCACTGGCTGACGACGATGAGGAATTATGCCTAAGGTGGGTGTGCGCCATAGTTACTAGGTGATCAAGAACAAGCTTTTCTAATTCACTGAAGTACTGGACGACCCACTCGTTACGCTATTTTCATTGTGTGACACTTGGTATTTTTTTTGCTGTTTTAACACGCTTTATTACTCATATTAACACCATTATTTTTCCGACATTAAGCCTGGCTAAGACAACCTTGCGAACAAGTAACAAACATCAGCGTGGCTCAGTGGTGAAATACTGGGCTGGCACGCAGCGGACGCTGGTTATAAGCCTACTATGTGCTAAGTAGGAGTTTTTAATCTTATTTTGAGCGAAGTGGTTACGGACACCGGTGGCACCGACAGACAAGTACGGTGCCTCCGCCATTTGTGTCCGTAACCACCATCGCAAAAAATAATAAAAAATTCATCGTAAATAAAAAAATGGCATCATGTCGACGAAGGGAGTGATGAACAGTGAGGCGATGCATCTGTCCGTCCATTCGTTCTTGCTTCCGTCCGTCCATGCGTCCATCTGTGTGACATCCGTGCGTCCATTCACCCGTCCATGCGTGCGTCTGTTCGTGTGTCCGCACGTCCGTCTGTGTGTACGTCCCTGCGATTCTCTATGCATCCGCCCCTGCATCTGTCCATGCGTCCATCAATCGGTTCAGCCACCCGTGAGTTCGTCTATGCATATGTCTGTGTGTCCATTCGTTCACCTATTCAACACTCCAAGTACCACCATCTCGCATCTTTTCATCATATATTTCCGTTATACAAGCACCGGCATCCAGCGTACATTCCAAGGACTAAACAAGAGGTGGCACACGCACAATTTCTTACAGCTTGCGCTTCGTGTCTACTTCCCACCTTCAACCACTTTTACTTCATGGTATATACTAGTTCCCTGTATTCATGGCACTGTGGCCCAACGCTTGCTAAACCTTTCGAAAACCAAGGAGGTTACGCCCAGCGAGTATAACGTAGCAACCCTTTCTTGTCAGATGGTGCTTGTCAGATGGTGTCAGATGGTGCTGTACATGTCAATGGCTGCTAAAGGGAAATGAGGGACAGAAGAATTTGGCTTTTCCTTTCTTGTGGCTTGCGCTTCGTACCTACTTCCCACCTTTAACCACCTTGAGTTCATGGCATATACCACTTCACTGTATTCATGGCACTGCGGCCCAATGCTTGCTAAACCTTTCTAAAACCAAGGAGGTTACGCCCGGCGAGTATAACGTAGCAATCCTTTCTTGTGAGATAGTGCTCAATGTACATGCCAATGGCTGCTAATGGGAAACGAGGGACAGGAGAATTCGGCTTTTACTTTCTTAAGGCTTGTGCTTTGTACCTACTTCCCACCTTTAACTACCTTGAGTTCATGGCATATACTTCTTGACGGTATTCATGGCACTGCGGCTCACTCGCTAAACCTTTTTAAAACGAAGGAAGTTACGCCCAGCGAGTATAACGTAGCAACCCTTTCTTTCCAGATAGTTCTCAATGTACATGCCTATGGCTGCTCATGGGGAATGAAAGACAGGAACATTCGGCTTTTGGTAAACGCGCACACTACGAATTTTTTTTTTGTTCAACAACGCATAGAAGAAATCTCCCACCAGGACCACCTTGCAGATCAAAAAGGAGACAGGTTACACACTACGACTACGACTACGAGGAACGAACAGGTGCCACTGTAAGGAGCTTCGCCACTATAAACACCAAGCACAAATGACATTCTTACCCTGGTCTTCTGCCTGCCAGCCCAGCACTCTACCACTGAGCCACGCTACTTTTATTTTTTTCCTTATTGCAAAGCCATGCTGCTGCTTGCATCTCGTATCGAAACTGGCTTTAGACAGGCTTGACATCGGGAGAGGAATAGCGTTATGAGTAATAAAGAGTTTTGAAACATCAAAGAATCAACCAGGCGTCACATAAATTGAATATAAAAACAGAAAGGCGTTTGTATGCTCTAACTCCTCACAAAAAAGTAACAGCATATCCACGGAGTGTATGATGATGAGTGGAGTGAAGCGTTCATCAGTCCGTCCACGCTGCCGCACATTCGTTTGCCCTTACTTCCATCCATCCGTGCGAGCGCCTGTGCAACCGTGCATGCGTCCATCCGTCTGCGCGTCTGTGCTTTCCTCCATGCGTCCACCCGTTCCTGCGCCCGTCCGCAGATCCGTGCGTCCGTTCGACCTTGTGTGCATCCGTCTGTGCGTCCGTCCTTGCGTCCGTCCCTGCGTTCGTCTGTGCGTCCATCTATCCGTCCATGCGTCCGTGCAACAATGCATCCACCCGTGCATTCGTCTGTGCGTCCATCCGTGCATCTGTCTGTCTGTTCATCTCTTCGTCCGTGCATCTGTCATCCTTCTGCCAATCACGTGAACACTTCAAGTACCACTATCTTGCATCTTTTCATCATATATTATTTATATAGAAGTACCGCCATCCAGCGGACATTCGAAGCGATAAGCGAGAGGTGGCATGGCCGGACTAGAGAAGTGACACACGCGCATTCTCTTACGGCCTGCGCTTCGTTTCTAGTTTCCAGCTGTCACCGCTGCCATTTTCTGGCACTGCGACCCAACCCTCGCTAAACCTTCTTAAAACCAAGAAGATAATGCCCAGTGAGGTAAACGTGGCAGCTTTCTCTGGTAAGATAGTGATCAAAATGCGTCCTTCTGTTACTAACGTTTTAGTAAGCATCAAATTCAAGTCAAATTCTATTGGAGATGAAGTAATCGATACTCGAACGCAGGTGAATCAGGGATGCAACAAGAAACAGTTCACAATGTACGGGTAATATGTCAAAGGCGTTGTTTATGAGATTGTTTTTTTCTTGTGGCAACTCGTACATAGAGAATACCGGACACTACATTATAAACGGGTTAGGGAGCTTTAAATTAAATCGAATGAAAGATGGCTTGATGCATTCCCTGTGCATTGTGAAGCCTGCGGGTATGTACGACGTTTTATCGACACTAAGATTCTAGGTAGAAGTAGGTATAAAACTGCGCGGGAGTGGATGGACGCCTATTACATTAAAAAGAAAGATGAGCGGTCAGTGAACCATCGGTGGCGTTTCACGTATCAGAGAAGAGATTGTTTGATAGGTGGATAGCCTAAGGCAATGTGAAGACTGCGCAGGTGTGTATGTTGTTACTTAAGTCTGAGTTTGCGCTCGGTCTACTGTAGTTGGAAGGGCTGCTTGTGCTTGTCGTTGTGTGGGTTGCTTTACTTTGTGTTTGTGTTATTTGCGGCCAAAGCATATCATTATTCAAGTACCAACTAGGTCAAAATCAGTATTGTTCGACTCTGTAGGTTATATGATCAGAAACAACTATGTTTTTAATTATGTATAACGAGTGCGTATTTCCTCCTTAATTCAAAAGCACGCGCACGAGCCACTCCACTGCTCCGGCCTTGGACGTGGCTACCTCCATGGCCGGAGCACTATGACGACAGTGACAACAACAACAACAACTACTACTACTACTACTACTACTACTACTACTACTACTACTACTACTACCACTACTACTACTACTACTACTACTACTACTACTACTACATACATCGCGGACGTACGACCCACGGCTTAAGGAGCTTCACCTCTAAAACTTGTTCTTCGCAATAAATATGAAGCATACACATTTCAGGCACCATTCTTCATCGTCGTCAGCCACTGCATAAAAAAATTCACAAAATTCTTAGCAAGTGTGTAGCCGATGCCATGCTTCTCTAAAAAATAACGAAGAATAGCATAGTGAATACCTGCCTACTACACAGACGTTATCATTATTTATGGCGTAGTGAATACCGAAAAAGTTTACTATTGGCAGTTGTCTAAGCAGAGTTTAGAAACGGCTCCGAAATACCACTTTATCAGCTTTTGCTGTGACTGTGCTGTGGGATCCGCACAGGCCGGCTTTTTTTTTTGATCAGGCTAAATTTCTTGTTCTTTGACAACTTTGGAAAAGCATGAAGGCTGTTATTAGCAATGGACCGGAAACTACGCATGCCTTAGGGGGCGTCTGGATTCGTTCTTTTTTGAACAATTGTATTTTATGCCTTGCGCAATTTGCTCTTCCACCTGTAAAGACGATAATTTCATAGCAATCGTATACCGCTCATTTGCATCTATTTCTAGAGTCAATGGTCGATGAGCATACTTTCGATGTGTCTGCGTGCTATGAGTGATGTTAGGAAATTTTTTGCTGGTTCTGAAAAGATAAGTCTCAAGCTTTTGGTGCTGTTGTATTTCAAATCATGATGACACCCTTTTTGCTTAGTGAAAATGATGTTCCAACAAATTTATGCTCTTTTGAGGAAGTCAATGTGACTTTCTCGTTCTTCTAAAGCCGTTTTGGCCCTGGCGTCCTTTAAAAAAATCAGGAATACATTTTGCTACCATCTGACTTAATAAAGTTAGAAATTGAAAAAAGGTATCCGAACTATCCTCAATACACCTGCACAAGCATAGGTAGTAATTTTTTGTCTTCGTCTTCTTTGGAACTACACAAAGCAAAAAAAAAAACTGCGAAATGCGATTACGATGACACTCGCCACAACCAAACAGGGAATGGCACCTTATTGGTTAACTATTAAATAAGTAGGTGTACTTTTTCGTGTTGTTTCTAAGATATTTAACTTGCAATTTTACAAAGTGGGTCTTCGCTAACACTAACACATCGCCCACAGCAGTGGACAATCTCCATGTCTCATTATAAGACATGAAGGCTCAGTAATTGTAAGACCTCTGAGTGCATTCAGGCTAATTCAGGCATAGCTCTTCTAAAAGCTCGCATTGTTTTTGTTTTTCTAGTCAAGCTACCTTCCCACATTCCTTATGATGTCATCCTATGACAGATTCGGAGAACTTCTGGTAATAATAATTCTGTTCTGTACGGAGAAAGTTTTTTCTATTAGCAGATTGAGAATGCCTCCTGTCTCTTTCATTGAAAGAACTGGAGGAGCTCCGTCACAAGATTCACTCTGCGGAACAACTTTTTCTGATACGTGAAAATTGGTTGATTATATCGGAAGTGGCAAGCGCTCTGAGACTTAAAAGGGTGCTAATTTTGGTAGCTCCAACGGACGCTGCTCCCATCGGTTGCACCTCGCTTCGGAGCCCATGTTTGGCTATCGTAACGTCGCCACCTGTGTGCCCACTCAAGCAAGAAGAGGGACGCGTGTATCGCGTTCCATTGGGACCCTGCCATATTTTCCAGAGGAAGCACGTGTGTTCCATTGGTGGATTCCTCCCCTGTTGCCCTCCGAAAGAGTGGAGTGCTCCGACGCTGAGCTCGTCAGCCACTCAAAACGCACCAATCGATAACACCATTAGGTAATATGTAGGGGTGTCTCTAACAGCGAGTTAATAGCTAATGAATTTTTTTCTTTTTATGAATTATGAATATGGTGCGTGATAGAGCTAGAAGAAAGTGACGATGAAGTGTAGTATAATGAGCTTGCCCTTGCAAACATGGGCGGTAATAATTCTGGCGCCGCAAAGCAGGATTCAGCATTTATTATGAGGTTGGATCATCCAAAGTGTTCAACAAGTAGACGGTGGCCACTCAAGTCCAATGAGAAGCATGTTTCACGAGCACAAATCTTACTATTGGACAGTTTAGGCGCTGTAACTAGTACACGATTGCTGTATGTTAGTTTCACAACGATAACTTGCACTAAGAGGGTCGAATGAATAGTTGTGTTTAAATTCACCTTAATTTACTTTACAACCACAAAGCCTTGGTGCCCTATATATAGGACATGATATTTTTTCGCTTACTGATGGGATGCTCAGAAAAAACATCTTCGTGATCTTCAGTTCCCAGTAATTCTAAATCAACGAGAAACTAAAATGTCTGCCTGTTAAAAATGAAGGGCTTGAAGGCTTAAACAATATCACTTGTTTTCTGCCATCGAGTGGGCTAGATGTGTGTTTCTAGAGAATCACACACTGAGGTTGCAAGAAAACTCACGTTTTTTTTGGCGATCATAGAGCAACCAAAATATTTAGTGTGCCAGCTGTAAACTCTTGTAAGAGGCCACAACTGAGTCTTTGATTATTTTGCTTATATCGCTGAGAATTCAGTAGATATGCATCAGCGCATTTTCGGTACATTACTCATTATTATTATGCGCCTGCTTTGTTTTGACAGCTAAGTAGCTTTTTTATAGGCATAGAGCTTTTGCGAACTTCACAAGACCTTGTGTACATCATTCGCATAGGTAATAATAATGTTAAAGCCAACAAACTAACATTTTCGTAAGCTAACCTACAAGCCACGTGAAAGCTGTCGTACAAAGATGTTAAAAGTGGCTTGAAGACAGTCACACTCCAGGAAGAGAAGCGTGGCTCACAAAACGAAACATAAGTCACCTGATGAAGATACGTCGGCGCTTATGAGGAAGCTGACCCGAGCTAGATTGTAAGTTCTATAACTGTTGCAAGGCCACAGGAGATGAGCTGGCTAGGTGCAGAAAGTTTCTGGGAACGTTTACCGGGACTCACAGAACATCTTGGCTACGGGAATTGTAGACGTCTGTTTCGGAGATCCGTTGTATAGAGTAGTTTTCTCCTAGTGCTGTACGCATGTACAACATGACAGTCACTGGTGCCTTCAGTTCACGTTAAAGGTGTCTCCCCCCCCCCCCTGCCCCATGCTTTCTTTTCTGGGCGCTGAGCAGTGGTGTTATAAAAGTAATCAGGCACGTACTAAATTTCTAACAACAGCACAAATAAGCGAGCTTTGGAGTTTAAGATTTCTGTCAGTACCAATGCGCTGAGCACAACTGCGCAGCGACGCCAAAGCGGCAATAAATGCTCCCGCCCCTCGTTAGGCACTGATGTATTGTACAGGATCTACTTCCAGCCACGGTCATTATCAGTAGACGAGGCTACAGGATATTCAATAAGGTTTAACGTTTCTCCCCTACACTCGTTAGGAGCTACCTAAGGTCTGGTAGGAACGATGTAGCCCCATGAAGCCCAAATATATGCGGCTTCAGTGACTCTTTGTTGGGCGAGACGGCTGCAATCTTGACCTCGGCTGACTTGTTTGGCTTGAGCGACTTGTCACCACTGCCACCGACGCATATGGTGCAGTAGTTGCAACAGCCGTTGTTGACCCAGTTTCTAAAAAAGAGATGCTTGAGACTACTCCGTTGGAATGGCTCAAAGTGCTGCGAAACCACGCAGTTGAGGCGTCGCGGAAAAAGGCGTACCCATGGTGCTCAAAGATGTACGAGGAATCAAAACATTTCCCCATAGACCTTCAAAGGAACGCTGAGGTCTGAGAACGGCTTTAGAGTGCCTCAGCAAGCAAAAAAAAGAACCATTGACGTCACTCTAATTTGATCTTGTGTAACTCGCACACATTTTTTATACTCTACAATTAGGATCAAAACGCTGCCTCTGTGTTGTCTTGAGTGTATGCAAGTGTAGTTGTCTTCAACGGCTGAGGCAACAAAACATAACTACTTCAGGCCACAACGCCTGGCAGTGCTATGTGGTAACAATAGCTTTTCATCTCTGAGAAACTTGCAGTGTTAAGCTTATTCCTTACCTTGAATCTGAATTTGATTGAGATAATATTGTGCATGTTTCGAGTACATAATCACCGTGAGTAAAGACCTCAATAATAAAAAAATATTCATACGGCTTTGCTTACCTCACATACTGTCTAATGCTTTTCTGGCTGCATGGTGATAGCCGAAACTTTCTTAATCCTCCATCCACATAACTCATCAGATATCCATCAGCCCACGGGCACTCAGGTGTTTCGTCATGGGGTGACCCTAACCTGGAAGAAAGTTGAAAGGGCATTGTTAAAATGGAAACCATATAGTCATCGGTGTAGCGTGCAATGGCACTTACGTGTGGGCAAGCTCGTGTGCAAGGGTATCCACTCCATTGTATGACAAAGCTGTATCTTCGCCCTCACCCATTGCCATATGCGAGCAAACTGTGCTCATATATGCCCTTCCTGAAATTGTTTCAAATTAGGGCTGTTTTACAAAGCTTATTAGTGCAGTAAAGTGAGTACAGTGCAGAAGTTCACATAAAATTTTGTCATAAGTATATACAGGGGGCAAAGTTTGGTGCCACCGCTAGTGCATTGAAAGATACATGGTCTGTCAGACATTTGCCTAAAATAACTTTATGGCGAATGTCATCGTGTTGGATTTGTTTCAGTGAATCTCATTGCCACGCGCGCTTCTTTTAGCGATTTTGTTAAGCCAATCTGTTACACCCATAACTACGGCCTAAACGAAGTCTGAGCATAGAGTTTTAAACAACAATTCCTTGGCTGGAATCTGGCGCTAATGTAAACGCACGCTCCTTCAGCGGCGCTCGTACCCCCACGAGAAATATTAGAAGTACAGGCTTCGAATCCGCTTCAAATGAATTACGTTCTATAGATTCGCGACGCTTCTTTTCTGAGTGTTAAACAAAGTGATGTGAACTTAAATTTAATGAAAACTTGCTCAAATATATATACGCAAATTTTACTGCAAAAAGTATTTGACGAGGCGATGAAAGTGAAACCTGGATAAGTTCAACCATCAGGCTATTAATCGCTGTGCAATTGCGTTCAAGATTCGACATCAAGATTTAATGAAATAATTTTGACAGCACTTGAAAAAAAAAAACATGCTCGTTTTTCTTTTGAAGGTATGTATCATCTATTTGTAAAAATTACAGTACAGTAATAAATGAGAAACACTTATTGTTTCATCTTCTGCGACGCTAGGTGCGTCTGTCCTATACTCGGCGACAACTTTTTGGCACTGAATGGAAAGCTATGGAGCCTAATCACGTGCATTCTACCGGCAGTGAAAGTAGTTCCTAAGTAGCGCGTGTAATTTGAAGATGAAATATAAATGTTCCTCCTTTATTTTCTACGTGGAGCTATTTGAGACAAGACCCAGCTCACACCTGTAAACTCTTCGTATTTCTTTTATTCTATCTGTTGTTATATCGCGTTTTTGAACGCGTGGAAAAGTTCGGTCTTTTCACGTGCACCTCAAACGCTAAGCGGCGTCTGTATCTACATAAAACGCTGATGGTGCACCTGCGTCACTTCCCACAGCGTTACGAGACGCACGCCAAAATGAACTATACTTCGCCTATATGTATGCAGAAGCTCTGCCTCCATAGCCTTCCCTTCAGTGCCAAGAAAAGTTTTAGCCAAGTTTAGTGGTTCCTGTGGTCTGCCCCCAACGCACGTCTGGTTTTCTATTGAAGTCGAGTCAGTAGAGCGTGGCTTTGCGTTCACTTAGATTTGTGTTTGTTTTGCAGTTTATTGAAAACAACTTCAGGCAAGATGCTCTCGTGAAAAACATGAACTCGAGGCAATATTCTGCACTGGCTAGAGACGCTACAGCTATGTGCAGTTATGAGTAGACGACGATTCGTTTAAACTGTCAAATCTGACGCGTAAAGCTCTAACGTCCCAGCAAATCAGATCTCGTGGCCTTCAGCCTTTTTGAACAAAGGCTCAGCTTCAGCCCTGTTCACCGCACCCAGCTACCTGTGTTGCGCAAAGAACGAAACTGAAAGTCTAGAAAAATGTCCGTAGACAGTTCACTGGCGAACCTTATCGAATACGAAGCCTGTATTTCTCATAATTTCTATGAAGGGACACGATCGCAGCGCCAGATTTCTTCCTAGCTGTTATTGTATGCAACTCTATGAAACCCCCGTGTCTGGGAACTTCCTATACTTCTTCATGTTTCTCTACTAACCCTAAACACACAGAATTTATGTTGAGACTTCAAAAAAACATACACGGAACACACAACGAGAACTGTAGACTTCTGCAAATATCACGACCACCAACAATAGGGTCAGAATTTTCGTTGCCGTATGCATAAAAATGCCGACGCCCTTTTTGCAGATGAGATAGATTATCGATGTCCAATGATGTGAACTCTGCTATCAGCGTACAGCGTATATTGCTCAGCCATAACTTTTTTTTTCGCGCGCATAGGTACACCCACAAAAAATTATTTTAATTTGATATTCCGAGTGCCGTCTTGTTTAGTAACGAGCAGGTGACATCCGGTGGAGGGGCTGGTTCCTTCATGTTCGCGACGCACACAGGAAGTCACGAACCAAAGTCACAGCGTCAAAAAGAAGACGCCGAAGCCCTGCTGCATTACTGAGCTGGCCGCAAGCTTCAGTAGTGTTTTGCGTAGTACAAACTCCTCCGCTATAATACAGCCATAGCGAGAAATACTATATCCTTACAACATTGTCGCTGATTACAGTCATGGTGTAGAAGCCCAAGCCGGCGTCTGCCCGTTGGTCACGGTTTGAATACCCAGCAAGCTGGTGTGACACTCACGACCTTGTCACCTTATTTAACAACTGGGTGATTCCACGAGAAATCGACACGGGTCCAAAAGTTGATATTTCAGATTTGATTGAGTATTTTATATTTCATGCACCTCTCACCAAGTAGCCCGACAGTCAACTTCGCTTTATGATTAACGGCATAACTTACGAGAAAAAAATATCAAACTTCACCAAAACGGAGGCGCTACTTATATAGAAGTATAGTACCAAAACGGAGGCACCAATTTCGTCACCTGCCATTTTCGAAAATTGCAGATGCTATAAAAAGACAAATATTTTTGTTTCAAGGAAGATATTTTTTAACTGAAATGCATGTTTAATGAAGAATGAATACATATCGTTTCAAGTTTGTAGACCTTAAAAAAATAGCTTTTAAAAATGTCTAATTTTGCGACAGTTTAAAATAAGTTACGTATTCCCCTTTTTTTTCTCCAAAAGTAATTCAAGCAGCGTTTTGAAAGTTGACACGTTTTAAGAATATAGTGTGTTCATTAGGTACATAAATTATTGCTGCCGTAGGGCAAATGTAAACTTTTATATATTGCCTCAAATATTTTATATTAGTTAAAGTGTACTCCACTGAAATTTGAATAATATAAAAAGCACGTCTTCGGCTTTTCTCAAAATCTCGTAAATAGACAACCGAAGGCCATCATACAGTAATATAAAAAAGCATGTTGCATTATTCTGTTTTTAGCGACAATATTCGTGGTACAAATCATAGATTTTCGAGAATACGCTGATAAGTTTAGAAATCTACAAATCATAACGGAAAAGGGGCAATAAGCTTCAAACGCGAGTAATCGTGACCGCATTTGGTGAAGAAAGGCTTTTTTATCAGATAGGAGTAACTGTTTCGAACACGGTATTCCAAAGTATCTGAATTCACTTTTATACGTAGAGCACAGAGACCTCTAGTAAGTGACGCCTCTCCATTACTGACACACAGATGGAGCTGCTGTGACAGCCATGTGTTTGCAACACGTTTGGTAAGAGAATTGAATGTTGAATGATTTCATAAACGATTCATAACAAATTTTTATCATTTGGGGCACGAAGACTGCCGCCTTAGACTGAAGAACACGCTTTAGGGCAAGTTGTCATACGTCGTCTGCTCTACAGATGAACTGCTGTGCGCCGCATCTCGGAGGCAATGCTTTAGATCATGAATCAAAGTATGAACAAAGATTACGCCTTCCGTAAGGTTATTGACAAAAACATTGTGAAATTTATTTTAATGTACTATACTTCAGTTTTGCAATCGCACTGTGGATACTTGCGCACATGTATCCACAGTGCGAATCCACCAGCAAAACCGTCGCTCCCCTCCGCTTTCTCACCTCGCATTGCCGAAGCAGGCAGCGCCTCCTATTTATCAAAAGCGCTTCTTCGTGCTGCATAACCGTTCTTTGGCCACTTTGTATATGTAGGCAAATGTTGGTGCGTTCGGGGTTCCGTCACGGGAGTCTTTACTTTGCTTTTTGTTGACGTTGAAAACCATGCTTCTTCATTCGTTAGATAAAAAAACTAACGACGATATTACAAATAAGCTTTCCTAAATAGTTCCCCAATACACAACATTCAAGCAATACCATCCCGTTATGCGACGCATTTACACTAGTTCTCGTCATAAAAAGATGTAGGAGGCAACGGTTTTTTTTTTCTGATCTTATTTTTATACGTCATTGCCAAGATGCAAGCATTTAAATAAAGTCTTGATAAACACTGGCATCAAACACTTTCGCAACAAAAAAACACAGCCTATCCGAGGAATGAATGATGATGAGTGGGGCGAAGCGTCCATCCATCCGTCCATCCGTGCGTTCATCTGTCCTTTCATTTGTGTGTGCGCGCGTGCGTGCGTCTCTCTGTCTGTCTGTCTGTCTGTCTGTCTGTCTGTCCGTCTGTCTGTCTGTCTGTCTGTCTGTGTGTACGTTTGTCTGGCGACAAGCACAAGCTGCCGTGGTTCTCTGCGCCTGCCACCCTTCTTCGTCGATCTCCTACCAACGATCCGACACGTACAGTGACGATCTAGAAGACAGACAAGCACTCGTTTCCCACGCACACAAGCATAGCCAGCGCGGCAGCCGATCGGAAAGTAGCGGTACAGCACCATTTAGCATATTATCACTCAACTGCAGTTTGTATGTACTTCTATAAGCCGCCGCCATACATTATACTGTTCGGGAGATATGCCAGTTTCGCCTGACTCGGAACAAAGTTAGATTATGAAAAGCTTTGCTCGTAGAAGATTGTGGCAGCAGCCTAACTAGCACTGCCTGATCCACAAACGATGAGCTATGCTGCTGCAGTACACCGAACCCTTCCCTCTTTGTGGCCACGTGAAGACGACGCACCGTTGCGCTGCCGTCGCAAGCGACCGCCAGAACTCTCGGTGTCATACAACATCCACCTGTTAACCACCGCAACGCGTCAAGGAAAAGCGAAGTACCGCGAGCACTTCACAACCGCCACTTCTTTTGCCGCTTCTGCCAATGTGACCATGCCAGCGCCACTGCCAGTACAACCAGATACGGCAGCACGGCTTCCTTTCAATGTGCTGCATTCGTAGCATGGTAAGCGGCCCCGCGACATCACCGACTCCCTTTTAGAAAATTGAGCCTCCTGTTTCGTAGAAAAAGGAGTTTAGTAGCAATAAGCCACCGCCGGAGCTGTGGGTTGCTGCTGCAGTGCGTGAATTTGAAGCCCAGTTGTCCATCTCATTCATCTTAGATCTTTTTTATTTCAACAAACTGCCCCGCGCGCAGAATTTCGCAAAAAGTTCAATTCCAGCGAGTAGATGCTAAAAGGTTCGTAGGTTTCACGGCAGCTCTAGCCGGTAGTCTGTGGAGCTCCACTATTCGAAGAATCTGTAGTTTCCGGGGCTCGCTTGACCGATGTGAACGAGGCGCTAACTTTTGGCTTAACGTTATTCTCACTTCCGAAATACATCCGGTAAATCAATGTTCCCAAAAAAGTATACTGCGCCGGCTTTCATTTCTTTGGAATTTAAGGCTCCCTTGGAGGCACTCTTCTGCTTGCGTTTGGAGGCATAGTGTAGTAGCCTAGCTGTGAGGTGGTCGGTAGAGTTGTGCGGCCATTCAAGGTCTTAAGGAGCAAGCCAACTGTGTCCTGCCGACCAGAAAGGGAATGATTCATGACCCATGCTCCTTTTGTCAAATAGTCACGCAGGTTTTGCTTGCCAGGGCTTATCTTCGCTGAGGAAAAATTCGACACCAAGAGTGTCGCTTAGGCCTGAAGTCGCTTCTGTCGTGAGTGTTTGCGGACATTTGTTTGCTGTTTTCTGCTTCGACACTTCCGCAGAACCTCCATGATTTGACGACAATACGTCAGTGCCAGGATGTTATATCATTGTCAAGGCGGTCGGTTCTCCTTTCTGTTTATCAAAATACAACTCCAAATCTTGCATAGACTGCATGCCGATAACGTGTGAATTATTCGAAGTCAACTTCTTCATCTTCATGGATGCACATGGTGTCTCGTTGACTCCTGACCATAGCCCGGAAGCGTCTTTGACTGAAATCCCTTCTGTGTTTTTGTTGTGGGTCCTTTTATGATGATTCTGATGTTTTTTAAGTTACCGTAGTTGTCTGTTGTAAATTTACAGTCTGTCACTGCCTTCAGAACCATTGGCTGATTGCAATATGTGATAGTAGAGGAGGAGGCTACTGGCTGATGTAGAGTCCAGCCTAAACTAATTTTGACGACATTGAGTCCGTAGTCTTAATTTTCGCGTATTGCTTGTGAAAAGTGACTAATAATAGTCACTAGCGATCAACACATCAATCGAGTTTGGGCTTGCGGCTTGATCAACATCACAGAAGTAACATTCTTTCTTTTCAAGCTTGTCAATGAAGGCCTTATGCAGTCGTGGGACAGACTGGTGACAGATGTTTGTCGTGACGAGGGCTTTGATTTATAGTGTCGTCTTACTGCACTGAGAAGTTAAAGTGACGAGGACACGCTAGAAAGTCTTTTCACCATGTTGTCCTCCGAAATATCCCACCGTTAGGTTCTCGTGATCTAGTACGTGACAATTTAAATTTTCAGCCAAGTGTTCAGTAATGAAACTTCGCTGGCTGCCTCCATTGAATAAAACTAGAACTAGGCATGTGTTTCCTTTTCCAGTGGCCCAAGTTGTAGCTGTCGGAAGAACCACAGGCCGTTTAGAGCTGCCCGTTCCAATAATTTCTAGCTTCATCGGCGCTGCTGATGTTTGTGGACTGTTAATAGATTTCAGCAACCGGGGATCACACAATGTTTCAGCACGGTGTTGATTGCACTTTGTACATGTCACGTTGCTTCTGGACTTTTTCGTCAAATGATGCTGAAATGTACTTAGCAAACATCGGCCCACTCTGAGTAGTCGTTTTTTTGTTTTTCTCGAAAGGAATCGGACAGTCACACTGCTCTGTAGTATGGGCGTTGGCCTCACAAAAAAAAATCTGGCGTTCTTGCTTGAAACCGGTTTCGCCGACGTTAGTAATGACTCGGTTGTGAACTCTTGACGTCACGAAGAAGCTGTCGTGATAGTGCGTAAATCTCTACCTTGGAACTTCGACATGTGCTTTTTTGTAGATGCGTGCAGGACAACAGTTCACTCGCGAGACTCTACTTCTGTCTGAATGAAAAAATAGCAAAGATTCCATGCTACCTTCGGGTACTTTGGTGGGCCATCCTAGGTGCTCTGTGCGTTGGCATGCGATGGCCTTGTTGAAGTCAAGGACGATATCCTGAGGAAGCGACTTCAGTAGGATGCAGTAGAACATCACGGTGTAAATGTCCTCCGATACTCCGAGAGTCTTGAGGACAAGAGTCTGGGTTTGAACCTAATCATAAAGGCATTAAAGTAGTCGAAGATCATTGGAGGACTGCACAGTTCGCATATCGATGAGTCGCTGCATGTGAGTCTGAATGAAGACATTGATCTTGGCAAAGGATCGTTTTAAAAGGTCCAGGGCTTCACAACAGCAGCTTGCCATTTCTGGAAGTCCCGCAATAGCTGATGCCGCAGTGCCGGTCAGAACCGAACGTAAATAGACGAACCAGTCTATGTCGGCGAGCACACCACTTTTGTGGATCAGTTGATTGAACTGCTCCCAAAAAGGCGTCCACAATGATGTTTTGCCTTCGAACTTCATGAGGTTGATTTTCGATAGTTGGATGGTAGGCTGGGGTGTGCGTGACGGGTACAGTAGGTGCTGCCGGTGGTAGTGCATGGTTCCACGAATCTTTACGTTGGCGTAACCTGTACTTCAGCTTAGCTGACGTGGTCGTGACTTGATTGTTGCATTCCACAACCCCTTTAAAATCTGTCTTCGCTTCTGCGGTTAATAGCAGAAGGACAATGTCCAAGTCGGTGGCCCTCAAGTTGGTGTGCAGCTGGTTGATGCATTCTATGAGGATGCAAAGCTCCTCTTCCATGACGCTTTCTTTAGTGAGCGTTGCCTCTGCCTCGTTTATAAACGTACTAATTGGGCTTTCCCATATTTACGTTTCAGTTTAAGATATTTCATGTTGCGTCGACGCGTTGAGCAGCTGTAAGTCGGTCAGTCAAATCCGTATGCAGGAAGTAAATTACTTTGAGTTCGACGTGGTTTACTGTTCCGATGACTTTCAGCCCCACTTTCAGAAACTCTAGAATCTCGTTGCCTAGAAAAAAGCGTTTATTTGCAATAAACCGCAGCCCAACTCCGTGGATTGCTGCTGCAGCACGTGACTCCGAAGCCCAGTTCTTCGTCTCTTCCGTCTTCAATCTTTTTTTCCAACATTCCATGCTGCAACAATTGGAGGCCTCGACGTCCATCGCATTCACCGTCACCCAGAATTGACCTAGCACACTGCAGCGGCTTTGCTCAGTGTAGTTGCGCTAGGCCTACTACGGAAGAATAATGGCAACAACTTAGGGAGATGCAGATGCTGTATCACAAAGTACCAAATATTCTCCAGTGCCAATGACGACGCAGTGACGAAGAACATGCCGCAAGCCAAATGAGGCCTTGAGCACAAATTTCTAATGCATGCAGAAGGTCTTGCGACACTATGAAATCAAGCCGGTATACCCGTGATGCTGATATATCCGTGATATACCAGTGTACACGCGGCAGCCACCGAAGAAAGGGTGAGCATAAGTAGCTCCCCAAAGAAGTTCCTAAACAAGCGTTTTCCACCATCTCACCTACCGGAATAATAAGAAGACGTTTGATTGAAAAGAAGCAGGAGAGGTTGGTACGAGTTGATGATTGATTGATATGTGGGGTTTAACGTCCCAAAACCACTATATGATTATGAGAGACGCCGTAGTGGAGGGCTCCGGAAATTTAGACCACCTGGGGTTCTTTAACGTGCACCCAAATCTGAGAGGTTGGTACGAGTATCTATCGTGCTACTCCTCACAGGGAAAGGGGTAAAAGGAAAGAAACAGAGAAGCATGATGAGAGGCGAGTCTGGTATAGAAAATTGGGTCAGTTCACACACTGTCCTGTGTGAGGAAGGATGCGCCCGAAAATCTCTACGCATAAGCCACATCACCCCAGGCTCTTGTAGCGCCGCGCCAGTTTTGGCCAGCTGGCCGAGCAGAAAAGGAGCCACGTGGCTCGCGCTACGCGAGCCACGAGAATGGACTGGCTTAGCTCCTGGCCTGGCTGGACGCTGCTGCTGCGACTCCGCCTACGCCTGTGCCTCAAATAGAAGCTGTGACCTCGGCACTGTCTCATCGCAACCGTCTCGTCTCACGTTTCTCTACTCCCTAAAGACGCGAATCTAAACCCCTGTCGCTGATAAATCTGGATAAACCCTGCAAGATGGCGTTGGACGTAATATAATAGTTCTCAAGCAGCTAAAAACTTCTCCTCCGGAAAGAGTCAGCAGTATAGACGATCTATAGGGTGCTTCACTGCATACCTTTCGGCCGTGTACTGAGGGCCCACGCACAGAATGTGATGAATAGTCTCCAATGTGTGACAAACAGTGCATTTGGAGCTTTCTCCTGTTCAATCTTGTCATTGTAATATCGCGTATACAAAACACGTAGCCGCAGTCTGTGTACTAGCTTTTCTTCAGCAGGCTTTTACAGGTATGAAATACCTACCACTGTTTGTGTTTGCTAATAATTCGAAAGAAACTTCCTTTTTCTCACAACAATGGGCACATGCGCGACAAACATACATATCCCTACGTCCTATTATTTGAGCTTAACCACCACTAAACCAAAGTTCTTTTTTGTAGAGGAGCACAGATGGCTCACTAGCACAGCTATCAAGTCTACAAAGATTTCCCAATTTCGTAATAGCTGAAGAGCAGCACATTTACCTTTCTTTCGTTTCGCTGAAGCGGCATTGCCTAAGCAGGTGCATTCCGTAGTGTTGTCTCAATCAATTACTGTGCTTGTGAAGACGCTTGTTAATGCAGCGTTCCATGGGCTCGACCCCATATAACTGGAATCTCTTAGACTAGGGGTTGCCGACAACTTGTCAGGTGAAGAACTAACTTTTATGAAGCCAACGCGGCTGGGGGTCGCTTGGGAAAGAGAGGTGGGGGAGTGGCGTGGCTTTTCAGGCAAAGAGAAAGAATTCGAAAATTTGAAGAATATACAAATATGAGAAACGCAGGAATATAAGTATGGCAATGATATTTATTTTCCGCACAATAACCACAAAGTTGCAATTCACGATCAAGCGTTGCAAGCAAAAGCCTCATTTGAAGTTAAAACTGTCTTGTCGGCTTTTATTTATGAAGTTAAAAAGAAAAGGGTCAAAGGTTCTGGTGGTTTTGCAGTAAACCGCAGGCTGCGCACCCATTTTTTATAGTTATGTTCTACAGAGGACAAAGTTTAGTAAACCCTTCCGCAGCGCTCGCTATCGCGAAATGTTTGGTGTTTCTTTTATGATGATTTCCGTCTATGCTTATTGGCGTCATCTGATCACGTCGTCCCACAATCAAACGTGGGGCCACTAGAGAAGGCTTTGCAATACATTATGACATGCAGAAGTCTGATTGAAGGGGTTGGAGAAGAGAATCAATGCATCTAAAGAGAAGAATAGGAACATGGCTTTCGCTTTCCCGGCATCTTGGGCGAATGCATGTGAAATGCTGTAAAATTTTACTCATTTTCTTTAACGAATAGCCCACTTACCTAAAATGCCGTTTGACTTTCTTCCATTGGCGATTTTCGTCATGTCAAGCCTGTAATAAAAGTTCAAGTTCTATTTATATATTAGTGTAGTTACATCATCACCGACATATTGCGTCAAATGGCTTAAAAGCACTGCAACGTCTTTCGTGTACTATAAAAAAATGAACAGTGCATTTTAACTGCATGCTTGATTTGTTCTCGCAAAACATTTTACCGAACAAGAAGACACCATAGCCCTTTACTTACCCAGTCACGAGGTACACTACATCAAATTTTCCCGGTATTCTTCCTTCCTTTTTGTAGTGTTCTAGTCCACCTAACATCTCTCCCGCATCAATTTCACGACCATTATTTCTAGCAAAGTCGTGGTCCTATATTAAATAAAACAAAAAGCAAGCGTATGTTAGTTTGGTGCTGAATGGCTAACGCTGCTGCTGAATGAATTAGCATTTTCAAGAACGTGTGAAGCGTTTCCGTTGACTGGTGAAATTTTCCTCATGCATGAAGTGTTTGACGGGGAGAATTCATATGATATCGTCTTTGTCGCATTTAGCACAAAAATGTACGATTAAATGCAAAAGATATTATGTTATAAAAGCATCACCGAGAAACTTTTAATAAATCTGACAAATACTTGGATGACTTATCCCCTCGGGCTCTCCTGACCTGAAACATCAGTGACCCATACTATAACAAATATTTTCATAAGCACGAAGAACACGATCGTGGAAGAAAAAAGAATTATTCAAGAAAGCATACCAGAATATAACAATGCTTTTAGCAATATTTTTAAAGTCATGCACCTCTAAGAAAGAACATCCCTGGGTACTCGTTCAGCTATTAAGGTACGTAACCAATATGTGGTGTTGCTTCTGTTCTAATATTATAGTGTGATAACATGTGGAACAACTCTGTAGGCTTCGGCGATTGATATTGCCAAGTCGAAGTGCTAACACAAAAAATCATTCTTACTTTAGCTCTTGTGACCCCAACAAGAAGGAACTTCACTTTTGGGTTGCCCATCTCCAGGTACCTCAAGTTCGCCTAGAAGAAGAAAACATGCTCAAGCCACAGGGAAAGGTAATGCGGTGCTTTCTTGAAAAACAACCAAAATTGTTTCTCATTAAACACAGTTTTGCAATGAAGCTATCACCAATATATAATTGTCATGGCACTTATCAGACTGCGTTTTTGTGTAAAGTACAGGTAGAGGCCATTTCTAATGATCTCTAGTTCGACCTATCTTGTGCAGTTTCATTCCATTTTAACCAAAAAAAAACGTCCTAATTCTGCGACTATCTAATGGCCTGTTGTGCTTCACGGCATTCAAAAGCTCCAACAAAGCGCCGGTTGGCTGTCATTCGCGATACGTGGACAGCTCATGTTAATTTTTTTCTCACAAAGTAAACTAATGATGATGATGGGTGGTTTTTCAATGGCGCAAGGGCCAATTGATCGCCAAAGAGTGCCATTTCGATAGACTAGAGATATTAACAATGATATGATGCATGGCTGTAAAGGGGCCTTAAAATTTCTCGCGCTAACGCGAGTAAAAACGTAAGTATTAAAATTGTGACAGTGGCGTGAAATATGTACAGTGACAGTGAATTTCGAAAGGTCATGATAATAAGACTATGGCAGAAATGTAGTCACAACAGGTCCTGCTACAGATCCCCTTGAAATATGAAGTGAAAACTATGTGCATCATTTAAAAATGTAAACAATGGGTGAAATTTACAAGTCAGATTCCTATCAATGAGCATCCTAGGTTGTATTGGGAGCTTCTGTCGGTAGGGCAGTAAAAAATGTTTGTTTCTTAGAGCGTCCAACTGATTACACTGGACGAGAATGTGGAGAACCAGAAGTGGTTCTTCTCATATCGCACACAATGGTGAATCACCAGCAGACAGAATATATAAATGTGTTGAGTATGTATGCCCTCATCTTAGCCTTATAAGTGTTATTTCTGTGTGTCGCGATTTTGATAGTGGCGGCCAATGACCAAGTTGTGGCTTAATAACATGTAGTTTATTTCTTGTGTGTCTATTTCACATGTTTTGTCAATAACCTCTGAGCTTTCGTGTCAGGAAAGGTTTCATGTCAAATGCAGAGATTGGTATTGATGCATTGGTGGCATCGTTGCTGGCGGATGCAGCCAGCAGATCTGCCAAAACGTTCCCTGTATTTCACGGTGCCCCGGCACCCAGAAGACTACAACATGGTGTTCAGATGAGTAGACTGTGCATAATAGTGAATAAAGGGACTTAAGAACTTGGTTTTTGCGTGTATAAAGTGTTTTCAAGGCTTTCAACACACTCAGCGAATCCATGTATATTACCACTTTTTGTAGTTTTATATATGCAATGTGTTTAACAGCTGCAAGTATTGCGTAGGCTTCTCCTGTAAAAATGCTGCATCACGATGCAGGATGCCAGTATTTGAGAAGGATGGACCAATGGCTGCGTATGAAACAGAAGTGTTGGACTTTGAGGCATCTGGAAAAAAATCAGGGCGTGTGTACTTTTGTTGTAGTTCTAGCAAGTATGTGCGGATATGTGCAATGGGTGCATGCTTTGTAAACTTTAAAAAAGGCATCACAATCTATCAACTGCTTGCACCATGGTGGCGGGCATGCTGCGGGAGCCATCAGATGATATTCGAGCGACACACCAGTTTCCTCAGAAAGGCCCTTCACACGTAGCGAATAGGATTGTCTCAAAAATGAACGGTTTTGAAACAGAACAGAAGTTGATGTGTCATCAATTGTGAAATGTTAAGGGTGGTCCTTGTCTTCCTTCACTTTGAGATCGTATAGAAAACACATGTAACATCTCTGTAGGTGGAGTGACCATTCGTTCAATTCCAGGTACAGGCTTTCAACGGGGCTAGTGCGAAAGGCACTCGTAGAGAAGCGAATTCCTAGGTGGTGAATAGGGTCAAGCATCTTTAGGGCAGTGGGTGTCGCAGACTGATAGATTATTGCTCCGTAATCGAAGCGAGTGCATACGAGGCTCCTGTACAAGTTCATGAGACACTTCTTGTCACTCCCCCACGTAGTGCGTGACAGCCCTTTTGGGAACATTCATGGTTCTGATGCACTTGTTTTTTAGATACCGATTGTGTGGTACGAAGGTTAGCTTGGTGTCCAGAATTAGGCCCAAGAATTTGTATTCGGCATTAACAGACATGCGTTGACCATGCAGTTGAATGTCAGGGTCGGGGTGAGTGCCTCTCTTTCTAGAGAACAAGACACACGTGTTTTTTGGGGGTTTGATCAGAATTCATTTTCCTCAGCCCGTGTGGAGACCTTGTTCAAGCCAAGCTGAACCTGCCGCTCACAAATTGCCAGGTTACCAGACTTAAATCCAAGCTGGACGTCATCAACATATGTACAGTAAAACATATTTTGTGGGATAGAAAGACGCAAAGAATTCATTTTGACAATAAATAGAGCACAACTAAGTACACCTCTTTGCAGTACTCGTGTTTCTTGGACAAATGTTCGGGAAAGAACACTGCACACTCTGACACGGAATATACGATTGGACAAGTAGCTTTTGATAATAGGAAACATCTTGACACGAATACCAAGATTGGACAGGTCTTTTACTATTCCGAATCTCCATGTCGTATCGTAGGCTTTTTTGATATCGAGCAACACAGAAGGAAAGTATTGTTCGTGGACGAAGGCGTCTCGGATCTGCGCCTCAATACGTAGCAGGTGGTCGGTGGTGGATCTACTCTCTTGGAAGCCACATTGGAATGGGTCGAGCAGATTGTATGTTTCAAGGTAATGTACAAGTCGGCGATTTATCATTTTTTCAAAACGTTTATACATGCAACTTGTAAGTGCGATTGGCTTTTAACTACTTACAGAATAGAGATCCTTGCTTTGCTTTAAAATCGGAATAATAATGTCTTTTTTTCAGGCAGAAAGTATTTCACCGGAAAACCAAACAGCGTTATACAGAGAAAGCAGGGTTTTTTGTGTTTGAGGAGGCAGTTGTTTCAATATTTCGTAAGCTATACGGTCCAAACATGAAGCGGATTTGTTGCAGATATAAGGCGATGCTTCGATGCTTGTAACTCGGCCAAACAGAAAGGGTTGTTGTTTAGAGTTTAGAGAATTTTCGCTGTTGTTTCTCTTTTTCAATTTTTCTTTTGTGTCGTTGAAAAGCTGCAGGATACTGTGACGAGCTAGACACCTCTTCGAAGTGGGCACCGAGGAAGTTCGCCTAGTCTTCCAAGGTGTCCCCTTGTGAGTCTACCAGAGGTAGTGAAGATTCGTGTTGTCCTGCTGCCTTGCGAACCATGTTCCAGACTTTAGTTTCTTGTGTATACGAAGTGATGCCTGATAAAAACTTATGCCAACTTTCTCTCCTAGCCTGCCGGCACGTTCTCCTTCCTTGGGACTTAATTGTCTTAAATATTTCAAGATTCTCTGCTGTCGGCGAATCCCGTAGCAACCTCCACGCTTTGTTTTTTTGTTTTCGTGCATTGCGACATTCAGAGTTCCACCATGGGACACGTCGCTTGCCAGGCAGTCCAGAAGCTTGCAGGTTGCATTTCATCGCAGCGTCGGTCAGAAAAGCTGAAAAGTATTGTACAGCTGCGTCTATGTTTAAACTAGACAGGTAAGTCCAACTTAAGTGAGTAATCTGCGAGAACTGTTCATATCAGCTTTGTCAGTAATCCATCTGGGGACCTGTGAGAGATATTCATTTGATATGGGTGTGCCTAGCATTACCGGAAAGTGGTCACTTCCGTAAGTATTATTGATGACGTTCGATGCCAGTAAAGGAAGGAGGGATGGAGAGACAATACTGAGGTCTATTGACGAGTAGGTATTGTTGGTGAGGCAGTAGTATGTGGGCTTTTTTGATTTAGAAGACACGCGCCAGAAGTAAAAAGAAACCGTTCAATCAGGCGACCTCGAGCATCGCAGCGAGAGTCACCCCAAAGATTGCTATGCGTCACCCCAAAGATTGCTATCTCCAAAAAGAATATAAGGTTCTGGAAGTTCATCTATGAGGGACTGGAGTTCACGCTTTTCAAGACGGTGTTGTGGAGGTATGTATAGAGAGCAGATGGTGAAGAGCTTATTTAAAAGAAACTGCTCGAACAGCTACCGCCTCAAGATATGTTTGTAGTGGTAAGTGCGTGCATGCAATCTCTTGATTGGCTATAATGGCAACACCACCGGATGGCACAATGGCATCATTTAGGTTAGTTTGAAAGATAACGTATTTGCGTAGAAAGTTTGTAGGTTTTGGTTTCAAGTGTGTCTTTTGCACACACAGCACTTTTGGTGTATGTTCGTGTAAGAGCTCCTGGATATCGTCGAGGTTTCCCAGCAGTCCTCTGACGATCCACCGTAGTATGTGTGTCATTTTAGTCTTGTGTGGTGCTGCGTGTACAAGAGTGTCTCTAGCTTACAGGGCCTTTGGGGGCCCTGTAATTTGGGTTTTTCTCATTTTTGGCGTGCGCCGAAGAGCTGCGCCTCTCCTTCAGCGTCTCGGCTGCCGGAGGAGTCGTACTTGTATCCATCGCCTCTTGTGAGGTGGTGTATGGTGCCTGATTGGCAGGCACGTTCACAAAACTTTCGGACCTAACTGCGTTTGCAGTGGTCCGAGGTCCAGCAGACTGGGGAGTCTGCTGGCCCTGTTTGTTAGGTGGCGGAGCAGTACTGGCTGCTCCACCCAGGGGCGCTTGTGGCGCGCCCGCAGTCTCCCTCTGTGTGACTTTTGCGGGCACGGAAAGATTCGGCGCGGCACCCCAGTGCGTCACATCGGCGAAGGAGGGACTGGACTGGTGGATGGAGACCCGTTTACGTGCTTCTTGAAAGGACAGATTGAACTTTACTTTAATCTCAAGGGTTTGTTTTTCTTTCTTCCAGATTGGGCACGATCTCGAGTAGGCAGCATGGTCTCTTTCACAGTTCGCACAACATGATGCGTTTGAATTACACGTATCTGATACGTGCTCACTAGATGCTCATTTTGCGCAAGTATTGCGCCCTCTGCAACTTTGTGACCCATGTCCAAAGCGCTGGCACTTGAAACATCTGCGAGGGTTTGGCACATAGGGCCTGACACAGAGCTTGCAGTAGCCAGTTTCATTAGCATCAGGTAAGTCACTGGTACCCAAGATGATGATTTTGTTTTTCATGGGTGTTTCTTTTTTGTCTCGTCGTATAATTATTTTTTGGTTCTCGACTACATTCTGGTCTTGCCAGCCTTCTAATAATTCACTTTCGGACAGTCTGAGCAAGTCGTCATCACAGACCACCACGCGCACTGTATTTATTGACCTGTGTGGACCAACTGAAACTTGGACATCCCCAAACGCTACCAGTTTAGGTAGATTGTCATATTGGAGCTTGTCACGAACCTCCAAAAGGAGGTCGCCACTTTCCAACTTCGTTACACGATATCCTGGGCCGATTGCTTCATTGAGTGTTTTCGAGACAGAAAAAGGTGAAATTGCTTGCACTGTTTTGTTCTCTTTTTGGCTATGAACGACATGAAACTTGCAAAAGGACTGCTTCGGTTTGGAAAAAAGAAACGGTTCTTCGGTGCGCCACCTTTAGGGGCGGCGATCAGAAAGAGGAGGGAAAAAGTTCGCCATACAGATTCTGTACAGTTCGGTGGCGATGGTGGCCACCCACCACCGAGCACGACAAGGGGATCCTACAAGGTTAAATAGTGAACACTTAGAGACGCCAGCCATTCATCGCCGCTATAACAGAATATAACTACCCAAGGTTGGGTAACTACACAGGGTTAACCCTCGCCGACAGAAAGTTTGGTAGTAAACAGAAAAGAGAAGACTAAAGGACCGAAAAAAGTGGGAGATAAAGACGAAGATGTAGGTAGAAAGAGATAGGAAAACGTGACTGCCGATTTCCCCTGGGTGGGTCAGCCCAGGGGTGCCGTCTACGTGAAGCCAAAAGGGTGTGTTTCCTCTGCCGGGGGGCCTTAAAGGTTATATCACCCAACGTCGGCTCAACTCCCAGGATCTCTTTTTCCCCAGACACGACAAATCATTGCACGGCTAGGTGTGGTAGGGAGTAGAAACTCTCCCGTTAACTCGGGTCCGTGGTGTCGCTACGCTCGAAACGCCTACTTGCAAAGGCGCCTCTGCGGGGCACAAAGTCAACTAGAACGTTGGCTTTTCTTCTATGCTCGCCAAACAATCAGACCTTCTTCTGATCCCCTCGTAACATCGCAAATATATTTAAAACAGAACCTCATGTTGAGATCTACTAGGTATTATAAACCTCATCTGTTTCTCAAAAATCATAAAATAATTTGTACGCGAGTAAGCGACAAAAAACATCGAAAAAAAAGTCAACTTGATTGTAATGACCTAGAAGTCTGACCTACAACCTCTTCGTACACCATCATTAGTGCCATGTGCTCTACCACTGCACTGCAAAAGTACATCTACCACGTCTTAAAAACGCCCTTCGAAATGTTACGGGGGTAAGGGAATGAATGAAATAAATATATTTACAAAATATACAGGGAGAGTAAGAGGCAGCTGCAGCCAAGATGGAAGAACAGCAGCAACAACACGAGCACGGTCGCTTTCATCGTCTTCGTCCTCTATGATGATCTTTCGTTGCCAATGTCGTGTAACGTATAACACCCCGCAGCTGGCAGCGCCGTCTTGGCGCCTAAAGCAAAGTAGCATCATATGCATGGTTTGAAGCGGGTCACGTGAACGAAGTCAGTAGCGGGTGCGGACGACGATGACTGACTGTCTAACGGAGCAATCTCGTATGTGACATCGGTAAGCCAGCGTAAAACCTTGTAAGGCGCCGAGTAGCGAGACAGGACCTTCGACAAGAGGCCAACGTGGCGGCATGGTGTCCAGAGGAGGACCAGTGAACCTGGAGCGTAGGAAACTGCTCTGTGATGGCTATCGTAGCGGGCCTTCTGAGAAAACTGCGACCCAAGAAGACGTTCCCGTGCGATTTAGCGGGCCACTAGAGCCCGAGCAGTGGCATCCCGGGCGTACTCTGTAACCGTTTGCGTAGTTGATGGGAGAAGAGTCTCGAAGGGTAACGCTGGATGGCGGCCGAACAATAAATAGAAGGGGGAGAAGCCAGCGGTGTTGTGGTGTGACAAATTGTACGCGAATGTCACATAGGGCAAAGTACTATCCCAATCAAGGTGATCTTTGGAAACGTACATGGAGAGCATTGTTGTCATTGTTCGATTTAGGCGCTTGGTAAGACCATTTCTGTGTGGGTGATAGGCCGTAGTGAGCTTGTGACGCGTCGAGCACGAGCGAAGAATGTCACTTACTACTTTTGAAAGAAATGAGCGACTACGATCAGTCAGCAGCTGTCGAGGAGCGCCATGGTGAAGAATTACGTCGTGAAGCAAGAAGTCCGCGACGTCGGTGGCACAGCTTGTCGGTAGCGCTCGTGTGATAGCGTATCTTGTGGCGTAATCAGTGGCTACGGCTGTCAAATTGTTTGAAGTGAGAGAAGTAGGAAATGGTTCAACGAGATCAAGACCGACGCGGTAGAAGGGAACGGTGGGTATGTCTATTGGTTGGATCGGACCAGCTGGTAGCAAGGTGGAATGTTTGGAGCACTGGCAGGACTCACATGCACGTATCGGCACACAGAACGGTAAAGGCCTGGCCAGAAGAATCTACGCCGCACGCGATCGTACGTGCGCGTGACCCCGAGATGTCCCGCGTTTTGGGCGTCGTGAAGCTATTCAAGTACAGCGGAACGGATTGTCGCAGGAACTACGAGTAGTAGCTCTGGTCCTTCGGCACTGGTGTTGCGTCGGTAAATGATGCCATCGCGTAGAAGGAACAAATGTAGCAACGGGTCTACATGGGGCATGCGTAGACTCTGCATGATAGACCGCAAGTGGACATCGCTGAGCTTTTCCTTGCGTATGTCGGTGAAAGCCGACATGGCGAAGACACAAGGGTCAGAATCATGTGCTGAAAGGTCAGTTGGGTCCACGGGGTGACGGGATAGACAGTCGGCATCCTGGTGCATTAGGCCAGATTTGTATGCCGTGTCGAAGCTGTATTCTTGTAGTTTCAAGGCCCAACGGCCAAGTCGTCCTGTTGGATCTTTAAGGAACGACAGCCAGCACAAGGCATGGTGATCTGTAATTACCAAAAAGGTGCGGCCAAACAAGTATGGTCCAAATTTTCAGACTGCCCAGACTAGTGCGAGGCACTCACGCTCTTTAATGGAAAACTTGCTCTCCGAAGGAGAAAGGAGGCGACTGGCATAAGCAATGACGCGATCCTGTCCTCGTTGCCACTGGGAGAAAACAGCACCAATTCCATGTCCGCTTGCATCGGTACGAACTTCAGTATGGGCTGACGGGTCGAAATGGCCCAAGATGGGTGGGGAAGTAAGTAATGTTGTAACGGTGCTGAAGGCAGTTGCTTGGTCAGTACCCCAATAAAAAGGCATGTCCTTCTTCAGTAGCTCCGTAAGTGGTCGGGCAATGTCAGCAAAATCTTTTACGAAACATCGAAATTAAGAACAAAGGCCGATAAAACTCCGTACATCTTTTGCGGAACGTGGTATGGGAAAATCTTTGACAACTCAAATTTTGTCGGGATCAGGTTTCACGCCTCGAGCCCTGACAAGGTGGCCCAGCACAGTGATTTCCCGACGGTCAAAGCGACATTTGGAAGAGTTGAGCTGAAGTCCTGCTTTCCGGAAAACCTCAAGAACAGCCGTTAGGCGGCTAAGGTGACTTTCGAATGTAGGTGAAAATACGATGACGTCATCGAGATAGCACAGGCACGTGGTCCATTTGTATCCACGCAGGAGAGTCCATCATCCTTTCAAATGTAGCTGGCGCATCACACAATCAGAATGGCATAACCTTGAACTGGAAAAGTCCATTCGGTGTGATGAATGTGGTTTTCGGATTGCGGATGAATTCGGTGTGGTGAATGTGGTGTTACACGACATCGGCAACGAAAGAACATCATAGACGACGAAGACGATGAAAGCGACCGTGCTCGTGTTGTTGTTGCTGCTGTTCTTCCATCTTGGCTGCAGCTGCCTCTGACTCTCCCTGTATATTTTGTAAATATATTTATTTCATTCATTTTCTTACCCCCGTAACAGTATATTTGACATCTCCCTCCCAAGGTGATCATAGTTTCCGAGACCAGTGTCGCTGTATTGAAGCGGTGAAGTGAAATAGTTAAGTGCTGATGACTCCAGAGATGTCCTACAGGAGCCTTTTTTCTGTTGTTGTAACACTATATTGTAGTGGAGTTTTCTCATTCACCAATGATGTGTCTGAATCATCTACTGCTTCGAGTATGAGAGCACCTGCTGAGAAAACTTCTTCAATAAGCACTACGGAAAGGCAATGATGGCAACGCCTAAATGCCCCACAGTTTGCGCTTTTGTGCAGCGCGAGGCGTGCTAGCGGAAGGCGGAATGACTACTCACGTGCACGGTTCAAGCTGCCAACTCTGCCTCTCGTGTTCTTGAAGCACTTCGTGGTATATGCATTAGTGCAGACGTAGATTACCCTGTTACTGCAAAGCACAGCACTCTGGCGTTTCTCTTATCAAGTAACGATGGTTATGTGTCTGCTGGCACCATCTTTGCCTGCTGCTTACCACATGCTATGCAGGGTTGTATGCAAACTACTCGCTGCTGCTACGGTTAAAGTACGATCATGAACGTTGGTCATCGGGATGCGTACGTCCATGTGGATCCATCTGCATCAAATGATGTGACAGCTAGCTGTCAAGCGCAAACTTGCATTGAGAAAACTATCCTACATCAAAGCATATTGGTAAGTGTAATCTTGTGAAGCCATGACTCACATTTCTACCGAACCAATTTTCACGGAGAGAGAGTAAGTTTCTGTGGAAGGAGGGATTGAACGTGGGCGTGTGTGTCACAGTGTGTGGACGTTTTCGTCCCCTAAATATAATAACTGAACAGAAAGTGGAGCTGGCCTGCACACCCACAAAATGTAAATGGCGCGCGCCCGCATGTGCGTGCGTGCGCGCGTGCGTGTGTGTGTGTGTGCGTGCGTGCGTGCGTGCGTGCGTGCGTGTGTGCGTGCGTGCGTGCGTGCGTGCGTGCGTGTGTGTGTGTGTGTGTGTGTGTGTGTGTGTGTGTGTGTGTGTGTGTGTGTGTGTGTGTGTGTGTGTGTGTGTGTGTGTGTGTGTGTGTGTGTGTGTGTGTGTGTGTGTAAGTGTGGGTGTGTGTGCAGATTTTTCCAGCACGGACCCAGCCCGGTGCGACAGCGTAAAGCTCCGGCCTGCCCGAGCCCAGCCCAGCGTTATTAAGGCGCATACCCGGCCCGGCCCGTTTCACTTAATTATGCCTTGAGCATAAATGAGGCACTGTGTGATTTTCGATTGCAGTGAAGATACCTGCCCAAACACAATATTTTCTAGAGTGTTTTCAGAACTTATTGTAATTGCACCTTCACTGGTACTGTGAATAACTTCGGTTAATTATGGTCGTAAGATTTTCGCGAAGTGATTGTACAGTACCATAACATAACATAAGTTATCACTTGAGTCGCAAGTGGCTGCCTCAAGAACGCAGTGACACTCGCGCGGTCTTGTTTTTGCGTAGTACAGGCACAGTATTGTACGTCTATCTATCTATCTATCTATCTATCTATCTATCTATCTATCTATCTATCTATCTATCTATCCATCTATCTATCTATCCATCTATCTATCTACCTATCTGCCAAGCTCATTACGTCTGTATCACCCCCTTAAGATTGGGTAAGCCAACATTAGTATGGGATGGTGAGATGGCTTCACGAATATGACTCACTGGTCATGACATGAATGATATCACAATCCCATCACACACGTCTTCAAAACCTTTACGCTACACGTGTAGCACGTATATTCGGGGGCGGCTATGTGCCACAGGTATGCGCCATCAGGGACTGACCCTTATATCTACTCAAGAACTGCATGGACAGACATGGAAATTTCTAGCGCGTGAGCATTAAGAAAAAGCTGCCATAGGCAGCGTTCACCAGACGATGGAAAGCATAAATGTCTGAAGCCCAGCAGGAATCAAGCTAAATTATTGTGCGTGGCGATTAGGTATTCAACCACAGAGCCATGGCAGGTTTCAGAACTATATTTAGAATTGGTCCCAATCCATTGAAAACATCAGTTGTGGTTGCAGTGCTAGATATCAAATTTTATAACAATGCATATTTACTGCTGCGATACAGCCGTTTCATGAGGCTGATGTCAATTGTAGTTAGGCGCCATCTGCTGAAGTTGATTCATGTAGGAGTGTCCAGGGCTAACATCCTCGCGAGCACCAGCGCTTAATATTAGCTTAGTCCTTCAGGTGTCGCTGATATGCTTGCTGCTGTTGGCAGCGCTGTGCAACTGTAAAAAACTGATCATTTGAAACATATGCGCCTATTTAAGGTATGTCTGGTGGTACATTCTTCCATATTTTCAGCACCTTTTTGTAGAGTTTCGCTCAATAAAAAATTAAACAGTGCAACTTTTCATCCGCAAGCTTCGCATGACATCCATTCTCAAGGTACGTGGCATCTGCCTAGTTTTTTTGCATTTTATATAACGACGACAAAATATATTACCCTCTAAAGAAAAAAATGCGACAAATTTGTACTTTGACTAGATAAATTGCATACGAACTGGGGCTGATGAGCTAAAATATTGTCTCTTGAAAACTTGATTTTTTGCGCACTGCAAGAAAAAAAACGGGTTCTAGCTGTTTCCGGGAGAAGTACACCAGGCTGGGCACTTATTTAAAAAAAAATCTGTCGTGTCCACTAATCGGCGGCCAACTGTCGCCAAAGTAAACTACGTTTTTAAGCTCCCAACAAGCAGGTTTTTTGACACACTCTTCTTATATAGGTCGCCGCTACCGCAGTGCCATCCGTGATTTGTCGAAATCGAGACACACCAGTGAGCGAGCAAGCCTAATTTTTTGCATTTATTACTTTTCGCTATATAAACCACGTGCTGTTTTCGCAGGCTTCATCACGTCTTTTTTCTTATTAAAATACCTGAATGGTAGTTCAAAGCCCCACGAACTTTTTTTGTTGTTCTTGTGAGTGGCAGTGGACGCCGGGCTCGCATTTCTCCACCGTTTGCAGGCAGGTACGCAGGCAAACAAACACACCACTGGCAGCGCCACCGGGCGCTTAATTGGACGCGCCAGAAAAAAAAAGTAAAAATAAGTTTCTGGCACAACCTAAATGTACATCAAGTGCGTGTGCGTTTCAAGTTATACACGATTGCTTTAAACAAAACATGTCTGCCCGCGAGCATTCCTTACAGGTGGATTGACCACATCGCTGTTGAGGGGCGCTGGCGGTAAATATTCGTAGCTTTTCAACGTGAAGCGGAAATTGTAATTCATTTTTTCGTGGTACAAAAACATGTCGGTGGCCTCTGATGTGATCAACGATCTTCTAATTTTTGCCACCACCAAAACATTGATATGCGAATGGCCGTATAGAAAACCAGCTCAAAATATACTTACGGCATTCGTCATGACGGCCAAGTATGTGATCAGCTCCTGATTTTTATTGTAGTATTTTTGGTGTGCTTTGTCGGAAATGAGGTGAAGCTCCACTTGAAACTGCTCAACGTTCGAAGCCCGTGATTGCAGATCTAGAAAAGGTAACACCCATTCAGTGCATTTTCCATGTTGTCTTTCACTGCGGATATTAACAAGCCTACTTCTTTTGGGCCAAACACTTACTCAGTGTGCGACAGAGGATGGTCACACACAGAGTAATAGCCTACAGGCTCTTGTTTTTTATTTATTCGTTTATTTTATAGTCTGGCGAATCACGAGTGCTCACTATCACAAAAAGCGACAATTACGTATTATTAGAAGAATTCTAGGGTGGTCCAGCGAACTTCGGCGTTGCATTTACGAATAAAGGAAAAATTACCACAAACACTTCTTCTGTGCTGGAGATTGTGTGTGCACTCGGTAGAGGTAAGTACATAATTGCTTAACTAAAAGCTCCTAAAACCTAAATGCGCAATGGCCCTCCATATAAGGTACAGCAAGCCGCCTCATGTATACGTCTTTCTATACTTGTGCACTCTGTACTACCTACACACTTGTCGCAAAAAATGTCCGTGCTTAAAAATATTCTTAGCTCTACTGTGCCCATTTCCAATAGGACGTACTTAATAACTTTTCTTTCATTCGTAAGAAGATTGCCTGGCAGCTTTATAATTCGGGTAGACATTTGCAGCATACACCAAAATGATTTTTTGCGCTGGCACGAAGACCGGTAACTTTTTAAATGTGGAAGTGATTTCATACTTCTTACGGCAAAACTCATGTATAGGATGTGACAAATATTACAACATATAGACATTCATTCCACTTGCACCAAGTTAGTAATGTTCATGTGAGAAAAAATTCACTTTTAAAAGAGACTCACTGTTCAAGTGCTGCATGCCATCACTGTTCGTGTGTTTGCTCACATCGTTGACCCGCACAATTTCACCTTGCAAAGAGATATATGAAAGCATTTTCAATGCTGCGAACATTTATCAAGTATTGCATGCGTGATGAAGGGGCAATATAAAAAAATATCGATCATTGATCAAGAACGGTCACGTGTATTGGTGACTACGTTGATTCTTGAATAAAGAAAACTAACTTCTATAACCGTCAGTGTGAAAGTTTCATATGCGTAATTTGCTATCAAAATAGTACAAACTCCCGAATCGTCGAATTATGGTTTTACATGCCACTCTCGAGTGACACCCTCGAGCCCATCTCAAAAGAGAATCAACTTCATTTTTTTAATTGACAAAGAACGCTGTATTACCCTCTATAAACCAGAATACATTTCTAGTTTTCTATAGAGAACGAGCAGTTAGTTGGTGCTAAATATGCTGGACATGATGTCGCGTGAACTTATCGTTGGGTATGAGTGTAGTGCCGAGAGTCGTCGGTGTTTAGCAATTCAGGCTGACGCTCTAGGGTGAGTGATGGAGACACGTCCTTACTTCCGTACGAAGTTTCTTGCGTTTGGCCGCTTTCTAGAACTACAAGTGATTCACTCCTTACCTTTTTATTCACTATGTAACGTTATTAGGGTAACGCTAGATGTAATTACGAGAACTTATTTCTGACTCTCGACTGAAGGCCATTTTCTACTTGTATACATATTTACCAGACTTTATTACTACTCCGAAACGCACACAAAATACGGTGCAGCCCTAAACGCAAGCCCTGTCTATTCTTTAGCAATTGAAAATTTTCGCGTTTGATTTTCATGCACTACAATCACCCACGACCTATGCGCCCAGCGTAACGATGATATAGAAGCAGCCATTTATTTCGCCGAACAGGAGCGCGCAACTCTGACTGGAAACGCCAAAGTAGCAGTGCTTTGAAACCAACAATGCCAAATCCGAGCTAGACGGGACGAAGTTAGGAGAGACTACACGCGTGAAAAGGGGGGTCATTCAGGGCACTAACCCGGCCTAAGATCGCAAGGTCACAAGTTCGAAGCTGCGCGAGTGGTCAGTTTTTTTTTTTCACTTTCAAATTGTTAACAAAGGAGGCCGCATGTGCTACGAGTCAGATCAAGTTATGAGCTGATGGTGGTCAGGTGGGGGTCTACAGTGCTAATAATGCGCAACAGAACCCCTGCTTAGATATGAAAAAATCGTTTCGAATGCAGGCGCCACACCCTTCTCAATTATACATTTAAATAAAACGCGTGATAACAGATTCGTTTAGAGAAAAAAAGAAAAGGTCCGAGTTGCTGCTTTACTGGCAACCACCTGTCAGTAATGCACTTCCTCACCAGAGCCGGATCAACCACCCTGGAGCAATACTTGGCCACTACCTTTCTTGACTACAGCGATTAACCCTTGGCCCTCACTCCACAGCGGCTGCGAACGAACTGCCCAAGGCGGTGGTCAGACCTTCGACGCAGCAGAGGGTGCAAATAATCACTGCGTACAGCCAGGCTGCCATTGGAATCTCAACTTGGCTACCTTAAACGCTCGAACTATATATAGGTAGGCTAGTCTAGCTGTTCTGTTTGAAAAAATAAAGGGTGTTCAATGGCACACAATACAGCTCAGCAAAATTATGAGGAAACGTGAAGTACTTGGAGTGCTGAAGAACAAACACGTCCTTTGCTAAAATGGATGATTTGACAGAAAAGAACCAGGGGGGGGGGGTCTTATACACAAGTATATCACTGGAAACAAAGAAGAATACTCCAGCATCAGTGGGAGGGTGGCGAGTATCATAATTCTGTTTAACAAAGGTAGAAGGTGAAGGTGGTACACGCCTACGCGCCTACATCAAGCCATGATGATCATTTGATTGACCGCTTTCATGAAGATTTAGAGTCCACCATTATTAATGTAAAGTCACAGTATACTATCCTAATGGGTAACTTCAATGCAAAGTAAGTAAAAAAACACGCCAAAGAGCATGCAGTGGGGGCATATGGCATCACCTCCAAAAATGCCAGAGGAGAGTTATTAGTAGAGTTCCCCGAACGAAATTATTTACGGGTCCCGACTACTTTCTTCAGAAGACTAGCTAAGCGTAAGTGTAGGAGGCTAAGTCCTAATGGCGAAACTAAAATATAATAGACTACATTCTGTGTACACATCCAGGCATTGTACAGAATGTAGAAGTAGTTGGCAAGATCCGATGCAGTGACCATAGAATGCTAAGAGCTCGTATTCAGCAATAATCAAATCAAAACACAGACAAAAACTGATTGTGCAAGAGGCCAAATAATGAACTAGTGGCGAGAGGGTATATACAGGAATTCAGCGTTTTCTACCGAATGTATTTGAGACCCTAAACGAGGTAAACGTAACTAGCGTTGACACAATGAACGATAATCTTACTAGTATCGTCAACCAGTTTTTTATGGAAATCGGAGCTAGAATCACAAGAAAAGACCCTAACAAACAATTTCAGCACACAAAAAGCCTAATAATAGATGACAAACTATAAAAGCCTCATATGCAACAGACAAAACAGAGCTAGTAAAGCTTCCAAAGTTAATTGATAGGCGTAAGGTAGCCGACATCAGAAGGTAACACATAGAGAAAATTGAGCAGGCTGTAAAAAGAGGCAGTGGTTTAAAAGCTTGATGATTGATGATTGATTGATATGTGGGGTTTAACGTCCCAAAATCACCATATGATTATGAGGGACGCCATAGTGGAGGGCTCTGAAAATTTCGACCACCTGGGGTTTTTTAACATGCACCAGAATTTTAGCACACGCGCCTACAACATTTCTGCTTCCAGCAGAAATGCAGCCGCCGCCGCCTGGATTTGAACCCGTGACCTGCGGGTCAGCAGCCGAGTACCTTAGCCACTAGACGTGACCTAAAAACTGCGAAGGCAGACTTGTGCATAGGCAAAATTAGATGTATACATTGAGGGAATAGGAAGGCAATGTCATAACCAATAGGAATGGCATAGTCGACGCGGTGGGAAAGTTCTACAGAGAGCTTTGCAAAAGCCAGAACAACCTGGATGATATTATCTGAGACAATAATAGTCAAGAGAAATTGAACCTCCTACCAGCAACGACAGGGGAAGTGAAGAAAACCCTGAAAGAAATGCAAAGAGGCGAAGCCGCTGGGGAGGATAACAGCAGGCCTCTTAGAAGATGGTGGAGAAATTGTGTTATAAAAACTGGCCACCTTATTTATGGTGTGTCTTTTGACGGGAAGTTTACCAGAATTTTGAAAGAACGCCAACATGGTCTTCATGAATAAGAAAGGAGACATACAGGCCCTCAAGTTACAGTCAATTCTATACAAACTATTTACAAAAATAATCGCTAATAGAATTATTAGGCAATAAAGTTTAATCAACCAAAGGACCAAGCGCAATTTCATACTGACTGCTCCATAATAGACAATAATCATACTGTAAATCAGGTAATAGAAAAATGAGAGAAATACAAGCAACTTCTATATATAACCTTCATATTCTGCCAGCAGGCATTTGACTACGTCAAGACTTCAGCAGTAATGCAGGCCCTGCGAAATCATGGCATCTAAGAACCTCACGTAAGCCTACTGGAAGAAATCTTCAGTGGAACCACAGCCACCATAGTTCTTCGATAAAGAAAGCAGCAGAATCTGAATAAGAAAGGGTGTAAGTCAGGGAGAACCAATCCCTTCAACGCCATTCACCATTTACAGGAGGCTTTCAGGACCCTGGTTTGAGAAGAGTTAAGAATAAGACTTAATGAAGGGTGTCTTAGAATCCTGCGATTCGCTGATGACATTGCCTTGATAAGTACCTAATGAGACGAATTACAGTTCATGATTACATTACTGCACATGGAAGAAAGAAAGGTACGTTTTAAATTTAATATGCACAAACTTTAAGTATAACGTGCAACAGTCTCGGCACAAAACGCACTTTGCGGTAGGTGTAGAAACTGTCAGTTGTAAAGGAATATGTCTACTTAGGACAGGTAGTAACCACGAAGCTGAACTATGAGAGTGAAATAAGGAGAAGAATAAGGATGTTGTAGATCACGTTCGGGAAGTATTCTTAAATCGTGAATTGTAATCTGCCACCAACCCTAAAAATTAAGGTATACAACAGCTGCACCTTGCCATTACTTACCTAGGGAGCAGAAACGTGGCGGCTTACAAAGAGCGTTCAGCTTAAACTGCGACTGAAGCAGCGAGTGATGGAAACGAAAATGATTGTTGCGATCTTAAGAGACAAGAAGTTAGAAGAGTGGGTCAGGGTACAAATCGGCTTGGAGAATATCATATTTGAAACCAAGAAGGAAAAAAATGAATATGGGCCGAGCATCTCGCGCGTAGGCAGGATAACTACTGCTCATCAATAACTACTGGCTGCATTCCCAGTGAAACAGAGCTGCTTAGGGGGAGACAAAGTAAGGTGGGCCGATGATATTAAAAAGTTTGCAGGGATTACTTGGCAAAAGAAAGCACAAAACCGGGTTTATTGGGTGGAACATGGGAGAGGCCTTCACCCTGCAGTGAGCGTAGACAGGACGATGATGCTGAAGATGAAGATGCAGCACAATAATGTAGTGCAACGATGTGACGCAACACGCAGCCCGTCGATTGGTCTAAACCAAATCTCAACAAACAGTTATGAAGTCAACGTCACTGATCGCCGAGTTTACATCGCTGCACGTAGGAGGAGGTTGGTCAACGCAAGAAAAATGCGCTAGCTTGGTTGGGGTGTGTACGAAAAAAAAACGCGGAGCCTGTTGACTGTCCCTTCAACAACTTCTCCGTCCAAACATGCTTGTGAAATATGAGCATATGTGGCCGCCCTGGCCAATTCAGTGGCCGTGACATTAAAAAAAAAAGGCAGATCCCACGAACAGGGGGGAACGATGATATGCGTAGCACGAATTAGGAAGGTTGATATGTCACTATAAAATCAGCACAACGTTACAAGGCGGAAGTAAACTATGCCGTACGTGACTTCCATGTAATGAATATCCTATTTGGACGTGTCATTTACCTTTGTCGTTCATTCACGCCACGTGATACAAATTTAATATATACGAAACTAGCGAAGTGCCCGTGAACGCATCCTGAGGGGCGTAATATATACTCCGACGTAACGTTGACGCGCGAGCACGCTGGGCGCAATGACGCTACGCTAGCAAAAATACTTAGGGACCCTTAAACTTCGCCTTTAAGAGTTGAACGCCATAGCGAAATCCAGCCCCAAGTGCGCCCTTCAACCGCTAAATGCACACTTAACAACATGTTTTCTTACATACACACACGCGCGCGCGCGCGCATACACAGTAGATTGTACCAGTGCGCGCGCGCGAATGATAGATAGAGGTTTTTTATCTGAAGTATTGAATGTTGCATGGCCTCCAAGATACTCGCCACTTGCTTGCCATCTTGGAGGCCATGACAGTCTCACAAGGCCTCACAGATGGCATAACATTATTGGGCGTTTGCTGTTTGCTTGATCAACGCCTCTGAAAAGGCAAAATATATTTTTCGCTAGATGGACATAGTTGTCCCTTTTTAGAGCTGTTTGAAAGTTATTGTGTGTTTTTAGCGGTGATGGCTGCACTACCCCGGCCATTTTCGACGTAGTTTGAGGCCTCCAAAACGCGCCCACAATTCGCCGAATGGACTCGTTTTTGTCGTGATACCTGTCGAACAAAATGCGTTAAAGGGGCTCTGAAAGACTTTTTCAAGTAACCATAAAATGAACTCACCAGAACAGTTTATTGCCTAATGAATTCAATGCCGCCAAAAGTTCGAAATTCCGTCCTGTGCGAGTGGAGTCACAAAGGTTTGTCGCATGCTTCAATTGCATTAACTTGTCCCGACGAAATCAGTGCATGACAGGGAGAAGTGGCGGGGGCAAAGAAACTACATCACCCGCGCCTAGTGACCTTGATCACTTTTTTTTTCTTCGAATACGCAGCTTTTTTAATGTGATTGCGCACTCACGCGTGGACAGCTAGCGGCCTCCCACGGCGATCTCTGTAACGAGCTTTTTTTTTTTTTTTGCTCACTGACAATTTTTCGCTCTCAACCAACGGGGCGGGGCCTACGCCGACGGCGGAATTTTCGCGACACGAGCTCGCTAACGCTGTCACGTTAAGACGCGAGAAACATGCTGCCTTTGGAGCCGATGACGTTTTTCAGCTCTAACCAAACTGCACTGCGTCTACCGTTCATAGTGATGGAAGGACGCCGTGCGCGCTCAAGCGCGCATGCGTCAAAGCAACGTGGCGTGCGGCTGTGGGTGTAGACACGCATCTCATGATTATCATGTTCACACCAGTGACATACCTTCGTAATCCATTCACGAGGCGTAGGGCAAAATTTTTGTATAAATTAAATTATAGTAAAACGGCTGCCAGCGCATCTTGAGTGTGGCATGTAGTCATGTTGTTAAATAAAACGCATCTCATGATGATCATGTATACACCAGTCACATACTTTCGTCATTCATTCAAGTACTGTGATACTAAATTTGGTATATGCAACGCTAGTGAAACGGTCACGAGTGTATCATGAGCGGCGTGGCATGTAGTCATCTTATTACATGACACGCACGCAGTAAAACATTTTACACCCAAAAGGGTGTAAATGAGCTTGTTCCATGAACGACACCCTAAGGGTGTTAATTCAGCACCTTCCAAAATGGCTGCTTTAACATGCACCCTTAGAATAGGGTGTACATGTAAAAAACTGTAGGGTGTTACAAAAACGCCCTTAAAGAATGGTGCCTTCAATGTCCTTCACTTTTTAACGCCCACTGAGGAGGGTGCGAGAAGGGTGAACAAGGGTGTTTAGTGCCCATTGCAGGGGTGCCAGTATTCTTTTAGACTGCACTAATAGATATAAGCATACACTGATTACACACTACTTGAAGAAAGTGGTCCTGATTATCGATGGTGCGCCACCTGTCGAGCTCCTTTCATTGCGTGTGGGCAAAAATATAAACGCGTACAATCGTGTATGAACTTGTGCTGGATCCATATACATCAGAGTATATGCACAATGCGCGTTACAGAAAATGAAGCCTTGCTGCCCTTGCATATTGCGTTTATTTAATAGGCAAATAAAACATAAACTTTTCTTCTGCCACACAACTTTTTCACCAAATATACGTTCACGTATACATACACTACACATGCAACACCTCAAATGTTTATTTTACTTTCTCAGTTTCACTTTATTGACAATTTTTTGCAACATACAATTACACTGGTTTCAGTTTAGTGTACTGCTTCAAGTACATACAGACAACAAATGAAATCATGCCACTATAACCAATAATTCTTTCAAGTATCTACAATCCTAGTGGTTTCAGTTTATTACTCCTTCATGAACGCAATCGGTTAATATGAATGAAATACAGGCAAATATATGCTTATAATTCTTTCAAATATATACAACCACCATGATTTCACTTTATACGTCTTCATGTACACAATCGTTCCCAAGAAGTGATGCAGATGAAAATATATACCGATAGTGTTTTTAAAAGTATACAATCACAGTGGTTTAAGCTTTGCATTCCTGGATGTATAACAATTGGTTATGAGAAATGATGTACATGCAAACGTATACGGGTTTTCGCACTTAAAACTTCAGCGAAAACTTAAAAAATCAATAGAATGATCAGAAACAGAATAAGCTAAAAACGGACACAAACAGAGTCAGGACACACAAAAAACAAAAGAGGTATTGCGTAATTATGGCTATTGACGCAGCCGGGTCACTTCATGCCAAATGTCCCAGTCACTTTGGCGACCATCTCAAATGTATTCGAAAAACTCGTAGTGCATGGAAAATACGGAACTTTTAGAATATTTAGAGAAAGAAAAATGTTTGGTCACGTGGCTGTTTTCTGAACTTCCTAGAATGCCGTCTAGATGTTTTATGTGAAAAACGTATTTTAAAAGTACCACTCCTTCTTTCTATATAAAACTCGGTCTACGTGTTAAGTAACAAGAGTTCAATTTGGGCGAGTTGTTTCATCTTTGTTGTGTTCTAGTCACAGCGCGACAATTTCAGGAAGAGACAAAAAGGACCGGAAAGAGCGCCGACGGTCAAGTGAATTTTATTGAACGTGCTACGAGCACTTTTATATGGAATACAAGAACAGTGCTCATGCGCCATGACACATGTGTGACCACTAGAAAATCATCTTAACTGAGAAAAGAATACTCTCTCTCAGAAAGTAAAAGTGAAGTGTGTAGTGATAAACCATTAAACCACCGTTTAACAGTTAGCCAGACTGTACTGGCAAACTACGATGAACAGAAACAGCTTCTTGTCTCTTGTGACCCTTCACTATATGACACAGGAGATGTTCTGTCTCAACGGGATGACCAAGATAGAGGGGCGCTCATCACCTTTGCATCTTGCACGCAAGGGCTGGAAGAACGCAATTATGCTCAGCTGGACAGAGAAGGCCTTGCTGTGAAGTTTGTAGCCCACAAGATCCCCAAGAATATTGTGAGAAACAAGTTGGCTTTTGTCACTGACCACCAACCACTGCTCAGCATGCTGGGTCCACAAAAGCCAACGGCTCAAGTCTTTCCACCACGGATGACCAGATATGGCACAAAGTTATCGGCTTACGATTACAGCCTAATCTACAGGCATGACAAGAACCGTCGAAAGGCGGACGCAGTGAGTCGATCACCATTACAAGAGCATCTCGATGAACCCTAACTTCCTGGTGACGTAATATTGTTCGAAGCTTTATCATGACCTCCGTTGACTGCTATCGCGATAGCACGCCTGACACAACGAGACAGCATCCTGCTGAGGTTTTACAAGGCAGTATAGGATGGCACACTGGAGAAACTCACTGGAGATGAGTTTGCTCCTTACCGACAATGAGAAATTCCACTAGCATTTTATTGCGAGTGCATCACACTTCGATCTCCACTGACTATGCCAAGCTCAGCACGATCCCAAGTTCTGGAACTTCTGCATGCTCGTCACAGAGGCATAGTAGACATGAAGAAATGCGCGTGGAGCTGCGTATGGTGGCCTGTAAATTACAAGGTGATCGATGAAACGGCGCGAAATTGCCGTGAATGCCAATCAACACAGAACAGCCTACTCAAAGCTCCTATTAGTAACTGGGACCGTCCCCAGATATTATGGAACACGGTGCGCGTTAACTTCGTGGGGCCACCACTTCGGCGCACCTACTTGGTTGTCGCGGGCGCATACAGAAAGTGGGTGGAAGTCCGACACGTGACGCAAGCAACATCTGCAGCTGTTATCGACGTGCTCCGAAGCCTCTTTGCAACGATTGGTGTTCTCCAAAAAGTCATTTCCCACAACAAAAAAGCATTCATCTTCAACGAGATGAAGCAGTTCTTTGCATCGAATGCCATACAAGCTACGCTCTCAGCAGCGTATCATCCTTCAAATAGCGGCCAGACAGAACACCATGTGGCGAAGCTGAAAAAAACACTGCTGGGGGACTCAGACAAGTCGATACAGTGCCGATTTGAAATATTTCTGTATCGGACACGCTACGATACACACTGCCACAGAAATGATACCTGCGAAAGCGATGTTCGGACGAGAATTTATCTGACCTCCCTATTTCGTCAAGCTGCAAGCAGATAAGAATTTTCGAAAGCCAGGAGGCATAGTCAAACTCACGCCGCTTCGCTGTAGGGGATGAACTGCTTATCCGGTCCTTTGTGAAAAAGCCAGATTGGTTAAAATGCGAATACTGCATCGTGTCGGACCACAATCCAGGCTTCTGAAAAGCCACTACAGAAAGGTTCAGCGTCACCTAAATCGCATGAAGAAACAGAGTCAGACCAGACCAACAGCCTAATCACCGACAGATTTGAGCGCAGCTGTCGATCTCTTGGGCGTGACGCCAAAAGAGACACCTTCTAGCTCAAATGCTCAACCGCCTGACTCGCCCGAGATGCAGGACGGCACTCCCTCGCTACCGTCGAAGTCACACGCAGTGACCACTTGGCAACTGTGACCGCCAAAGGTTAGGCGACATTCATACCACTATGGAGACTTTGTGTAAGGGAGGAAATGTGACATGTAGCCTTAGAAGACGACCGCGAAGTGTACGCGCGACTGCGCTGGCACTGTGGCACGAGCACGAGCCTTGTGTCGAACGTTTGCATGGAGTTAATGCAACGCCTGAGCTACACTTCTGAACTTGTTTGCGTTCCCAGCACTTCAATAAATTGTCTACAGCCACAAGTGGCTCACAGAAGTGATAATTCCTAACCCATTCTGCTCTCTTCCTGTTCATTAAGGTTACGCATATAATTTTCCTTTCATAGCTCGCTGCGTTGTCTTCATTTTAAGCTGAACCCTACCTGTAACCTTCTAAGTTTCCGCTCCTTAGGTAAGTACTGGCAAAGTGCAGCTTTTATAGGCCTTTCTCTTGAGAGTTAGTGGCGGATTGCCATTCACTTTTTAGAGTGCTTGCAGAGTGTTATCTACCCGATCCTTCTTATTATAGTCATTTCACTGTCATAGTTCCGCTCCGCGGTAAATAACTGTTCTAAGTAGACATATTCTTCAGCAAATTCCAGCGTCTCTTCACCTATCGCAAAGTGCTGTTGTCTGCCTAGACTCTTACACAACATGTTAGTTTTGTGCATAGGAATTTTCAGGCATACCTTTCCACTTTCCGTGTCCAGTTCAGTAATATTGAGGTGCAATTCGTCGCAATGTCATCAGCGAATCACAGATTACTGAAATACTCTTCATTATCTCTTTCCCTAACTCATCCCAAACTACAGCCCTGAAAACCGCCTGTAGACATGCGGTGAATGGCACTGGAGAGGTAGTGTCTCCTTGCCTCATAACCTTCTTTATAGGACAATGTCGCTTTCTTTGTGGGGAGCTATGATGGCTGTGCATCCACTGTAGAGCTCGTCCAGTATGTCGATCTAGGTTTCTTTGATGCCATGATTCTGCAATGCTACTTATGCTTTGACTGATTCAAACGCCTTCTTGTAATATATCATGGCTGTGTATAGGAGTTTATTGTATTCCGAAAATTTTTTAATACCTTGTTTATAGTCTGAATATGTTTTTTATTGTACGAAACCTGCTTGGTCCTTTGATTGATTGAACTGTATTGTCGCCTTAATTCTGTTAGCTATATACGTTTTTATATAGTGTGTAATTAATATACATTAGGCTGATCAGCCTTTACTTGTTAAACTCTGACGTTTCCTATCCTATCGATTAAGATTATGTTGGCGTTACTCCACGATTCAGGTACCCTTCTCGACAAGAGACACTTCGTATACAGAGTGGCTTATTTTTCCAACAGAATTTATTCGCCATCTTTCAAGAGGACCGTTGTTATCTTATCCTAACCAGTGGCTTTGGCTCTTCGCATTCCTTCTAGCACTTTTCTTACTTCATTAAGTCTGTACATCTTATACTTTCTCATGTCGGCTGCCTTGCGCTTACTGATTAACTTCGAAAGCACCACTAGCTCTGTTTTGTCGGTTGCATTGGAAGCTATCATGTTTTGTCGTCTCTTAATAAGATTTTTCGTTTCCTGAGATAGATTGCCACTGTCCTGTGTACTGACTGTAGCTCCGACTTCTATTGCACACTCTTTGAAGATAGCTGTAAGATTATTGTTCATGGCGTCAACGCTAACGTCGGTTACCAGGTTTAGTGCTTCTAACGTATTCTTACGAGAAAATGGGAATTCTTGTACGTTTGCTTTTACCTCTATTCAGTATTTCGCTTTCCGTGTATCAGTTATTTTTGTCCTTGCATTTTTCAATCTAAGTGAATACGGGCTCTTACCATTCTATGGTCACTGCATCTAATGATGCCAACTACTTCTACATTCTGTACAATGAGTGTGGACACAAAATAAAGCCAATTTTGTTTTTATATTTGCATTCGGACTTCGGCACGTCTACTTCCGATTCGCACGTTTCCTGAAGAAGGAATTCATAATACATAAATGATCAAGTTCTGCGAATTCTAAAAATAACTCCTCTATCGAATTTCCAGAGCCTATGTTATATTTCCCCATTGCATGGTCTCTGGCCTGTTTCTTGCCTGCTTTGGCATTAAAGTCACCCATCAGAATATTATGTTGAGATATTATTATTGGATAGCTGTACGTCTTTATAAAAATGTTCCACCAAATAATCATTATGGCTCGATGTAGGCGCATAGGCCTGTACTGCCTTCAAAATGTACCTTTTGTTACTTTTTATTACGTCACTTGCACCTTCTCACTGATGCTGTGGTATTTGTTTATGTTGCCAGCAATAGTCTTGTGTATAAGAAACCCAAGCTATAGACTTTTTCTGTCAACTAATTCGCAGTAGCATAAGAGGTGTTAGTTTTTCAGCATTGTATAAGCCTCACTTGTCCTCCTAACTTCGCCGCATGAGGCAGGCATTCAAAGGCACTCTTGATGTCGAGAGAAACCAAGTATCCGGCGTCACCACCAAGCTTAGCTTCACATCCTCTAGGGTGGTGACAACTTCGGATATGGAATCCGTGGTGGATTGGTGGCTGCGGCAACCGCTCTGCTCGTCCGCCAGTGAATTGAGGGCAGCAGCTATTCATTGAAGTCGCTCGAGAGCCATGGCTTTTATCACCTTCCCAGCAGCTGACGTAAGCGAGACCGACCTGTAGGAGGTCGGTTTTGACGATGGTTCACCATTTTTCTGAACCGGGACGACAGTTGCCTCCTTCCACGTCACTGGAAACGTGGAAGAGCACCAGACGCTGTTGGGTACCTTGAGCAGGTCAGGAAGTTGGCTATTGTCGAGGTTTCGCAGCATATTGTACGTGATGCCGTCACTGCCGGGCGCCGAACAGTTTCTTCGCGTCGCCAGGACGTGACAAAGCTCACCGAGGGTGAAGTCATCTGTACACAGGGACCCGATCTGCAAAGAAATCTCTGACATGGGGAAAAACCTTTCCGGAACAAACAGTTTGGGCGGGTGATGGTCTGCCACAGGGGTTGCTGGCACTGCGTTGTAAACGAGCACAGAGGCGCAAAAAGCATTCTCGAGTAGCTCCGTATGGTGCGTTGTGGTTAGATTCAGGGCGATCACGATGGAAACGACTGGATTTTTTGGGACCTGTGGTCGCAACATTGCCCCAAATTCCCACCAGGCTCGTTGGTTGTAGCGCTGCTGACCGAAGGTGTGGCAGAGGCTGGAGCAGCTTTATGCGCAGAGATGATGGGCGTGGTGCCTACACACTGCATCCGTGCGGTTGTACACTGTCCAGTCTTCCGCCGTCTCGGAGCGCTCATCTCGGCGTTGGATCCGACGACGAGAGGCCCAGTGGTTTAGTTTGTAGCGCCTTGCTAGATTTGGCCAGCTGGCTGCCCCGAAAAAGAAGTGAGCCGCGTGGCTCGTGTGGTGCGAGCCACGAGGAATCGGAGAACGGCTGTTTCTGGCCTGGCTGGACGCTGCAGCAACGACTCCGTTTACGCCTGCGTCCAGAATAGAAGCTACGACCATAGCACGGTCTTAAGCGCCGCTGTCTCGTTCCTGACAATATGGTGACCCCGGATCAACGGACAAGCAACCGACACTGCACCTCTTCATGCCCGTCTTTCTCGTACTGCCGAATAGTTTTGTCGTATGCGTCGATTGTTTATTTGTTGCGTGAAAGCCTGCGTACAAGGGGTACACCAGTGACAGGGCGACTTTGCAATTGTCGGTAAAGTTACCTTCTGCTGATTTCCAAGGCATGGCAACCTCATGAGGATCATTTCGGAAACCGATTGTTTCATTGAATATCTTTAGAACAACGCCTTCTTGATTTATATTCGGTTCTTCAAAAGTGCCATGAGACCCAGTTCCCAAAATTGTTGTAAGGTGTAGAGGTCCTTCTCCTTGTGTACGCCCGTTTGTAGCCCGCAGATATGAGTGCTCGTCACATGAGTGCTGGCCCACCTAGTCCCGTAATGGAGGTGGGACCTTGGAGCATCCACTCCACTTTGGTGTTGGTGGCTATTAGCCCTCGATTCTCCAAGTCTGGCTGCACTTCGCTGTTACTGGGCATGAGCTTCCACAACTGGTCGGAGCCAATGAGGAGACTTACACCAGGTTCGAACGTCACACCTGGAAAAGAAACAGCTTCCGCTAACGGTTTCTCTTCTGCAACGAGATGTTTTATAAATTTATTCGTTCGCGGAGCTTCAATCATGTCATATCAGATGAAAAGGACTACAACAGCTTCAATTTGGTCTGGTGTGTTCTTGTGTTGGTTCTAAAGTTTGAAGCTCGTGTGAGTTGTAACGCGTCGTGTGAGTTGTAATTGCCCTCGTTCAAACGTGCTGATGACTAAATCTATCTAACCTATCGACGAAACCTTCAGCTTCTTACTAACGTCTTTCCGGACAAAGATTCCCGGACTGTCATTGTCAAAAACACCGCGTATGTAAAATTTATTCGTTGTGGTTGTCATCGACGCACGAAACATCTGAAGAAGGACCTCGGTTGTGTGTTCCATAGTCGCGCCGTTCACATCTACATGCATAGCAGCGTCAGACGTACCTTTGGTTACTGCATCTCTATTTTGAAGTTGTCCCTGTAGTACACATCATCAATTCAAGTCAACGTTTGCATAGCAGACAATGTACTCTGTGACAGCATTCTCGAGCCAGGTGTCGCTTGGCGGTGCACTTGAAGCAACGAGCATCAGATGTGAGGGAGCTGTAATTTTCTGCTATCCTGAGTCGTCTAGTCCAGTCTTCGGATCTATATTTATTTGCTGAACAGAAAATGCAGGACGTGCAAGAAGCGTTTGTCCTATTGTGAAGCACCCTAGCACCCAGAAGCAATGGAGGCTTGCGGAGGCTCTGAGTAGTATCGTTACGGTTGCGAATAAGAGCTGGAGTTGAGATCATTGCGTTTTTCTCACGACACTCCACTTCGATTAGAAGGAATTTAAGCAACCGGTTTATCTCCTTTTTTGAAAAATGCGTACGGCTGGTGGCCGTTGATGCTGAACCTGAAGACTCGCTCTTCACATGCTCTTCCGTTTGCAGTAGTTCACTACGATGTCAGGCGGAATAACCTTTAGCAATACCTCATTTAGCATGGAGGCGTTAGACGTAGCGCTCACTCACAAGCTCGCGAGTCCCCTTTGACTCAGTTGGAACTTGTCATATAAGTTCCTTAAGGCCAGCACGTCGCTCGACTACTGGACAGAGTTCAGTGTGCAAAGCTGTGCCGGATGTTTCTGCTCAATCCAATTAGCATTTTCAAATTGTTGTAATATCTCAAATGCGTCGCGGTATGATGAATCTATAGCTTGTATGCCGGCAACGGCTCGAGCAGTGACTACGTCAAGTAGTGGGACCAGACAGTGAAACCTATTAGCGTTGGACAATCCTGGGTTCTCATGAACGGCGTGGTGTAACTTGTGGCAAAATAGCTGCAATCGAGTTAAGCTGCCATCGAAACGCAAGAGCTCTAGTTTGGGCAATCGTGCGCTACAATCACGTTGACATCATGCCATGTCCATTACCGAGTTTATTGGCGGGTCCCCATCAGTAGGTGAATGCGCCGTCGAAGAAAGCGTGGTGACCATCAGCCTGTCCATGTGATGCTCGAGCAGGGCCAAAGCGCTGGTAGCAGCATCTTCATACTCCATGGCAGACTCGTAGTCTTCTACCACTTGCTCGTCTGTCAGGAAGGTTTCCAGCTCACCGGCTAACTCTGTCTGGACCACCTTCAGCCGGCTGTTAGGAATGTGAGGCGTCTAGAGGTCTAACTTAGCGGACTGGATGAGCTGATCCACCGCATTAACCATCCTCGTACTTTGTGCTCGACAAGACATCTGCCTGGTCTTGGTACGATCATTGATAGTAGGCAGTAGAAAGACGTGCCAGATCGGAAGCAACAGCTCTGAGATGAAGGCTAACTTCACCAGTCTTGGGCACCATGACACGGTATGGAAAATGTCTCTGTAGTCATTGCAGGCGCTTTGCGCACTGCCGTGCAAAAGTGGCGTCCATTCCATTCCAAGAGTCCAAAAACCATCCAAAAAGCCCCTCAACCCTTCTACTTCCCCGTCCTCTCTCGCATAATTTCCTAGTACCACTACGACACCGCACATGGACCAGAGAAAGCTGCGTTTCTCACTTTGCGCCGTCTCAAAGTATTTGACATTCACCGTGAGGGGCATGCAGAAAACAGAAGCGTGTGCGCGTCGGCCAATTATCCCACCTATAATCCGCCGACAGATTCAGGGCGCGAGAAGCACGCGTCGAGTTTGATTTTCATTGGCGCGTTCTCAAAGTTGCTGTTTTTATCCACTAGGCTATGTATTCTAGCGCTGCAGTCAGGCTGGAAAACTCGAGTGAATGGTGCCGATTGACGTTTCGCGAAAATTAGTGTCTATTCGAAAAGTACTTCTGAGACCTGGTGTAGCACCATGGTAGAAAGCTTGACTGGCACGCAGAGTGCTTGAGTTTGATTCCTGATGGGACCCCGAAATTTATTATTTGCATTCGTTGGGGGGTAAACGGTGGCAATGTTTGATTTTTTCTAACACTGACATTTTGTCTATTCCTTCGTTGGGTCGACGCTACCGATGTCAGGTATTGCTTAACGCTGAAGCGTTAGAATTACCCATGTGTGTTCTCGTCGTTCCTGGGTAGATACTGAGTGCAAATCACTTCTGGCACATACCCGCATACTAGCGTCACATACCCGCTTGAGGGTATGTGCCCCTGTCTAGCGGGCAGGGTTTGACAACGTATGCGATAGGATTGGGACATTAAGCATGTCTTGACAAGCAAGTCATATCCGTCAAACCGTCTTACCCTCCCATGCTAATTTTGGTTCACGCCAAGGGAGGTGACCACGAGAGCACCCACACGTAAGCAGCTAGATAGACAGATACGCTCAAAGTCACGAAAGTTCTCTAAAAATGCTTCGTCTTTAAAATTTATGAAAAAGTAAGGATGCGAATTATTTCTACTTCTAGAAAGCGGCCAAATGCAAGAAACTTTGTTCGAAAGTAATTACGTATTTGCATTACTCACCACAAAGCGTCAGCTTGAATTGCTAGACCCCGATGGCTTTCGGCACCGCATAAACAAAAAAATCACCGCATACCCACATAGTGAATGATGGTGAGTGGGGGGGAAGCGTCTGTCAGCCAATCCGTGCTTCCGTTCGTCCGTTCGTTCTCGCTTTCGTCCCTCCGCACAACCATCCATGCGTCCATCCATTCCTCCGTCCATCTGTGCATTAGCTCGTCCGTGAGTCCTTCCATCCGTCTGTCCGTCCGTTCGTGTGTCCATCTGTCCGTCCGTCTTCCAGTCTGTCATTCCGCCCGTCCATGCGTCGATCTAGTGAACACTCCTTCTACCGCCATATCACATCTCACATCCTTGTGGCACCTACCCGTTTCGCGCGTCCATTCATCCATCCGTCAGTCTGCTTGCCTGTCTCTTCGTCTGTCCATGCGTCCATCCGAGTGACCATCTAGTGAACGCTCCAGTACCACAAGCTGTCATCTCGCAACCCCTGTGGCACATACCCGCTCTAGAGCGGGTAGGTGCCACCACTGGCTACGTGCTACAACGTCGGAGGAAGGACAGACCCACAGCCTAAGGAGCTTCACCCCTAAAATGGAAACACGTGTAAGTAATCAGCCTTATCTGTAAGTCAACTCTACGACAGCACAATACATGACCACTCGCGCTGTGCCTCTCTCCCTCCACCCATCTGTCTGTCGGTACATCCGTGGGCCTGTCCGTCAACTCGTGCTTCTTACCGTCCATGCATCCGTGGAAACGCCCACCGATCGGTGCGCCCATGTGTCCATCATTTATTCTAGTCAATGACATCAACGTAGACACTATCAACTTTAGGACTTTTAGTTTCGCCAACTCATTGTCATACACTTCGTGGAGATGCACAGATATTCCCTAATGCCCTCGAATTAGAATTATCAATGTTTGTTAGTGGCAATGCTTAGTTGATATAAACTGTCAATCACTTCCTGTGCATTGCACTAGACTACAGTTCAGGTTAACGCGACGTCACAGCTGCATCTTAGGAGTTCATATGTAATGTTTACAAAATATATAGCAGTCACTCCATCCCCTATTCACGCTTTAGAAACCTTACGGTCTCTGTGAACTGCGGTTGCGAGGCCTGGCATGTCTCGGTGGTTTGGTAGTTACGCAGAATTTTGATGTGCAGTTTCTAGTGAGACCTGACTTTATTTTTAAATGCGGAGCATTTCCTAACGAACCTCGGCGACCTTGAGCGTATCTATCTATCTATCTATCTATCTATCTATCTATCTATCTATCTATCTATCTATCTATCTATCTATCTATCTATCTATCTATGTGTCTATCTATCTATCTATCCATCTATCTATCTATCATTCCGTCTATCTATCTATCCATCAATCTATTATTTATCTATCTATCTAGCCGCCTAGGACCTTTAGCTCTCCTGGCCGTCTCGATAATGGTATCGATACCAAACTTGTTATGGCATAACATGACTGTATGAAGAACATATTTGACTAGTCATAACATCAAAATCACGATATGTATGTCATGAATGTCATGATTTACATTTCATGGTCCTGCCGCTCTTGGGGTGGTTTCGTTCAGATGGCATGTTACAAAACTGGTATGGTATGACACGATAGCATGCCGAACACAAACAACCGACCCTAAGATAATATTCATGACATGCATGTCATGTAACAACCTGAATACGTGCCACGCTCTTGAGACACTCGCGGCCGTTTCACTAGCGTCACATAGACCAAGTTTGGTTTTATGGTACGTGAATGGATGACGAAGGTATATGACTGGTGAAAACATGATAATAATGAGATGCGTGTCATGTAATGACATGACTACATGCTACGGTCATGATGCGCTAGCGGTCATTTCGCTAGCTTCCCTTATACCAAATTTGGTAGTGCAGGGCGTGAATGGATGACGAAGCTATGATACTGGTGCAAACATGATCAACATGAGGTGCGTGTCATGTAACAACAGGACTACATGCTACGCTCATGATGCGCTCGCGACCACTTCACTAGCTTCACATTTATTAAACTCGGTATTACGTGACGCAAACAGACGACGTAGGTAAATAACATACCCGCCAAACATGATAATCACGATATGCGTGTCATGCCACACTGTTGATGCGCTCGCGGCCGTTTCGCTAGCTTCACAAGTGTCAAATATTCTATTACGTGACGTCAATGGATAACGAAGATATGTGACTAGTGCAAACATGATAACCATGAGATGCATGTCATATGAGAACAAGACCACATACCACAGTCAAGGCGCCAATACATTTCGACGTGACGCGGTGCGCGTGCTCGCCGGTGTTCATTCGTCGCATCACGCCGGCGATGCCATGCCAGGCGCCAGTCTTGCCATATACTCGCAGATGCTGGCCGTGCTGTGTTGCTTTTACGCATGCGCGTTTCAGCGTGTCCAGCGTCCCTTTGTTACGAAAAGAGGGGGACGAAGTGCTGTCCGGGTAACGCATCGGCGAAAAATGCAGCACATCGCATTTCGCGCCCGTTGGCATCGGGCCGGGCCAACGGACGCTGGTTGCCCCTCCTGGCGTCAGGCTATAGAATGCTCGCGTTTTGCTAACGCAGCGTCGCTGTGCCCAGCGTGCGCGCACGTCAACGCTACATTGGAGTGCATTGGGTCCTTTATGATGCGCTCGTGGCCATTTTGCTAACTCAACATATAGTAAATTGGGTGTTACGTGACGTCAATGAATGATGAAAGTATATGAATGGTGCAAACATGATAATGCTGACAAGCGTGTCATGCAAGAAACTGACAACATAGCACGTTCATAGCGTGCTGGCGGCCGCTTCGCTAGCTCCACATATAGTAAATTCGATATCACGTGACCTGAAAAAGTACGAAAGTAAACGACACATCCACATGATAATCATGACATGTAGGTCACGTACCGCATCATTTACCTCTACCTCGTAATATTGCTGATTTTATAGTGACATATCAACCTTTCTCATTCGTGCATCGCATATCATCGATTCCCAATGTACGTGGGATCTGCCACTTTTTTTTTACATTCTTTTGGTCAATGCAGCCGATGTAAGCTCTTCTTAGCGCTCACTTGTTGAAATTACCCATACGCCCTCTCGCCGTTTCTGGGTACATATGAAACGTCAATCACCTGTGGCTCACAACCGCACACCAATGGCACATACCTGCGGCGGGTACGTGTCGCTTGGCACGAAGTGTTTGACGACGGGATTGTCACATTGTGAACAGCGAGTCGTTATTGTCGAAGCATCATACCCTCCCATACCAAATTTGGTTTACTTTAAGGGAGTAATCACGAGAGCACCCTGACGTAGGCGAACAGATAGATATATAGATGACAAAAATGCTCGTAGTACGTAAAAAAGTTCTTCTCGTTCAATATTCAAGACAAGTGTTGCTCACCCGCTCTGCTGAACTCTCCTTTCAATGGTTCCACTTCAAAAATTTTATGCATCATCTGACCTTCGCCGGAACGTTCCCTTTCTGGCAGAGGCCTGATTCGCAAATGGTCGTTGATAATTCCCTCCTATAAAAAATAAGCACATTAGATTTGTTTGCCGTTGGTGTCGACCTTTTCGGGATATATCTTTTTATAACCAATAAACACCAACGTCATCCTAAGCTGTGTTTTCTTGAATTACATTTGGAACACATACAAAAACAAACGATCTAAGCGAAATTGCATTTCACCAAGAAGTACCATCGTGTTATTTTTCTGCTTCAGTAGATCAGTACCTAAGTAATATGTAGGCATGTCTTTCCCGGCTCAGCAAAAGGCTACCTTTCCACATACCACATAAGAAAAAAGCTGATAGGAAAACGTAAGCTAACAACAAATTAGCGTCAAAGTCTTGGCTAGCTTGGCCAGCTTCAAGATTACGGCCGTTCCCTCACTGGCTGAACACCAGTGACCGAAGCACGCAAATCTACGGAAACAACACAAACATGCTTCACCGACAACGGCTTCTTAACACAATGAACAAATTAAAAGTGGTTGCAGGCCACGAAAGGTTCCTTCAGTTTTGGTTGCTGGACGCCTGGTTTACGTTTAGACTATTCTGTCCTGAATATTCTGGACAGTCTTCGGGGCTAAACAAATGCTGTACGCAGCTTTACTAGGTCCCTGATAACTTTTTCGTAGGCATCAAACAACCTTCACGGCACGGGTGTGCAGTAGCCCTACAATTATTACGTACTTTACTAACAATGCAAGCGTTTTAGTAGGGGTCACAAAGCATATGCAGAGTTACATTATTGCGGTGAAATTGGAGTGCTTCAAACAGGTAAATGTAACCACCATAATTGCTTCTTAGTAATTGAGTCAATTCAATGTGAGTGTCCCTCAACTTTACAATGTAAGCGGTTGCAAGTCTTGCTTTGGCATTACTTGGTTTGCCATCAGAAATGTTCCTGCAATATGTGGGTGACATTGCTGTGTGTTTTTCTTACATAACGAGATGCTCGAAGTTTTACTCGATAGGCTTAACGCATACGGATGGAGAGAAATAAGGTGAGAAACAGGAATACATTTTATCAGGCAAATTTCTTTTTGGGAAGTGATTCGAAGTTGCTAACACACCATCAAGAGGCTAGCACAGTAAAAAGAGCACGGAAGTTTATAAGAAGGGTAAGCTAGAAAAAGAAGAACACATGTGATGGCAAAAAAGAGTAAGCAGAATTGACGAGGAAGCCATAATAGGACAAAAAAACACCTATCAAATAAAAGGTAAACAAAAGGATGTTCCACACGAAAAACTTGTTAACATTGAGGCTGAAAGGCTGGACGCGCCTTACGCAAGCATGCACCATGCCTTTGACCGGGGTTAGTTTCTATCATTACTATCCTGTGTGTGTTTCTGCTCCCTGTTGAAGCTACCAACTAGCCTGCACGCAAGTTAAGGCATGCAGTTGTGAGTGGTAAGGATGTTCTTCAGAAAGAAGCCTTGCGTAGTGTTTTGTACAAGTTCTCCTGTGCTCTTTGAGAAAGCAATTGCATAGCACAGATCACCAACTTTTAACAACGGCTGCGCCAGCATGAGAGTAATGCAAGAAAATTGGGCAAATCTCGAATAAGGTTTTCAGAAAAGCGCCATAACGAAGAGGAACGGTTTCAAAAAGTAGGCGCGAAGAAGACCATAGACAAAAAAGAACACACACACGCACACGCACACACGCACACACGCGCACACGCACACACGCACACACACACACACACACACGCGCGCACGGGACTACAAGTGCAAGAGTATTCATTCCAAGAAAAAAACGGGTGATAATTATGCAAACAGTGTTGTCCCATTTCATTGCTGGGCAGTCAAGTTCAGATGCCGCTGCTCTTTCGAAGATACGGAGGCCACACTCACGAATCAATCACCAAATTCAATACCTTTTTGCCCACATTATTAGTCGATTTCACTTGTATGAACCCTTGGCAATCACGGAGCACGTGCGAAAACTCGGTAAACATTTTTAATCTCTGCAATGAATCGCCAGGTGACACTCCCTGCCATGTACTCATTGTGGCAATGATGTCAGGACCTGTCGTTTAGGAACTTCTCCGTTTCGCCGACGTACTTTTTCCCTCAAGACAAGGGAACATCGCAGACCACACCAGACGAATACTTGACATTTCTTTTCGTGGTTTACAGAACAAGCTGGAACTTTTCGGAGGCAACACTTTGTCATTTTGCTAAGTTTGGACATTTTGAAAACTACAGAGAACATTCCTTTTACATCTGCTGGCTTAGCACACTTCTTCAAATTATGGGACACACAATGGGAACATACGGTACCAAAGACCGCCTTTTTTTAACACGAATTAGATCTTGGTCCGATTGGCGGGTTCGCGATGTTTTCAGGATTGTTTCAACTACCGAACTCGGCACAACTTGCAGAAAGCCTGCCTCCTGCATATGGTTTATATGCTTGTAATAATTTCCGCTACACGATGGGAACAGAGCTTGAAAACGTTAAGCAAGCAAAGGTGGACGATACTGCGCCTAACAAGCTCAGAATGACAGGAGCTAAATCGTTGCAGCTCTTTTTTTGCCGGTATCATCACTCCCGAAACTAGTTGACCAATCAGTTTTTCTTTGTGCTAACTAGTCGTTTTTATAGCTCTCGTTTTTGTTTTTTAGCGTAAGCTACACTTACCGAGGTTCAGCAGTGTCGCGCGGTTTTCCCGAGTACTGTACTGCGCTTTCCTAAGAAGAAGTCCGGTGACAGGCACTCACCCCGTAGTTATTGACCCATTTCACTTACATGCATCTCTTGCAAACTACTGGAACATATCGTGGCTTCTCATAGTTACGATCACCTTGAATCGCACAACTTCTTCTTCTCCCATCAGCATGGCTTTAGAAAAGGCTACTCATGTGACACCCAGTTATTCGAATTCACGACTGACCTTCACTTTAATATGAACGCTAACGAACAAACTGATTGCCTCTTCCTTGATTTCGCCAAGGCATTCGATACTGTCCCTCATTGTCGTTTAATGTCTAAATTGGCCGCACTCCGTATTGATTCATTAATCCTGTCTTGGCTACGAAACTTCCTCTCTTCACGTCAGCAACTTACGGTGATCAACGACATTTCATCTAACCTTTGCGACGTCACATCCGGTGTTCCCCAAGGCAGTGTAATAGGTCCGTTACTTTTTCTAATATACATTAATGATTCGCCCGATAACCTTTCAACCACAGTTAGGTTGTTCGCTGACGGTTGCGCCATATACCGCAACATTAAATGCTTTATTGATCATTCCGCTCTCCAAAATGACCGTGACCTAACCTTCCAGTGGTGCGAAACTTGGCAGATGTCCCTTAACGCCTTTAAATGCAAGTTAATCTCGTTCACTCGAAAGCATAACAATTCAGCATTTCACTATAACATTAATAACGCCGTTGTGTCAGCTACAGCATCTTACAAATATTTAGGCGTTCACCTTACATCGGATCTATCCTGGACTACGCTTATAGCAGCTGTCTCATCAAAAGCATCTCAATCTCTCGGATATCTCCGCAGAAACTTGCGCAACGCTCCTTCTAACGTACGCGCATTATCATATATTACTTATGTTCGCCCACAGCTAGAGTATTCATCATCCACATGGTCACCATATCAGGATTACTTGGTACGTATGTTGGAAGCCGTCCAGTATAGGGCAGCGAGAGTCATATCCGGAAACTACGACTATCATTCAAGTATTACTCTAATAAAACAAGACTTTGCATTTCAGTCACTAGAAATACGCCGCAACATTGCTCTTTTATGTCTGTTTCATAGGTACATTTATAGTAACGAAATTCACTGTTTGCCACTTTATTCTCCTGCGCGCACTTCCCAGCGCATTCACGATGCCCGCAGTTTTATGCGCATTCATGGTCACACGCAAGCATTTAACTTATCATCACTACCTCAAGCCATTGCATATTGGAACGGCCTTCTGGATCATGTTGTATCCATTTGTAACCGTGAAATTTTTCGTGACAACCTGATTTCGTTGCACTCTAGTATTGTATAACGCCGTTACACCTTGATTTTTGTAATCTTTTATATATGTATATATTTTTTCGTCTGCTTTTCTCCTTTATTGTTATTTCGTTTGTATACTGATGCCGCCCTTACTGAATGCCCTTCAGTGGGCCTGTAAGGTATTTTGAATAAATAAATAAAGAAGTTACGTTGCACGGCGCATAGCTGGTCATTGGAAAGGCCTGGAAGCTTCTGGAGCACAGTCTAAGTGTCCTCGAGTGACGCGTCACTACTGCGCTGGGGTTTGACTCACGTGAGCTCGGTTGCTAATCCATTCGTCTGTCCATCTGTTTGTATCATGACGACTTGGTTGTAACGACCCCGCCGCGGTGGTCAAGTGGCTAAGGTACTCGGCTGCTGACCCGCAGGGCGCGGGTTCGAATCCCGGCTGCGGCGGCTGCATTTCCGATGGAGGCGGAAATGTTGTAGGCCCGTGTGCTCAGATTTGGGTGCACGTTAAAGAACCCCAGGTGGTCTGAATTTCCGGAGCCCTCCACTACGGCGTCTCTCATAATCATATAGTGGTTTTGGGACGTTAAACCCCACATATCAATCAACTTGGTTGTAACGAGGTTTACTGGCCGTGAACTTGGGAATGAACAAGCGCAACGGACCCGAAGATGAAGCGCACGTTGAAAGACGATGATGACTGTCAGCCAAAACAGGTGATCTTGATTGACTGCTGTCCAGATGAGGATGAAGCACATAAAATATGCCTACACTAATCCCCCCTCCCCCGTGAAAGCAGCAAGCCTGGCTGCTGCGGGCAGGTAGTCAAGGTGACGAGGAATGCTGTGGTGTGAAAAGCTTCATGCGGGAAACGAGTACAATTTCGGTGCTGCGGTAACGATGGTCAGTTGGCAAGGCAAGAGGCGTCACACGATAGTTGACAGGTGACGTCTGCTCTGAAACTACGTATGGGCCGATGAATCGAGGCCGGAACTTGTCGGACAGACCAGGTGTTCGAATTGGCGTCAATAGCAGCGCCTCGTCAACCGGTCGGAGTGATACCACATTATGAGAGGTGTCGTAGACGGTCTTCCTTGCTTGTTGTGTAGCTTCCGTGTTCATACGAGCGCGCTGACGGCACTGTGCAAGGCGAGAAATGTATTCTTCGCAGAAAGACGGTGATGCAGGGTCATTGCTGGTAAAGAAGCAAACGTCGATAAAGAAAGTAGGTGAACGTCCGTAAACGAGATAGAATGGTGAGTAGCCGATTGTGTGTTGAACAGTGGTGTTGTAGGCGAAACTGAGGAACGGTAGAAGTTTTTCCCAGTTTCTGTGATCCGGTTAAATGTACACGGCGATCATGTCGGCAAAGGTTCGATGAAATTTCTCGGTCAGGCCGTTTGTTTGAGGATGGTAGCTTAATGCCGTCTTGTGTGTAGTACCAGAAACGCGAAGAACTTCACCTAAAAGCTGTGATAAGAACACCGTTTCATGGTCCCCTGAAAGTACACGAGGAGCACCATGACGTAGAATTATGGCCCGAAGAATGAAGTCAGCAACTTCTGATGCTGAACCAGTAGCCACTGAAGTTGTCTCGGCGTAGCGTGTCAGATGGTCTACGGAGGTGACTATTCATCTATTTCCAGCGCCAGTAACGAGAAGGGGCCCATAAATATTGACACTGACGACCTCGAAAGGTGTTTTAGGGCACGTCATTGGCTGTAATTGACCAGAAGGAGGAGATGTAGGAAGTTTGCGAAGTTGGCATGGAGAGCAGGAACCTACGTACTTTGTACGCTGGTAGAAAGGCCAGGCCAATAAAAGCGGCTTTGAATGCGGTCGTGAGTTTTGTGAAAGCTGAGGTGGCCAGCAGTCAAATCGTCATCAAAGGCGTTAAGTACATGATGTCGAAAAGCACGTGGCAGAACAGGTACCCAACGTTGACCATCAAGATGATAAATGTGACGATACAGCAGACCGTCCTGAAGCTTGAAGTGCTCGAGTTGTCGACGAAGCCTTGCATTTGGTGGACGCGTAGCTCTTGAGAAGTGGTCTATAATGCGCCGACAGTACGGGTCAGCCTGCTGGGGAGAACTGAAGGGTTGGTCATTGTCAATTGGCGGCTGGTACAGCGAGGCGAGCGAGGTAACAGAACTTAGAGTCACGGCGGCACTGGTGTCGTTGGAGATGGCAGCTGGGGTGTCGAATGAAGCCGTAGGTAATGGGCAACGAGAAATAGCATCGGTGTCATGATGTTTTTTTTTTTCCCACTTATATAAATTATCTCAAACTGATACTCCTCTAAGCGTAGAATTCAACGACCCAAGCGTCCGGACAAGTTCTTCATTGTAAAAAGCCAGCATAAGGCATGGTAGCCCGTTACTATGGTGAATTAATGGCCATACAGATAAGAACGGAACTTTCGTATGAACCAAACAACAGCGAGGCACTCCTGCTCAGTGATGGTATAGTTCTTTTCGGTAGAAGTAATCAATCGGCTAGTGTATGCGATGATCCTTTCCCGGCCAGAGTAATCGCGTTGGAGGAGAACAGCTCCTATACCTTAACCGCTGGCGTCGGTATGTAGGAGTGTCGTGGCGGTGTCATCAAAATGCCAGAGTACAGGCTCTGACGTGAGAGCTTCCTCCAATAGGTCAAATGCTGACTGACATTATTCAGACCACTGAAAGGGGGCATTAAAAGCAAGTAGTTTGTAAAGTGGCGCAGCTTTCGTAGCGAAATTTTGTGTGAAACGATGAAAATAAGATGCGAGGCCAAGAAAACTTCGCAAATCCTTAGGTTTTGTGGGGAGTGGAAATTGAAGAACGGCAGCGATCTTTTCGGGGTCAGCACGAACACTGTCCTTGCTCAAAACATGACCAGAAACCTTGATGGATTTGGTGGCAAAACGGCATTTTTTGGTGTTACGCTGGAAACCCGCGCTGGCGAGCCATGTTAGCACACCATCAGAGCACCTCAGGTGCTGAGAAAACGTTTGCGAAAAGATGATAATGCTATAAAGGTAGCAGAGACACGTCTTTCACTTGAGACCACGCAGGACGATGTCGATCATGTGTTCAAAGATTGGGGGCGCATTGCAGAGGCTGAAAGGCACCGCGTTAAATTCATATAGTCCGGGGGTTGCAAATGCCATTTTTTCTTTGTCGTCATCGTGAATGCAAATTTGCCAATATCCCGAACGCAAATCAAGGCTTGAAAAGTATTCGGCACCTCGCAGTGAACCAAGGGCCTCGTCGATGCGTGGCATGGAGTATACGTCTTTGCGTGTGATGATGTTAAGTGCCCGGTAATAGACGCATAAGCGCACGGAGCCATCTTTTTCACACCAAAACAACAGGGGATGACCAAGGGTCAGTTGATGGACGAATATTTCCCATTGGAGCATGTCAGCGATGTTTTCCTTGATGATTTTTCACTCAGCGAGAGACATGCTGTACGGGCGGTGATGCACAATAGATGTTCCCTAGGTCTGAATGCGATACGCTGCAGTGGTAGTTTGGCCGAACGGCTCCAAGCAGGTGTAGAAAGATTCGGCATGTTTCGTTAACAAAGCAAGCATCTGCTGCGCCTGCATAGTTGTTAAGTCAGCACTGATAAGTGCTGTAAAGGGAAAGAACCAGGCTTACTCATAAAAGGGTCGTTGGTAAAGGCAGGTTTAAGTGGCGTGACGCTGACAGGCTCAGCATCCCATCCACAACACAGGCTACTGCAGTGCCCTCTGGCAGCAGAACTTTCTCCGGTGTTACATGCGTATCAATGACGAGTGTGGAGCCATGGTGAAAGCGTACGACACCTGACGCAAGGGCTATGCTTTTAGCGACGCAAGTAAAAGAAGGGGACACAAAGACGCCACTGTGGTCGATGTGCTTAAAAGTCAGGGCCACAATTCGCTCTTGATGTGGCGGTAGTTCCAGATCTTCGCGAGCGAACAGGCATAGTAGCTTGTAGACGACTTCGTCGCACATGGACTCCGTATTAGTAAGGTTCAGAGCCCATTCATCACAACATATACTGGCTGAAAAAGAATATAGGAAGTCTCACCCTAGAATTAGCTGGTGAAAGCACCGGGTAAGCACAGTGAACTGAATTTATTGCAGGGTGTCATCAATAAAAGCACGAGCAGTACAAAGAGCAAGAGAATGGCTAGTGTTCACCTGGGCTTTGACTAGAGTGGGTCCATTATAAGATGTCAATACTTTGTGTAGGCGTTTGCACAATTCATATCTAATCACAGAAACTTTAGCACCGGTGTCCACCAAAGCGTCCACGAGAACTCCTTCCACCATAACAGAAATCACGTTGAATGGGCGTGCTGAAAGAATATCAGTCCTACTGTCACATGCAGTTTTTCCTCCGAAAACTGCATCAATAAGTTTTCCGACCGATTGTCAGTGGTAAACGAGGCTGGCCGAAACGGAGAGGAGGAGCGACGAAAGAGCGAAGGTGATCAGTGCCGGCTTGAACGGTAAGTATTCCGCGTCTCAGTCAATGCGGGCGGAGATGGAGACTGCTGCTGTCCAGATGAATAACGTCGGCCGTCAGTCTCCCCACTGAAAAAGTCCTATTCGCGCATGTCGTACCTGCGACACTCGTCCTGCTGGTGCTTGCGGCAGAAGCGCGATATATTGGCCGCGTTATCTACAGTAAAATATTGGCCCCGTATCTGCATTTACTCTGCAACTGTCGTCGACAGACAATAATCTTGCATGTGAAGAGAGTGAACAAAGCATTTATTTGATGTTCTGCGCAAGAAAATTTGTTTATGGTATTCGGGAGGCGCTGCGTTAAAGAGCCTCGAGCGTGCAGCGGAGGCACGCGAGCACATCAAGTCACGTCGGATGGATGGATAGATATGGCTGTACCCTTTAGATCAGGCGGTGGCTAGCGCCCCTAAGCCGTAATACTTAATGAACCAAAAACTAGATTTATTTTTTTCTTTAAAAAGTGAGTTTGAGGATTCGTAATTTGCAGTGAAGGGTTTAATTTTCACTCGTGCCTTGACTTTAGCCACCTATCAGATAACCTCCTTCTATTTAAGTCTACCCGCTTAAAGTCTATTTTGCCCTCCCGGTCCCTAAACCCCAGTGCTTTGAAAAACTCTGCGGCATCATCCTGAACTATAGGGTGAAGTCCTTTACAGAACATTATCAAGTGTTCGGCAGTTTCTTCTTCCTCTCCACACGCACTGCATACTGTGTCTACCCCTTCGTATTTGGCCCGATATGTCTTGGTTCGCAGTACTCCCGTCCTGGCCTCAAACAGTACAGAACTACCCCGAATATTATCATAGATCGTTTCTTGGCAATTTCCTGCTTAAAACTTCAATAGATCTCTAGTGCGGACTTCTTAATCATGCCAATTCTCCACATGTCAGTCTCCGTTTCCTTCACTTTCTTCTTAACCGATAGTTTTTTTGGTTTGGCCACCTGCTGTTTTCCCCCATTTGCCCAACGCTCCTCCCCCATTTCTCTCAATCGCTTCTCAAATTTTATCTTGCTGCTAGTTTCCTGCCGTCAAATGATGTCCACCCCATATTACCTGGTACTTCCTGATTTGGTGTATTCCCGTGAGCTCCTAAAGCGAGCCTACCTATTCCACGCTGCTTAATTTCTGATCTTGCTTGAGCTTCTGATCTCATGCGCAAGACCACATTGCCGAATGTCAGCCCAGGAACCACGACTTCTTTCCATATTCCTTTCACAACATCATACCTATTGTAATTCCACAGTGCCCTATTTTTCACCACTGCTGCATTCCTGTTAGCTTTAGTCGTTACGTATATTTCATGTTCCCTCAGGTACTCGGTGCCATTGTTTATTCATACGCCCAAATATTTGTATTTATCTGTTATCTCTAGCGTGACCTCCTGTATTCTAAGCTCGCTACCATCGTTGTCATTGAAAATCATCACTGCTGATTTTTGCTTGCTGAATCTAAAATCTAACCTATCTCCCTCATTACCGCAGGTGTCCATCAATCTCTGCAAATCTTCCTTGTTGTTGGCCATTAGCACTATATCATCTACGTACATTAATGCTGATAGTGCCTGATCAATGAGTTTTTTCTTGTTTGACTAAAGAGAGGTTGAAGCCCAGTCCACTTCCCTCTAATTTGGCCTCTAATCCTTGTAGGTACATCATGAATAATAAGGGTGACAGGGGACACCCCTGCCTAAGCCCCAATTTTACCTCTGCAGGCTTGGATACCTGTTTTTCCCACTTTATAACTACCTTGTTACCTCTATAGATATCCTTTAAAAGATTAGTGACTACATGTTCCCCGCCTAGTGTGTCCAGTATTCCCCTCAGTTCCTCTTGAACCACGCTATCGTACGCTCCCTTGATAGCCAAAAATGCTAGCCACAGGGGCCTGTGTTACTTTTCTGCTATTTCGATGCACTGCGTCAGTGAGAACAGATTGTCTTCCAACCTCCTGTGTTTCCGAAACTCATTCAGCAGTTCCCCCAGCACCCCCTCATCCTCTATCCATGCCTGCAGTTTTTCCTTTATAATATGCATCGCCAGCCTGTAGACCACTGATTTCACTGTTATAAGACGGTAGTTGTTTATGTCAGCTTTGTCCCCCTTTCCTTTATAGATCATGCTCATCCTGCTGGATGGCGCTGGATGGCGCTGGATGGGCTGAGATGGCGCTCACGTCTCACGTCGCACGTGAGACGTGAGCGCGTGGCTCTGAGACGGGTGGTCGCGCCCCTCTCAGAGGTGATAAGGTGTAGAACTCAAGGTGACGGGTAGGTGCCACCACCGTCTCGTTTTAGCAAAGCGTTGGAAAGTCTCTCCTTTTCGTGCAGGCGTTGCACGGTCAGTGCAGCGGGGTAAGCGCTACAGTGCTTAAAATTAGTTATGTATGCCTTTTCTAGTAAAAGGCACACATGCAGAATATATACGTGTTGTTATGGTGCCCCAGACATGCGCAATATATGCTTGCAGAAGCATGAACGCTCCACCTTGAACAACACTGGTGGTCGCTGCGGATGGGGTCAGCTATTCCAAGTACCCGGTGCTGTTAAGCGTGGACAAACAGACAAATGTAAAGACAAACAGACAGACAGACAGACAGACAGACAGACAGACAGACAGACAGACAGACCACAATTTTAGCGTCGAAGGTCTCCAAGAAAGAATATCGTCTTTAACACATGTGCGAAACGGGGGTCAAAACGGGTAGTAGAGGGCGTTCGGTGCGCTGGGGATAGCGCACTCAAGTGGGCAGACAGAGGGTCGGCCGGCATTGGCCGGAAGTGGACTGGTGGTGCAGTAGCAATCGATGTGAACGATGGCAGCGGCAACGTACAGTTTACGTTGCGAGGAGGCGCGGCCGCCATTTGCGCGTACGTTGAGGGCTGGTCGGCGGAGGCTAGCGTGGGCTGGACCAGTGAACTATGTTTGTTCCTCCATAACGATGTCACGCAAGGCCATACTTGAAGGCTGTGTGACAGATGAAGAAGGTGGTGAAAAGCCCATTGATTAGAGTTCTTCGCATATGATCTCCCGTATCATGTCACGCAGGTCCTGGTATGTTGGGCGGTGTTCGCTATTGCCCGACTGAAGGCGAACAAAATCAAGTTCGTCGAGATGCTGACACGTAGGGTTGACGTCAGAGACAGTAGAAGGATTTTGGGCAACAAGAGCATTGTAGTCAATGCTTCCGATGCTTTTCAGGATGTGACGCAATTTGTCGACTCGAACATTGAAGAATTGACGCGCGGCAGAGCGCAAGAACATCCTCGATGTACGATGTGTTCGACTCGCCGGGATGTTGTTGGTGAGTATCTAGGGTTCTCTTTGCTAGAGCGGATCGAACGGCAGGTGTACCGAATACTTGGCGAAGCTGCTGCTTGAAGGCAGGCCAGTCGGCGAAGTCAATCTCATGGTTAAAAAACCATGTCTTGGCAACGCCCGTGAGATAAAGCGATACTTGGCGGAGCTTGTTAGAGTCGTCCCAGTAATTAGTTGCACTTACTCGCTCGTAGTTATCAAGCCAGTCATCCACATCTTCACCGCAGAGACCAGCAAAGATTGGAAGGTCACGCTGGTGGTTTACGATGTAAGGAGGAGGGGCTTGAGCGCAGGGATGGCAACAGAAAGGGCGTCCGCCCACTCACGTTGAGACATGTTGGCGGACTGAGGGTCGAAGCGGTGGCAGCGAGTAGGCGTTGTGAGGAGAGGACCGAGATCGTCAATCCACCTCCACCACTTATGACGACTCGGTTGTAACGAGGTTCATTGGCCGTGAACTCGGAAACGAACAAGCGCAACAGACCCGAAGATGAAGCGCACGTTCAAAGACGATGATGACTGTCAGCCAAAACAGGTGATGATGATTAACTGCTGTCCAGATGAGGATGAAGCACATAATGTATGCCTACAAAATGTACGTCAGCCCGTAGCGCACGCTCCGTATATCCTACCATAGCCGAGCTCGATGAAATGAATGTAGTGTCGGGACCATATACTCATAGGAGATCCTGATGCTATTATGAATGACTCTTCGAAGCGACTTCCAGCCTCGAACGCGTGGTCGCTGCTGGCGCTGCCAGCACCACTGTCACGGCGAAGTTGTCCAGCCCGGAGTCGTTTCCTGGGTTTTGCCAAGTACTGGACTCTCTGCAACGTGTCGCGGGCCGTGCTGCTGCCAGTCGCGCCACGCTCCAGTTGCCAGGCACAGGTTGTAGACTGCCAACCAACACTAGAATGGACCTCTCTGAATAGTTTTCGCTTGTCAATAAATGCTTAATCCACAATATTGCAGATGACTGAAGAGCTCAAGCCATTAAGCTGCGAAGCTCAGGCTACACAAACTTCTAGATGCAAAGCAGCTTTTGCCTGGGGTTGTGTCCGTCCTTCCATCACGCATCTTCTCCCTCACTGAGCATCACCTTCCCCTCCCGTATCCACTCCTACGCTCCCCTCGGTCTCCCAAGTCGGCGGGGAAGCCAGTGAAACACTTCCTCCATAGTCTGGCGTCCACACCTCCACAACGCATGCGCATCCCCCTCCTTCTTTTTTCCTCTCCTACGCTCTTCCTTCTCTTTCCCGAGTCGGCAGCGAACGCAACGAAACGCTCCCTCAGTACATATGCTGACATTGTGGCCGTTGGTCGTCGGCCTTGTGGCGTTAAACGTTTGAGAGAGCACGTTTGCTTCGGTTAGAGTGTGATCACGTTCGATGTACCTGGCATGTTAGTTTAGGAATTGGCTGTTTGTCAGTGATACAGCCATCGTCACCGGCAGTGGTTACCGGTAGTGTAAGTCAGGTAGAGATTCTGAAGGCTGGTCCACCTGCTTATGGTAACGTACATGCGTTTCTGTGAGAGCTGTTTCCCATCACCTCACTGCTTTGCATGTAAAAATGCTAAGACGCTTCTATTTAGCGAAATATGGTATATTTGTTTATAGCTGGCATAAATGCGGGTAACCCTTTTTTGCTTTGTCTAGCAGATCAATGATGTATACAGTGACAGCTTAAAACATTACCGATGCCTCTGTTATAGGCATCGATATAGCACGAAAGTAAAACATGGCCTCACAGAAATTTCTGAATGCTTACGTACACTGATATAAAAGAGCGTGCACATTGTCTGTGAGTGCTTTAAAGTGAATGCACTCAAGTTGACCCTTAGTCGTGCATTTACATCCAGATGAATGAATGGACAAACCATTATGGTAGGGGCAGAAGTGAAAGGGTGTTTCCTGTAGGGCAGACAGGCGCTGTGATTGCCAAAGCTTAAGGACACGTTCCGCATGGACTCTGCATTTTCACTTTGCTCCATCGCCACAAGTTGCCTTTTCATATCTGAAATGTAACTCACCGCTCGAAGAGGACTCCAGGCACTGTTGGAAATCAACACTACGCTCCGGCAAGTTTTTTGCTGCTAGAAGCGCACCATGTGCTACTTCACTACGCTGCCGTGCTTACCCTAACTCCGGCGTCACTGTGTCAAGACGCCCCCTTCCCGAGCGCGTCCCAGACAGGGAAATGGAAGTAGTCGTAACAGGAATGCCAATAACTGATGAGGAGCGGATAGACAGATCATGGTCACATACTAGATTGGCCGTGCAACGTGGATACCACCATCCGGATTCCCACCACCATGCACCCAGATGCGGTTGACAATGTGACCACCCGCACCCTACACGGCAAAACGACTCCTCGCCGTGCACGTCCACCGCCCGCTCCGAAGCGAAGCCCACTACCATGGTTACCACCGGAAGACTACAAAATAGCCGTGCGACCGCAGTGTTTATTACATCTAGCTGATTTGGGAACACCACGCCCCTCTGAAGCCTTATGGGCCGCTGGCGGTTTCGGCTCGACCGCAGTCATGTGCATCGACCATATGCGAATTCACCCGACCAGCAGCAGTGTTACTGCCAGCACGCCTGATGTGAACGATGCAAGAGCTTACCTAAAGATTACCCAACTGAAAACTGCCGACCAATTTTATGCCATGGCTGTGCATGCCTCTGCTATCGAGCACTCAGTTGGAGGCATATAGATAGTTCAATACGCATAGCTGCGAGAGTGATGATATCGTTTTTAACGAGCTTCGCATCCGCGATCCAACTACCGACATAGTAGGCGCCCGGTGACGGAGAAAGACCACACATTTCGTCTTAACCATTGCTTGTCATACCCTACGCAAGCGTCTTCGCAAGCTTGCTTTCACGCTGTGGATATTTCCCTTCAGAGAACGGGTAGAAACGTGCGTGAATTGCAGACAAACAGGTCATTTGACCAGCTTGTGTTCGAAAATGTAACATAGCTGTCATCGTCGTGGCGAAAGCCACCCGCAATCTGCTGACAGCAAAGAATTCACTTGCGTGGTGCAATGCCTCCGCTGTATAAAAACAGCAACCTAGCTGGCAGTTGCAACTCTTAAAACCAAGCTCTGAAATAGAAGCTTCCAGGAAACGACAAGAGCACCGACAAGGCAACTCGGCACTTTTCCGACTGCCATACCAAGAGTAAGTACTATTACCGACAATAAGAACTATCAAGAATATTTCCGACGCTTGGTGGAGAGAGCGCCACTGCTATCGGATCTGAGCATGGTGCCCATTCCCGATCATCGTCAAGGACCCGGGATAATCAAAACAGCCAACCAGTCGCCCCGCACGCAAAGAGCGTGTTGCCTGGCAGACGGACAAGCAGGGACAGTCACAGACACAATTCCTCGAAAACCAACACGTGAGGGAGTTGGCAGAACAGGTCAAACTATTGCAACAACAATTGGCTGCCGCTAACATTAAATGTAAACAATTGGAAAGCAAACAAGCACCCGCTAGCGCCACTATTACGAACAGTACCGAACAGATCGTGGCCTCTGTCACCCAATATAAAACACTGTCACAATGGACGTAGACATCTTCACGGACACGAAACATGAGGCTGCCAAACCAACAGCCGTAATTGCCACCGCAGACCCGAACGTCTCACATATCAATGATCGAATTGAAAGGCTAGAATCTCTGTTTGACAAATTGTCTAGGGAGCAAGCAAATGAAAGGTAAGAGTTTATTGAGAGTGTGGGTGCCCTTGGTATGACTCTCCCTAACCTTACAACTCGCTTAGGTTCCCTTCCCCTCTGACAGAGAGTGTAGCTGTGGCCGAAGTATTCACATCACAGACACCAATTATTTCGGCGCGAATTCCCTTGCAACCCACTGATAACAAAAGCCCCAATATGTCCACGACCCAAATTGTCAGGGCAACATCATATTAACGAAAAGATGACGAACGCGTCTAGCACGCTTTTCTGGCAGTGAAGTTCCAGGAGCTACCGCAGCGAAGGGGCAACTTTGCGATTTTCTCTCCAATACGTCAACCAGTCCCCTGATATAATTGCATTACAGGAGATAGGCTATTCTGCGAAATTGTCTGAATATGCCACCTGCAACGAATTTACTACTTCTGGTGAGTGACCGGCCACTGATCGCGAAATTCGAGAATCGTTCTTGATTCACAAGTTCAACAGTCTGTTATCCGGCATTAACGAATGCGTAGGCAAAGTATCATGCCTTTCTACGATGCCCTGACGTCCGAAATTTTGAGAAATATTTAAAGAAGCATCCCTGACGTATAATATACTTCCTAAAGGTTATCACATATTTATTTTTTTCATGCGTGATCCTCATCGATGGTGAATGTTACAAATGCCTTTTACATGCCTACAATCTTGTCTATTGTATTAAATTTTAATGGTTTGTAGTGTAGTCACGGCTGTTTCAAAGAATTTTTGTGACACTCACAGGCTGATCGCACTTGTTTTGTAATGACGTTCATGCTTGCCCATAAAAGCAGCCACATACTCGTATTTCTGGTAATCCTGACGAAGGCCGTGCCACGGCCGAAGCGTAGAGTAAACAATTATCAAATTTTCGTGCTCCTTTATTCATATATATATATATATATATATATATATATATATATTCATTTGATTTATTCACGTACAGACGATCTGGAAGGCCGACGAATGACGTCAGTAATCCGAAAATCTAAGCAAGCGCGAGCTCGGGTAACGCGTGTATATCGCCAACGCTGTGGATTGCTTTGCTTTCTGCTTTGTCGTCGTCTCGCATTGTTCCCTACAATACCCTTCGGTAAAAAAGTTGTCATTCTGGCGACTTAAGGCATAGTCACTATATTGGAGTCATAATTAGGTTTCAGGCGAATAAGATGGACAATTTCTCTACTACGATAATGTAAGTACGTAAGACGGTGTCATCAGCTCAATCTCATAATTTACTGGTGATGTACGGGCGAGAATGCGGTAGGGATCGGGTATGGCGCCAGTTAGTTCAACGAAAAGCCAGCTGTACTTAGCGGAATCCAGAGCCGAACGAAGGCACCAGTCGTGAAAGTAAAGAGAGGTCGGTCAGTGTCGTGCCGTAGCTTATAGTGGCCTTCGTCCTCGGTTGCCAGGGAACGGGCCAATTGTCTGCCATCTCCGGTGTACCTGGCGACATCAGAAATTGCGGTGTTCTGAAGTGAGTGAGGCGTACAAGGGAGGATAGTGTCTAACGTGCACGATGGTTCGCGTCCGTGCAAAAGAAAAAAAGGGGTAAACCCTGTGGTAGCGTGCCAAGTGGTGTAGTATGCATACGTGATGAATGGAAGGACGGTGTCTCAAATAGTCAGGTCTGAAGCAGTGTGTATTGTCAGCATATCACCAAGATTGCGATTAAAGTGTTCTGTGCGATCATTCGTCTGCGGGTGATATGCTATTGTTATGCTATGAATCATGCTGCACTGAGCGAGCAAAGCTTGAATGGTGTCAGACAGGAAAACACCCGCCCTGTCACTCAAAAGTTCGCTGGGAGCACCGTGGCGAAGAACAAAGTCGTGCAAGATGAAAAACGCAACTTCTCTTTCGGTTGCTGCGAGTAGTGCTGTGATCTCCGCGTAACGCGTGAGGTGGTCGACACCGACAATTATCCACCTATTTCCAAAACACGACGAGGAAAGTGGTCCGTACAAGTTGACACCAACGCAGTCAAATGGAGCGCTGAACAAAGCAGAGGCTAAACTGTACCGGCCCGGCGTTGAGGTGGCACTTTGCGTCTCTGGCATGCAATACAAGCACGTACGTACTTGCGAGCAAATGTGTACATGCCGCGCCAGTGGTAGCACTGACGCAGACGGTTGCGCGTTTTTAGAGCACTCGCTTAAGCGCTTTGCGGGCAGTTGTGGAAAGGAGTACAGATCTCCGAGCACATGTTGTTGGGTATCACTATCAGCCGCCTCCGACCTTTGACTTATAACTCCGCCAACAGAACAGGTCATCTCGAATAGGGAAATCTGTGGCTTGACGACGGATGGTTCTTGAGACCGTATGAGCTAACCAATCTGACAGAAAATCATGGAGTTGATATATCCACGCATATTTGCGTTGCTCCGATGTCATGTATGCGAAGCCAATAGCTTTTATGAAAGCTGAAGAGCGTGTCGAGGAGGTTTAGTCAGCCGGTAGTGATGAGCAGGATAGCGAATAAGCGTCGGAGTGCTTGCGATCGCGTTGGTATACAACATGAATCTCGCATTGCTGTAGTCAAAGTGCCCAGCGACCGAGGCGTGCCGATGGATCTTTGAGCGATGACAACCAACATAGAGCGTGGTGGTCCGGGATGACTTCCAAAGGATGGCCATAAAATTATGGGCGGATCTTCGCCAAAGCTGAGATAATTGCGAGGCACTCTTTCTCAGTGACGGAATAACTACACTCGGTTTTCTTGATGGTTCGACTCGCGTAAACGTCCACGTATTCTTGGTAGCCCGGTTTTCTTGGAGCCAATACTGCGCCTAGACCGACACCGCTGGCAACGGTGTGTATCTGCGTGGGCACATCAAGGTCAAAATGGTGTAGTTTTGGAGGTGATAATAATAACCACCGAAGCGTGGTAAAAGATTCATCGCACTCTTTTGACCAGGCCGAAATGCGTTTGGAAGTTGTCAGCTGGTTGGTGAAAGGCGCGACGATGAAAGAGAAGTCGGGCGCAAATCGACGAAAGTAAGAGCGCAGCCCGACAAAACTTCGAAGCATTTTAATGAAATTAGGCTTCGGATAGTGGGTCCTGGTGCGGAGTTTCACCGGATGCGCGAGAACAGCCTCCTTGCAGACGACGTGACCCAGCATAATGAGCTGGCATGCTAGCAAATTGGCACTTATTGATGTTAAGTTGGAGACCAGCAGAGGTGAGAAACGTGAAAATTGTACAAAGACGAAGAAGGTGAGTCGAAAAGCCGCGAGACAAAACGATGATATCGTCAAGGTAGTAGAGCCACGCTTTCCGCTTGTAGCCGCAAAGAATGGTGTCCATTATTCGTTCGAAGGTAGCTGGGGTGTTGCAGAGTCCAACATCATGACGTTAAACTCATACAGCCTATCAACTGTGACAAGTACAGTCTTCGATCGGTCATGGTCAGCCGTTCAAACTTTCCAATAACCCGACAGTAAAGCCAAAGAGGGGAAATATTCTGCTCCTTTCAAGCAATTGAAAGCATCATCGAGGCATGGCAAAGGGTACAAGTCACTCCAAGTTATCTTATGAAGCCGGCGGTAGTCAACAAAGAATCAAATAGACCCATTCTTCGTGGCACAAGCACAACAACGGACAACCAAGAGCTCTGCGATGACTGGATGACACCATGCTTGAACCTATTATTGACGTGTTCATTGATAATACGTCGCTCTTACTCTGAAACTCAGTATCGTCGTCGACGTAAGGAAGCATGGGAACCGGTGTCAATGTGGTGGGTGATGTTCACTGTGCGACCAAAGATGATTCAGCCCAATCGAAGCAAGAGTGGAACTCTCGAAAAAGGAAAAGTTTTCGGGTCGTTGTGTTGGTGAGAGCTCAGCGGCCACAGAAGGGTGTAATGTCTGGCGTGGGTAGTTAGGTGCAGTTGGCTTTCAGCGAACTCCAGAGGACACAGGAGGACAACGTCTTGTATGCTGTCCAAACATTATTCGCCAAGTAGGGTGGCCTGTGATGATAGCGAATTCACAATAAGCATGCTGATACCCCAGGATTCCACGGTGCTACTAGCATGCACCGCCTCGAGAGAGGTCACGATAGGCTACGGCGGTGAAGAAATACGTCACACGGAGTAAACAAAATAGTTCAGGCAGGAACGGCCACACAGGTCAGGGCTAGAAGGGTGGATGTGTTCGGTGCTATTGTTGTGTCTGCAGCAACGACAAGTTTGTAAGCTTTGGGAAGGGAATCCTCCTAACAAGAAGTTGGGAGTGGTGTAAGGGCAACTTCTGCACGTGAGCAATCTTTGATGACCGATGTCGCAAAAAAAGCCCCATCCAGAAATGACTTCGTGGGAGCAAGACGCAAGCACAAAAAATTCAATGACATGAAGTTCAATAAACAATAGTATCGGGCCAGGTGGTAAGGATACATCTTGCTAGGTAGCGCAGCCACATTACACAGAACACGCAACACAAGCGCTTAACTTCAACTAAACGTTTATTGCAAACGTCAGAGTTTATGAAGGGGGTGAAAAGAGAAAAAATAAGAGGTAGACAACAAAATGCACACGTGCCAGTCCCATACATTACTACCGTTATGGTCTATCACCCCATCTAAAAAACATATTTCTTTCCGCGTGAGCGAGATAGAGGGTGCACTAACAAACTCAAAATCATCGTGTGTCATTTCCGCCGCTTTTACTATCAAACGGGTTAATGAATCTCTGTCCCGATATAACACGCACGTGTTATCGAAATAAGGCACACAACCGCACTCCTTACAATGGATCGACAAGTGATCATTGGTGGTACCCTTGTGAACTTTATTGTAGTGCTCTTTTAGCCTCTCAATAATGCATCTTTCAGTTGTTCCCACATAAACAAGACCACATGACAAAGACACTCTGTAAACAACCGACTGTGCACACTCAACATATTTATTTCGATGCTTAATTTAGCATAGTTTCTTTTCTTTTTAAACAGGAAAAGTTTTGTAACATATTCTGGACAGTTTTTCAGGAGCAGACATGACCACTCGAACGCCCACCTTCTTACCAATCTTTTTAAGATTGTGTGCCACACTATGGATATATGGGACAACAGCCGTTTTACGCTGCTGCAGGGAAGGGTTAACACGCTGCCTATTTTGTTTCTTTAGGTCCCTATGTAGCGATTAAGTGGCGTTTATAACCATTTGTTGCGGGTATCTTGCTGCCTTCAGTCGCAAAACCTGTTGCTCAAAGCTCTTCTTCATGAGGTGAAAACAGCAGTTCTTCAACGAATTCATAAAGCCAACGAGTTTGTTGGCTTTATGAGCCCAGAAGCAAAAATCCATTGTTGCCTTTCTCTTCTGCTCATACAAAAGTAGTGAAGAGGTTTGTGGCACGAATGTCCTTTTTATTTCGTTGAAGAAGTCCTGTTTTCACCTCATGAAGAAGAGCTTTGAGCAACAGGTTTCACGACTGAAGGCAGCAGGTAAAGCGCAACGATTGGTTATAAGCGTCGCCTAATCTCTACATAGGGACCCAAAGAAACAAAATAGGCAGTGTAATAACACTTCTCTGCAGCAGCGTAAAACGGTTGTTGTCCCCTATATCCATAGTTTGGCACACAATCTTATAAATATTGGTAATAAGGTGGGCGTCCGAGTGGTCATGTCTGCTCCTGAACAACTGTCCAGAATATGTCACAAAACTTGTCTTGTTTCGAAAGAAAAGAAAGGATGCCAAATTAAGCATTGCAATAAATATGCTGAGTTTGCACTGTTGGTTGTTTACAGAGTACCCTTGTCATGTGGTCTTGTTTATGTGGGAACAACTGAAAGATGCATTATTGAGAGGCTAAAAGAGCACCACAATAAAGTGCACAAGGGTACCATTAGTCCCTTGGCAATCCATAGTAAGGAGTGTGGTTGTGTGCCTTATTTCGATAACACTAGCGTGTTATATCGGGACAAAGATTTATTAACCCGTTTGATAGTAGAAGTGGGGAAATGACACCCGATGATTTTGAGTGTGTTAGTGCACCCTCTATCTCGCTCACATGGAAAGAACCTTGTTATTTGGATATGGTGATACACAATAACGGATAGTAGTGTACAGGACTGGCACGTGTGCTTTTTGTTGTCTACCTTGTATTATTCTGTTTCTCTTTTCACCCCCTTTATAAACTCTGACGATTGCAATAAACGTTTAGTTGAAGTTAAGCGCTTGTGTTGTGTGTTCTGTGTAAAGTGGCTGCGCTTCCTAGCAGGATGGATATAAAGTTCACCTTGGATAGTGACACGTGCAGCACACACACCTGAAAGTTCTATGCACTGCGAGTTGGCTATGCGGAGCATCGGGCGCGAGAGAGACATCGTCACATTTTTCATCTAGCGCCATAAGGTCTCGAAGATTATGTAAAGGGTGGCCCCTGTGTCAATAAGCACGTGTGCAGGGGTCCCCTCAACATTGACGTCGATAACGTTTGCGGCTAAAGCAACGGAAGCCTTGAGCAATTCGACTGGTACGCAGCTGTTGCATCCGGAGCTGAAACGATCAGTTTCCCTGTTCCGTAGCAGGTCGGCGAGGCATAGCTGCCGGGAAGCGCCGTCAAGGAGAAAGTAGCTGATGGTTCACGTAGGGTCGTTGTCTGTCAAGGGTGAACCTCGATGGCGTCCTTGATGACGACGCAACCAGCCTACCCATGGTGTGACATGAAGGAGGAGCGTGACATGAAGCATATTGGCCTGTTGTCCGACGTCCTCCAAGCGTCTGAGCGTCGGTAAAATGGAGCTGAAGATTGCGCGAAGAGATACGGCGCAGCAATCAGGGTTGTAGGCCCGACATGAGGTGTGACGGCAGGTGGAGCATAAGGCATACTTGTTGTGTGGGGCGAGCAGTGTCGGCGGTGTACGTGAGAGGCACAATGACGCGTGGCTGCTGATGCATCGGTGGGAGGGGCTCAGCGACTTGGGTCCGAATGGCGTGTTGGAGGTCCGCAGCCAAAGCATGCATGGGCTTATGGGTCAGTGCTAGCAGCGACAGCTTGCACGCTACCTCTTCGCACACGAACTCCTAGATTGTCGAAAGCAGCGGCTTCTATCGGCAGGACGAGCAGGTAGGTGCTAGCTTACGAGCGTGCCTGGCGTCGTGAGGGCCTGACGAGCAATTGCTCACTGCCTACACAAATCGTCGAAGCTCTGACAGAGGGAGATGAGCAAAGCAATTTCGGGGGGATTCCTCGCGAGAAACATCTGAAAGACACTGCCCTCGGTACCTTTCATAATGTGCCTGATCTTTTTTTTGCTCATGCGTTGCAGAGCTGAGGGGGTTGCATAGATACAACTCATCTTAAATGTACCCCTTGAAGTTCTCGCCTGGTTGCTGCGCACGTTCATGTAAATGCTGCTCGGCTTGAAGCTCGTGCGCCGCACGTCGTCCAAAGCCGTTCATATAAGCAGTCTTGAATGCAGATCATGCAGGAATGTCAACTGCGTGGTTATTAAACCACAGTTGCGCGATGTCCGCGAGGTAAAACGTGACGCAGCCCAGCTTACTTGGGTCGTCCCATTTCTTACTTGCGCCGACTTGGTCGTACCTCGCCCACCAATCTTCGACATCTGATTCAGCGGAGCCGGTTAAGATAAGGGGATCTCGATGAGGACACACGGCACCACAAAAGACATGGACGGCCCAAGGTACCACCTGGAGAGGAGTCTCGGTGGCCATGTTGGTGTCACGAAGAGGGGGAAGTTTTTGAGAGCGAAGTTTCAGGTTCACACCAGAGTCCACACACCTACACCAGATGTCAGGCGATTTATTCAATACAGATGAACTGGAAAGCCGAGAAACGTCAGCAGACAGAGAAACGTGAGTATTAAAAAAATCAAATGAAGCGCTTGCTCGGGTCACGCGTGTATATCACCAACGCAATGGCTTGCCTTGCTTGCTGCTTCGTCGTCGTCTCGAATTGTTCCCTTCCCCAACAATATATATATATATATATATATATATATATATATATATATATATATATATATATATATATATATATATATATATATCCGGTCAACTTTCGACCGTCTTCGATCTTGCTGAAAAAACTCATACAGCTATAAGTGAATGAAGTGTGACGTTGTTCTTGAGACGTTATGGTTCGCAAAATAGATTGTGTTGACTAGAAGGCGCTTCCAACTTAGGGCATCCAAGTGAAATTGTGTGAGAGAAGTAAACATTATTGATTTCTGGCAGATTGCTGGGCTGGGCACACGTCTACTAACGGAGATACCGTGTAACTGTGTCACGCCAAACAATTTATATATTAGTACTGGTTCAAGTAATTATTACGAAACAAATATATTCAACAATCTCAAGCTGCTAACTTTTCTTGACAACGATAATTCATTTACATATGTTTTATTTGTTTTCTTTTTGTCTTTAGCGAGAAATCGCTATATGCTGCACATTTATCGTTTTTTACATAAAGGCCAAACTTTTTGCCTATGATATTTTTAAATTTTCTGCTTTATATGATTTTAATAACTCTATCTTTACAACGCCTATTGCAATCTATTATCGGTGATCGAAGCTTTGTATTGTCGATTTCCGCATTTTCACTTCGTCGCTCAAGCCCCCAGCACTTTCTAGTTGTTAGTCCAGCCACTCAGCTTCCAGAATTGATTTCAGTTGGCCCGTTTTAGCAACACAGTGACTTCAGAGAAACTTTTGCGTGAATCAATGTGCATGTGTTGATGAGAAAATGCACTTGACTGGCAACTTGACAAAACTTGACAAAAGTTCGTGCCCCTCGCGGCTATACAACAACAAAATCAAAGTTCAGTTATTAAAAGATCCTTTTCAAGCCAGGTATTGAATAAAGGTGTCCGCCGCGCAATCGGAAAGTGTTAAGCAGTAATATTTTGCAAAAAATGTATGCTAGATATTGAACAGAAAGTTTACTTCTTGGATTCGGGGAAACATTATTCTACCAAAAATTTCCGAATGTACGCCGCATGTGTAAAGTGTAGACGTGGCTTCTTGCACCTGCAGCATTGGTATTACTTTTAATAATGTATCAAAGACAGGGCCGCGTTCAGTGTCACTAGTCAATTCTAGGGCGTCATCGTCAAGCGCGTATAGGTGAGCACCTGTGCTGCAAAAATCATGGGCTGCCTAAGACTGCCTTTTAACCGCATTTAGAGCCAGTGAAAACGAGCTTAGAGCCCCAGGATGACAGCACCTGAGCTACAAGTTTTATAGCAGCAATGTTTTGGCCCAGCGGGAGACATCCATAGGCGTTCATGAATTTCTTTTTGTTGACCGTTTCAAATTTTATTCTTCGCCGTAAATGCGTCGCTGCTGACTTTTGTGTACAATTTATTAGCTGAGTACTCCGTTTACTTGCGAGGCTGACACGCCAGTGGGGTGTGGTGTGCTGCAGAGCTTCTCGTCACGACAGGAAGGTCCCCGCAGCACATCTCAGTCCGGACTACGGAGCAGTGCGAAACGTTTTAGGACCACGCGCGATATTTTTCTTTGTTTACCATGATGTGCAAAAATGCAAAGTATTAAGCTTGTATGCATATGTGTGAAAGACAACTAAGGCGAAGAAATGCGGCTGATGGAAACTGGTGACGGTAGACAAAATAGCGAAGCTCGTTGGACATCTGATTTATAGAAGGAATATTCACTTCAAGGGAACCCATCTTTATTGAAGCACCTGCTGGCTGTTATCGTAAAAATTAAAGTAATGAATATATCTAGCAGTTCACTCGTGTATCACGAAAAACCAACCAACGCTTCACCACCTGGCCCGAGGAACGACGCATAACCTCGCTTCCGATTTCCTTTGTCTGTGTGAGTAGGGAGATTTTGTACAACATTTATCCTTTTTATACTGTTCTTACGTCATTTATCTTTAAACCGTACACTCTGAATGTTCTTTGTTGTGAGAATTTCATAAAAGATACAGTTCTTTATCGCACTGTTTACCAGCTGGCAAAAAAACACACTTCTTCAACTATTTATTAATTTAAAATATTTCTGTTTTTGCACAACATATATTTTTTTGAAAAGAACATTTCATTGTGCCTAACTATATATGCTTAAATGCGCGCCGTTGTACTTTTGAAACTGGCAAAAGTGTTTTTCTTGAAATATATAAAAATAGCCATTCTCATGAGGTAACAAGAGACACAAATGATTAAAATACTTCTGGAGCAAATAAACTAATAATATTGCCAAATTATTGTGGCAAACTTGGGAAAAACAGAACTTTGACTCATATTTCGGCTCAATTTTGGCATTGTATCGTTCACAGTAGAAATATGGCTTTCATAATGTTACATAGTATAGCTTGTCAGTAAGATAAACAGAAGGTTTCAAAAGAGTACACTTTGTTTAAAGCAAGAAAAAAATTTTCCAACTGAACAACGACGAAGTTTAACGAAGGCTGCCTTTGCTTCATCTTGACCCACCCGCGCGAGGTTCCAGCGGGGTCTCTTCGGCAGCGAATAATGTGTGTCACGCAACTCTTTGCCACTTCTTTTAATAATACTGAAGTATAGAATGTCAAAAAGGGGTAGCAGTGCTTTCTGTACAAAACGGTATTTTGCCCTTTGAACCATCAAGGTGGCGTTATATTGAACCGCTTCTTAGTCCCAAGCGGCAGAAGTATAATGCAGTCGATGACCTGTAATACAGCATTGAGGCGTCGTGTTTGGCTTCTGGCAATGATTACAAATGGTTTTAGTAATATTACCGAAATATGTAATGTATAATTTATCTAAGCTGTATTAGAATGTTTCAGGTATATAGACTGATGCGTGAGCGCTTACTACTGGTGTGCATGATAAAATGATGTATCCGAACCACGTTAGAGATGATTCGATATCGTGCCCGTAAATTATACTTGATTCACTGTTTACGGAGGGATTTTACGATTTTCATTTATCTCTTTCTTTGTGGTGCCAAGGTGCTGAAAATGCGTTAACCTAAAGCCCGTCCAGTAATAGTGACTTGTTTTAACGTTTTGAACGCCCTAGGGTCATTAAAAAGATGAAGTAATAGTTTAAATGACTACTAAAAATTGCCAATTTATGTCATTTATGGCCACGATATTCAATTTTCTCCAACTTGTCCACCTGAATACACCATTTCATCATGCACACCAGTGGTAAGGGATCACGCATGGTTTAATACCTAGAAAATCAAAAAAACAGCTTAGTAGAAAATACTTCAAGTACATAAATATTTATGATTATTACCATTTACATTATTTATAGGAAGCCAAACTCAACGCTTCAATACTGTATTGCAGGCGATCGACAGCATTATAATTGTGCCGTTGGGACTGAAAAGAGGTTCAATATAAACTGCCCTTTGATGATCCTGAGGGGAATATACT